>NC_092798.1:36799886-37403705 GCF_918797505.1 Bemisia tabaci
TGCAATTTTTTCGCCAACCAAGCGCGCTTTTCATTCAACTTGGACGTGGCAAGAAAGAAGAGCCGCCATTCCATTGTTGCCGATTTGCGAAAAACCCTTTGGATCTCCGCCGTGCTAAGGAAGAACGCCGTGTGAGCCTTTAGACGTTGCCATACTTTCTTCAATAGAAGCCGAATTCAATGGGTAAATTGTGAATATTGTTTTCCAAAATTTTCAGACAACACTGGAAAAAAAGCACATTGGATCTAGAGTCCAGACTTTTAAAAACATCGACAAGAAAAAGTACTCTTGATTCAATCAGAATCTAGCTTAAATCAAGAACAAAGCCTCTTAATTTAAGCGGATTTCGTTTTGATTCAAGCAAAAATCCGATTGAATCAAGAGTATTTTTCTTGTCAATGTTCTCAAGAGTCTGGACTCTAGATCCAAGTGTTTTTTTTTTTTTTTTTTTTTTTTTTTTTTTTTGTTTTTTTTTATTTTTTGCGGACTTTAATCTGCAATATCCAAAGATTCCAAAGAAAATTATGCATAAATTTCCTCAAAAATAAACTTTTTATCCGAGGAAAATTAGTAACTCTCTAATGTTCATACGGCGTTTTTCCCTAGCACAGCAGATCTGGTATGGGGGTGATGAAATAACTGTCATCATTGGTGAGAGGGATGGATTTGCAGATATCCTTTGCGTCATCATTTTTCAGACAAAAGGACGTAGTTAGTCTTCCCTGACGCCAATTTTCCTAGCGCAAATCGTATTTTTGCAAAGGAACCGTTTCAAATGTTTACATTAAAATTCATTGTTCTCTTTATTTGCTACACGCAAAAAACAGCAAAATTTTGGATGTAAATTGCACTGTCGTAATCTTAATAAAAGTTAAAGTGTTTCAGTCAATTTTGCAACCTTGGAACCGAATTACATTCTTTTTTCTTTGAAAAATAACGATTTCAAAGAGGAGATTGAAAAACGGTATCACATCAGCACCATGTATGATGGATTGATGAATATTTTCGGAGACTTAAACGCAGGAGTAGGAAAAGTAACTCAAAACTTACCCCGTACAGCAGACCGAATTCATCGTATGGGAGCTTTTGTTCTTTCGGAACGACGTCTTTGGCAAGTTTCAGAAGCGGATCTTCGTATCCCCAGAGGAGCTGTCCAACGGATACTTCGACGAAGGGCTTGATTTTCAGGATGTCCATGATGGAGGCCATGGCCAGCCTTAAGAATCTCGCCGCATGTTTACTTTGAGAAGTAGCGCTCTGGAAAAGGAAACATTTCAGTTAGAGGCCACTAAAACTTAACAAACATAAAACCACAAAAATGCAAATATTAAATGATTCTAGGGAAAAATCAATAATCACTTTAACACAAATCATGTCACAAATTAGGTGTGTCGATGATTTGTTCATTTTCTACGGATGTAATCTTGTATGAAGTAACATCGTAGAAGAGCAAAATAAAAAGACACATCCTTATTGAAACATGGTCGTATTTCGCTCTCAATCGTATATGCCCGACACAATTATTACGAAATATTACTCCAGGACTACTTTGAGGATGAAATGTAAACAAGTGTAAGGACTGAAGAAGGAGGAAAATATTTTACATTTTAAAGTCTAGACGCGTTCAATCACGGAATGTCAAGAATACACGTGGTGATATTAACTTCTTACATTGTTGGACCAAAGAGCGAGATTAACTAGCTCAGCTATTATTTTAACAAGACTAATGACTGCATCTTTTCAATGTGCAGTTCACATTGGTGGAAACTCGAGCGATAACTTGTAACTGTTCAAAATAGCGACTAATCGACCATCAAGTCACACGAGTAATAAGTCGATGAGTTTTCCTCAAATGTAGTTTTCGCTGTCTATTTTGGCGTGTACACGTTAGTATGCCGCCTTTCCGATCGTTTTGACCCCCGCCTTATACGCAATGTTACGAGTTCCCTCGGTGCTTATGAGAATAATTAATAATTTAAAAATATGCTTTACTACCCTGTTTTTCTGAAGAGTGGGCCAATTGCAAACTTTACCCAGTGCAAGGAGGAGAATTTATTACTCTATATAAAGCTGCTGTTCCCACTCACTCTGCCCCCCCTAGATAAAAATTGGCCGAAGCGATTTCCTTTAAAATTGGTACACGCTTAGCTATTGTAATGAGGAGTTGATTAAAATTATTCCCATTCAAATCCGCTGCCTCGGATGCCTGCAAGAGCGAAAAGTTATTTCTCCATATAGTATTACATTGGAGATACGCGGTTGTTTACGCGCATTGCGCCGAACAGGTTCAATCCTGTTGCGTGACGTCACTGCCTTGTAGACGAAATTTAAGGTTTTAGGAGGTATTTTTCGACGTATGTTTGTGGAAATTGGTAAGCGGGGGTATATTTTTCGGGGGATCTCGAATTTTTGGTCGGATTTTCAAAATTTCAAAATCCAAGATGGCGGCCGTGGCCTAAAATGCTAAGTCCGCTCCTGTTCTATCGATTTTCGTGAAACTCGGTATCCAAGGGTATTTTTCGACGAGAAACTCGAATTTTTGGTCAAATTTTCAAAATTTCCAAATCCAAAAGATGGCGGCCGTGGCCTAAAATGCTATATCGTTTCCTGATATCGATCGATTTTTGTGAAATTCGGTATAAGGGGGTATATTTCGACGGGAAGTTAGAATGTAAGGTCCGATTTTCAAAATTCAAAAATCCAAGATGACGAACGTGGTCTAAATTGCTATCTTGGCTTCCAGTCCATCGATTTTTGTGAAATTCAGTATTAGGAGGTGTATTTCGACGGGAAATTAGAATTTTAGGCCCGATTTTCAAAAATCAAAAATGGCGAACGTGGTCTAAATTGTTATCTCGGCTTCCGATCCATCGATTTTTGTGAAATTCGGTAATAGGAGGTGTATTTCGACGGAAAACTCGCATTTTTGGTCAGATTTTCAAAATTTCCAAATCCAAGATGGCGGCCCCGCACGAAAACGCGGTCCGGACTCCTAGAACATCAATTTCTGTAAAACTTGGTGAAAAAGAAGATTAAGACATAGATGTTGTCTCCTCATCAATGTTAAAAACTGTGCGGGGCGGTGGCGGCTTGCGGAGCGAGTCGCAAGTTCGTCGCGAAGCGTAGAACTGGGGTCCAGGGGCACTCCCCGGCTAGACGTGTCAGCTCGCAAAGCGAGCTAATCACGACTAGTTTCTTATAAAATGACTGACAAATCACGATGAGCGCATTGAGGAAGTCTGATATGCACTCGTAACCTCACAATCTGCATAAGAAATATGAGCTATCTCAAGCTTTCCTCTTCAAAAACGATACTATGGCACAGGTGAACATTTCGTAAGAGGACTCGTTCCATCCAACCCTTGTGTCTTTTAGGAAGTGACACAATATTCAACATGACCGACGCAAACCAGCCAAAAAACACGGGGTTTTATCAACCGGCGCGTTTATATTCACATTTTTCTTACGTTGGAAAAGATCATGGTGCTTCCTCACGATTTGCGTGCGCGCGAAAGCGTCAGCCATTTTGAATATTGTGTTTCATCCTACTGTGCAAGGGTTGGATTGAACAACTCCTCTGACAAAATGTTCACCTGTGCCGTAGAATCGTTTTTAAAGCGAGAAGGTTTAAAAAACGCATATTTCTTACGCAGATTGTAAAGTTAGGAGTGTTTTTCAGACTTTTCCAATCCGCTCATTGTGAATTTTGAGCCGTTTTCTGTTATGGACATTTCTTCTTTCTGCTCTGCCTGAAGTTTGTACCCGGCCCATTTCCGCTGTCTATTTTGACGGGTGCATGGTATACCGCCGTTGCGATCGTTTCGTTCCCCGCCTAATATCGTATACTATTTCGAGTTTCATGGTTGCTTTACGAGAATAATTAAAAATATGCTTTACTACCCTTATTTTTCTAACAAAACTTTATCATAATGATTTGGCAACGCTGTTTGGCCCACCGTGGCTGCGCGGCGGCGATATTGGATATTCCTTCCGCCGTTGGGAGCGAGACTTTCTCTGCAGCCCGTTTCCGCCCACCCGCCTCTATCGTTTCAGTATCATGAACTTTTAAATTAGAGGCGAATTAATTGACTGCACTCATCCATTATCGATTCTTATCGGAAGGCAGTTTCGTACGCCGTTTGTAAAGCTTATCTTTACCCTAGTTTACAACTGCTGATCAAGTGCTGATCTCTTTTACAGCGTCCTTTACAATTTTGGGAAGACTATACTACAAAAGGGTATTACAATTTCACTCCTGATGGAAAAGTAATTGGACCCAATTACAATGATAAGTCTGCCTCCGCTTTGAGTTTTAGGAAGAATTAGAAGTAATAATTTGGGACTACACACATATACCGATGGTGAAACTGCAGGTATGCGTATTTCGGTTTGCAGCGTTGCAGACTTCCCGTGGAACTTTATTTTCTACATGGACATTTACCGAAGGTATTTTAACCGAAGGTCAATTTTTTAAATTTTGGTGAGTTCCCCTCTTTATGTGAGGCATATTCTATGAAAACCTCAAGCCATGATGATGTTTCGGTCTCCTTTTAAGAAATAATTGCCTGCCCCCATTCAAAGCTCTTAAATAGTTCCTATATGCTAATAAAAATCATTCAGTCTGCAGTCTCTCTTAAATAGAAATAGAAAATGACTTTCAAGAGTATAAAAAGAAGGAAAAATGTTGCCTGATTATCAAATCAATGTGTAAGCAAGTGTAAAAGATGAACGCCCAAAGATTTTCTCTGCATTTCTGCAAGATTTTGTACGAGTGAAGTGCCAGCTTAAGATGAGCAAACACTCATTCAAATCAAACACGGATGCTAAATCCCCAGCTATGAATATGACGCGTTGAATTTAAAACGCGGGCTGAGGGGTATCATTTAAAATATACACACACTAACGACTAAGAGCTCAACACAACGAAAATCTCTTTTCCGTTTGCTCATCTCGTCTGAGCATGCGGCATTCATCGTGCACTATGTGCTTTATTCAACAAGTGCACCACTCAATCAAAACAGAGACGGGCAGTCATGCTGACAGCGCAAAACTCTGGGCCTACCTCAACTTCCTGTGAGTTGAGAATGAATGAAAAGGAAAAATTCGGTGCTCGATTGTACTACTGTGTGTCATGATAAATGAAGAGCTATGGTTTTTTTCGCGTAAAAATATGCTTTCAAATGAGTTATGTCTAACGAAAAACACCTCAGGGATATGAAATGAAGTTCGCAGTCTTCCTGTGTCTATTAATTATTCTCATAATATCCTTGAATGGCTTAAACTGGATCCCCACGTTTCCAACAGCATACACCCCCTATCACGGAGATCAGTAGATGTCCCCGCCAAGCTAAAAATATAAAGACGTGTGCACCACATCCTCACAGAAAACGCCTTCAAACCTCTCTGCAGCAACCATCAACGAAGGACGATAACCTCTATTAGTGCGAAAAAAATAATTTAAAAAAATCGATACACATTTTTCAAATTTTTAAGCCGCATTGCACTAAAAAAAGTAAAAAATTTGTAACGATTATGTAAAATAATATTTTCGTCTATAAATTTCCCGTTTTCCCCGGAAATAATGTTGACGGAATGAGATAATGTATGTGTACATCCATATCCATTTGGCATTTATCCTGTATGATATCATTCTATTTTAGGCTACAAATATTTATATTTTTAACTGGCGGTTCACCTTTACATGGAAATATTTTTGATGGTATATAATATGTGTACTAAATTTATATGCAGCTTATAAAAATAACACCAGCAATCGCTAGGAGAAAATCTACTTACGAGCATAGGAATGTTGGGGACGACGACCATATCATCTTCGGAGCCGACGGATTGTTCGGGGTCGAACCTGAAGATTTTTCTCTGGTTGAACGTCAGCGTGCCGTTCTCGTTAAATGTCAGGTTCACCTTTTCCCACGTTTCGCTGCAACAGAAAAGATCCGAAATCAGACTATGTGACGTCACATTCCGACTTATCATTAGCCTCCGTTTCCGCCTCAACGCTCAACCGAACGGAGTTGCAAAGTGAGGCATAATAAAATCTTTATATCAACACGGCGTTGAAGCTGAGAATAATACTGCCGTCGTAAGCAAGAACGCCGTAAATCAATCAAAATTCTCCCTCGTGTTTTAGAACTTCACATTTCATAAAATAAAAACTGTTTTACCCATTCACCTCAAATTCTCCGGTTGAGTTCTTGATGAAAACATTGTCCCAAGGTACACACGTGTTTCTGCGCTAATGCGTTGTTTCCAAAAAATGTAAAATGACGTTTTTGCGTTGTACGGAAGAATACCTTCCGATTCAATTTCGAGGGACTTCAGCAGTGACACTTTTAACGATCATACTTGAAATCACCAGTCATTTCTAGCCGTTCCTCACGAAAGCCAAACGTGTGGTTGCAACGACCAAAGGTATGGTTGATTTAACCAGATTTTAGCTGATTTGACCTTACCTCTGGCTGGTGAAACTACACTTCACGATGCGCCAAAATCAGCAAAAAATATACTTTTTCCATGATGTAATGCGAGCGGCCAAGTATGACATGACATGTTGAAGAATGAGCAAATACTGTATTGTTAATTTGTTACGATTTGGCAACACCAGAGGTGGCATATTAGCCTCCGCGGTAACTCGGTAATGCCACCATTCTTACGTGTCGAGCACTTGGGAAGAGCCTGGCTCATCCTCATTTGAAAAGAATCATCCTTCAACCTTCATCGCCGAATGAATACAAATGAATCGAGCTGGCTCCGGCCCGGCATCGTGGAACTCGAACATTTTTGGTGGCGCGTCCGCAGACGAAATATTTCAGAGACCCTGCATAACTAAATCCTCGCGCCGTAAGATTTTATTTGCAAAATATCGCCGTTTTCGTCTTACAATGACTGATGAGCGAAGTGTTAATCAATCTTTCTGAAAGTGATTTTATTTGCTCGCTGGACATGTAATTTTGAAGTATCTGGTCATCCGAAGAAAAATCTCACGTCAAATAGTGGTTCGAGTTAGTGGGAGAGGTCGGGCGAAATTTGAAAACTTTAAAAGCTCAAAGCTGTCTATACAAAAATTTTGAGGTCTTAAAAATGGTCCCATTGGTTTTTTCGTAAAATTTTCTATAGAATCGCTCCTCAAAATTTAAAATTAGACGAAATAAACATCAAAATCTGCAGTTTTAGTAAAAAAATTCCTGACCGGCCTCACCCATTCATTCGGTACATTGTGCTCCTTTCCGCAGATTAAAAAACGATCATTGTAATCGTTGAATGCGCAACTATTCGTGCTTAGTGGATGTGCGTGTTGCATACAGCAAAACTGAAGGGGCTTTTTGAGCTCTGTTTTTGTTACTCGAAATGCCTTATAGCTACGACGTTGTTGTTACTACATTTCAATAGTGCAACATTTTTACTCACAAATTGTAGCTTTACAAGAATGTAAAGTGAAAAAAAAACACGACTAGTTCCCCTTTTTTACTCTTGGATTTTCTCCTCTCTTTCTCTTTCTCTCTTGTTAAGCATTTTCAAATCATGCCCACTGAAAACCGAGAACCATGGTAGCGTGCCAGCATACACGACCGGATGATGTAGAGACCACGGATGAAAAGTGGCCAGGGAATCCCAATTTAACTTCAAAACACGTTTTACAAATAACCAACACGCTGGAAGCTCCTGAGTTTTCGCGGTTGCCACGTACGGAGCTGTAAATATTGTGATGGAGGCGCTCATTTTTTCACAAACTTTGTCCATGTTTAGAAATACAGTGAAAATATTGTAGGAATCCAGCAGTAATCATCGACGCACTTTGAGCAAATGAAAATGAAAATGATGGGTTTAAACGTTGGTTATCAAGGGATTTATAACCATTTCTACATTTTGATGACTGATTAACATTAAAACAAAGTGATTATTGTTGGCGAGCTTTTTTCATCTAAATTTTCTTGATTTATATCCAACCGATTCTTCCGGACATTGATACTCCGCATCTTTCCTTTACCTTCTTTTGTACGTGAATCATTGGCGCAACAAAACAAAAGAGTCCTGAGAAGAAAACGAAAAAAGGAAATAAATATTTTTTTAAATTTTTTTTCTTGTTTCCCTTTACTGTTAATTTGGTTTTCTCATATCAACAAATTTTAAATATGGTGAGGCTTTGTAAAGTTTCGTCATCTGTTATTTTCAAGTTTTCTTTTTTGAATAATTTTGACAAAAAAGTTCAAGCATACGCAAGGAAAAGAAATTAACAACTGCAAATTTTTGTACACAAACAAAATTTTTGTACGTCTCCTACCGTCTTGTTTTACCGTATTATGGTCAAGTTTCGTGTTAATAATTTCGTTCTCTCAATAACCTTTGAGGTTAAAGATTCCTGAAAAGATATCCCGAGAAATAACTTTTAATATGTTTTATTATGTATGGTGTTGCATACATAAATATAAATTTCACCGTAGTGAATGGACGGTATTGGGAGTCAGTGACGCAAAGGCTAATGGATTCAGTGTATTGCTGATACAAAAATCAGTCCTACCAATACAAAATCCCACTTAAACTTGGCAACCGAAACTAACTGCCATAACAGGTTTTAAAAACGAAGCAAAAAAATACCCTGATAATGAATTTTCCTCCAGTGTAGATGAGGTCTAAAGGCCAACGAGAGGAAAATAATATCCAGGGGGAACTGACACCCGTAAACAAACTCAACCAGTTTTTAAACTTGATGGGAGTGGTGTATGAGGAAAATTATTAGGAGGGAAGGGAGGTAATTCCTATAGAGCTGACAAAATCCAGAACCAACTAGAGTGTATTTGCAAGCGAAGGTTACTGTTCATTTTCCATTTGAACTTGAATATGAATGATTTTGCGGTAAGATGTAACGCCTCTGCGGTAATACGAGGATCTCAAAGATGAATGTTGTATTCTGCTCACAGGCTGATATGATTCAGCATATTTTCAGTTAAGGCTCATTCGGTAATCAGCTTTTAAACAAGTTGTAAAACTGGTAGATTTAATAAAAGCAAATGAAATATAATAAATTGATAAACACACAATGTTTAACTAAACATTGCTAAGTTTTACAATCATTGGCATCACTCGATGAATAGTTTCATCTGTCAGAATCTTCCTTTTCCTTATATTTCCTATTATTTCCGCAGGAGGGTATTCTCAACGTCTATACTGCCGTGCTAAGGAAGAACGCCGTATGAGCCATAGGCGTTGCCAATATATGAAAATAGAGTCGCGGTATCTAAAATCAACAAATAAAGTATTATATCCATGTTTCTTTTCTTCAAAAAAAGAAATGTTGACTCGACAGCATTCACGAGCAAAACAATTATGGTAAGAGCTGTGACAACGATATTGCCATAAGAGCGGTGACAAAACTAGAAAACAGGAGACTTAACAGTAGGCCGCCTGAGCAAACAGATGGATATTAGCGACTTTGAGATGGTATGTGAAATGACACCTATTCTCGTACCTGCGTACTGAGCAGCTTTCCCCCATTAGTTACAAAACTTGACAGACATTCTTTCAACTTTTTGACAAAGAGTGAAGAAAGTGGCACTGCTCGGTGAAATAACTTACACAGCTCGGAACAGTTTTTTTTTCTCCAAAATTAATTCGTACAGTGAGTGCAAATACTCGCAAATTCTCGCCTATACTAACAATTGTATAAAAAAAAAAAAAAATCATTCGCTTACATCACCCGTTCGATTGGTGGGCTTTGATTTTATAGAATTAAGAGAAAAAATCGGTCACGTTTAACGTGAGAAATGCTATCAGTAAATACTGGTCGTAGAAGCTTGCCTCTGAAAAACAAGTTCGTAATAATTGAAATGTGTGCGGTTCATTGCGTAATTTAATTTTCACGCCTCATAACCGAGTAACGATATTTCCAAGTCTGGAAGACAGACAAGTTAGAGAAAGTAAGCGTTAATATGAAGATAATTTTTAACAAATTATCGTTGCTTTTCTGAAGCCTCATTGACGTATTGAGGTGAGATGAGGGTAGGGGCTGAATCTTGAAACTTGAAATTTAGGTCACTTCAATTTTCAGGTTGGCAACTTTGCGTAAGTCGTATTTAATTGGGACATGAAAAAACGAAGGCAGTTGATTTGATTTTAGATTATTCAAAACTCAATCTCATATTAAAGTGGTGATTCCGCATTAATATATGAAGCCCACTGGATACAAAGACATTAGTGCACTATTTTTTATCAAGCCTCAAAAAATTTATACTTAATGGAGCCGATGATTTTTAAAACAACGGAAGAAGAGAAACACAAAGAAGACTTTTTAGCTTCTCCTATTTTTAAAAATTATGAGACGGAGATTTAACAGAAACTCATCGCAAGACATGTTTCGTGTGGTGGCTTTTCGAAGCTTTCAAGCGTATAAGATTGTAGTCGAGGTCGTGCCATCAGAGAATGGATCAAAATGAAAATGAGATTTAAAAAAACCTTTCCTCAAAACTTAAAATTAAGAATTTCACCAGTGTTTAATATTTATCTTATGTCACTGCATACGACAACCCTGTGACCACTGATGCCTGATGTTTGTCTTTCGATTTCCGGTGACCCAACCTCATAGCGCATCAAATGGAATTGTGGTGCCAGCATCACGACCTCTCTTACAATCAATACGAAATGCTTTGCCAAGAAATGAAGTGACCATTGAATCACAGTAAGTGTTTTTACTTCGCGCCAAGTTGAGGATACTTTTTACCGGTTAGACATGGGAAATGTAGCGTAGAACTTAATTCAGGGATAAATACATACGAGTATTTGAAAGACATTTAGAATTTGAAAATTCTGGAAAATGCATTAGAGGAAAGAAAACTATGTTTTTGTGAGCATTGAAACCAATTGATCTCATTTCATTCAAATACGATGTAAAGTATTTACTACATAGGGAATCGGTTTGCGTATTTTTATATTTTTTCATTGATCTACTGTGACCCATACGCAGCGTTGGTGGGAAATATACGACGAAGATTTAGAATTGTTTTAAATAGGTTAGAATTCAGCGAGTTAATAGTTGTCACAGTTGTGTTTTACACGCTTGCAGCAAAATGATCAGAAAACAAGACAATCTCTGTCCGTATTTTTCTCTAACAAGATGATTGCCGAGGCAACTTTGTTCCACTAGGGCGTTCTGAATATTTGAGTAAGATCTTTACGTGCGCCATACGTGTCAAGTTCACCTGCTGATAGATATTATTATGTCGTAATAAGCAACCTGCATGAACTTAATATTACATCGGGCACCGTTCTACGACGGATTATAATTCAGGAGATTGGATTGAACCTGAGCATTGAGTTTCCACGGTTATGGAAATGGTTCACATTGCCTGCAATTGCAAGGTACCGATTTAACAATTACTAAACTGCTTGTTTTACTGATTTATTTATTTATGAAATCCGTATTGTAGCATATTCAACAGTGAAGTTTCAAGGACCGCAGAAAGTATTAATTAGAAGCCCTCGACAAGGGAATTCAATATTTTGCTTTGTGCGAAGTAACTAAATTAACCTCTGCATAAATGTGTTAAGCGCACCCACCTAAAAAACTGAATTCACTTACCTATACATATCTCTATCTTATTTCGTTTTTTTCAGAAATTGTAGTAGCTTACATTACGTATGGTATCAATGGCCAACTATTTGTATCAACGGAAAAGTTGCTGTTTTTGCAGTACACGTAGATTTTCCTGGGTAAATATTGTTATTGAAACCGGGGCATTTATACGACACTACGAAAACTTAAACTACCAACGCAGTTTCAGCACTATGAGAGCTTACAGCTTAAAGGGAATTTTTTGGTCAGAAAATAAATTCCCTTTGATCTACATCCTGACATTGATAAATGCAAAAACTTTCAATTACCATGAGAGCTGTCAGTGTGACACAAAGACATAAAGACGGAGCGCTCGTATCTAAAAGCACGGGGAAAAAGTGAAGCTAGGTTCGGCGCTGCGCGCTAGTGTGAGTGTGTAAATGAGCGCGGGAATCCATGGCGGCAAACGGAAATTTGATTTGAACTTGTCCTCTTGATTTTTCCTTATTTCTTCTTCGAAACGTGTTTTAAATGCTTAAAACGATTATATTAAGAAAGTTCGGTCTGCGTCCTAATATATTACACCTACTTTTGCTCGGTAACAGGCAGTAATCTCAGATAAAGTTAGTTTTTCTTCTGCTCATGGTGGTTCTGCAGGTTCAAACAGGCCGTTACAGTTCTAGATCTACGTTACTCCCAAATGAAATCAGTCGGTCGACGACGGACCGAAACTAACCTAAAGTTAATAAAATATGAGTGTGTACCTGAATTTGGGCAAAAATCAACCTAAAATACTTTGTTTCCGCAATTTTATTTATTAGTTCCCGCCCTACATTTGAATTCAAACTTGTCCCGATTTCGCCGCCAATCCTCTAGCCAATAGTAGAGGTGATTGAAAAGAAGCTCTAGAAGCTTCATTTTTTGCTTTTAGTGCTCCGTCTTTATGTCTTTGGTGTGACATTGTTGTTTCTTTATAAAGATTTTACACTGCCAGATAAATGTTAAAATTAATATTTTTACTCACGGACACGCGTGTCAGTTTATGGTACCCAAAGCCACTATTTCATTATCACATTTCACGGTTTGAAGGTACAGACAGCGAGAATAAGGAGAAAAAGTGATCAGAATAATAAAACTCTACTTGATCAAAATGCTCAAGAACTCAGGAAGTAATAAGACTGTTGTCATCTCAATAATTAAATGAATGATTTATCCCACGTTGGAAATCCTCAAGTCGTCGCTTTAATAAATTAGAATGAAGCTCCGAGTTAAAGTCTCTCGACTTAATCCAGCAGCACCCAACTAACCTTTCTCTCAAGTCGAAAGTAATCTTGGTTTGGACAACTCATCTCACTTTCACGGGAGCACCGTAACAAGCCACCTCTCTGATGTCGGTGGAGCTTTTCCCGTTCAAGATTTATCGATTGGTGCCATTTTTCAGATACAAATCGGACTTCTCATATAATTTTAAAGAGGGAGTTTCGGGGTTTTCTGAACAAATGGCAACCTTTCATGTGCAGCGGCGCAGCATGGCGGTCGCTTGTAATCACAGCGTCGCCGTTCACGACATAACCTCAAATCTCGCTCAATTACAGCCCAGTGATTTCCCGAGCTTAAATCATCGTGAGGTTGCCATGCGTTGACTTGACTTTCGAGCAAGAATGAATAAACTCTTAAGAATGATCATGCTTGTATACAGAATATAATAGGATAATACTAAGTCTCAATCCTTAAAAATTCTTCAGACATTCAGTAGGTACCAAAAAGCCAAATACAATAGCCGATTCAGAGAAAGTTCCCTCGCAATCATCCACTGAAAGCGAATCGTCCCATTGTTTTATTTTTCATAAAATGTATAAATCTAGCAACAGCATAGCTTGTTTTCGCTAGTCCTGCGCCAATGTCGTGCCTCAAACAACCCACTGACGTTGCTTCTTGCGCTGTGATGACTACTGAGTGTTTAATATGCTCAAAATGTTCTCTCTTGCTGGAGAATTTTTCGCGATATTTCTTACGTTTGTGCTTAAAAATTTTCATATTGAGCGAGCCTCATAGAATTTTCCAGGAACCAGAAAGTATCAACTTTTCTTTAAAAAAATGGGTCGAAAATCGTGTTCTTAAAGTTCAGTGGTTGGTTTAAAAGAAAAACAGGATTTTCCTGCGTGGAGCAAAGCAGCACTACGTTCAATAGGCGTATGTTTACTCAATCCGCTTGATCTCACGTAACAAGGCCGCACAGTAATAGATCCTAATATATTTCCGATGTTGTCACATCGGGTCTATAATTTTGGCTTCAGATAGAGAATTGGGATGCCGCGACTGTAAAACCATACGGCTTCATTGAGAAACTTCACCTTCCTCCTCCTCCCCCCCCCCCCCCCACCGAATTACGTATTGTGTGTGGAGGCATGAACATAAATTCGATTAAAATTATCGGTGAATCATGTTGAGCGTGGAAAACATGTATTAACTTTTCTTACTTTCTTAATTCTCTTTAGCGTTGTCAATCGAGATTAGTAAATCAGTATCAAACTTTGAAGATTTCGTTTGAGATATAAATTGATTGGAAACATTAAAATAGGGAAAAAATTATCTGCAAATGATTTTGAAACATGTTCAGTATGATAATTTGTCCGTTAAAAATTTCCTTGATTATCTGAGGTGTGTATATAGGTAAAGTTTTGAGCTGTTCAGTTTCATCTATCGTTTCATCTATTTATCAGTTACTGTCCTAAATAAGTTCATTTTAATATTATTAAATGGGTTGGACCCCATAAAATGATGGAAAATGAAAGATAAATAACATAAAAAGAGGTACATGTGAGACTTAACGAAATACTAACACAACCTCTGATTATTAATGAAAAGTAAAATAGATAAACATCAAGCATCTTGGACCAATGTGAATAATTGGCCTGAAAAGGCAAAGGCGAATATCTAACGATTTCCAGAAGCCCATTAAATTTAATTAAACTCCCGCAATGAAAAGTATCCCTAGACAAATGCTATATACGAAAAACCTGCATGATCGCAATGATATGTAGATATTTCAAAGACTTCTCGTGTGTAAGATCGATAGAAATAATCAGATTATTTATATTCATATTTGCGTCGTGATCAGTTACATAACGCCCCAATTGCAATGCCGGTTTGTCACCCATAACCTGCATTATCTATAAATGCATTGGATTAGGTCGGTTGACACTCTTGTGTGGACGACCAATCTTCGGTTGCGTGTGTGCAAGTGACTTATTGTGCATGTAATTTTCCGCTACAGAATTACTGCGTCTGCCTCTGTGACAAATTTTCAGATGCGATTTTTAAGAGTCGTAGTTGCGTCGGAGAAAAGTATTGTCGCAGAACAAATTTGTTACAAGTCTACGCCGGGGAACAATATCTTGACAAATGCCGCGAATAATATGATATGGGACAACATATACCAAGAGGAAAAAAAAGAATAAGCTATCAATGTCATAATGCTTCCAATCGCACCTTCAAATGGTCCATTCTCTAAAGTGAATAATCATCAGCTATAAGTAGGCGATTGTTGCAAGGAATTGCTGTCTGTGTGAGGTTGGTCCTCGTAGCAGCCCCAGGGAGCAACCCCCCCCCCCCCTCCCACATTTTCCATGCATCCTCGATGAAGTTTTAAGCCATTAAGTTACCTCAATTTTGTCGGAAAAACAATAGGAACTGACTTTGAGTGTTTTCTGATGGTGGTTTCAATGATAATCTTTGGAGACTTAAACGCGGCGATAGAAAAGTTAACTATTACTCTCACAGCACCAATATGCACTACATGGCCATCCCTAAATTAAGTAACGTAATTTTTCGGCATTTTTGACCCCTCTCTTCCCCTTCAAGACGCTTTTGTGACGTCCTGTCTTTTAATACGTAAAAACAAAATGGCGTAACGCTCTCTTCGATCCCCCTCCACAACTCTGCCATGATGGCTGAGAGAGCGGTAAGTGCAATTCTGTATGAGCCGTGGTTAGCACATACTTTTATGGATCTTAAGGTTCATCCCAGCATGCACTTACTGCTCACTTCACTATCACGGCATAACTAGAGCGTTACATAATTTAAGGACGTTATATGCTATGATTTTAAACCTGAAAGTGTTTTAAATAGAGCTTAGTCATCTCCTCAACTTGCATTTTGATTTTTCCGCCTTACTGGTTTTATCCGTGTCACTATGGTTTTGCCTTTGTAAAAAATAATAATTAAACTTGTTATTTACTGTCATTATGGTAGTGTACATAGCTTTAGATTTTACTACTGTAATAATTTAGTAAAGACAATTTTTCCCCCTTCCGACTACGAACTTAAGATTATTTTCTTTATTATTATTTGCTAACTTGCAGGGCTCTACCGTCGGAACACGATATTACGTCCAGCACAACTCTGCCGTGGCAAAGAAAGAACGCCGTATGAATATTCTAAAGTTGCCAAATTTTCCTCGATAAAACATGCGTTTTTGAAAACATTCATGCATATTTCTCCTGTAAATTCTTGGATATTTTAGATTCAATTGCATGCTAAACGGTCTGAAAATTTTGGAAAAATATATTCACAATTTACCCAGTAAATTACGTTTTCGTGAAAGGAGATTTGGCAACTTCTGAAGGCTCATACGGAATTTTTCCTTAGCGCGATAGAACTGACCCATTGGAACTTGTTACAGGTTTCTCGGTGAGTCGGTGAACAGGGTCAGTTATTGAGCCTATGGCAAGGTATGAGAGCTTCGAGAAGTTATTAAGGCACATGCTCTCGTACTCAATTCAATGAGTATTATAATATAAAACTTGCGAGTGGCGGATAACTTGGCAGTCGGCATCTGGCAGGTTCATCTGTCATTAAACTATTGCGCAATGGAGTTACTCTAGAAATGAGCGAGGAAAAGATGAAAAAAGACGTAATAGGCAAGAGCCGCTTGCAAGACTGTTTCGACATGGGTTCCTGGTTTGTGAATTGTGACTGTACTATCGTGCTATCGTGCGCACATTCCAGGAGGATAAAAGAAATAGATCATTAATGAAAATGGGTTCCTGGTTTGTGAATTGTGGCTGCACTATCGGGCGCACATTCCAGGGGGATAAAAAAAATAGATCATTAATGAAAATGATCAATCTTCATATGTAATTTGAGAATTTTTTAATCACTTACGATGTAGTTTGAGAGATTCGTGTGCTGTATTGAGGCTATTTTGTAGACTATGTGAAGAACTAGTATGAAATGCGCCAATTTTTGGATCCGAACTATGCAAATGATTTGTGTAAAAGCTTTTTTGAGGGAATTAAGTGTTTACATTGTTAAAAGTCTACAATATAGTCCTCATATGATCTTAAAGTTTATCATTTTTTATCATAAATTGTTGATAATATTGATGCTTTTATATTTATTCATAAAGTGTGGGAGCCTTTCAAACAGATCATTTGGATAGTAACAAATTTTAATGCTAGATTATGGCCGGATTTTTTTCTTTCTTTTTTAAGCGAGATTGGGTGATAAAAAGTTGATTGGTGTTTTGTTTTATGTGCTATAATGCAGAACATATGATTTCATTAGAACGTTTCTCTTTATTATAAACAGAAAAAAGAGCTGATTGCTGTTTCATAATGGAGAGGGTAAAAAAAGCAAAGAATGCACGGTTCAAACAAGCTTGAAACTGCCTTTTTTGGTGTAAGATTTTCTTTTGTGGAGCTATTAGGATCGCAAAAATAAGGAAGGGAGAGGAATCACTTATCAAACCATTTTATTTCCAAAAATATTGCTGTTTGATTGCTATTTAATTAGAATGTACGTGTGACTGACCTCATAACTTTATCATCGATCAGCACACTACACAAATTAATTTTTACGAGGGCTATCTCCTGAAAAATTTACAAGCCTTTCACTATTATCACGCGAGCTATAATTACACCGAGAATGCATTGATATCTGATACAACTGACCACACCCTACACGTGTTCGGCCATTGTTTGGGTATATCTAGGTAATGATGGGCGAATTTCGGGCCCATTAAATTGACAAAGCACCGGTTACTACATCTTCATCTAATCGCTTAATTACCCTGAAGAAGCGCAAGTGTTCCACGCGGCTTGCTGACGTCATTTCGGTGGATTTTATAGGGTCCTCACTAATGCGCGACAAGGTCGGTGGTTGAATTTGTTACTCTCCTGCTAAATGCTATTATACTGACCTTTGATCAAGTCTATAGAGCTCACGTCTCTATCTTTGCAAAGCGTTCAGATTTGCACGTTTTATGGTCGAGGAAAATGGCACGCCCCACCGAGGAAAGGGTTTTGACTTGGCGCTAAAATCGTCGCCCTTCTGATGTAACGGCGTATCTCAATTACCCCGTGAGCCCTGTTTTACATGTACAATGTACAATATAATTGTATTCTAGTGGTTATGCTTTTGGGGGCTCATGCAGAAATCGAGATACGCCTTTCAGCCATAGGAGTGACGAAATACAGGATTGCGAATAGACCCGCGTCGCAAAATCGGCTGAACAGCAACTTTATTCGACTAACGATCATTTTAAAATTGTCAAATGAAGGTGAATGTAAAAATGAAAAAGTGTAATTTTTTCATTTGATAATAAACACAATTTCCTGAAAATCTTGTGGTTTTCTTTTGAGTTCGTCAGGATATTTTTATACACTTTATTTTAAAGTATCTGATAATTACAGAGGCTGGTCCAGGAATTTGGCAACACCGGAGTCGTTCCGTTTAAACCTATGTCAAATAATCGATTCTTGTCAGAGAACCAGGTTTCACAAAAAATCGATACATTTCCATAGGTTTAAATGGAGAGAACACGATGTTGCCAATTCGCTGGATCCGACATCAAAAATTTTAAGAAAATCGAAACCTTCCTAAAATAAATGGTTACGAGGGGGATTTAACAACATTAGAATGACAAATAATGTCAAATAATCGATTATTGTCTGAGAACCTGGCTTCACCAAGAATCGATACATTTCCATAGGTTTAAATGGAGAAAACACGATGTTGCCAATTCGCTGGACCCGACATCGAAAATCTTAAGAAAATCGAAACTTTCCTAAAATAAATGTTTACAATAGGGATTTGACAACATTAGAAGGTCCATACGCTGTTTTCGCCCGGAGCAGCGTCGAACCTCAAAACCCTCGAAAAACAAACCGATCAGCGTGCTAGCCCGCGGCCCGCGGCTGACCGGTCCATTCATCGACCGCGGAACCACTTTTACTTTCTCCCTCCCCGCACTCTACTGGTGGGGGCGGAGGGGGGCGCGCAGCGCGTACACCGTATACGAAGTGCCCCCCCCCCCCCCCCACGAAACGATGCCAAGGCGATGATCTAACGCGCAGCGGAAACCTGTTCCGGCGCGCTGAGCAGAAACCGCACTTTACGTGCTCTTTACACAGGAGTTACGTTGTTTTTGGTTTCGAGCGTGGCCTCCCCAACTCGGACTTCCCGCTCCGGCGATGGACGCTTGACCGGACTTCCTTCAACGGCGGCATTCCGGAGTCCGGATGCTGCGCTGGACCCGGCTGGACCGGAGGATTGCCAGACTGTCCTGGTTGGTATCGTGGAGCTTCGCTTCCCGAGCGTGATAAGTTCGTTTTGGAATAGGGTTCGGACTGTTAGAAAGTGGGTAGTCGCATCACGTCTTGAGCGCTTCCTTGCCGCGGACGATCCGGCTCCGTACAGCCTCCCCCTCCTACCCCCCTTTCGTTCTCCTCACGCAAGTGGTTGTAGATTTCAGTACAGT
This sequence comes from Bemisia tabaci, assembly GCF_918797505.1. Lineage (NCBI taxonomy): Eukaryota > Metazoa > Arthropoda > Insecta > Hemiptera > Aleyrodidae > Bemisia > Bemisia tabaci. The sequence goes on from NC_092798.1 coordinate 36,819,212, forward strand.
CTACAATTAGTGGGGCGTAACGTATAATGCGTGTGATGTCACTCTTAAATGAATCGGTTTCTGTTGGACGGGCGCAAGTCAAAAAACTCATGAGCCCTGGTTTTCGTTGATCCCGCAGGACATTAGAACTCATGAGTTTTTGGACTTGCGCCCGTCCAGCAGAAACCAATTCAAACATGTCTTAGACACTTTCTGATGCCGCTGATTGTATTATTGATTTCTCTCCATATTTTGGTGTAAAGCTTTTGACGAATCTTACTCTATAATATGAAATCATAAAAGTAGCGCATGAGAGAAACAATCGCGGGAGGGAAAAACTTTGAGTCCAAAATTGAAGTGCATACGAACTTTCATGGTGCATTTTATTGTAACTGAGATATTATCTCAGTTTTGAATTTTTCGGTCCTCAGACTCACTTTTTCAAAGACGGTCACAACTTCTTATTGCCTGAATGAATTTACGTATCTACATTCCAAAGTTGCAAAGTGTATGTGCAAAATAATTTCTTCCACTCAAAAATAGTGAAAAAAATGTCCGCTGATTTTCATTGTAATCCCAGAAAAAATCAGTGAAATTTCGAGCAAAAAGAGTCAAACAGCTCCCGAATACAAAAACAGTTTGTCAGTGAAGTCTCGGTAACGTTGGAATGGAGTTAGGTTCTTTCGTCGGAAGAATATTGAATGATGGTAACGTTTTCGCTTGTTTTTACTATCACCTATTACTCTAACATCAATGGATACAACAGCCCTTTTTTGCAGTGAAGAATAATGTAAAAACAATCAAATAGGAGGACCACGACCTTTGCCCTTGCGCAAACCACTGAAAGATCCACTCGTCACGCTTCGACTTGTAAACTGACGATATAAAAGCGTCAACCGGTCACGAAAACCTTGCACCGAAATCGGACAACCGGCACTACACGGTCATTACGACTGAGATTTTTACAGGCTTGATTCCCGGATAACGATGTTGAGGACGTGCTGCTGCCGATTTCTTAAACTTATAGATGGAACACAAAATTTAGGCCAGTGTATCCGCGGGTCGGTCGGACATTTTGTTTCCAGTATTTTTACAATCTTTTATCGTTCTAAAAACACTCGAAGGGAGCAAGATTTTCGAGTTCGAATTGGGTTAGCAAAAAGGACTTCCAATCATTCATTGCATGCATTTTATTGTATTTTCTGATGCATCGAGTCACAAAATGTGGTTCCTGGCGGATTAACTTGTCATCAAAATCAACCTCTTTTTTTCTAAAAAAGAAGGAGAAAAACATTGGGCCACCTGCATAAATTGTGTTCACTCATCTTTGAAACGTGATCATCACAGGACAGGTATCGGTTTTTAAAATGAGAAAATCTAGCAGATATCTTAGGCTTGCCTCTCTATTTAGCCAAACGGCAGGAAAGACATCAATTTCCTGAAATGCAAATTCTTCAAAACCTTAATTTCAAATAATTTCGGCAACAGCGCCTAAACGAGTGCACTTCAAGGTGCGGAAGCAGTTGGTGCGTCGCTTACCTACCTAGTGCACGTTCTTTCGCACTGCTGCGCTACTTCAAGTCTAACATCGCCACAAGCTCCCTTTAAACACTGTTGTCGAAAGATGCAGTATAACATTATCTTGTGCGAATTTATGCATCAAAGATATCGGTGCTTTCCCTAAGATCGGCAGGTCGTAGCCCGCGTGCTCCACCACCATGGTGCCGGAGAACCAGACTCGCTGAATTCTTCTGACACAACACAAAATCATATCCCAAGTGCTTGAAAATTATTCCCTTTTAAGTTTGCAAATTATTTGACTCACAATTTATTGCAGACTATTTGAAAGTGTGAAGAAAAGAATTCATGAGCTCGCTCAGAAATACAAATTTTACTGGTAGAAATTGCCAACATACAAATGGTCGTAAGTAGGTTCCTCTCCACTGGCAAACTTGGGCTCTCAAACTGGCTCCGATTCCTTAATTTTTCGGTCAAATTTACACAAAATTCTTCGAAAATCTCAAAAACTAATCTATGATAATTCCCAATTACATCGATATCCTCCAAAGATCGTCAGGCCGACAATCTTTGAAAAGCAGCCGTGAATAATCACATCGATGAATTTTTTTGGAACCTCGCGTTTGCAAGTTGATGAGAGCCATAAGAGGGAAGTCCTCGGTTTCTAAAAACGAGAACATTTCCAAGAAAGATCCCGGCCCGAATCTCCTCTTCTGATAAACTTTGACGAATAAATAGAAGCACATGCTCATTTACACGGTGATCACATACGTTTTTGATGAGTATCAAGGAGTCCTGGCAATTGTTCCAATAATTCTCAATCGAAAACTTCCCTAATAAAGCCCGGGTACTTTCTTTCCCTTGTTCTCAAGATTTGACTTCCTCAGAAAACTTTCATAATGAATCATATGCCACCTTCATAAACGCAGTGCAACTCGGGATGCTGGGTTTTTTTTCTGTTTGGAGCCCCTCTTACATCGCTGATGTGAGAGGGGTTCAAGTCGCGTGCGAAGACGCACCAATGAGAATGACAATCCGATTAACTTCCGACCCCGCCCGGAATCCAATATCTTCCGCATCCGAATCAGCGATGCCAAATGTATCCTAAAATTCATTCGGACGCGTTAGAATGCTATTAATAATCCTACAATTTGGCGACAGTGCTCATCAAAGCTGCGAGTTACACTCCATCCAAGGCCCGTCCCGTATGCGCCGGCTTCGGCGTTCCTTCAAAGGATGATCGATTTCAGCTGACACCGAAGACAAATCTTTTAAGCGTTTGTATTTCATCACCCGTAATTACTCAGGCGAATTGTCACTTGTTTTTATTCTAAATTCTAGAATTGACGGACTAGAGGAGAATCAGTGTATTTTGAATGAAAATAGAATCAATACTAACGCTATTTTCGGATGGGGGGGGGGGTTGAATGGTGATGTGACTTTTTGGTGTCCCCTCAGTATTTTCTATTTTCCTCAAAAAAATCTGCACCTTGCAAACATGTATATTTTACATCCAATTTGAAAAGAAGAATGTTTTTTTGTGCGTGCTTGTGTCTACCACCTAAGCTGAATTCATCAATTTTTTCCTGAAATATATATGCACTGAATTTCCCATGCCTCCAAATTAATCGGTTCTCAAATATTTTTTGTGTATTTTTTCGTCTATAAATTAGTCGCTTTTTGATTCACGTGTATTTTGATTCAAGGTGTAAATATACAGTGATTTGTTCTTGCTAACCTTGCCGTGCTACCGATCGGTGTCTCTGACCTCCAGGCACCAGGTCGAGTTTGTTCGTAGTAGACTCTAACTGGATGGGCAGCACAGTGAAGCTATCATTTTAAAGAGATATTCTACTTTACTGAGATTTCTACTTGATATTCCTTCGAAATTGAGGCTAAAATTAATTGCTTGACATCGTAAACATGCCTCTCAATTTTTAATAAGTCCGATCAATTTGGCATGAGTCTTGTTACGCTGGCAGCATTCACACGGCAGCAAAAGCCTCTCCTTAATCATTGTGAATCTTTGTAATTTCACTGATGGCAGGTTTATGATTAAAATTTAAATTATGTATTGTTATCAGATATCTTAGAAACACGCTTTTGATTCCAAAACAGTTGCTTTCATTTTCACAGTCCTTTTTTTGTTGCATACAAAGATTACCGCGTTCTGCTTTTTTTTATAACCGTTCGTTTAAGTCTCTGAGATGGTTAAACGTAAAACGCTACGATACAAAAGTTTCAAGTTACTAGTTTCTTCTTTTTCTAAAAATAGTGAATAGAAAAAAAAGCTGTAAGGCTTCCCATGTTATTGCTGTCGGTCAACAGAGATGATTTTTCTTCTCTGTGCGAAGAAAACTCTGTGAAAACTTCAAGGAATTATCTTGATCAGCTCTCCTTTTAAAAAATAAAACTGGAGCGGACATTTTCAAACACCGCAAAGGAAATACGCGGTTCGGATGTTTCACCGTTGATTCGCCTCCACCGAACGAAATTCATCCCGACGAAAACTTTCTTTCCTCGTGTCGAAACTCAAGAGTCAGAATCCGCGACTCAAGTTCGCAAGTTTGCATCGACACTTCTCATGCCAATTTTGCAATGGTTATGCGGTTGCGCGCCTGAGAGTCGCAGCAACTTTACATCACCTCGCCGCTCTGCTGACACAAGAACGTAACTCTATTTAACTTGAGCCACAGGAAGCGTGGAATCACACAGGCAACGAGGATCACACGAAAGTGCAATGACGCCCTTTTGCCGGGAGGTCGACGACTTTAAAGCCCGCGTAACTCGGTCGCGTTATCCGGCGAGGCGAGAGCGAATTAAATCGTCGTATCTCACGTGAGGACACCTCGATATCTGCATGAGCCTCAAAAAGCATGGCTTGATATGTAAAACAGGGCTCACGCGGTAATTGATATACGCCGTAACGACGAAGGAGCGACGAAATTAGAGTAATTCAACGCGGCTCCCGCGGTGGAAGGTGGAAGTGGACAAAGTTGGGCCTGCGAACCTGTCGCGCGCGTTACGCCACGAAAAATGGAGGCGTAATGGACCGGCCGGCGTTTAACGCGTCATCGAGTCGCCGCGTTACGTCGGATTATCACACACGCAGTTTCTAACAGGATTGAGGGGGTCGCGTCGGTGAACGGTCAACTCGGACGTTTGAAAGTTTGGAAATTAGATAATATGGGTCATTCAGTTGCGCGCGTGTGGTTGGGTTGAGGTCATTATGCACTGAAAAAAAAATATCGGTGTATTTACTAAGAAAAGGGTAAAATTACCAAGAATTCAGGGTTCTATTTCATCCCAGTTTTTTCTCGGTAAAATTATATCATTTATAGAATTGGTAATTTTACCGAGAAATCTCGGTAAAATTGTTGAAATTTCTCGGTAATTTTACTGGACCTTGATAAAAACGCCAATATTTTTTATCGACTGTGGTAGAATTACCAAGATAAAATGGCAAAGTTATCGGGAATTGATTACCAATAAAAGTGGTATTCTTACCTGAAAAAAAAAAAACAGTAAAAGTAACGGTTTTTAGGTAAGCTTACTAGTCTGTCTTGGTAAAATTACCAATAATTGGTAAAAAAAGTGAGATGGTAAAGGTACCAACGGACCTTGGTAAAAACGCCGAGAATTTTTTTTCAGTGTGATCAGTGGCAAAGCGTGAATGATCGATTATCGATATTTTACCATTTCAGGCAATGGTGAAGAATCGAATATTGAGGTGTTTGTTGCGAATATCCTGTTTATGGATCCTTTTCCATACGTTAAATGACATCAATCGATTTATCGCGAAGGACGCCACGCCACTGATCAGGGTGTATACTGAGAGGAAACTTCGGTTGAGCGGAATGGATTTTGGTTCATTTGGAACAAAAAAGTTTTTCATTCAATTTTTTTGTCAAAAAATCTGCTTCCAATTTAACCAAATACTTAATCCGCAACTTGGTACTAAACTCGGTGTATTTAGTGCTCTAATTCTCCGGGATGGGTTGCATATTTTTTAGCTATTAGGATTTTCCTGAACTTTGCAAGTTTTTTTCTCCTTGAACTTTAGCTTTTACCTAATGGTCTCCCAGAATTTCTGGTTTTTTTTAATCCATCCCATTCTTGAAACTTTAAGATTTCGGTCACTTGCCAATTCAGCTGAGAATGTTCCGAAAATTGTCGACAATTTCCAGCAGGTGGCCCTTGGAAAAAATCTCTTGGATTCAAAATCCAAACTCTTCGAGAGTTTGACGAGAAAAAGTATTCAAAGTTCAATCGGATATTTGCTTGAATTGAAAGCCAAGTCTCTTAATCCAAGCGGATTTCCTCGAAATTCAAACAAAAATTCAATTGAATCAAGTGTAGTTTTCCTTATTGTCAAAATTTTTCAGAGTCCGGTCTCCAGACGCAAGAAAATGTTTTCCAGTGTGTAAGTGCATTTCGATAAAACAAAATAATAGTAAATAAAAATAACAATCACTAATTTATAAGGAACTCCGCATCAACCATTATCTCGCCTCAATCAATCCTTTCACTCCACCCAGAACAAACATCGCCACAGCCGATCGACTTAGATGGATTTTACACCGATCGTAACTTAACGTTCCCTCCTCGCCGATCAGATAACGTCACTCCTCTAACGTAAGGGCGTATCTCAATTTCCACGTGAGCCCTATTCTACGTATAACTCCATATTTTTTGGGGCTCATGCAGATCTCAAGATACGTCCTTACATCAGAAAGGATACGATAAGTCGGGACGGGCGGGATGCTAATAGTCCGATCGGCGAGTGGAAGGGGTGATCGGCACCACGGTTGCATCACCATGGTTGTGGCTACAGTTGGAACGATGGTTTTAGATGCGACACGATAACTTTCTCTATCGATGGTCGGGTCCTGTCCTCCGGGGCTGCTCGGGCACGTCTCTGCCTTGAGTCTACGCATGCGCAACCGGATCGGCTAATGTCCCGGCCGGCCTGTCATTAGGACGTATTTCTATCAAACGGAACTATGTGCGTTATGACGTGAGCCCCGTTATGCGTGTATTCTTATGGGTCTCAGGGCCCATGTCTTAATGCACATAGTTTCGTTTGATAGAAATACGTCCATTAGGCCTCCTTATCGCGGCGACGAGACGCTCTGGAATTATTGTTGTGGGGCTCTCGGTTGTCAAGTCGTGTCACTAGGTCAATAGAAATGAATCGATTCTAGGGTAGATAGAGGGAAAAAGATAGGAACAAAAGAATTTGATTCCCGAAGAAGGGAAGGCAACTACATTTTTAACGTGGGAAATTTTATACACTGGAAAAAAAACACATTGGATCTAGAGTCGACACTCTTAAAAACATCGACAAGAAAAAGCACTCTTGATTCAATCAGAATCTAGCTTAAATCAAGAACGAAGCCTCTTAATTTAAGCGGATTTCGTTTTGATTCAAGCAAAAATCCGATTGAATCAAGAGTATTTTTTCTTGTCAATGTTTCCAAGAGTCTGGACTCTAGATCCAATGTGTTTTTTTTCCAGTATAACGGGGTGTTTCTACTTAGGTATATTTTAGTGATTTTTACAGTGGTTATGCCTACTAAAACTATTACAATTTTTTAAAAAAAACCCGCGGGGGACCCTACAGTTAATCTACCACCTTCCTCCTCAGTTTAAGCAGCACCTGTTTCAACGAATAGAATCGCTCCATTTTCCCGTCTTCTCCTTGTCTATTGCTTTGTCTATCAATTTCAATAATCAGCCAGCAGGCCTGGAAAACCAATTTTCAGTTGTCAAGTTGACAGTCAGTAGTCAGTCTGGCAAAGAATCACGTGAAGACCTATCCTACCATGCAAGTTATTGATTGTGTTACGCGACCACTTTTCTTCCCTTTCGTTAAAGTCTCCTCAAAGGTCGAACGAAAGAGAGATTCCGCGTAAAAAGTGGAGACTGGATTTGTTTAAGCCAGATACGCATTGGATGTGAGACACATTTTAACAATCTTAACAACACCTGGTGCCTTTGTGAGGTTTTGAATTTCCAACATTTTAGTCAAGCAACGCAAAAAGCACTGCCTATAATTAATTACCTATATTATTTATTATGTGCAGAGACCGCTTTGTGCGTAAAGTCGGCGTCACGGGAGCTATGAGCCGACAAAGCGGGGCTAGGCCTCGATTGAAAGTGTAACCTGTGCTGCCGTAGTAAGTAAGAGCGCCGTATGAACATTCGAATGTTGCCAAATTTACTTTTAGAATATATTTATTTTTGAGGAAAATTACGAATATTTTTCTTCGGTATTTTCGGACTTTTTAAATCAAATCACGAACGAAATCCTCTGAAAAATCGGAAGAGAAATATTCACAAGTATTCCTGAAAAATCGTGATTTGTGGGAGGGAATTTGGCAGCGCTTGACGGTTTATACGGCGTTTTTACTTAGCACGGCGCGGTGTGGTGGTGGCGCGTAGCGCGAGGTGCGGCGCGTGGCCGACTCGCGGAAATGACAAATAATGGCCGTTTCACGCACGGATTTATCGATCCCGTTGATTGACGCGGCGGCCGGTCGGTCGTCGGGTTCAAACCGCTTGATCTCTTTCCGTCCGGCCACAGGTGCCGGACACCGACACCGACACGTAATAGCGGCCGATCCACGGTTTTCGTCCGAGGAATTAGCGCCTCACCGCTGCGCTCGTTTTTCAATCCACCAGGAAGTTGGTTGAACGCACGCTTAGGCCCGGATCTATCACCTCTTGATACGCTTTAACCTGTCGTTCGGATTCAACAGGTGACTCGAGTACCCGCAGGCTGATTATTGAAATTCATGGACAAAGGGGTAGACAGAGAAGACAAAGGGGAGCACTAGAAAAAAACCACATTGGATCTAGAGTCCAGACTCTTAAAAACATCGACAAGAAAAAATACTATTGATTCAATCGGATGTTTGCTTAAATCCAGAGGAATTCCGCTCTAATTAGGAGGTTTGGTTCTTGATTTAAGCAAAAATCCGATTGAATCAAGAGAATTTTTTCTTGTCAATGTTTTTAAGAGTCTGGACTCTAGATCCAATGTGTTTTTTTTTCCGGTGAGATGAAGCAATCCTAGGGGTTGAAACGATCGCTTCTAGTATAGAGAGGAAACAAAGGATGGACTTACTGTGCACCGGAAAAGAAGTCTCTTGGATCCAGAGTCCAGGTTTTTAAAATATTTGATAAGAGAAACAGTAGAGAATTTGCAGGTGTCTGAGATTTTGTAACTTTCATCTTTAAAATGATACTGCTAGGAAAACTGAAAACGAGGATGTCCTTGGTTTCTAACTTGGACAATTATTGGAGAAAATATAACGAAATAACCTAATCTGCTGAAATACATGTGTTAAAATGAAAAATGCCGCTGGATGACGTCAAGGCGGCATATTATCTCACTTTTAAATCAATTTTTCTACAATTTCCTATGTTGGAAAAAAATTATGAAAAATACTTCGAACTCAGCTCATTAGGCACTCCCAGATGAAGCAATAAAATTTTGGTGTGAAAATTCTCCATTGGATCTTTGCTTGAATCAAAAGGAAATCCGCTTAGACTAAGAGAATTTAATTTGAGCGGATGAGCCCGTGCTTTTTGAGAAAAATTGGTCAAATAATTATTTTGCTACGCCCAATCCAAACATCGTTCTTACATTGAGCTTAGCTGTTGCGCAAAGCTCGTATTTTTGATTCTCCTGGGAATTTCGGCCATCATGTTCGATTCCAAAACCGAATCGTGAGTTTCATCTTCGAGCACCCGATACTCTGCAGAGACGGAAGTGCTGCGACTCCGTGAGAACATCGATCACATCGGGGCGGCCTGATCGCCCGGATTGCGCCAGCACCGACTTTCCATCGCGCCGCGCTGAGGCCCGGAATTCGGCGACCCGAAGTGGAGCCCGCCTAATTACTACCGGGGCGATGACTCAACACCTCGTCACTCACCGACCAACACCGGTGAATGATGAGCCGTGAATCACGAGCTCTTGACTCACCTCGCACCTGCAGGCCGCGCGGAGAGGGGGGCGGGGGTGAGGTCACCCATTGATTGACGGTAGCCGCGCCGGAGCATTTCCCGCCAATACCTTCCATTCACTGGCTCTCGGCTCAAGGTTGAAGCTTTGCCCTGATAAGCCAAAACCGCGTAACTGGGATAGGAAACTCGGGTGGATACGTGGTTACTGCTGAGTGCGGTTGCCACGATCGCGATGGGTGCGGTGTTCGGTATCCGTTTCGAGAGGAAAATGTCGAGTGCCAAGTGCTACCGATCGGTACCGGTGTTGAATCATAAAGGACTCATGCTGAACACTGCCGGGTCGTAAAGATAGACTGGGAGGAGGGGGACGTTTGGGTATATATTGGAATTTGCTACCATTGTAAGTTAAAGTTCCAGCTCGCGCTTAAACTTTCCCATTTACAGTCTCTAAAATTGTACTTGCAGTGACACAACTGCTTGGTTACCGGAACGAAACGGTATACCAAACCATACATGACTAGAACCGTCGTCTAATGCCTCTGGGACTGATTCCTGCCACAAAGAGATACAACTCGCATGCAGAAACTTCTTTTAGGCGGATGAAAATTATATGATTTCATTCATCGCGAAAATGTAAAAATTGTATTTTGATCCAAGCAGTCAATTTCAATATTTGATCCTCATTTTGTTCAAAAGTTTCATTGCTATGATGAGTTATTCACAACTTATTTTCTCTTTTCGTGGAAAAGAATTTGTTTATATCATCACTTTTGAGACACTACTCAAGTTTGCATTGCAGTATACAAAACGTAAATATATACCTACATAAGTAGTGCAAGAGAGAAAAAAAATGTCGCCGTAAAAAAATTTCATTTTAAAAAATGCTCATGGCAAATGTCAGTTCCTTCTGATATTTGCTCATCGATTGTGTAAGTTTTAACCAACAGGGACGATTGATAGTTTCAACACTCCGAAATAATAAGGAAACAATGATTTCGATTTAAACCTATTAATCGAGTTATAAGTTCAATTAGTTCGCGAGCATGCAACTATTTGAACTTGTAGGAGGGTATTTTGCCTATACGATCAATTGAAGGCGAATCGATTTCGGTGGTCCATTTAAAAATAGAAAACTAAAATGAAGACTTACACGTAGACAAAAGGTCCAAGCTCCTCGAGCACTGGCTTCTGGCCGTCGTTAAGGAATTCGTCGGCATTCGTGACGTTGTAAATGTACACTTTCATTACAGGGTGCACTGGAGGCTTCCTCCACATTTCGAACACTTGACCGCCAGATTTTAGTGTGATTTGCTGCAACAAAAAGAATAACAATCGATATTAATACTCACGAAAATTTTGTAATTTTTTTTAGAGGATTTCATCACGAACAAACCATGAATGATAAAAAGTATGGTTGATTCCTTAAATGCATTGAATCATTCTTCTCTCGCAGTACATGATTACATATGGTTTTCAATTGTGCTTGAACATAATGAGATTACTTACTTAGATTATTTGGAATTGGGCTTGGCGGCAGAAAGCAATATTTTTAGAAAACAATGGGCCTGCTTGTTATAGAAGTCCTTTCAAAGGACTTCTACAAAGAACTACAAAGGACTCCTTCTAATTTCTCAAAATGAAAGTTTTTGTCAAAAACTTTTGATTTAAATAAACTGCAAACACCATTTTGGTTAATTTTTTACCAAAATAGCCGAAATTGTTTGCTAAAATCAAATTTTTTGTATTAAAATTATCAAAACTTAGTTCCTCTCTCCTAAATACAAAAACTACTTTTACACGTAACTAAAGTTGCACCAAACAGTACATCTCTTTGAGGGAAAATTGTGCTGTTATGAGCTTTTACCCTCTGTATTGAGATTTTTAGCTTCATGTTAAATTTTAATGCACAGCTACGTTACCAACTCTCTGTCAAAATACAAAGAGGTTTACCATATAACTCAATCTTGAAAAACTACCAAGTGCACAGTATTTAATTGACTCGGTTGGCAATTTACGAGCACACCCCTTGTTGGCAAAAAAAAAAAACTTAGCTCACGTCTGCTAAATTTAATCCATCTCTTTTGCATTTAATCTTTTATCAAATCGTAGTCAAATTAAAGCGCAAATCAGTCTCCGTCGTTTCCGGGTGGCACGGGGGGCAGGGGCGCACCGCAAAGCAGTCAGATAACGCCGGAATAATAAGCGTTCCTGCATCGTTATTTACGGAAGAGAGATCGCACCTGATTCCATCCTAGGCAACCGCCATTTTTTGTTTACGTTCCCCTTTCACTAGACGCGTGCGTTGATGGCGACTAAACTTGACCTTTCGCGTGTCCTTTGCCGAGGATGGATGGGGCTCCCCAATTAACCCGCACCGAAATCAGACGAGACGCACCGCCGCACAATGGATCGAATCTGTGGGAGAGGTCGGACAAACTTTGGAAACTTTAAACGCTTATAACTCCTTTCAAACAAAATTTTGAGGTTTTGAAAGTTGTTTTATTGGTGCTCTCGTAAAAATTTCTTCCAAAAGCACATCTTAAAATTTAAATAATGACGAATTTAACATCAAAATTTGCGATTTCGGCCAAAAATTTCTCGTCCGAACTCGCTAATTGACTCGATCCACTGTGCGTCGCCGCCGCCGCCGCCGCCGCCGTCGGATCGTGACGTCGCGTCGTGACGAGGCGCCACGTCACGCTGAGGTCACATAGCGACTGCAACGTTTTTTGCACGGCCACGTACAAGTTGGAGATATCATACGATGAGTGGATAGGTGTATCATATTTTGGACGTGGACATGCGAAAGGGAGGGCTTCATAGGGAACACGCATGTACCACGTGGAAAAAAACCTAATAGGTATACTACTGGATTATCTGGCCACGTATGCGCTCTGGGAAAACTAGGAGCTTATACTAAAAGTATAGCACTATATACTGCTCGGAAGAAAAGTTGCTGGGCTGGCACCCCGGGTTGTTAAAAATCTGCGCGCAACAACTCTAAAATATTTATTTGGACGCTTCGTTGGTTTTACTGCGTCGTCGTGGGGGATGTTTTTACAGTAACAGCAGCGGAGTTCATATCAACATATTAGCGTTGCTACACGAATTTTCTACATCCTTGTATGGCAATTCAGAAAACATTTTTTTTTTTGTAGTTGTCCCGGGAATTTGTTAGACTTATACATCGACGGTGTCAGTCGGCAATCACATAACTCGTTTGCACGCACGAATCTCCGCCTCTATTTTATTTTTTAAAGGAGAACAAACTGACATCATACCTTGAAATTTTTGCAAAATTTTCTTCGCACAGAGAAGAAAAATCACGGCAGTTTTAAAGAAATGTCGTCGAGTAGTTTTCTGTTTAGAAAATGAAGTATGACGGGAAGTCTGCGACGTCGCAAACCGAGTTATGTGATTGTCGACTCACACCGTCGACGTATGATTAACACTACAAAAAGTCTATTTGGACTACATTATTACAATGCAATTAAGAGCTACAATGTCCAGCTCAGTTCAGAGACATCGTATGTACCCTGTTGTTCCCATATGCACTTACGTATTTTCACAGATGAGTTAGAAATTGTAGTTTCTGATTGCAAAGTTTAGTCCATTTTAGTCCTGACTACTAAATGCCGAGGATATTTACCAGACTTGAAGTTGAACCACGACGGAGTACAATGGAGTACCACTGGCGCTCTGTCAATAAACCGAAAAGAACCTCTTTCTTTGGCAGCTTAGAAACAAGTTCAGTCGTTTATCTGACAGTAAAAACAAATCTTGGTCACTTTTTTGACACAATGCTCAATAGCCAACCCTAGAAGGTGGAGACGGGTTCAGCCTGTTAATACGACGATGTTGAATTTTAGGCGAATTAAAAGTTTTCCACCATTGCAAAATGGAGTGTCTACTCAAGTGTCCCGTGGAAGAAGTGCCCGATCCCTAGCCAAAAACGGCAGCGTTGATTTCGGAGATTATTTCGATTCACGTCACAATCACACACGTCCATTACGTCTTGGGCCTAGCTTCCCACGTTGCCTGATCGTGCTTATCAAAAATTATTTCCACGCGTATCATATATCGTGATCCGAGTTCCTTTCGACGGCGATCATTCGTGTCCGCGCGCTCAATTATTTCACTCATGACTTTGCATCATCCGGATTCACGGAGCCCCCCCCCCCCCCCGCCCCTCAACCGGCCTTGACTCGTAGAAATGGGCACACACGGGAGTCAGAGGAGTCATGGGTGCCCCTAGAGTACCTATATAGCGAGAGTATAGACAGATGTGAAACTCCAAAAATTCATCAGGCCTTCACCGATGCGTCCGCGAACAAATTTAGGGCCAAGAAATGCTGCCAACATATGCATTTCAATTATCCAGGGCGATTTACTAATACAATTATTAGTGTCAAGCACGTATGTGACTTAGTTTTTGCATAAATTTACTCATTTTTGTGGAAGAACGTTCATTTATGTACATTATTGCCCATATTGGTTAGAATTGAAATTTGCAGAATCTGCAGACTAGCAGTGACATTTTATGTGTTAGAAGTTGGTTAGAAGAATGGCTGCTTTTTTGGGCCCTACGCCTTCCATGAAGCGATCTGTCCATACTCTCGCTATAAAAGTACTCTAGGTGCCCCCGGAGTCAGCATTTCTGCATCGCCAGTCAAGAAGATGTAGTCCCAAAAATAGATGACAAAATTGTTCACAGTATGTGACCGTCTGGCGGTCGCTTTTACATTTAGGTGACAATGACGTCCCTTGATTGGATGCGGGCATGACGTTGACGAAGAGGTTTACTGTCTCGGTTGACTGATTGCCGCCTTTTGGACGGCGGGAACGTGTGTGGCTTTTAGAAGAACCAGGGCGCCTGCAATTTTGTGGGTATGCAACATAGACATCTCTTGAGTACGAATAGTTGCATTCAAACGTCACCGTTAAAATAGCCAGGGCGCTGGCGTGCTACCAGCGCGAGACGCGCACTGGCGCCTACAGACCTAAGGGGATACTTCACGCATTGCGCAATGCTTGAAGTATCACAGTTAGGTTTGTAGGCGCTAATGCGCGTTGCCTTCTGACCGGCCGGCCGCCGCGCCGCTCGACATGACAAATTAAGGAGCGTTTTGTGTCGCGCAAAGAGCGTGGAAACGTTGTAGAAGCAAAACATATGTAGATGAATGTAACCGTCTAAGAAGAACAGGCCTCTCTTCTATACGGGGAGACAAAATTTTAAGCGCGCCTTTTTTTGCGTTGGGGCAAAAATGTATATTGAAATTTAATAGAATTCCTCTTTCGTATATACGGAGCAACACATGTTTTGTTCATTTTTGTGTCAATTAAAGGTGTGAAGACACATTGTAAACCGTAAAATTGGAATCAGTGAGAACGAAAACACACCAACTCGGTAACTCGAAAATGCTCGCTTTTCACTAAGGACAGACAGTTTTCATAAAGGTCAATGAGTTACCGTATCTGTTCCAACTTGGACATTTAAAGTTTCCTTAAGTACTTGATTTTAGGCATCAAAAACCTTTTTCTTAGACTGACTTCTTCACATAAAATGCAGTTTTGTGTGTGTCTTGATTATTTTCATTTTTTCGAGTTGGTGTGTTTTCGTTCTCACTGATTCATTTGAGGACTGAACATAACTTAACAACATTTTAATAAGTTGGTTCTCGAAAAAATTAGTTTTGAACAGGACAGCATAAACAGCTATAGCACTGGTTCGGTTTGACATTTTTGGAGTTTTTGACAGTAAATGTCTGTAGGGCACTCGTATGTGCTCGCGTGTGAATAACTCAAAACTGAGTTTTTGTGGATTTATTTCCCTTTTCTTGCTCCAAAATGATGGAATACCGAATCCTACGGTGGATTTCAGGACAAGGTTTGCACGATTCTGGGATTAGACTATACCCGATTGGGCATTTCCATGTTGGTCTGAGCTCAATTTGCGTACCTCAAGCTTGGAAAAAAATGAATACATAAAAAAAAAAAAAAAAACGTGCACTCCTGTGTGGATTCACCGCTCGCCGGGTCGCAAAAAAGTGGTCCGTGGCGCAACTTTTAAAACCTCGTTTGACGGCGCTGTTGCCTTAATTCGTCGTCTCCTTCACGAAAAAACGTAACTCCATTTCAATTTTGCCAAATTTCCTCTCGCAAATTGGATTTTAAAGTGAGAATCTTGGGAATTTCTATTTGAAAATTTCATCGATTTTTCCTCAGATTTCATGCAAAAATCAGAAACATTTTGGATAAAAAGTGCACGAATACATTTTTGTTAAATAAATTAATTGTTTGAGGCAATTTGGCAACCTTGGAATGGAGTTACGTCCCTTCGTCCGGGAGACGACGAATTTTTAGGTACCTTTTTTGCCTGGATATTAAGACACATTTTCTAGAACCCACCGGTTTGGAATTTTAAAATCCTCTTTCAAATCTTCACAGGAAAAATTCAATATTTTCTTTTGGTTTTTTGAAGTTTTACGATTTTGGCCTGAGCTTTCTACTTGTTGTTCCATCAATTTAAGATGGCTGATTTAAATGAGCGGGTTGACTCCACCAAGAGGAGTTGTAGGTCCCACAGACAAGGTAGAAGCTTCCTCATAACACAGTAGTAATTTTTTAGTTTCTTTGTTCGTTTTTTTCCTTCCTACGGATAACTTAGCCCTTCAAAAAATGTTGTAAATTTCGCAGCACTGTCAGTACGCTTATTTTTCAACGGCGGAACCCTCCGAGGAGATGCTTTTTGCGGTGGATCGATGTGTCAGACAAGCAAAACAGCCCGTAAAATTTATTTGGATGATATGCAGATTATTAATGGGCTCTTTTAAAGCACTGATTAGCATGGAAGTAGCAATTATCTAAGGATGAAGAACCGGTCTTGTAGATGGTCAAAACATGCTCATCTCCTCATTCGCAACAATACATGAGCAGGGAGGCTTACAACGAGAAGCCTTCTGGGTTTGCAGGCATCGTTAACAGAAGCCTCAAGTTTCTATCCACTCGATTGAAAGTGCTTGTAAGAAACTGGGACGAATCCATTTCCATAAAAATAAAATACAATATGGTGACTTGAATTAACATCCTTAGAGGTGATTATGTGCTACTAAACATAGGTTTTGTCATTTCAGGGCAACTTAATAATACAAAAATCGGCTCTTGGCACATTATTACAGGTAAATCGGCGGTGTAAGTCGGCAATCACATAACTCGGTTTGCGACGTCGCAGACTTCCTGACACACTTCATTTTTTAAACGGAAAACTACTCAACGGGTTTTCCTTCTCTGTGCAAAAATAATTCTGCAAAACCTTCAAGGAATGATGTCAATTTGTTCTCCTTTAAAAGTATAACATAGAGGCGGAAATGTTCAGACACCGCAAACGAGATATGTGATTGCGGACTTACGCCGCGCCGTCGAAGTAGGAACCTTTCACTTATATTCGGGAATTAGTAGAATACTTTTGGCCTTGGAGGTTCTAGATCATAAATTTAATTTCTCCGACACCCTATTTTTGAATTTATTTTCATACGCAGAGAGAAAGAAGATTGCTCTTACAATGCTCACGATGAATTATGGTTTCTATCTTTTCCACTTCCTTCCTTTTTATTCGTAGTTAAGATGTTGCTTTTGTAGTAACAGTTGTTTTAGTCCCTGTAATAATGACAATCTTTTTCAACATTGATTAGTTTTAAAAACTGACTTTCAAACATCAAATGACCCAAAAAATGCGTTTAAGTATGTAGGCACTAAAGAATGCAACAATAAAAATTCTGGTTCATTATTTGAAAATTTAAACACAGCAAGCACACATTGTTAAAGTTCAAGTGTCCACCTTGCACGAACCGCAAATCACTGTGTATTTGCAATACTGCGGGGTACACGAAATTGCACCCTCGAAACGACTTTTCGAGGATTTACCATGGATCCTGCGGTCTTGGTGGCTAGAAAAAAAATCTCATCATGAGCAGATTCCGCAAACATAAGTGACTGAGATGCTGTTGCCTCATGATGACCTTGGCTGGTCCATGAAATAAATCCTCCAAAGTCATTTCTAGAATATTAATCTTGATTTGTTCCTGGGGTCAAGAGTACCAAAACTGCTGCCTCAGTATGAAGTTGCGAATCTCACCTCAAAATTCGCGGAATGGACGCCATGACAAACGAGATTTTTTCGGTCACTAATTGGCAAATTTCTGGAGAGGACGAAGATGCTACCTGACAGCAAATCCGAAGCTAATGACAAATGTGGATAAAAAAATATATATTGTGCGCAAAGAGTGGCAAAAATAATTCTGGATAAATGGAAAGGAAATTGGCGTTGGACGATTAAAAAGTGACGTTAATACTGGTGGATCTGGTCTCAACTGTGCGCATATATAAGCATTTTGTGGTTTGAGACTCATTTCGAAAATTTGACGCCTCATTCTCAGCTAATCGCAGATAGTATCATCCAGCAGATTTTGTAAAAACGATGCTATGTGGTGACTTAAATACTGTCCAGCAAAATTTTCTGTATAATTCATCTATTCTAAGCCAAACGAGAGTAACTTTACTTAAAGATTTTTTCACAATAATACGATTACGCAACAATTTATCTCGAACTTTGATGAGTTTTCGGTATGATCAGAGGAAAAATCAGTGCAGTTTTTAGTTATATTTTTGGAGATATCCTGATCAAAATAAAATTTGAAAGTGGAAATTAGCAGTATTAAAATCCAGTTACGCTTTTCTTTTCTGAATAAAGACGAATTATAACCTCAAAATTCAAATCAGTTTATAGCAACAACACGTAACTTAGAATTTTTCCCTACGAGTACAAAATCACCCTTCTCTCCTCTGATTTTGCATTACTCTATTTTTTGACTAAATTCCTATTTTGCTTCATTTTGATATCACTTTGTGGCATCATTATGTGATTTTTTTCAAAAAGAAGAATCGTATCTAAATAAAAGTGATTGAATTTAAATGTTTTGAGACCTAAATTAGACAAAATCGCATAACTTTCAAGAATTCACGCCTTTCTTTAGCTGCTTTTCTGTGACGATTGCACAGATGTCAAGCGTGACGGGAATAAAGACATTTTAAAGTGAGCGGTCCATTTTTTTTCTTTTTCTGGCATCTTAACTTGTCCAACTCCCGCCGCATGAACATTCGAGAGTTGCCAAATTACCTCCGATAAAATGTTTATTTTTGAGGCAAGTTATGAATATTTTTCCTTGAAATTTTCGGAAACTTTAAGTGCAATTGCGAACAAAATTATATGAAAAATTGGAAAAAAAAATATTCATATGTTTACCAGAAAATTCGGGTTCTATCAAAGGAAATTTGGCAACACCTGAAGGTTCATACGGCGTTTTTCCTTAGCACGGCAGAACTGGAGCGTGTTCTGCTGTCTCGTCTTGGTTACTCATCGTCCGGTTCGGAAGTCCATCGAGACTCCGCTCAAATGAACGCTCTTTGTCATGCAAATATTCCAGTGTCTTTAATCTTCTAGTGGTCTAGAGAGGATACGCCTTTTGTTTTTCCTTCGACTTGAGTGGTGAAGAATTTGAACTTTGGAACGGACCAAAAACTCAGCTACTGAAAAATGTCAGCACAAATGAATCGAGTCCATGATGCTGGTTGTAAGGAAACTCTGCTTCCAATGTGGCTGCTTTTGAAAAAGAATCTGTTACACTTAAAATGTTAAGACTGTGAATTATATCAAGTTAATCATTGATAGTATACTATTAAAGATTCTTTTGCAGTAGGTATTCTTGCGGTATTGATTATTCCTTATTCATTCGGCTGTTTTATGTGCTAAACAATAGTTTTATGAAAAACTCACTGCTCTGAGTCGAATCTGCAGTATCATCAAACCTAACGTATAGGTCAAATTTACCTGGTTACTAAAAATCAGAGGGTAAATGTCATTGAGGAAGTCTAGAAAGTCAATGTTATGTTTATATCATGAACAGGAGCATAGGCATGAGAATGGAGGATCTCCTGAATCTAACGTTTTCCTTAAAATATTTCAGTTTCGCTTTTTCTCAAATTTTGAGCATCTTTTTCAAAACTTTTGAACCTCAGGCCACCCTTTGAAAATGCCTACCTAGTCATCACTGATGACAAAAATAGGGATTATATTTCATGATTTTATTTTTTGATATTTGCACAATTTTCCTATTTCCACGATTCGAGGTTTGAAATAATTGCTCTTGGTGAATGATGTAATAAAACATTTTATGAACTGTACAAGTAATTTAATCTGTAACTTTTCGTATTCAATGGTCTTTCATTTGTTAGACACATAAAAGTATTGACGCATTTCTGGGTCTAATTTATTTTGTCCTTTCCTCGTCTTGCATTTCTGCATATCATGAAGTTATAAATATTACTTTTAAGTTTATAGCAGCAGGGGGAATAATGGGAGGTAGCGAATGGGGCACGATCGCTAAAGCAGTTTACGAGATACGAGATCGTACCTGGAACAATTCTGATGACAGTAATTGAAGGATCAATAAAGATAGCCACGATCCCACCACGCTAATTATCGTTTATTGCTCCAGCGATAAAATCTAGAGATTTCGATATCTCATCGTTCATCGAGCATGAAGACGAGGGATTTTAACGTTCCAACCCAGCATCAATCCCAAAAAATCGTAACTTGGAAACTCTACAAGCTGAGGCTTAAATGATCAAATTCATGACTTCAGGATGAGTATAAAATTAAGTGAACTCGCGATGAACCGCTCGGCGTTAAGTGGGACCCTCAACAAGGTAAAAAGTTAAAAAAAACCTTCGTTAAATAGTTTTTTTTTTTTTCAAAGTTTTAGGCAGAAAATTATTCATACAACAGAAAATGTGGCCAACAACTCCTTGTGAGGATATTAGTTCATGTATAATTAACATTGGTTAATGGCCAAAATTACAAATTACGTCATCTGTATGATTTTGCTCCATTTGACCACTGTGAAGTATGTATGGCAGTGATGGCACTATCCTGCTTACGAGATAATATCTGAAAATCCTGGTTTGTAAATCACCTTTGGTTTATAATTTTTAAGATGTGGCATAAAGCATAGTGCTTTGATTCATACCTTTTCTTGAGGCCCATTACACAAGTGAGTTGGGAATTTCTAATAAATAAGATACGAATGCTGGGTTGCAATATGTTGCGGTAGATTAGGCTGTAGGTTTTGGATTTTATCTCAATCAGCTTCTTATAAATTAAGTTAGATGAAACCTTGCGCGACCAATTGATTCAATTTTGACCAATAAACTGTTTGCAACTCTTGAGTGCAGCCCTGAAAAGCCTTGCGTCCTTGTTACTTATTTCCATTTAATTGCTAAAAACTTTGACAAGCTTCAACAAATTAATGAGATTCCTAAAAATAATCAAAGTCAGCATAATTTATGATGACTGAGAAACCAGGAACAACCGGCAAAATTTCCGAAATACGTAGATAAGGATTTTTAAAAGACCGTGATCAGTAATTTTGAAAAAGGGTAGATCAGTTAGGAAATTGTTATTATTTCCTACTTGAGAATTCATGACTATGGGTGTTCTTAAAATATGGGTTTCAAAGCTGAGAAACTCCTTCCGCTTGGACCTTTGTATGGACCCCCGTCGATTTTTCGCGACCAAATTGTGATACTAAGTAAACACACTACGCCTCGAGTCCTTGTAATCTCCCTCAAAAAACAATAAACAAGAATGATAAAATAATTAGACAATGAATGACCACTCGTTTTCGCAAAAGGAGCCAGAAAATTGAAGCTGGGTACAGCTCTGCCGTGTTAAGGAAGAACGCCGTATGAACATCCGAGAGTTGCCATTTCCCCGTGTTAAAACATGCATTTTTGACATGCATATTTTTCCTTAAAATTTTCAGATATTTTAGATTAAATTGCGAACAAAATAGTCTGAAAAATTGGAAGAAAAATATTTATAATTTTCCCAATAAATTCGCACTTTATCAGAGGAAATTTGGCAACGCCTGGAGGTTCATACGGCGTTTTTCCTTAGCACGGCAGAGCTGCGCGGATATATGTACTCTTGCGTCAATGAGTGCTTGCAAAACTGGGGGTCTTAAAAGGACAGCCGAAACAGTGGAGTCATTGCGTGGAGAATGTGATGCCAAATTTGGCAGTTAATTTTCTAATAAACAACACGCTAATTTACTCAAGAGGAAGCATTTGTTTCCAGTTCAAAAACTAGAGTTATAAATGAACACAAAAATAGGTAATGCTGACTAACAATTTAGTAAAATCTTAAGGATGCTTTTGTTTGCTCAAAGAGTGAAGTCTGGCCAGATTTCTGAATACTTACAAGAAGAACTTTTGAAAATTTTGTGTAATCTGACCCAGGGGACCTAAATTTACAGGGTCAGGGGTCCAAGGCTTCCCTCTCTTAGAATGCACCTCTTAATTTGACGTATTTAAATAAAAAAGAACAATATCCATTGTGACCTGGGCTCTGGGAACCATACGAATATATTACTTACAAGACACATGTCAAAATTGAGGTATTTTTTCATTTAATTCAAAAGGAATATTTTCATGATTAGATGTATGCCTTGCTGTTGATTTGAAGACTAACGGTGCGGTGCCCCATGACATAGACCAAGATTTTCTGTATGTCTCTATTTGGACGAGTAGGTAGGAGAAGATAATTTCGGACACTTTTGCTCCATAGAACAGCACAAGTAAGCAATTCTAGTCAAACTTGACTAAAAATATGCTGAAATACAATGCATATCGAAAAATTTAATGCCCTTTCTGAAAAAGATGAAACGAAAGAAAAATGAAGGTGACGCACATAAAGCTGCGGATTTGATTTTATGAAAATGATTTGAAAATTGGAATGCTGTCATAAGCGGCAACGTCATCGTTGTAGGATTTACGGGAAGCTTAATAAGCAACTGGTCAAACGGCTTTCGAGTATATTTGGGTGTTACGATCTTATAAGGATATTGAGAATAAGTGCTGGCTGCGTTAATGATAAGTTTCAGATATGTTTAGTACTGTCACGCAACGTAAAATACGGATGGTCATTATAATGGCCGCACCAGATGCAGATATACGTATATCATTTTTAATCTCCTCCATACTTGATTTGTTACTTGATTGACTATGACTTGAATTAAGTATCGGAGGACTGCTCATCACTTAATGAGATGAGAAAAGAGATTTCAAAATATGTATGACAAAAGCGTAGTGGTTGTGCATGACAGAAGTCTTACGGCGAATTCATTTCAATATGTGATCATCCTCGAAGAAATGACCTTTTTCTGTGGTCGACAACATTTTCAATTTCCGATAAACTTTGCCCGATGATCAGATTCTGAGATTTTGATGTGAATCCATATTTACCACCCAAAAAAATAACTCGTAAGAAAATGAGCAGAGTGCCCAACGAGTGCTCCAAACTTTCAATCTCTAACCAAAAACAGTGTGAAACAGTCAAGAATAAGTTTTGAAGGGTCGCAACATTACACCTATTATTATACTTTTTTTACTTAAGACTTGCCAAGTAGGTACGGGTGAAATGCATCGGGATGTGTAATAAACCATTTATCTGCATCTGCTTGGTATATTTCTAGTCGAAAAAGTCAATAATAAGGTAATTCCAAGGATGAAGTATGATGCAGCTTCACAAAATGAGAAGTTTTTACTCATCGAGAAAAAGCTAATGAAAGAAATCAGGAGATTATCAGTATTCTGAGGTATGCATGTTAAAGTAGATTATTCATTATGGTATTTCTTTTTTTTTACTCGCTGGTGCAGTTCAACGTCTCTTGCAATCGCAATGACCCTACAGAGTCCGCCAGTCAAACGAATGCTGCGAATAGAATTTGACGAAAACAGTTTCCCAGAACTCGAAGCGAAGGTTAACCGGCAGTGTAATGATTCCAGAATTAATGTCATGCACGCAAATCGTGCATGAGGTCGAAGATGTGCGTGTCTAATAATTCCCTAATTATTACGGATCTCTAATGTTCTACCGCCTTCATCGTAAATTTTTGTAATTCAAGGAAACGTTCCCGCAGAAACCAAGACAAGCCCAGCTTCCATAAACGTAGAATCTCTCAAAATTTTTCCTGGAGCAAAAATACACCCTATATTTTCATTATTTCATACCTATTTTTAAGTGTTCAGGAAAAAGGATCTTTTTCGGGGAAAAAAGTTTTTAAGGAGCCAATTTTGAGTTATTAGATAATAATTACATATGTCAAAGGTAAATGATCAAATCAGGCATTTTGTCAAATGCGTAGGCAAATAGCAAAATATTCTTACTTAGTTTGAAATTTTGATTTTTTACCCGAATTTTAAAAAAAAATAATTCGTTGCCTCTGTAAGAAAGAATCCTCTGTAAAAATGTGCAGCATTCAACAGTATTGTAAACGATTTTAAGATCATGGATGCTTATGTATCATGAAATTTTCAGCACGTCATCAAGCATAGAATTTTTAAAATTTCAACATTTAAATGTACTAAAGGCATGTAAAAAGGAAGGAACAAGGAGAGTTCGCAGATTTGAAGAGTTATTCTTCCCAAAATATTGAAAACCCGTGAACTCCTTGCCATAAATTTACAGAATTCCGTAAACTGTCAAAATTTTACTACCGGCCTAGGCATTTGATAAAATGCCTGACTCGACTGATTGCTTTCGAAATATGCATGATTTTTCAGTAACAGTAAGTTTAAACTTAGCTGCTTTGCTTACTGAAACTTAACTTTACAAAAGAGTCAATGATAGAATTGAAGTAGACTTACATTATCGATGACTAAATTAACCCAGGCAGTGAAAAATAATGCTAC
The DNA here is from genome assembly GCF_918797505.1 of Bemisia tabaci. Lineage (NCBI taxonomy): Eukaryota > Metazoa > Arthropoda > Insecta > Hemiptera > Aleyrodidae > Bemisia > Bemisia tabaci. Next base: position 36,843,491 of record NC_092798.1, read on the forward strand.
TATTACTCCGGCGAACAATAAAACTAAGGCTGCAACAATTACGAGCCCTGAAACAGAAATAAATAAGAAAAACGTTAAAACTTTTGCAAGGGTATGACATAAATTTATTTCAGAGCAAAAATTAATACAACGTATCGCAGAGCGCAAAAGAGCGCTACGAAAGTAGCTTTTATGTATGGAAAACAAAATAATTTGCGAGACGCAACTCTTATAGTTTATTTTAGTAACTCAGTTTGAGCTTATGAACTTCAACGATAATACCCAAAGGTTCCCTTTTATCTGATTAATCGATGGATAATATCGATGCTTGTCCCTTTTGGAGCACTTCAACAATGAGCAATCATTAACTTATTCTGAGTTAAGTCAAAGCGAAGTAGAAAGAGTAAATTCCGCTCAACGTGACTTGCCCTGGCTCGAGGCTTGCAAATAATCCTCTATTCATTATTCAGCAAAACTTCCACATCATCCGCAAAATAACAAGTACAAAACAAGTAAATATGGTCACCGTTGTGCAAGACTAAAACCATGAATTATTGAAGTGACTAAAATAATAAATTATGATCCATCCTGGTGCAGGAGACTCGGAAAGGCCTGCATACTCACATACCATGACATTGCATTACTCACAAATTTCTTCCCCGGAATAAAATTTGTTATTATAATGAAGAGACTGTCATAGTCATGCGGTGTTGATATTATGAGGCTTTCTTAGATATTTTTCTTTAATCCAATCTTACTTATCCTGATTTGTTTATCAATCCGATGTATAAAATATTTTTGAGCCCCCCCCCCCCCATTTCAGCTTCATGTCAGACAGTCCGTATCATGGAAGAAGTTATTCATCAGATGAGAGGCATTACATCAGGATGCTGAATCAGTATGTAGCCAACTGAGAGGTATTGAAGAAAAGAATTGGCTTATCATTTTAACACAAATACAGTAGCTTTCTTCAGGGACTTCAACCAGTTGAGTTTAAAATTTTAAACATTAGATTAATTATGTCATATTTATATCAAAGACACGGAGAGAATTTTCATTCTTGTATGTTCAGTGTATTTATTCATTTCTACGTAATATTTGAGACTGAGTTTGGAGCATAAATGACAAGTTGAATGATTAAATTTATACAATACAGTGGTTCGTATGGAGCACCATTACTCTTGGTGGTGCTACCATCCATTATGGTACGTAATCCAATACTATGGTGCATATTACTCGACTTTCTGAATGTACCTGAGTACAGTAGGAGCTACAGAGAATCAGCGAGTTCCACATGAACCATCCGGAGCAAATCAATAACCGTTATTTATTCTCAATACGAAGTTAGAAATTCCTGCACAAAGGCCGGTTGATTCCTGTACCCATCCTAGCGTACCAAATCGGAAGTGTGAGAGACAGAAAAAAAGAACACCCGTACTAAATTTGACGATTGATATTACGTCGACGAGCATACTACGGGCAGCTGCGGCTGGAATCTCGGGTTGCCCGATGCTCGAACCGGTTGTGATAATACACGGTGATTGTCAAGATCGGAACCAGTCAAATACCTTGATTAATTATTATTATGTAAGGGGCATCATTTTGTAAGTATGCCTTTGCGCGGCGCGCCGAGGTGTTATGTAACCAGCACATCAGCCTCAGTGCCCCAAACAGAGGAGAGTAGGATCTTGGAGCGGCTCAGCGCTTCGGTGCGTAAACTTACTGTCTGTGGCTTCAGCATCAGTTCATCGTCTCATATGTGACCCTTCTATTGAGTGGCGATGCGTTAAAAGGGCACTTACGTGTCCAATAGTCTGTTTGCCATGCTATTAACCTCAGCTTAAAATGTTACTGACCCGCAGTTAACCCGAACAGTTGAGTTTTTATGACGGACCGTCAAAAGGCAACGGAAGTTTCAGCCTGTGCGAACAAACTAGCCTCTTTGAGTTTTTGGAGGTTTAAAGAATTGATTCAGTTCGATTTTTCTACGTAAATGATTTTCAATTTTTCGACTTTCGACGATAGTTTTTTAGGAAAGGATGATGATCGGTTTAATCATATCAAGACACTTTTTTGTTGGTCCAAATTCAGTCAATATTGCAGAGCGATTGAGTGAATATTGGGTTGGGGCAATTTAGGTTGACTGGTAATTCCAAAAAAATGAAGAGCTTTTTTAAGTATGTACGATTTTCCTTAAGTGTTTGGATATCCTTTCAAAACAATATTTCTCCGTTCAATATATACACACTGCAAAACCATGCTAAACTAAGATTATTTTAGTGTGGAGAGTTCAGCTTGGGTCAAATATTGAGTAGATGTGGACTCATAGCTCTTGTTCAAACGACACAGATCAGCTAGCAGTCCATTTTGATCTAGTTCCCATGCCGTAGATAGCCCGTATCATTTCTGTTTCCAATGTTTCCCGCGGAGCCGAATTGACGCCTCAGGCTCCCCCTCCCCCAAATTTGCGAAAAAATCGCAAATGCCGTTTTCCCACGCATCAACAAACTCGGTCGAATGGCACCAGACCAAACATCTGAACCACAAACAAACTAACATTGTTGCCAAATCTAAAAAAAATCCTTCCAAACTGCCGTGTTTCAGAAAAAAAACGCTCCATGAACATTCAAACGTTGCCATGCCTCCTCTAATTAAACACAACAATTTCCTTTTCCTATATTCTTCTTGAATCTTCCAGGAAATTTTATTCGCAAATCATTTCTGGTATGCGGAACGATTCCCTGAAAGATATTTATAATTTCTCATGAAAACATTTTCCTGATCAAAATTCAGCAACATCATTATGATCAAACGACATGGACAAGCCTTTTAAGGGAGTCAGGTGGGTAGCAAACCGACGAAGAAGCAAAAATACGTATCTTTTCGTTGTACAGGCCCTTTTGTTGCCCCATGCTTCGATGGAGCCGAAAATGATGCGTTAGCTTTCATTTGCAAATCCCTCACTGTAGGTTCGCCTTCAATTTCGCCGAATAGGCAAAAAACCTACATAGGAGCACGAATAGTCATCTCTATGTAGTCCAGGCGCTTTTCTCGCCCCATGCGTCGATTAAGCCGAAAACGATGCGTTAGCTTTCATTTTAAAATCCCTCACTCTAAGTTCGCCTTCAATTTCGCCGAATAGGCAAAACTCCTACGTAGGAGCACGAATAGTTATCTCTTCGTTGTCCAGGCGCTTTCCTTACTCCATGTTTCGATAAATTCGAAAGACGAGCTTTTATTTGAAGAGGTGCGGTTCCCAAAATTTTCCAGAGGACACTCCTACGACCCCCCTCTCTATGTACTGCGAGGACTCAGACAACCATTGCGTAGCAGGACCCGCACTCCTCCCCATAAAATTGCTCCAGCTACGCCGAAACCATTTCCTAACACAATATTCAAAATTTCGGACAAAACCCCGGCAATGCGGCAACCATGAGAGGGGCGCTGGGTCCGGACCCAACTTTCACTGCACCTGACGACTCGGAGTTCCGAAGCGAGCGCGCGGCGAGCATCGTTGCACAAGCTCCTCATAATCGAGCACATTTCGTCCACCTTCAGCACCCAGCACCCAGCCCTCGCGAGCAGGACCGAGGTGGCGGGGGGTGGAGTTAGACGGGGGGAGGGGGTTCTTTTGACCTCGAGCGGCGGCGGGGGGACAATGGCTCGAAGCCCGATCGGCGTTATGTAATCGCGCGCGGCAGCGACACACGTTAGCGTCGCGACGCCACTTCGGAACGAGAGCGGCGTCGCGGTTTGAACTTGGCGCCGCACCGCGGTGGATCCCGTGGAGTCCCCGATATAGTCACTATTTGGAAAGGGTATGGAGTTTGTGATCTTCTCGGGGACTGTCTATGAACAGCGTCAGATAGGGGTAGGGCTTGGATTAGATTGCCTTTCCTAACCTAAGTTACCTAGTACCTTAGTAAGGAGTTAACCTAGGTTAGGTTAGGTTAGGTTATGTTAGGTTATGTTAGGTTATGTTAGGTAATCTTAGGCCACTTGGGCCCTCGAAGGGCCGGACCTTAACCTTTAACCTAACCTTTAACCACCCTTTAAGGGTAGGGGCGCGGAAAAGTAGTATGGGGATCATGATCCTCTCTGGGACTGTCTATGGATAGCATCAGATAGTTAGGGGTTGGGATAGGGGTTAGATTGCTTTTAAATCCCTTGATAGGTAGGGGCCGCGGAAGAGGGAACTTGACGTAGCGGAAGGGAGGGGTCTGTCAGCCGGAAGAATGATTCCGATGTCGATAAAGCTCTTGCGTGTGTCAGGGATTTGGGATTTAAGCACTTTTGCTAAGTAACATTTCGCGAGAAACACAATTGTGCCACTGGTTTCCATTGTAACGAACTCTCAACCTAAAAAAAAAAAACCATCGAAGGTGAGGATCTCTCTCGGACTCTCGATGTCTTGAGGGTGATCCCCTCCATTACAGCCTCCAAGTGAGCTATATCTGAGCTTAGGAGTTTATTTCAGGGAATACCAGTGGCACCATCGTATTCCTCACGAAATTTTACATCAAGATCAATACGTAAATCGCAAATCCTTACTACGTACAAGCGTCATTAATTATTTCAAAATAATATGATATTTAATAAGATTAGATATATTTGGAGACTTAAACGCAAGGTAATGAAAATAGGTTGATTCTTCGCGTAAATATCATTGATATTGTGAACTTGCTTCGACTATTTTAGGGGGAAAAAACTCATATACGTCATACAGGTCCACTATGGCTGCCTCCTGCCTGAGGAACTATTACTGATTACCTCAGGTATCAGAATGCTACCTCAGGTTCATGAATGGTAGATGTAGCAGGTAAAATTTCAAATGGGGAAAAGTCTGGTAATGACCATACTCGTGTTCCTCATGATATTTAAATAGCAGAGATCTAACATTGTGCCGCTACTGGATTTTGTGGAGATACACCAGTATCAGAAGTCCGGTACTATCTACTAGATTTCAAGAAGATTTGCCAAACTTATGGTTAAGACTACCAAAAGTCTGATGCTGGCGGACTAGATTTCCTGGGGAGCTATTCAGCTTGTCTAATACGAACTATATCAGGCTTTCCATTCGCATGCTTTCATTTAATTAAAACTATATTAAGAGTGTAGTCTCATGTAAACTTCGGGTGCAGTATTTGGGGAAACAGACTATTAATGATGTTCCATTTTATCTAGCATCGCTGAGAGGAAAAAAAAACTCCTTTACTGTTTGGTTTCCAAACTTTAAAAAACGAATGAAGGAACCACAGAAGTTCAAGGACACCAAAAACTTCGAGTGAGACGACCTCTAAATGCAGAGGCCGAAAAGAACGTGAGTTATAATTTGGTATGTCGTCAAGCTGCCCAGGAGCAATTAACTGACCTAAAATGCGGTAAAATCACTGAAGAGACTGCAGATTGGGTGCGGAAAAATGTTGTCGAATTGTTTGAGTGTTAGTGACTATTCATCGTCCTAGAGAAGTGACTTCTTCTAAATGGACTGAGTTCATCAGAAAGGAACCGACTCACATTAAGTTGAAACTGTGAAGAAGAGGTTTGAAGTTTTATTCCTCACAAGCTTCTGTGCAGAAAATAAACTTTAACCCCTCTTTTTACAAACTAATTTCTGTTTTTTGACTTTTAGTTTTTGGCAGGAGGAAATATTCAGCTATAGTGGAACTCGAAAACATTCTTAACTCAAAATTTCCGAAAATGTGGGTTAATTGGCTCTTTTCTGATAAACTCGGTCCAAATTGAAATATTCTATTTTCTGAAAAGGGGTGGACTCGGTTAAATTGACTTTTACCATTGGAGATAACTGTTCTTATTTTTTTAAGAAAAAAAAACCAAAGATTTATTTCTGAAAAGCATTTTGGGTCCAGGAGTTACAAAACGAGCTGTATGTACACATCGCTCACGTTCCGGGTTCAGCAGCCGCGTTGCCAAGGGTCTTTAATCTAGAACTTACAGTCTCAAACCCCGGAATTTCGACAATAATCTAGAAACCATCAATTTTTCAGCGCTAAAAAGACTATTCACGGTCCAAATAATTTTGTTTGTTTTTAGTTAGGACCCAATCCAATAGGTTGCGTCCGTCAAATCTAAAGTCTACTACCAACAATAAGACTATGTCTAAGACTATTTTCTTTTAATGCCGCGCTGAGGAAGAAGGCCGTATCAACATTCGAGAGTTGCCAAATGTCTCAGGATAAAACAAGTATTTTTGAGAAAAGTCATTCATATTTCTACTTGGAGTGTTCAGATCTTTTACAAAAAAATGCGGACGAAATTTTCTGAAAAATTTAAGGACAAATATTCACAATTTTCCAAGAAAATTCTAATTTTATCGAAGTAAATCTGGCAACGTCTAAAGGCTCATACGGCGTTTTTCCTTAGCACGGCAGTTTGGATGCCACAACGGAAGTGTATAATTGTTGCTGAGGTCTCTCGATCAGGCAACCTGGACGCTTAGCATAATCGCAGGATGCAGTTAAAAGTGTGATGCCGACCTGTAATAATAATTAATAATCGGGGAGCATTTTGAAAATATGCCGTTTCCACCTTGAAAATTATTAGACCGGAAAATCTCGTTTACGGCTCTAATTGGCTTTCACAGATCGTACGCACCTAGAAATCATTCATAGCTAACTCTGAACGTAATTACCTCCATCTAATTCGGTCTCACAACAGATCTTGACGGATTTCGAGGTTCGGGTACTTTTCTTACACAGGAGCAGAAGTCTGATTCCCCGAATATGTGAAGAGAGATTGGATAGTAAGTGATCGATTAGCCGATTCACCTCTTGCCCATGAATTGATGAATTTTCGGTTTCATGATCACAGGTATTGTTTTCTTGGTGAGAGGTTCTGTGCACTGCAGGAGCTACCCGCTGACAATGTTTGTCATAATCTCACTTCCCATTAGAATCCAATTGTCACTAATGATTCTTGCAAATTAGCAAAAAAGTGATAAGATTCATCATAAAACTGAATTTTTTGTACATGTATACATAATTCTGTTTTTTGCTTCCCTTACAGATCGAGACATTCCGTAGAAAATATTGTGGAGAGGTATGAGGATTTCCTTTCAGAGAGACATACATTAAAGGAGGAGGAAGGGTAAAAATAGGTGTCAATAGAACTTTGACGAGTAGCATGTCGGGCACTCTAGTTTTTTTAGATAATTGCACGTCAAAGGTGACGGCTAGAGGACAAATGACCTACACATTGCAACAAGGAACTAATATTTCTTGCTTATTTTAGAAAAAAAACATAAGCACCCTTTAATTTCCCATGCAGATAAGTGATTTTGTGAGTGGGCCAGAAATAATCCTCCTCTATTTTCCAAAATGTAGTTCAAATAAGTAATTTGTACTGAAAAGGCATGATGTGCTGTACTGACGCGTGGTGGACAGTCCAGCTAAATTTCCATAGGCGGATGCGGACACTTCGAATGGGGGTAGGGCGTGCAACGAGGGTCCTATGGGCAACTTTTAGAAAATTGTCAAAATTTTAAAGCACATAAAGTTAAAATAATATGCAGATTGAATTAATTCCGTCATGAATTATTACCAAATCTAAGCGTCCTCCCCTCTTCTTTCCTCCATTCCTTCCCTCTTTCTTTGAGCCTTTTCTATTCCTCCTGTTTTTTTGGGCAAACGTGAAAAGGGCGTGCACCCCCTGCCCCCTGCCCCTAGATCCACTTATGTAAATTTCTGATCCAAAGAGTTAAATTATTCAAACATTTTGCCCCGTTCTCTTCGAAAAAAATGCAGTTGGTAAGTAAAGTCATGTAATAAGTCAATGTGACTACGGACGACTGACCCACAGAACGGACTAAACAATGCTAACAAAGACTAATCATACGGCTATTCTCAAGACAGTGTCCAGGACTCATATCATGAAACCGTCAAAAGGAATATTGGGCAAGCAGCGTGAGTAGAAGGCGCGCTAATTTCATCTCGTTCCGACGGCAACTCATCCAATTTTGACGCGGCGACCGACAAACGAATTATGCCTCCCGAAGACACGCTTCGCATAGGTGACTGCTTCGACGTCTGATACGTCTAGTTAGGACCCCGGATCCGATTGTTGCGTGGACAGTTCCCACCAGTGCTGCCAAAACACGGACCGTTTTCCGGACTCCGGGTAATTTTTCACTGGCGGTTTGGTGAGCCTGGTTCCCATCGTGATTCGGACTCCGCGAAATGTTTCATAAAAAAACAGAGAAGGTGCTCGAACTCATCATCACCGCTTTGACGTAAGGGCGTATCTATATTTCAACAAGAACCTCTAGAAGCATGGAGTTATATGGGAAATAGAGATCGTCTGTAAATGCAGTTACGTTCTTTTGTCAGAGGCGCGACGTCATGACACCAACGAGGTCGACTGGGGTTATAGTTTCGCATTGTTCGGACGTTTTCAAAATAGCTGGGAAATAGACGAACACGCGACATAGCATGCGTGCGGAGCCGGCCTGAAATTGATGAGGCCCCGCAAATATGCTTGTTTTGACTCGCTGTGAGAGTGTAAAGCCATACTTAGAGCGATTTTTTTCTTCCATGATTGGGCTGAGGCTCAATGATCCGGGGCAGACTCAAGGGCGCAAAAAATTTGAACTTGCGTGGGGCGCCAAAATTCCTGGAGGGCTTTCCCTCCTATCTGTAATGGAAAGTTTTTCAGGGAATCGTTTTAAAAGGAATTAGACTTAAAATTGGACGTATTTATGCTAAAAGGAACTATGTGCATAGGGTTTGCGTGTATCATAGTTCCTTTTAGCATAAATACATCCAATTAATGAAAATCACGACCTCCACGCCTTCCTCAAATAATATGGAGAAATGTGGTTACATTACTTGATATTGGCGGAAAACTCTTTTAAGGGGTAAAATTTTCCGGATTTTCCATGGATTTCATATAGTACTTTTACCAACTGTAAAAAGTATGTAAATGAACCTGCTCATGTGACGGGAACCTGCTGTTAACGGAAAAATTACTCTGCCCTTGGAGATACCGTTATGATCAGGCGCCTCTATAACATAATTTTATGATTGTACCTTAAAAGTATTTTGGTGTTATAGACATGAGATGCCTGGGAAGCAGAGAAGAGGGCATACTAGAGTACATTTTTATGCACAGATTATCTCTCCTCGAGTATTCTAATAAAAATGGCAGGTATAAGTTAGAAATATTGGCGATTGAGATGAAATTTGGAGGAAATCTTCCCGGCCCATTTTTGCAGCAGGATTAAGTAGACCATGAAAAATCACGGAAAATAGTGGCACAATCTATTTCCAATTTCAAAAACTCGGTTTTGGATAATTTTGGAAAAAGTGTGTCACATTACGGTAGAAAAATTCTCATACATTCATGTTTGCATCGTCATAGCTAAACAGCAACATTTTTAATAATCTGTTTAACACGCGAGAGCCTCCGTAAAGTTCATAAAGTAAGTGCAACAGAATCCTTCAAAAAGATGAGTATGCAACCCCACGCCAGTCGTGTTCAAATAGTCGTCGGTAAAATCGCTAGAAACCCTGAAAATGCCTGATTTCAGGTCAAAGTATTGTAATATTTTTCAGGTAAACATTATGACAACGCTGCTCTTGGTTCATCGCGTGCGAGGGCCGATTGCACATGCGCGCATGCGCCAACGATTCGCTTTTCTTCGCTCGCGTCATATCAACGCTGAGGTGTTTTTTTGCTGTGTATGAACCATACATTGACTTCATCGCACCTCTAGATTCTTGAACCTGTGGAAAAAACAAGGAGGAAAAACGGGAAACAAGGCTAAAAATACACAATTAAGAGAACCCGAGACGTTTCGACTCAAAACTGAGTCATTATCAGTCGGAAACAATAAAAATTAAAAAAAAAAAAAAAAAAAAAAAAAAAAAACCTGAGCCCTAGGGCTTTGAATCTAAACGTCTTGGGTTTTATTAATTGTGTATTTTTAGCCTTGTTTCCCGTTTTTCCATCTTGTTTTTCCCACTGTTATCATTGTCTCGGGCTGCTCTTAAAACTGTATATCTATGATTCTTGAACCTGTGTTTATTGCATGGGTTTATCACAAGGCACTTGAGTCACATTTTATAAAAGTCATTTTGACAAGTCTATGATAAAAGTACTTTGGATAATCTCTCACAAACATGTTCTTGATACATTAATGAATACAAATGCTTTGAACAGCATTGAATAGATAATTCTTACATGAGGATTAATACTGAATTTTTCTGCACGGTAACTGCGATTATGATCAAATGTGCCATCACAAGGGATCAAAGTCCTGGCATTTAAGATGGCGATGAATGTATTGAAACTGCACCATGCGGCTATGCGGTGAATAATACTGCCGTGCTATGGAAGAACGCCGTATGAACATTCGAGAGTCGCCAAATTTCCTTCAATGAAATGTTTATTTTTGAGGAAAGATATGAATATTTTTCCTTGAAATTTTCAGGGACTTCAGGTGAAATAGTGAACCAAATTATCTGAAAAATTGGAAGGAAAATATTCATAAGTTTCCTGGGAAATTCATGTTTTATCAAAAGGAGATTTGGCAACGCCTGAAGGTTCATACGGCGTTTTTCCTTAGCACGGCAGGATATCACCTCCCATGAATGATCCACATGTAGTCTCCTCCTTCAGAATAAAATTACTCAGTGATGTGTTGTCAACATGTGCAAAACATTGCAACGCAACGTCATTTACTGCGCTGTGATCGAACGACATTAGCACCCACAATCACTTACTCAGGTTTATTTTTGATCAGATTGAGGGCTGATTGGGACGCACATGTTCGTACCATCAGCAATTCAAATTTGAATACCTATAACTGTTCAACATCTCTTACAAATTATATAGTTTTCAGACGTTATAATTTTTTTTCGAAGCTCGAACATTTCCTAACCATATGGCAACGTGCGCATTTTAATGATCGTTTATCGATTGGAAATGGTCATTGCTTTAATCAATTATACGTACATGGCAGCAATCTTTGGCATTAAGATGATAGACTCGTGTCTCAAGATTGTTTCGCATGATTCATCTCAGTTGCAACATCGATACGGGCTTGAACTAATTTAAAAAGGATACTTGGTTTCAAGCGCACCACAATTTGAAGAAGATTTAATTATTATTGCACAAAAGGAGGTTCTTTATTTTCTTCACTTGCTGCTGCACAAATATCATTCAAATATTTTCAATTTCAATGGGCCAATTTAACATCACCAGACTTCCTGAGTCCTGAGAATACTCAACTGATTTAGCATAATTTTATAAATGATTGATAAATCAAGAGGAAAACATAGTTTGAATGATCGATTACTTAAGTTGTTGCACAGCCAGTCATCATGGTCTTTTTAAATATAAACTTTTTCTCGTAAAAATACTGTACATGGACATGGTAATCTAAAACTTCATATTAGACTTCTGATAGATGCGTACCGTTATGGTTTTTTGAAAAGGAAGGGATAAGAATCAATAATCCTCCCAAATAAAAGAGTTGAGAATTGTTCAAAATTATAGGAAAAACGGGTCTAACAATAGGTGGTAATCCTCCTCTTTGCCATTCTCATAACTCTTAATGCATGATAGTACACGAGATAGGTTCTGCCCTGTAAATACGGAGTTCACGGCGCAAAAATAAGAGATGTCATTTCACTCTTATTTCACTTTGCGGTAGTTTGGGAGCATTAAAGGCACCAGCGGGTCGATTATTAAAATTGATAGACAAAGAAGGCAAAAGAGATATGGAGAGATTGCCTATTGGTGGAAGCGGGTTGTTGCAATGGATAAAGGAGGTAGGTAACAGATTAACTAACGGCAACCCACGAGGGACCCGATAATTAGTCCATCATTTTCTCCTTTAGTCCATAGGAACCACCCATTTCAACCAATAGGATAGCTCCATACTCCCTATGTCTTCTTTGTCTATAGCTTTGTCTATCAATTTCAATAATCGGCCCCCAGTACTACACTCCAATATTTTCAACAGTTATGAACGTACACGGTAAAAATATTTTTATCCGTCACACATCCGTCTGTTGTGAATGGGTCTCAAAATACGAATTTAAAAGCTTTTATTAAGCGCAAAATATGTCAGTAGAAATTCAGAAGCTCAGCTGGCAACGCAGTTGGCAATAGTTTCTGCGGCAAGCTCATCGCAAAGCATCCTTATATCCTAACTCGATTATTCCTATCACTCCAGATCCTGATTTATCGCTCCCCCTGACCTTGAGTCGTAAGAACGTATTAAAAGCACCCTCGATTATTATCGGCCCATTCGATCATTAATAAACGTCAGGAAATATTACGCGTAATCTTATTGGATGATAGATCAAAAGATCCCGGGGAAAGTTTGCCATCAGTGGCGTGGCGTGAAATGAGATGTATCGATTGATATGCCATTTAAACCTATGGAAAAGTATCGATAGACAGGGTGTTCGCAGCGCACACCTTAATAATCGATTCTTTACCTTAGGTTTAAATGGCTGAGCAATCGATACATCGCAATTCACGCCACGCCACTGTTTGTCATTAAATTGAGACGCGGTCAGTACGTGAGGTAGCTTCGGTTGAAATGTAAAATGCGCCTTGAAACATCTTCAAATTTGATCAGTTTGAAACATATTAAATTTGTTGAGGAACGGCACGTTTTGAAGACTTTCAAAGAGAAAGGAGGTAGAAAAGTCTCACGGGTTTTGATCAGAGACATGTCTAAAATCGAATTTAAATTAATCGAATGCCACACACTCAGAATTGTTTCATGGGCGTATTTGTCTGTGTTAGAGGAATAATCTAGCTTATACATAGTTGATGTTGGGAAAAGTCAACGTTTGTGTTGTTGACAAAATCAATACAAAACGACACAGTAACACAGAGCACATGTTAGATAGGGTTATTTTCTAGGATCGCGTCTTTTTTGCTGAACACGATCTGATAAAGATCGCCCAGTCGAAAAGTTTAAGTAAATCTTACTCAAACGTCTTACATGATAAACAAATGCAGGATTTGTGTTCATAAAAGAACCAAGTTCCATTTTGATAACTTAAACTAATAATTATTTTTGTCTTGTATTTTAAGTTGATTCTAAGAGAATTTGGTTCTAAAGTTACTATTCTTGACTTCAAGATTCGAGATCAGGTTTTCCGGCCGGATTTTTTCTGCAATCAAAGAACAGAATAATGCGCGAGAACATTTCTGTTGTAATAAAGAACCTGATGTGAACGAACGACCCAAAGATTAGTTTTTGACTGGTATCTACGAAGAACCATCATTTTCAGATTAGCCAGAAACCCCTCGCTTCTGCACAGCTCGCGGTTCTGAGTTTTTCTGATGAACAGCAATTTTTCAAACCCTTGTTCATTTAGAACTTGCATGCATCTCCTTGCCACATCGTCTAAAAATTGCCCGTAATATGGGACAACGAATTGTTAAATCCCGTGCTAGCAGTCAAAATATCTCGGCAGTGTTCATACGTAAAACTGGGGTTTTCTCGGCGACTGAACATTTTTACAGGTAGCGCCACCCGTCGATTCGTCGCTCGGCTGACATACGGGCGTAACTACACATTGAAATGAACCTGGAAAAGCATTGAAATATATGGAAGACAGGGCCCATTGCAGAGTGTATTTACACCCCTGTAGGTTACCGGTTGGTTAATCGATTCAAATACTTGCTGAAGACAGGTAAACAAAATACTTGGAGCCGAAGTGATGTGACGACCATCCTATGCGCTTACGCTGCCCTATCAATCGCCCGCTTAACCGGAACACGTTACCTACTTAAAACTATTTTTGGAAAACCAGTTTAAGTAACAAGCATCAATCTGTAGAGTTCCGTATTGACTTCGTCATTTTAAAATACCTTCTTTTGACGGTATATGCAGCTTAATCTCAACACCAACGACAGGAGAGACATGATATTCTCTAGACCTCGAATCGTCTTAGAGACTTGTCATTGTGTAAAATGCATCTGATTGGGATCATAACCTCGTCACTTTCCGGTCAAAGTATCATATGCGCATGCAACACTTTTTAAATTTTTCCACGTCATTTTATTTTTTTAGAGAGAAATCGGTGGTTGAATCTGTTTGAACATTTCACTGGATTTTATCGACAGCACAAAGAAAATTCGGTGAAATTTTCCGACAGATTCGTTGAACAATTTCTCATGAAACGGCGGCGGACATTTTGAAACGTCGCATGGCGCTTGTGATACTTCAGCCGAAAGGTGACGACTTCTTTTCTCTTATGATGAAAGATGCGATGATGACCAAGCGCTATTCCAAACAAAACCCGATTCTACGAAATTTGCGACCTAATCCTGACACTTTCGTCTTCGATCTTCGGTTTCTGTACACTTTCGTCGTAGATTCACCTTAATTCTGAGCAAGTCTCCAACCGATTCGTATCCAACTCACTCTCCGTCGGAAAGGTACCTGATCAAGCACGCAAAGTTGATAAATTTCCGCGCGAAATTTGAAGCGGACGCTTAGTTTACGCCCAGAGGCGAAGCTTTCGCTGAAGATATCCAGAATCTGCGGGCAGGGGCACGGTCTTAACCCGCTGAACTCCTGGCATCAGCGTTGTTGGCTGTGGTCAGAGGCTCGGCTCCGAACCATGAAAACAAATTCGAGCGCGCGGGCAGGTGAGTGCGACTGATTACCGAGCCGGTAATCAACTTCGCATTAATCTGTCGTTTCTCACGGACGTGCAGGAAGGAAAGCCAACGCGTTAAAGATGAGCCTGGAGCGACGCTGTGGTTTTTTATGATTCGCCGCCGGTGATTTGTGGATCTTTTATCTTCAATATCAGCAAACCGAATGTTGGAGTTGAATCTGCGAGAATGAAAACCTATCAACATGGGAACTTAATAAACCCGTTTTTCTTGGAAGAAGCCCAATTTTCATGAAGACCAGTGAAAAAATATGGCACGTTTTTGTCAACTTCGGCCTTTAAAGTGTTCTAAAGTAAATAACCTCTCGCACAAAAAAGATTTTACTTAGATCAACGTATCAACTTGCTCATCTGCTGTGCAGTCTTTTGTGTCTCTTGAACATTTTCAGTTTCCTAAGTTGATCTGATTTCATTCTCACTGATGCAATTAAATGTGTGTTAGTCCACCGGACGAGGCAATCTAAGGTGGAATGGGGCTTTGGGGTTGCGGTTGGATTGCTTTGGAGGGCTCATATGTGACTTATGCGATATGGGGTCTCTTTTTCCGCTAAATAAGGGACTTTAACGCAAGAGTAGAAAAGTTAGATGGGGCGAAGCACGCAATACAACTATTTTGACTTCAAAGTAGGTAAAATTGCATATATATATATAAAAGTTTGTAGTTTTACACACTGCTCTTTTGCCTTCAATATTTGAGCTAGGCCAAAAAACATCATCCTTGCACTTATA
The DNA here is from genome assembly GCF_918797505.1 of Bemisia tabaci. Lineage (NCBI taxonomy): Eukaryota > Metazoa > Arthropoda > Insecta > Hemiptera > Aleyrodidae > Bemisia > Bemisia tabaci. The sequence goes on from NC_092798.1 coordinate 36,858,865, forward strand.
GTTATACATTTGAAACATGTTCTTTTGTATTGTCTACAAATCTTGTAAAACGGTAAATTATGTTATTCATTCCTCGGTATCCTGATGGAATTACTCGGCGGAACTATAGAAACAGCGAAGTATGCGATTTTCTTTGGTTTATTCAATTCGAATTTTCTTAGTGAGCCTAAAACTTACAAATGAAGTTCGAAAAAAACAGGAAAGTGAACTGAGAATTAAAGTCTGAGAGTTTCAAATTTATTTGTTTGATTATTTTACTGCGCCATCGGCATATCCTCCATCCATCATTCTATGAAGCATACTTTGAAGGATAAAAAAGTTTCCATGATTCGGCTTCAGGCGTTGGTTTCACAGAAGAGTGACGAGGCAAGAGGAAGATGCTGCGGTTGAAATTGTCAAAATCCTAGACCTTGAGGATATCGCACCCTGGTTTTATGGGCCCCTCCGTTGCGTAAAATCCCCCTCATCAATCATTGCGACTTTTTACGTGTCAGCGCTACATGACATGATGTGCAAAACTCACTAGTGCTTCGCGATGAGTTTAGCTTTTCGGTCATCTTCGCAGAATAAGCGTCCTCCTGTGAATTGCCTTACAATCAAGATCGGAAGCCGCACTTTCCGGCTTTTAGTTCATAATCATCGAGCTCGGCAAAAAGATCTATCTCCATAGCGGCACTGAGGCAGATACGTCTTTTTTCACTTCTCAGCGATGACTTACACTGTCACTCAGGCTGCCACGGCCGAAAAACTTGACCCTGGGTTTTTATTGAATTTCTCACGGCAAGTTTGTTTCGAGCTTGCGAGACCGTGCAGGATATTGCTCTCATAAAGTTTAAGTCGTATTTTTTCTTTCGCCACTCGGCAGCCGTGGTAGGCAACTGGTTCAACTTGTCCGTTTGAACCCGGTTGGCTTATCAGTATCATCGTCGAGGTTGCAACATCACGCGATATCCTCAATTTTTAGGCGTGTCGAGTGCTAAAAATTGCTCTTTTAAAGTTTCAGTTGGCAGGCATGCTGGCATTTACTATCGTGATTTTAAGCATGCACGAAAATGTCTTTGCATATCATCTTACAGCCTAGCCGGCGGGAGTTTCACGTGCCTATGTGATCCTATCTTGCCTTTCGAAGAGGTTCACTGCGAGCTATTAACCCCCAAATTTAGGTCACGAAAGGCTGAAGCATATAAAGGGGATTGTAGTAACAAGACCCTAGTAAAACTGAGCCGATCTGATGTCCGACCACAGACTGATTTGTTTCCTAGATCAGTTTGAGTCAGAATGAAATCCATGAAGCTCTCTGACTCTGACCTTAAATCTGTTCGAGATCGAATTGATGTCAGGTTGATATCAGAGTAATTTCTTTAGAAGTAGTAAGACTCGATCTTACGCCGGTCGCTTTGAACTTTCTTTAAGAGAGTATATCTTTGTTTATGTATTTTACAAAAAGGGATGTTTTTGGAAGCTGGTAGGAGAGTATAGAAACGTGTTGCCTTTCTTGGAAGATCGAGCTAAAGTATTATTTTTATGTAAATTACTATGGCAATCGCAATTATAAAGCTAAATGATTGCTACATAGCTGTATTCAGATGAACTCGATGAAAATTTAAATCAACATTAAATATCATACTTTCATATACAACTCATTTATAAAAAGGGTAATTCCGAAAAGCTAATGGGCCAAATGAAGAATGTATTTATATGCTCACAGTCCAACGTTCAAAAAACTTAAAGGATTCGGCGACATACTGTTAGTTATTTTTGGCAGCAATGATAAATCAAAACAAACTCTGTTTTGAGCTCAAGAGCTGTGATGAATTTGTGATGATATTCAAGCAGATATGTTATTCAAGTTCCGCTCTTTGAGTATACTGAACCAGACATTTAGAAATGAGAATTTCTCAAATATATTATTCAGCTCCGTTCATAAGTAATAAAAAATGGTTTTTGCTCTTACTAAAGGTTAATCTCACTCTCTTCCTCTTCATTTCATATTTTTTCCTCAATAATATACAAACCTCATCATTCCTCTTAATGCTTCCCTTATTGCTTTTTGTCCAATTTGAGAAAATATTACTACCCTCTTTTTTACATCAACGGATGGGGTGAATTAATTCAACGGGCCCTCCTTAAAAAGAAGTCAAGAATACAATGAATGTTCGCAACTTCAGAAAAAAATATACCTAAACAGAATGGCTTTCTTAACCCTTTTCCCTCTTTTTTCTCAGCCTTTTTTATACATCTTTGAAAAAAAAAAAACTCTGACGCAAACGAGGGGCGAAAAGTTAGTTGAACAACTGTGAATCTTCACGACGAAGGCATTTTTGACTAATGGTTTTTCCTGAATACACGAATAAGTAATCTTGTGAGACAAGGAAATTCGTTTTTATCGCAAAGAATAAAAAAGTTCGATTTGAGATGGGCTCAGGAAAATACATCTTTAAGAACATAATATGAATGAGATTTTGACTCAGTACGTAACATCGTAAAAAATACTCGTATCACTGATGATGGTACTCAGACTGATTTTCTACCTCTTAATTTGTGCAAAAATCTGGAATTTTTCCCCTGGGAGGGGTATGGAGCCCAGATAAGAGGTATAAATTACCGAGAATCGTATAGATAAAGACATATTCTGAGAAACAATTTCGGATGCTGGGAGGAAGGGAGGAGTTTGAACCTCAAGAACCCCCTGGATACGCCTCGGCCTTCCATTTTTAGCCGCTGACATTAAAATACCCTTGAACTTCACTAGAGTTTTTCCCACGAATCGTGATCAGCTTTCTACTTATGCTTGAATATCATACAAATTATTGACGAAACTACTCATGTTTCGTAGGCTAATGTTCGTATCAGGCATTTAGTCAATGTTGAAATCTCTCTATGTGTAGCTTGCGACGTCTACTCTTAAATACATCGAAGAAAATTTTGCACGTCTCTGATGCCTGAAAGAAAATCTCCACATCACTCCTGGACACAGTTGCGGATGAGTTACGACGACTTGGAGTCTAAACATCGGATCCGGTTATCAATTTTATTTACTTTTCAGGTGAGCTACAGAGCCGAGCTACCTAACTCAGTCATAAATTAGCTCGGCGGCGGCTCCAGGCTTCATCAGAGGTAAACTTGTCCCGGGACCTTCAAGTCAATGCGTATCGCTTTTTCCCCGACTGCTCGGCAAGATCGCGCATGCGCGAGACGCTGCACGAGCCTCGAAGATGTTACCAGCAACGCGGAAGTAAATTTGTGATGGATTAAGCGAGGGTTAAAGTTTGGGGGAAACGGCACAAATTCAATATTTCAATTTGAAAAATTCTGTGATTGCTGGCTTTAAAAATATTAGGTACATCCTCAATGCTTCTATTTAGGTAATCACAGCTATTCATATCTGAGAAGTTAAAACTTGTGGTTTCACAAAAAAATGAAAAGATTTTGCAAACATGCATAATTATTTTTATGTTTAATATTGACGGGACACTTTCCTCAAACGAGGCGATCGACGTCGTCAATTGGGTTAGTACAAACTTTAATTTCATTCAACTTTGATAAGTACATACACAGTAAATTCTGTTTAAATATTAGATGGAATAAAATTGAAATGACGGAGGCATAAAGTTTATAGTGATTGATATTTGGCCTTCAATTTTCGAAGACTACTAGAACGCATTATATATGCAGGGCTGATTGTTGAAATTGATAGACAAAGCAATAGACAAAGAAAACGACGAAAAAGTGGAGTGACCCCATTGATGGGAATGGATGGCTCGGTGGTTGTTATAGACTAAGAGGGGAAATGATCGACAAACTAAAGGGTTTATTGTGGATTGTTGCCGTTAGTTAGTCTGTTACCTCCTTTATCTATTGCAACCTTCCGCTACCACCAATAGGACCCCTCCATTATACCTTTGTCTTCTTTGTCCACCGTTTTGTCTATGGATTTCAATTATCAGACCTTTGGGCCAAAAGATAAAAAGTTGAGACTCAATGTTTTTTTTTTTTTTTTTTTTTTTTTTTTTTACTACTTCAAATAGCCCACAAGGGCTAATCCCACGCTTTAAGTCCCATCCCCCTCCGTCCCTAACGAACCAGCCCCAGGCAACCATTGTTTGAGACCATCAAACTCGGGTCGCCTGGCCGGGAATCGAACCCGGGAGCTCCCGATTATAGAGCAAGCGCTACAACCACTACACCATAGGAGGCCGACATACTACTTCAAATACCACACAAGTGGTAATCCTTGCGCTTCCAGTTAGAGCCCCTCCCCCCTCCGTCCCTACCATGTACCAGCCCAAGGCAACCGTTGTTTGAGACCATCAAACTCGGGTCGCCTAGCCGGGAATCGAACCCGGGACCTCCTGATTGTAGAGCCAGCGCTACAACCACTACACCACAGGAGGCCGACCAAATGTTAAGAATAAAGTTGAAAATGTTAAGATTAAAGTTGAATGTTAAGAATAAAGTTGAATCGGTAGGTATCCATTGAGATATTTTTTCTTGGATCCAAATATTGATACGAACAAAATAATGCGCCATTAGTTCAGTCGACTGAAAACTCATCTAAACTAATTTGTTCCCGGTATGTTTTGAGTTTAATATTTCAGTCCACTGCCATAAACACGGTTCGGTTTCTCCCTGCTCGATAATTCAGCGTAATCGACTTGGGGTTTTTGACAGGTTAGAATTAGCGATTAGTCAAACTCCAAACTACTCTTAACTCAGGATTCCTTAAAATAAGGGATCGGTTCCTTCCTGCTTCATAATTTAGCCCAATTGTATAATCAGCGTCTTCAGCGCTTGCCGATCAGCTGAAATCCGTTCTGAATGGAATTTTTTCTTGAATCACAAGTCTCGGCGATCTAGAAAATCCGAACCGGACGCCCGGCGCGATTGCACGCGAATCCTTCGGTGGCCTACGAACCGGTTCCACGCGCTAATACCGACTCGGCGATCGCCCGCGGCGCGCGAATTGCGCACCGAGAACCGACGGAATGCCAAACCGACGCACCTTCCCGTCCATCGCTGATTCCGCTCCTGATTACTCGTAACGCATTCGATGGAATCGTCGTAACATTTTGGTATTACGGTTCCGTTATTGAACCAGTTTCCCGTCATTAGCAGCGTGGAATGCTGAATGGACGGCCCGGTTATGAGTTTTGCTTTGAGGCACTGGGTGCGCGAAATCTGGTATTGTCTTGGTTGGGAATGTAGAGGCCAGATGGATGAGGCTAGGCGATAGGGACACTTTGAACTACTGGCCTCTTTAATCCTGGCCTGGCGGGCTCAATTTTTTTACTTCTTCAACAAGTTGGTAGATAAAGACGAAGGAAAAAGAGGAGAAAGAAATGGAGAAAAATGAGTTTTTCTTACCTTTTTCTTCCTTCTCCACTTCTCCAGGCTTGCCAAAACGGCCCCATGAGGGTCCATGAGATTCCAATGGGTCCCCTTCGGCATTTCTGGAGGACCCGTTGGAACCCATGGGTAACTATGAGGTGAAAGAAGAAACTAACAGGAGCAATACAGCAGCTATACAGGGCAATCCTTGGGGTCCTCTGACATTTCCCCTCAGTAGATCCTTATGACGATACCCATAGGACCATTTTGACAAGGCTTCCATCTTGTATTTCCTTCTTCCTCCTATTCTTCTTTTCCTAATTCATCTTATATTCCTCTTCTCTCAATTATCTTCTTTCTTCCTTCCCTTTTTGTTTTCCCTCTTTCTCTCATTCTTCAATTTCTTCATTTCTCCGCCTCCTGATTTTTCTCCTTCCCTTGAAATCGTCTCTGGATGCCATTATACAATTTAGACTTTGTCCAGAGGTGGCTACCACCACTCATGATTTGGATTACTTTTTGCAGTAAGGAACCACTATTTCTGGTCCATTTCAGAAACAACGTACACGCCATCAGTTTCCCTATGCAGATATGTTTTTTTAATGGGAGAGCCAGAGATAGTGGTACCTCATTGCAAATGTAATTCATTAAAAGTGAACCTTAGAGCACACAGAGATGTGCAACGTCACGATCAGACTTACACATTTTCAGACCTCAAACATCTATATTTTAAAGATCCTTGACAATGTAGCACGCAGGAGTTTTTTTCGAATTGCAGAATTTGAATACTTTATTTTTTCTTAATTCCATGCATATTGTCTCCGGTCCTGCAAAATTTCAGCGCGAAATGGTCGGGTCACCAATCGACCGATCATCGGATTACCGCACGATCAATCGATGACCGAAGGCCGCAGCCGAAATTCTTGTGGCTTCGGAGGAACGGTACTCGCGTCGGGGAATACAGATGGCGCTTATGCAACCGGTGCGGCAATACATCGTTGCCATGATGTGCTCGATGAGAGCATTTCATTCGTGCTAACTTATGAGAGAACTAGCGTTTCGAGCACTGTTTGGCGGTGTAGGGCCGCGTGTCGTGTCATTCCTGGTTTCACAGATGGTTGGCTTTGCGGTTTCGCCGATCACCCACCGGCCGTCGCGCGACGGTCGCAACTTGAGCCGCGCGGCAAAGGGCTCGGGACGAAAAAGCTCGGAATGAAAAAAATCGCGAGATTCAGACTCGCATTTATGTTCAAACTACAAAGGTTGTCAGGTGGACTGATGTTGCCATTCACAAACTGATAATGCTAGAGATACCTAATCTCATTATAAAACCTAGATTATACGTCGTCAATCTGAGAGGTCATCTCATCTTCTCCAAAATTGGTGAATTTATGAAGATTTTAGTGAAATGCTGTCAATTGCGAGTTTTTACCACACATTTTTGAACCAGAAGTTGTTGATGGTTTTGATCCGTTAAGTATGACAATTAAATGAAAGGAAGGATATCAAGTTGGCCGTCAAGAAGATTTTCAATGATATCTCAGAATAGCAGCTCTACGAAAATGCTAGAAAATTTGCAGGATTGGATGCAAAAGTGCAATAAAAACGATGAGGCATACTGTGAAATAATATTTGATGATCAAATGGATTTTTAGTGAACCAGGAATAAAGATTAAAAATCACCGAAGAATATATTTCTGTGAAAAACACGTAGACGGTAGAATTTTACCTCTTCCTTAAATTCTCATTTTTTCGGCAATTTAAGAGTAAACGGAACGGCATTGGCCTGGATTGATAGCTTAACTTTCTGTATTAAGTGTAGATTCTATTCTATGTAGATTATTTTCTTCTACATTCTAACAATAATCCGAGTGAGACCGAGACCGTATCTTCATAATGTTTCCATGATGAGTAATGCCATCCATACTCTACATGAACCATACTGCCGTGCCAAGGAAAAACGCCGTATGAACCCTCAGGTGTTGCCAAATTGCCTTTGATAAAACGCGAATTTCCTGGTAAACTTATGAAAAGTTTCCTCCCGATTTTTCTGATAATTTTGTTCGCAATTTCACCTAAAGATTCTTAAAATTTAAAGAAAAAATATTCACGATGTTCTTCAAAAATAAACATTTTATCGAAGGAAATTTGGCAACTCTCGAATGTTCGTACGGTGTTTTTCCTTAGCACTGCAGCATAGTGCAACGTAATGTGCAGGCTGTGGACGCTTCTCAAAGGTAAAAATGCCACGCCGGGACATGAATTCCAAACGAAGTCGTGGATATTACTAGAGCAGATTCACTTCGATAAGTAATAACTCCGCACTAACATATGATGTACACTGGACTTAGGTGAGATGAACGGAGAACGGCCGTGTTGTTAACAAGATCATACGCGCCGCGTAATGCGAGGAATTTGAGGTTAGGGACGCTCGCTCTGAGTCTCTAACGAGCGTCGGACGATTACGCTCAAGGAAGGATCTATCATGTCATTTGCAGATATAAAAAGATATACGCATAGAAATTCAAAGGCTGCAGACTTTTGGTGACATTTATTAAATCTTGGAGTTGTTTATTTTTGGAAAAAAGAAGACGTTCTGAAAAAAATTGGACTACATGTTGCAAGTAGGAACTACAATTGAAATTTTGAACAAATGAAAATTTCACAATGTAGAAATTGTATTACGTTTCTTTTGGGGAACGACTTTCTTACTGCAAAAAAATACAGCTTGAGGGGAAATCGAGCAACATGAAATGCCGTTAAGTCAATTGGACGTATTTCTGCCAAACGAAACTGTGTGCATAATGACGTGAGCCCCGTTATGCATGTATGTCTTGGGTCTCAGGGCTCATGCCTTAATGCACATAGTTCCGTTTGACAGGAATACTTCCAATTCTATGCGGTTAATACCGTCTACCTAGCCATACCCGCACGGTTATAGTACCCGTCGATGGTTCGGCGGTTGACCGTGGTCGGGCGATCGGAGGGTGAGCCGATACGATGGCTGATCGGTGGATTTGCGGCATCGGTATCGCCGCGACGCGAGCAGCCGAGCGTCGCGGCCCCGACGCCGGCGGCGGTGACGAAAGTTTCACCGGTTGCAAATTTCGAAATGGAAATGAAAATCAGAGACGCCTGGGCCGCCACGCGGACATGCGTAACTCCAGTGTCATATCGCACGCTACCACACACACGCCACTCCTCGGCGCTGCCGATTCGTCGAGAAAAATCAGCTAATAGTTGAAATCGATAGACAAAGTGATAGACATAGGGAACAAAGTGAATATGGAGCAATCCTATAGGTAGAAATTGGTGATTATAATGGACAAAGGAGATGAGGAATGGGCTGATTGTTGAATTGTATAGACAAAACGATAGACAATGAGGTTAAAGAGAAAATGGAAGCGGATTTTTGTGACGGATAAAGGAGGTAAGAATGAGACTAACTAACTGAGGACTGGACCCAAAAGAGACCTTATAGTTAGTCCATCATTTTCCCTCGGAGTGTTTGAAAACCACCCGATTGAACTTATAGGATGGCTCGAGTTTCCCTTTGCCTTCTTTATCTATCAATTTGTCGATCAACTTCAATAATCAGCCCGCAGCCCTGAAAAGCTGACTATCAGTTGCCGTCGGGACCTGCAGTCTGGCGCAGAATCACACATAGCCCTATTCTACCCTAAAAGGGTTGATTTGTGTGATGCAACCACTTTTCTGCCCTTTCGTTAAAATCTCCAAAAGAGTCAAATGAGATCTCTCGTGAATAAGTAGAGACTGGATTCGTTAAAACTGTTTTATGATCTAAACTGGACTGAGTTGATTCATTTGCGAGGAAAATAAGTCATGAGTCATGAGATATTTAGATCAACAAGCACATTGCAATGTCTTGTCACGAAATGAACGTATTGTCCAAGCGGCAGGAGAAAAACAATATGCCATGAGATGAGGGTGGGAAACCAACGATATCCCAGGCCAAAGAGATCAATTCTACTCGTTTTGGCAAAGAGGAAATTTACCATGTAGTAGCAAGTTAAAGTTTACGGACAGAGAATGGGGAATTCGTAACCACCTTTGAATATAAATAATGCTTCACGTTAGGTGTATTCTTTCTTGCCTACTTCAAAAATTGAAGGTGAAATAGCAATGTGCGAGACTTCCACTGAACTTTTTGGTAGAAAATGCCCTCGCCCCTCATCAAAGTGGACGAGGTCATCCACTGATGTCATTTTATATTTATTAATAAATGATACAGTGAATGCTCGCGAAGTCGAATTATGTAGGGGCCGAAAATTAATTCGACTTAAGCGGCCATTCGTCTTAACCGATTCTCTCATTAACACATGGACGTGTTTAGGGACCAATAAAAAATTCGACTTAAGCGGCATTTTCGTATCCTCTGCGATATTTGAAGTTAAAATAATTCTAATAAGATTGCATTTTTTCCCCTTTTCTTTTCGCTATAGTGTTTGTAAAAGCACCGGAAAAGAAACACATTGGATCCAGAGTCCGGACACTTAAAAACATCGATAAGAAAAAATACTCTTGATTCAATCGGATTTTAGCTTAAATCAAGAACCAAGCCTCTTAATTTGAGCGGATTTTCTTTTGATTTAAGCAAAAATCTGATCGAATCAAGAGTATATTTTCTTGTCGATGTTTTCAAGAGTCTGGACTCTAGATCCAATGTGTTTTTTTTTTCCCCATGATTCAACCACCAAAACATCCTCGATGACAGGCACTAAACTACCCATTACAAGCACATCCCTCGTTTTCCCTTTCGTGAAAGTCATCGTCTCCTCGGTAACAGTTCGGCAATTGTTGTATAAACAAACGCGGAGGTATTTCCGCGCGTAGTTGCACGGTGGTAAATCTATTAGACCCCGCGAGATTTCCCGGAAGGATTAGTTCAGTGAACAATTAAACATGTTTCTCGAGGTGAAAACGAAGGGTTTCCTGCCGGGAGCACGCGCGGAAAGCGCGCGCACTTTTTTCGCGCTTCACCGCCGAATGTTTTATTCAAAAACATGGGCATCGGCTCATTTGCCTCGGACTTTGTGTAATTAGTGTCATTACTTTCGCCTGCTGCAGATTTATTACGACGCGGCTGCCAGATTTCCCCAGATACTCGAATTTTCACCGGAAAATACAGTGTCTTCAATAATGCGAGGTGCACCATCTGGCAACGTTCGTCGCATAGAGTTGTTTTAATCGAGCTTATATGTTTTTCCTCCGTCGATTGATTCTAGTATTGCTTGCCGAGCTAAGACGTTAATTACCAGCGGTGGCAGCAAAAAATGAGAAATGCCGATAGAAAACTTTAAGATTCTTTTTTCTCAATGTCACTCTATTTAATAATAGACTCCTTACACACGCTATGAGAGAGGAAATCAACAATCATAATGTCTTATCCGTACCTTTGATTTTAGCCTCAACCTTGAACTTAGTTATTTTTGTGGCTCAATGGAATTCACACGAATATAGGGAAAACAATCAAAGAATAGTGAAGAATAAATACTGTGAGGAATCGTAAGTTCAAACTCATTGCTGCGGCCGTTGTTAAAATAGACACGAAAAGATTTTTATTTTTTTACTTTCAGATTTTTATTTTCTTTTGAAAAGAGCCACGGTATAACTTCACGAGGATTTTACCAATTCTTCTAGAACGGTTATTAGCATATTGGATACGAGTCAATTTGTATCCCTTTTATAATTAATGTAAAAGTTTTCCTATAATACCAAAAAGTTTTAGCTCAGAGTCTCGGAGATCTTAGTTGACATTAATTGGAAATTCTTTAAAATAAAACACTTTTCCCCCATAAGCGATTTTCTGTTTTTATCTTCCTCTGAGAAAAGGGTGGCATCTCATTTCATTCCGAACGTATAATCTCTACAAGAATACCCATTTTCAGCACAGAACCTCTGTCTGATACAAGAAATGCTTGAAGATTTTCCAAGTTTGAATGCCAAGAAAAATGCCAACCTATGATCATAATCGTTGCTGAAGCAATGCCGTCTCGGAATTCGTGAATCATTCGCTTGGCACGGGGAGCAGTTCATTGATTTCTCGCAAAGAAACGACCGACATGAAAAATATGCAACTATGACGACGCGTTTCTTACGGTCATCATAATTTATGGCAATTATACTCGCTTGTACATCACAAATCTACCTGGGTATATATGATAGTTTCGGCCTTTAAATGTTACTGTTGCAAAATTAGTGATGCAAGTTTGAATCTTACGTAATCAATTTTCAAAATTGAGTTTTTTCCACTTTCGCCAACAAGAGACCCTAATGGTTAGTTCTGCCGTGCACACTGGTAAAAAAATCTCTTGGACCAATGCCGCGGTGCATTGACTTAAGAGTGCAGTTTCTTGTCACCAGGTTTAAGAGTCTTGAACTCTTGTTTCAAGCGGATTTTGCATTGATTCAAGCGGATTTTGCATTGATTTAATCGGATTTTGCATTGAGACAAGAGTCCAGACTCTTAACTCCGGCGACAAGAAACTGCACTCTTGAACCAAGAGGTTTTTTTTACTCAAAAACGCCGTAAACGCCGTAAACGGCCGTTTTTAAATTTTTTTGGAAACAATGTATCATATAAAAAAAAAGTTGCGTACCTTGGAACAATGTTTTTACAAATACTTTTTTACAATTTTATCATTTTCCTTTTCTGTTTTTAGAAATTATCTCTATTCAGTAGACATATTTTGTAGACAAGAATAATAAGATTTAGCCATATCGTAAGTGTCTTATCAGTTAAAACGGGAGGAAAAACAGAGTATTATCCGGCCATGTAACGTTCATGTTACTATTACTAACGTGACCACGGCTTCACGGGAGGCATATACTGCTTCAGACACCGCCGGAGGTCCTAATTATAGCTTACTTATGCAAGGGAAAAAAATAAATAACGGCTCACGTAATTCATGGTGATGCATTCTTCCGGACAAAACAGTCTCCAGCGAGAAAAAAGTAAATATCCGAAGAGGTAGATGAAATTATTGGATACGCACGGAAAGTGACAGAATATGAAGTGGAAGTGGGTGGGGTGTCATTTCATGCAGTGGCGTGGCGTGAATTGCGATATATCGATTGTTATGACATTTAAACCTATGGGAAAGGATCGATAAACAAGGTGTTTGTAGCGAACACCTTCATGATCGATTCTTTACCATAAGTTTAAATGGCATAACAATCGATACATCGAAATTCACGCCACGCCACTGATTCCATGGCGGACCACGTAGTAACAGTAACGGCTAACGGTACGGTAAGGATACGCACGGAGGGGCATTTGAATTTTTAAGCAATTCCTTCATTAAATCAACCGTCCTCATCACCCCTCTGATAATTTTATTTATGCGAATTATTTTCTTCCTCCTTGAATTTCTTGGACCAAGCCCAGGCTGGACCTGAATTTCTCCATGAAATTGGAGGTGGTTATTATGTAGATATCGCAGATTTTAAAAGAAATTTAAATTTGAAATTATTATTCGTACGACATCTTTTTATAAACCGCAGAAGCTACAAAGTGTCGTCCATCGATTGTGTCAATTTTTTCCTACCAATTTTTGACCCCTCCTTCCCCCTGGTACGTTCCCTCTGAAGTTAAGAGTCTTAACCCAACCTTTTTCTAAACGAATAAACCAGGCGTTTCTATGGCCCACACCTACGTTGAGTACCTGATGTTACCCATCGATGATACCTAAACGTGTTCACATTTTTTGTGGTATATCAAATGAAATATCCCAGGAAAATAATTCGAGCTGATCATTACCTACCAATTCAGATAATCGTCGCCTTTAATCACTGAGTTCCTGTCCTGTTTTAAGTCCAAAGTTTAATTCTTTTTTTATATAAATTTTTATTTTTACATCCATTGATAAACGATTTAAAGAGACGCTGAAAATAAGTCAAGTTTTTATCTTCTATCAAATATTTGCCCTAACATTAACCGTCCAAATCTCTTTAATGCGATTATGTCGTCATTGAGAACAAATATGGTCGAATTTTCCCATGCTCTGACACAGTGATACAAATACGGGGATAAATAATAAACTCCTAGTGGCATTTACCATATCAATGTTTGAAATCTACTGCAGAATGATAAATACAACTACGAGTCTGATAACCAACCATACTCGTTTCATTGTGTCAGAGTATTGTAAAATCAATCATATCACTTTTTTTCTGTGAAAAACTGAATTTTATTTAATTTCCTTACGTAAGATCCAGTTTCATTTATCGGGTCTTGTGTAAGCTCTAATTTCGATCGGTTTGAGAGCTGATACTTTCTCTTCGCCTAATGGCTTTCAACTTCGAAGTCACCTATTCCGAAAATAATGGGATTTTTTCCGGATGCGCGGCAACGGTGCCCGAAGATGACGTTGCCGCAAGCGAAGCGTGTCGCGACTCAGGGAAACAATGAGCTGGTCGGAATTAATACGCGTGCCTGAAATCACCGTCACCTCTTCATTACCCATCGGAATGCACTTCAAATTCGACCGCTTCCCACTACATCCGCCTCTTGATTAACCTCCAGCTCTCTATATAGATTCGATAGACTAAGGTGATGAAATTCAAGACGTAGCCCAGCTAGAAACATTTCTTATATCTAATAAGTCGTTCTAAATCCTGATGTTTAGAACACTGCTGACATAATGAGTGATCAACTGCAAGAATGTCTAGGAATGTGATCTAAGCAGAGAACAAATTTTAAAAAGTCCCACTATTTCTATCCAAATAAGCCAAAAATTAATTTTAGGGATCCTCCATTTTTGACTGCAACATAATTTGTTAAATTTAATTTCTAGCTCATCGGGTTAATGAGGTACTTGAAAAAATTTCTCTTTTGAAAAAATAAAATGAGTTCAGAAATGTAGGAACCCTGCATCAGTTTTTTGTGTGGTCTTACTATAATCTACACTTCAATACACAAGCTTGAACAATTTCTAACTTGGACTGTATTCATCACAAATTGACTCCAGACGTAAATCGATGTCGCAGTAAATGTGGAAGAGCCAAAGGAGCTCTCCGGCGAATGAAGGAAAATAGTGACAACTTTGATCAATTACAATATTTGCAATAAAGTCTAATTGTTTCACTTTGAAATAAACAAAAAATACCATTAAAATTGTTTTTCAACTTTCCTGACTCAAAATGCAAGAGTTAAGTTGAAAACTTGAAACTCACTTCCCTGAAAACAATTATTTTTTTTTTCTTTAAAAACAAAATTTTTAAAAACAAAAATATGACCTTTTCATCACATTTCTAACCATTATATCAATATGTAAGGTGAAAGTATATGTAGTCATTAATTTCAGTGCTCTTTTGGGTGGATGGCTGTGGAATCTGAGCCAAATGGGTGCCGTAACTGTTGTATAAAAAAATTTATAATATACTTCATCTCTAGGGTAGAAATTACGGTCATGAATTTTAGTGCTCCTTCATTTAGATGGCTATGCAATTTGGGCTACTTCAGAGTCGTAATAGTTGTATCAAGCGTTTATAGCTAAGGTGCCCTAACGTAGATACCTAGTCGGTCTGGTTGGAAGTGCAGCGGAAAAAATGGTGAAGAGGTGACATTGCCGCTCCGAAGCTAGAATTAGTAACTGATTGTGAGCATGACGCGATCACGCGACGGGAACCGGTGTCCGAAGCCGGCTGTTTTCACTTTCAGTCAACCGGTGACTTTAACGCTGCGCCACGAACGGTGACCAATGCCGATGCGATGACCACTGACCAGCCACCGTGTCTTGTCACCAAGGATACTCACTTCCTTTAATTAGACCACCGATGACAGCAACTTAATACTCGTTAAGTGCGGCACATGCATTTCATATGTTACGTGTTTTCCAACAAATCTATGATTCTGTTACCTTCAAATTAAGTATACTTCACAACGACTATAATGTTCTTTTTTTTCACTCATGCATGATTTTGTCGGCGAAGAATTATATTCGTGATCTTAGATTGATTTCGATTAATTTTTTAATATTCCCAAAGTAAATAGTATCAGGAATCCTATCTACGGGCTTTAAATTTGTAAATTGTTCCACTTATCGGTGTGCTTCGTGTCAGCTTCTCAAGTGACATGACTTGCGGCCACATGAGATCCGTTCAATTTTAGTTGCAGCAAAAAAGAACTTACCTGTAACAGAAAAGGATAATAATGATCAGATAAACAATAAAATTAAATCTTAATCGTATATCGACGGTGAAACTACCAAACCACGTATCTCGTTTGCGGTGTTTAAAAATCTACGCTCACATTTTATTTTTTTGAAGTAGACCAAATCAATATCATTCCTTGAAATTTTCACGGAATTTTCTCCGCACAAAGAGGAAAAATCACAGAAATTTTCAAGACTGGATGTTAAGTAGTTTTTCATTTAAAAAATAAAGTATGACAGGAAGTCTGCGACGTCGCAAACCGAGATACGTGGTTTGGTAGTTTCACCGTCGATATGCTGCATAAAATGCAAGATAATAATTCGATGATACATAAAAAAAAAGTTTAAAATTTTCAAAAGTCACGGGATGAATCTCAAATTACTGCTGATTGTTCACTAAAAACTCTACTCATGTTCATTTAGTACATGATACCCTTAAATTTTCGATTTTAAATTTCATACTGAATGCTTTGAATATGAAATTTTGACACTAAAAACAATTTCACACTTAAAAGTTGTGTTTTACAAAATGTAAAATCATAAATTTTCTTGTACAAATTTAAAATTCCGTACTCTAAACATGGCAGTTTATAAGTTTCAATGCCTTCCTCTTGATCACACATTTTTTGAACTGCAAAACATTTTTTGGGGTTTTTTCCCCCAAAATGTTTGTTAAAAAAAGTTTTAGTTTTTGTGACTCTATCTCAATCAACCATTAAAATTTTAGTAATTTTTTACCCCCTTTTTTTTGCCTGCGCCAAAGTCAAAATACATCAAGGTTTCCACCAGAATCGTCAAAATCTCAAAAGAAAAAAAAAATGTTTCACCCGCCACTGGCAATCGCGCGATCGTCAATCGGAAACGGGCGCTTCTCGCGGCCAAACAGCTGGTTGATGCCAAAATTACCACTTAAATCCCCAAGATTCAGTTTAAAAATTCGTATTTTTCGGGCAAAGTGGCAACAGCGACGTCGCTCGAAGCGGGTTTTCTCTCGGCGCCGAGTCATTGAGCTGTTTCCGGTAGTGACTCCGGATTTCGAGTCGGAGTGGCGCTTGGCCCCGGCATTGTTGCCAGCCGATGATTAGTTCAACGCTTTACGAGTGATTTTAAAGGGAAGTTCGGGTTTTTTCGTGGCTGCTTGGCACCGATGCGCGGGTGCGGGCCAGGTCGCCACGTACGCGGAAAGGTCTTCATCGTACGAAGGAAAGGCGATTCGTAAAGGCGTCGGATCGGTTCCCCGATTTGGGCGCCATGCTGAGCATGATCGTCTCGACATGCGGGGGGCTTTTTTCCTGGTTGTAATCGACTACTTTAAAGCGCCTTTGAGGAAAGCTCAGGGTGGAATCCAGACTCGTTCCTCGATATAAACACTGGAAAAAAAACACATTGGATCTAGAGTCCAGACTCCTAAAAACATCGACAAGAAAAAATACTCTTGATTCAATAAGAATCTAGCTTAAATCAAGAACCAAGCCTCTTAATTTGAGCGGATTTCCTTTTGATTTAAGCTTAAATCTGATTGAATCGAGAGTATTTTTTCTTGTCAATGTTATCAAGAGTCTGGACTCTAGATACAATGTGTTTTTTTTCCAGTGAAAAATAAAACCGTTTCAAATCTTAGACGCAACCCTGAGAGACGAGCCCTCCTATTCAGATGCTAATTTTCATAATGAACATTGATCACTAAAATTCCAAATTTCCAATGATTTTACGGGTTTCCAATCATTTTACTAGGGCTCTGTAATTTGGCACACTTTTCATTCCTCTACCAATTACTTTTTCGTGTTTTTTTTTCTACTTTACCGCCTTTTCTTTACCATTAAACCTAAAACCACACCGAAAACAAGTGAAGTTGATTTAATATTCTAGGTGTAAAAGAAGTGCGCGAGAACATATAAAATGCCAAATAACTCGCTACAGCAGTTATTGGAGCAATGCCAAGATGTAAAACTTACTGCTGTGGCGGGTAGGTCAGCATTTTCATAAGTTCTCGCATTTTTTTTTCCATCTAGAATTTTAAATAAACTTAACTTTTTTTTCGGTGTGCTACGAATGTAGAGGAAAAGTTGAAAAATTACCAGAAACATGGTAAATTAATAATTCTGGTTATTTTCACTGAATAGTATATCTGTGTAAAAAATTAAGTCGACATATAATAGTTGTTACCATACTTTTTTTTCAGTGTTCGTTTGAAGTTTACAAAAAGCAGGAATACCCTCCGGATGAAACAACAACAATGCGGCAACCTTTAAAAGTACCAGTGTTGCAAGATATTTGTCAAAATTAATTCTTCTCATCTCACAGTGTCAGAGGAAAAAGTTCATTTCGCTCGCGATTTAGCATCCTCTTTAGCGAGGAACGCGAAAGCAAGCTGCGCACCGTTATTCGGAAACACGGGAATCGGTCGACCCGCTCACCAACATCCTGACGATGCTGCCATTTTAGAGGAAATTATTCCGCTTTAATGAGCGGCTAAAGTTTTTTTAAAGATATATGAGGACGGCTCGTTGTTTTTTAACGAGTTGAGATGTTACTTATTCACCTCACGTTTGAAATGGAGGTGTCGCGTTTCGAGAAGAAGGTACTCACAGGTGTCATCTGGCTAAAAATTTAGACAATAATGAGAATTCACACAGAGAAGCTATGAATATTGCGCACATTGCAATTTTTCCCTCGATTTTCACGGTAGGCCAGAAAATATCCTCGGTGCAGCAGTAGTTATTTGAATTAAATCTTGCAATAATGAACCACTATGTCTGGCTATCCCATAAAAGCACATATCTGCATTAAGAAACCAATGGCATGCATGTTGTTTCTAAAATGGGCCAGAAATAGTGGTTCCTTCTTGCAAAATGTAATACATTTGTTTGAGGATTTATGTGTTGATATATCTACAATTCTTGCCCCGTCCATAATCATCACACACTTCAAATTATCTTAGAATAGGTATTTCCCTCCTAATGTACATGTAGACAACACAAAACAAAATATTTCATCGTCAGATTTAGCAATCACAATTGTACCCTTAGAGGTGATAAAATTGTGAGTGTGTGTATTTGCCAATGAAATAATGTAACAAATCTTCGAAATTTATGGAATTTGTTTTTCAAATGGAATTTATTAAATGTTTATAATGCTGAATGAAGGGATCGGTGATAAATTGTCTCATACTGTGGATGGACGCATCTTTTTTCGGTTAAAATCGAAAGAGCGTTGCAAAAAATGTATAACAGACGTATGTAAAGTCCTGTAAATGTGGAATCGCCACTCACCATAGGTTACGTTTTCCGATTCTTTTTCGCTTTGCACTTGCAATTTTTTTCCACGTAATCAGAGAGAGAACTACTTCGCAAAATAAATTGTAAATATTCCATGCAAGTCCATAAAGTTTAACTCGATGTAAGTTGGAATTTAATCATTTTAATCACTGAATAATTTGAATACTTCAGTCTAACGTCAGTCCAAACGTCGTTAAAGAGCTTGCACTTAAAAATGAATTATCCTTATAAAGGCTCGAAAGGAAAGAATCGCTACTCTGCTGTGCTAAGGAAGAACGCCGTATGAACCTTCAGGCGTTGCCAAATTTCCTTTGATAAAACACGAATTTCCTGATAAACTTCTGAAGATTTTCCTTCCAGTTTTTCAGATAATTTTGTTCGCAATCTCACCTAAAGTTCCTGAAAATCTCAGGGGAAAATATACATATCTTTACTTAAAAATAAACATTTTATCGAAGGAACTTTGGCAACTCTCGAATGTTCGTACGACGTTCTTCCTTAGCATGGCAGTACTCTACCGTGCTAAGGAAGAACGCCGTATGAACATTCGAGAGTTGCCAAATTCCCTTCAATAAAATGTTCATTTTTGAAGAACGTTATGGCAATTTTGCTTTGAAAGTTTCAGAAGCTTTAGGTGACATTACGAACAAAATTATCTGAAAAATTGGGAGAAAAATATTCATAAGTTTACCGGGAAATTCGTCTTTTATCAAAGGAAATTTGGCAACGCCTGAAGGTTCATACGGCGTTTTTCCTTAGCACGGCAGTACTGAAGTCTCTGCTTTACACCTCGGGTCGGGAGTTGCTGTTGCGGAGGATTGATCCATTAATCGTGACAACAGCGCCATTATCTATTCAGCGGCGGCCATCCGCACCTCGCTCCTCGCGGGGTAATTAATTCAAGCGGCACTTAAACGGTGGAAAAACAGCCTTTCCTGCGGCAATTCCACGTTGTGCGCTGCTCGGTGCTTGATCTAATGCACCGCGACGCACACAAGCTTGCTGTGGCAACAATAGATCAAGGGGCAGAGGGATATTCCTGATTTTTTTAAAATGGACGTATCAAGTGAGATTCATACCGATTTCTGCACACCTGCACGACTTTCCCCTTTCGGTTTTTGTATCAAGAAGAAGAGAGAATTTATGAAAAGGTAAGAGGAATCATAAGAGCAAATGGAGCACTTGCACATGCCATAGAATCGTTTTTCGATGTCGGAGACGCATATGGACTAGACAGTGATAACTATATACAGAATCAGTGAGAACGAAAACACACCAACTAGAAAAAAGGAAAATGATCGAGACACAAACAAGACTGCATAGTAGGTGAAGAATATAGCCTAAGAAAAAGATTTTTGGTGCCTAAAAGCATTTTAGATTTATTTAGATTTAAGATTTTTATTTTAGATTTTTAACCATTTTTATTATTTTTATTTATCCAACTGAGGATGGCTGAATTTTCAGCCGAAACGTTTTGGTCTTGTGTGTGTGAACTTTTAGCCTTGTTACCCGCTTTTTTAAATTGTTTTTTATTGCAATTAGGCTAATCCTGGCCAAATTCGGCCATTTGGTCCACGATTTCGGTCGGATCGAACTTGCGGCGAGCATGAATGAGTGCCGTGAAGTTGCGGAGTCGGAGCTGACCTAGGCTAACCAACCGCGCGGATTGGCTAATTACATAGGACGGTCTCAGGCTCCTGGCGGTAGCTCGTGGTAGAAACAAGAGGCGTAATCAGCCGCAATCAGGAACTACAATCAGCCTCTCGCGATAATCCCTCGTGCCCGTGAGGAGTTCCCATCAGCCGCATAGGCTTCGTTGTCTAACCTCCGTTCATTCCGTATGAGCCTTTTCAAGTAAAGACAGAAATGTGTATTACTTCTGTGAAGCACGGAGGAATAACCTTACGAACAAATAAAGGTCCTCTCATCACTGTAAAAAGAGCAGGGTTTGTTTGATGATATGGACATCTCCAATTAATTGTGTTAGTACCCCAATAAATTAGGTTACTTGCCCAAATGTTGCGGCACTACCCCAACTTGAGTTGCAGTATTACCACACCACATGAATTTGAAATGCCCATATCATCCTCTAATACTTTTTTCCGTGATACATGAATAGGGAAATTCAAAATCTAATGCGCTCCATTCAGGGTTTTTTTAAACGCAAAACTGTCTCTTCTTTAACGTGAGTTTTTGGTAGCCTGAGAAGAATTATTCGTATTGTGAGACTACAATTTGGAGAAAATTCCTTAAAATAAAACGCAATATAATGATAACTTTCTTGCTACCACGTTGTCCGACATTTCTACGTCTTGTGAAAACCGTTGGTACAAAATCACATTTGTAGTATACCGCCTTTGCGATCGTTTCGAACCCTGCTCGATACAATAACCGAGTCCCTTAGTTCCTTACCGAAAAGTGACTACCGCGAACTTCTGAGATTTTCCAAAGCGTGTAAAAAGTTTATTTATCCATCAATAATTATGATTTAAAGTTGTTTCTCATTCTGGGGCTCATTAGTTTATGTGCAGTGAATACCAAGAGTCTACGTTACTTGGTTTTTTCAAAAAAAGCCTAAGAATGCGACGCGCTGATTTAAATTATGCATATATAAGCAGAATCAAGCGAATTGATTCGAGGATGGCTGAGCAGGTCGGCACTCTCGAAATGAGAATTTAACTCCTCCGTTTTGTTCAAAACGTTGCTTTGACAGATCTATAACCTCGATTATACTTTTCAAAAGTTGGTACCCGTGCTCTGATAGTGCTGTTCATCTGACAACATTGTCAGTGTCAGCTGATAAAATGTATATTTTCACAGTGCAATCTGTGTAAGTGCAATCTGTGATGAGCCTCGAGACTCATTAGACCATTAGCTAAACGTGGCTCATACAGGAATCCACTTACCCCTCTCTTTCCCACGCTCCTGCTCACTGCGTCGGCGTCTCGACGAACAATAGCTAATGACGGTTGCCAAGCGATGCCGGGATCCTCAGCCCCTCGCCCAATTACTTACGCTTCATTAACCATTTCACCGTCACGCTAGGATTCGTCCAATTTTCAAAAAAAATTGTTTCGCGAGTTTTTAGCAATTTTTTCCTTACTCTCCGTTAAAACACGAATTAAAAGAGGTCTCATTCATAAAAATCGGCCAAATAGAAGAGAAGTTACAGTATTCGAAATCCGAAGAAATCAACAAAACTTCTCCAAACAAAAAATAAAATGAAGGGGAGGGGGGGAATGTATAAATTACAATTTAATATGATTGACCTCAGAATGTGACAAGCAATTCAATTATAAAAAGGAGAAAAAATTGAGTGAAATTACAAAAAATTAGCCTCTTGCAAGGGGCTTCCTTGTATGAGTTTTGACCTGAAGACAAGTAAATCCCGTTATATTATTAAAACGAAATTGACTCCATAGTTTAATGCCTTAGTTTCTTGAATACGATTATTTTAAGCACTCGATTTATATCAGCAATTTTACCCATGAGGTGATTTCCTGAGAGCTGATAATATCACGAATTTCTCATAGAGCCCTTCAAAAATGGCTTGCTTTTTGGGCAGCCGATTCGGCCATCAAACCGAGGTTTAAATGGAAGCTGATAATAACACAAAGCTCTGAGAACAATTTTAAGATGAGAATAGGAACGGTTTGTAAATAACGAGGAGAGGCGGGCATTCTGTTCAGCATATCGATACATAAGTATTTTCACACGTAGAATTCAATTTTCACGTCAGGGAGTCGACATATTTTGATTTTTTCGATTTTATACGGGAAATTTATGGTTTTTCGGGATTGAAATTACTTACAATTGTTTCATGAAAAATGAATGCACCCAAAATGACTATAGCATTTTGACTTTCACATACCTACGTGCACTCACTAAATTGATTGGTAAATTCAAAGAGTGGGTACATCGACCTGGTATATCAAGTTTCTGCGATTTTTTACGGCAAATCGGTAGATTTTCGGGATGTTGGATTGCTTACTTTCAATTCATGAATGAATAAAGCATGGACATGGTTGAGCTTCTTTGCATGAAAAGACGTTTAAAATAACAAAATCAAGACATATTTAATACAATTGCATTTATATCGAGTCAATTTCTTTTCAATAATATAACGGGATTTATAATACCGGTGATTTGGGTATTTTAGCCCCAAAATACCTTTAAATCGACTTTATCTTCTAGGAATTCGACAGAATTTTTCCTTTCTTCGCTTAAATTTTTCCGTACCACTTTTCTTCAAGAATCTGATAAGATTTTGCTTGAGGCGGATCAAAAAACTTAAATTTGTTCGAATAGCTTTCTAGATTCACAATACACGGTCTCGTCAAGGTGCGTCGTTGACCTTGCAGTGTTGGATCGTGAATTCTCTTGTTGTGCTGCTTGCCTTTTTTGAAATCTCTGTAAATGAAAACTAAAGGGGTTGATATGTGCGAGTTAATGACGCGCCTTATCAACACATTGTGTTGGATTTTAATCTACCACCATAAAATTAATCATCAAATTAATTTAAATTTCCGTGGCATTGGTGGATAGATAATGTCAATGAAGATGCTTAATAATTCAAGGTTTTGAGAACATACCTAAGTTCTTTCGATTATGCAGACGCGGCTAAGGCCAATCTCGCGGTTTTAAAATGTCGTTTTCCTCCTTTAAATTCACAGTGTTTCAGTGTAACATTTCAATTCAACTTGTATTTCCGGTGCAAATCAGGGCCGGATTTACCTACTTGCCGCCCATGGGTCGCCTGTATTTTGCCGCCCCCTTCTCATTCGCTTTGAAACATCGATAAAAACCATCAAATGAACGTGCCAGCGGGGCTGGGGTCATAGACGCGTTTACTCGCGTTGGAAACATTTTTTGGGAAAGCCCTGTCAACACTGCTAGCAAAAATTCACCGAACTTTGCGCGAACGTTAAGTTTCGTAAACCTATCTCTGCGTGGACAAGGCCTTCCATTCATAAGAAATGAACGAAAAAATTATGAAAGAACAAACATACCTAATTGTGGTTTAATGATTTTAACTTCCGCCGCCGCGCCGCGCAGACCGCACCGTGTTTGGAGCAATGCGTGAAGTATTCCGACAGTTTTGTAGGCGCTATGAGTTTCACGCCGACGACCGCTGCTGAACGCACTGTGCTTGACGCAATGCGTGAAGTATTCACGCAGTCTTGTAGGCGCTATGCGTTTCAGGCTGACCGCAGTGACCGCACTGTGTTTGATGCAATGCGTGAGGTATTCGTGCAGTCTTGTAGGCCCTAATACGTGTTACATGCCGACCGCCGCGCCGAGGGCTTCTCCTTTTCATCTCAAGTCCTCGTCATCATTTCTCTCTTTGTCGCGCCGTTCCTGGCCAAATTGCGTGTTTGGTCTCTCTCTCTTAACTCGATTAATTAAAGGTGCTGTCTCTTGTATCAACAAAACTAACTTTAACTTAAGATTTGCCTATTCTCAAGGTTTCATTATCGGTACCTATCGATGAAATTCTGAGTCTCCTAGGAAAATACACTAAACAGCACTTTTGTGGGATGCTTTTGAACCTTCTTTAGGCCTTTTCATAGCTTCACACCTAAAATTTGCCATTCGCGGTCACCCAGCTCCGCATTTGCCTAACAGTGCGAAACCCAGTTTTGCACGGTTTGGCAAACGCGAAGCTCCGACAGCCCCACCAGAATCGGGTCGCTATCTTCATCCTCTCTCTTTTTACGAGTTTTTTGCTCTGTATGAAGTAACGCGAACGGCGAACCGCGCGGCAATGGAGATTATATTAACTACTGGAAGGTAAATAAACCAATTATGCCATATCGCGCGCACGCTCCAGATATCGCCGCGAACTTTCACGAAAACAGTTCGGGGATCTGCCCCGCGTCGCACGCTAATTAATAATGACAGTGCCGGGACACGCTGAACTTTTAGCCGCCATCGATTAAGGCCCTGACTAGCTTAATGGCCGAAATGGTACATTTAGGCATGATACAGACATAGTTCATACAAAACTTGGAAATTGGGTTTTTTTTCTTTAGCGTCTTTCACTCTATACTTCATTTTGTTTACTATATTTTTTTGCTAACTCTATCAGCTATTCCCACTGATTTTTTAAACATTTTTTAACATTTTTTTCATTTTTGACCAGTTCCCAAGTGTTTTAGTTCGCTTTGCCGCTCGATATTCTTCTCCATCATGCATTGTGACAATTCTTTACTGTAATTAACTTGTTTCTGTGTTTTGTTTTAAGTGCTTGCCGAAGATGGGCTAAGCCCGAAATGCATCCAAGCCATTAAACCTTATTCAACAATATGCGTGTTCCGGTATACTTTTTCATCTTTTTCATCTTTATCATAACAGCACGCGAGATGCGTTTTTCCAGTTTTTTTTCTTCTATGAAAGCGGAAAAGCATTCAGCATAAAATCTCCGTACCTATTGCTTGCCAATTCTGATTCCTCTGATTTCTTCAGTCAGAAAGCGCTACCGGTAGAACTGGGGAAAGGAAAGCATGGACAAATGACACATCAGAAAATGGCACTATTCAACAGAAATTTATGAGCTAACCAATGGGCCAACTAATGATTGATGCATACAGGTCAGTGTGACTATTGTCTATTCATTTCTTTCCGCAGTTCAAGACAGCCACGATTTTAGTCGTCTGACGCAGAAATGTGGGAATGAGATGGATAAAAAAAGGAGAAAAATATGGCGGCCAATCATAACCAGAATGCATTTATTTGCAGGTGCGCTGGTTTGCACTCGCGTATCACCACAGTCTCATTCCGAGATCTTAAGATCGACATCACTCCTCTCCTCTCCTCCGCTCGCAAAATTCCCTTGACACGCGTCGACGTCGCGTCGTCATCGCCTCGTTCCGTTTCGACGTCATTCGGCGAGGTGATGAAATCGGCAAAAGTGCATCGACCCGCGATTTTCCAGCGAGGCGAGTCATTGAAGACCTCCGTGTCAGGGTGACCACGACAACCGCCACAATAAACTCGGGCCATGTCCTGCATCTCGCATCTCGCCGAACGCATAAAAGAAACAAGACTGGATAAAGACTGCTCAAGGAGAGGGACGCGGAGAACCACACCCCGTTCTCCGGGTGATCCTTAAGACTTGTGGTCGGTCGGATGGTGGCATCTAGTCCAACGCGAAACTAGGCCTTGAGCAATCGTGATGTCTTATGTACTGTTGGGTTACTTGAGATGCTGTTAAAAATATATAAAAAGTTGGACATGGTCAGTAGCAAGCAAAAGAGGTCTACTGACGTATTCTGACGTGCTAAGGATGAACGCCGTATGAACATTTGAGAGTTGCCAAATTTCCCTCAATAAAATGTTTATTTTTTAGGAAAGTTATGAATATTTTTCCTTAAAATGTCCAGGAGCTTTAGGTGAAATTGCAAACAAAATTATATGAAAAATTGAAAAAAAAAAAAATTCATTTGTTTACCGGGAAATTCGTGTTTTATCAAAGGATATTTGGCAACGCCTGAAGGTTCGTACGGCGTTCTTTCCTAGCACTGCAGTATAAGTTTTCAACTTTATTGAAAATCAACTCATGCAAAAGCTGCATAATCTTAGCAACGCAAAATGTGCATATGTGGCCTCTCCTACATCATTCATCCATTCCAAACACAGGCTTAGAAAAGACAAATGCGATATATTCCAGAGTGTGGTGAATTCTTCAAAATTCGAAATCAATAACTTTCAAGATATTCAGTAAATAAACTTGGCTTTAAAGCTGTTTAGCATAGAATCCTACTCATCTCGTTTGGTTTTTCAATTGTTTACCCATCCTACGTGCCTCGCTTGGCAATCAACGGCGCAGAAGTGGCGTGAGTGCGGGCAGTAGGCGATTTCCTGTGGCATCTTGCGGGTCGCAGACATGAAGAAGAAATCATCGGTGTGCTCCTGCTAGTTGGCCAACGAAAGTTGGTCGACCCGATGACCGGGTTTCACATGGAACTCATTTTCATAGCCGGTATCGCAGAGACGGCCATGCAGGCGGCCGTTTTCAAATTTCACTGATGGACACCTGCCGATGCCAACAACCCTTGCCCCACGCTTGTCACCTGAGTTCTTGGGTAATGGGAGGAATACTGGTCAAGAGGCCTGTGTCGCAATGGAATTCTCAAGCTGATGAACAAGCATGGCAATGTGCAAATTTGCAACATGCAATCTGCATTGGTTTTGTGGGCATTTTATGACTGACGTTTTAGAAGTACCAAAATTAGTGTAACACAGTAGTTAGCACGGCAGAGAAATTCCGCGATTTTTTTCTTTTTCTACAAATTTCAGGAGGTGCACCAGAAAAAATCATGGAAAAAATTAAGATGGTTTCAGCCATATTTCTTGTTGAATTTGATGCCAACCAGAAGTGTTGTTGCACCAATCAGAGGCATGGTCAAGTCAATCATATTCCTGGCTGACTCAGTTCTGGCTCGTGTAACTTAACTTGTTTGCGCCAAAATCAGCCAGGATATAGCTTAACTTATCATACATTTTTTCCGCAATCATCTGTACTAATTGTTGCTCATTTGAGGATGTGTGCCGAGTTATCTACGAAACTTGCCTCGCAGAAAATTGCAACGGTTTTACACTCGTATTTTTTTTGCACGTCTAGGGACGTAGTAATACGTTATATGGTAAAATGATATTATACGATAAATATTAAAAAACTAACAGGAAGCTTTTTATTTTTTCTCATCTTTACGTAGCTCGAAATATTATTTGTTTAATTTATTTTTGGCTTGTAGTTCGATTATTTTTTCAATCATTTTACCATATGTTCTATGAAGCTTAGCCAGCCAAATTTGGCATTAAAATGTAACACGCAAGGTTGCACGCGTGAAATGAAAATTATGAAAGATTGGAAATTTCTATGAAATATATCATGAAATTTCACGAGATTGAAATATTCCACATTTTTCAGGGGCTGCGGTAACCCACACTCAAATACACAAAAATAGAAGAAAGTCACAATTTTTACACTTTGCGTAACATGAAAAAGAACCAGTTTTCACTATCTTTCATAAATTTCTGGAAAGCCATGACATTTTTCATGTGAAATTTCAAGATTTTATTGTTTTTGAAAAATTGCAACCCTGGTAATACGTAATGCGCCCTCATTAAGGCTCCCTTCCACGTTCAGACTGATGGACTGATGGCCTAGCTCAAAGAAGCTCATCTTCGGTTACTGCACATTGCATCGCTTCATGGCCAATGAGGAGTCTGAAAAAGACATCAATGAGCCTCTGTCGAAGTTAACAGCTTCCTCTAAACGTAGAGAAGAGCTTTGAAAAAAGACTCCCTGCACGTTCCTCTTCTTGCAAACCAGGAACTCAAGGCTAGTACCGTCCAACGCGGTGACTTCAAATAAGCCTACGGAAAAGTGGCGGCTATCTGATCTACGACGGTCAAGTTTCTGGCTTTTCTGGCCGGGTGCATCTGCTCTTTCGACGTCTAAATCTGCAGGCCTTGATCTCCTCCATCTTCGCTCCAATACTCATCGTGGCGTCTGTCATTGATCTCTCGTATCCACGTGCGTAACGCGTAACGCACATAACTTTCTTCTGCACGTCATAATGCACGAGATCGCCAAACGACGCTGCCAAACGGGCGAATGTGACATGCATGAACCAAACTTACGGGAAAAGCATTGAGAAGAGCTTTGATGCGGCTGATGAAATTATTTTTTACCAATCCTGATGGACAATTTTGCAGCCTGAATCTGTCAGTCATGATGAAAGAATTTATTCTATGGGTGAATTTTAATTTTGCCACGCCTAAAGCCTCAATAGTGACATGATTTTATCAACACGCTATGAATATCGGAGTGGAATCTATAGCTCATTTTGCTCGTGGAGGCCGAGTATTGGAATTGATAGACAAAACGATAGACAATGCAGAACATTCTGGTTGAATCGGGTGGTTACTATAGAGACAAAGTGGAAAAATGATGGACTATGTAGGGTAACTCGTGACTTGTGTCGTTAGTTGGGCAATTAATTACCTCCTTTGTCCATTATAACCTCCCGTTTTCACCAATACGATTGCTCCATTTTCTGTTTCTCTTTTTTTTATCAATCGCTTTGTCTACCACTTTCAATGTAATTGATCCGCAGAAAGGAATAAATGCGTCAAAAATCTCCCATAAGATTCGGGGTAGAGAGAAAGCCATGATTTTTAGTAACCTGGCAGCGCCTGTACACGCTTTGTGATTTTCAACTCTCTTTCCAGCCTTCAAGAAAGATATGAATAATTATGGGGGTCCGTCGTTGATTTGATGGCAGGATCGATCCATGCATGATATCTGCCCAATTTTCCGACGTGCCTTGGTTTCACTTCATGGATGAGAGTGTTCCCATTCAGAATGACTCTCTGCCACTGGGCGGTTGTCACCTGGATCTGGCAAACTGCGCGGCAGAGAAAATGTTTTCCTCAACTTGAAGAAATAGGATTTCATCATTAAATATGAG
The DNA here is from genome assembly GCF_918797505.1 of Bemisia tabaci. Lineage (NCBI taxonomy): Eukaryota > Metazoa > Arthropoda > Insecta > Hemiptera > Aleyrodidae > Bemisia > Bemisia tabaci. The sequence goes on from NC_092798.1 coordinate 36,888,124, forward strand.
CCAGTTATCATCAGAGTGTAGATCGGTAACGACTTGTACGTAGATAAAAATAGAAATCTGAAGTTTCCTCGTAATTAGTACGTTAATTTGTTGCAGCACTGTTGGAGGTTAGAGGAAGATGGTAAATCGATGGGAATATTTCGATTGTATCTAAAATTTGCTCAGAATAATGATCGACTCAATTTTTTTTAATATAGACATCCCAAATTTTTCATGCACTTCACTGTTCCATTTAAAAATGATAACTTTCAAAAATCGACTCCTCCGCAGGTATACTATTAGATATGTGCTATGAATCTATCTTGCAAAAAACTTGCACCGAGTAAAAGTGCCAACAACTAAAGCTGTGTTAAAGTATCTCAACATTTCATCAGTTTGACGAAAATTGTGTTAGCCCGGCACAATTATGTCGATCCGACACAAGTTCAGGGTTGATTCAATAAAAACGCGCTCTGTCAGCCATTTTTATTCAGACATCGACGGTTTTTTGCTCAACACAAAATTGCATTTTACCGACCTAAATTGTGTCTGGATAACGCAATAAAATGAGTTTAATACTGCTACGCTGGCTTGACACCTGTTGTGTTGAAGCATGTCAAATTTTTCTTTTAATGTGAGATCAAATTTTTAAGATACCTCCAAATCAGAAAATAACCAATATAACAGACCAATAAGTCATTTGTCAATTGTTTGTCAAGTGTGACCATAGCGTGAAAAAAAATTGAAATTTCCAGCTAAAACGGTATATATTTGGGTTACATTTTTAAGTATTTCCGCACCACTGGTTAAATGAATCCAATGATTTCGATTAAATTTGGTGGACTCTCAGGGAAAAATCATCAGTAGAGAAGTTGGATGCTTGCAAAATTGGCGACAGCCCAACTTCCGGCCGCGGTTCACAGTAATGATGTCAAATTGCTCGATAAAAACGTTTATTTAATACTGATTCTATTCATTATGGCGGTTCTCATCAAATTGGCACCACTTAGTGACAATTCGAAGTTCCAACGCTCCTCTTCATCGTCGTTGCCAAGGAGTCCAAACTTTCACGCGAGAATTTGCCGAGACTGCCGAAATAATGACCTTGCTAATTATCAAGACGAGTTCTAAAAGGTCAAGAATGGTTATAAATTAGAAAAATTATGTAGGGAGGAAGGAGGTCTAACTACTTTAAGATTCTAAAACCAGCGCCGTAAGATTGCTACTATCCCGCACCAATTTAAAATTTAAAAATACATGTCGGCTTAAATGTCTCATTCATGTATGTGGTTGCTGTAATTTTAAACGAAAGCCGCAAAAATGAAACGTAGAAATATGATGTCAATTTTTGGTGGCGTTTCCTACATACACGTTAGAATAGCACTGCATCCGCGCAAGCACGAGAGCAATCATTATTTTCTCATTGTTTTTCCCTACCAAGCATAGAGACTAAGATAAGATGTCAGGTGTAGCATCAAAGCCACCATCCGAGGCAAAATGTTTCTAAAACAAAAGACTCAAATCCTCTATGAGAATACAATTAATGCTTGATTGGTGTAATCTGGCCTATCTAGGCAATTGAAGGTGAAATAGCAAAGTTATCGTACAGTCCTCCTTCATGGGAATCATGAGGATCATCAGAAAAGGCTAAAAACTTCGAGATCTGACAGCGGTAGGCAACGGAAAAAATCCAAAAATTCCGCTCCTAAAGTGCTGTGCAACAAAATCGGAGTGTCTGCCCACCGTCGACTCGGCTGCAAAGTTTTCCACCGGCGTCAGACGCCGCGGCAAGATGCTCCTATGATTCCGTACTTTAAAAATTTGATCATACTAAACCACAGAAGAGACTGCCACGACGGCTAAATTCAGGAATCACTTTAGAGACTTGAACGCCAGGGCAGGAAAATAGGCGTACCGATACATGCGAGTTGCTTGACGCATAGAGCCTGGAATCTTCAGTGATTTTTCTCTACACTTGTAAGGAAATTCAGAACATTTTTCGGTCGAAACCCTACAACGGTTCTCCAATGAAACAATTAGACGTTCCTGAAAAAACGGAAACAGCACAGACTCCCATCTGCACTGTTTCAGTGTTTTCAGGAACATTCCTTTGTGCAAGAGACACTTCGATTTTATCTGAGAAAATTTTAGGAGATCCAATACTCATTTACAACGTTCTTGCCTGTGTCTGCCCGACGGCGCGGCGCGCGATGCCGATAGCGCCGCGACGCTCGTCGAGGCCCAGAGCGGCGCGCGGCGTCGCGGCGCGGCGCGGGTCAGCTACTCGATTTTTGAATTCCTTGAAACCAGTTCCAGCGCTGAGTAACCGCTCAAGCCCTCCCCCCCTCTCCCGTTGCCCCCTGTTGCAGGTACGCTCGGCGCCTCTGAACTGAGCTCACTCATCCTGACTTTCTTGGAAAAAATTAGTCGGCGGATGGTGACTCGAAAGCCCCATAAAAGCTCCCCCCTCCCCCTCCCCCGCTTCTCAAGCCGTCCGTGGATGACTCAAGGACCCCGTGAAAACTTGGAATTCAAAGGATTTTTTTGGAATGACATCACAGGCGTCAGCAGTCGTTAGTGAGTCTAGTGAAACGGTGAGACGTACTCTGAGGATGAAACAATAACAACCAAAAAAAAGAAAGAAAAGAAAACGCTCTTTTGACATTTTAAAATTAATTTTTTGGAATTGTTTTTTTCAACGTTATACCATTCTCTTACGAAAGCGATTGAGTTAAATTGAAGCAACTAAAGGTTTATAAAATCGGGTCTTGGTGCCATTAGAAACGGATAAATTTGCCCCAGGAGAAAAAAAAACATGACGACAAGGATTTTAAAAATCAAAAATTTAACATAAACTTTTAATTGAATAAGTGAATAAGGTTTGTATTCACTTGCTGCTATGAAATATTTTGCTTTATTCGTTCACTTTTTTTGTAACCCTTTGTTCTGATAGGTTCCGATAACCTTGTGTATGGGCTCATTTATGCAAGAAAAGTCAATCTGCAATAAAAAACCTGTATAGTTTGACTTCCGTTACATGAATGTATTCATTTGTCCTGCGGACAGTATCGGAACAAATGTTTTGATTTTTCTTTCTGTCTCAAAGCTTCTAACTGTGCTTGAATGTTTTTATGGTCGAAAAATTGTGGATATTTTTTTCCTAAATTTTTAATTGGGGAGTGGTCTCCGTCGGTAAAAATAGCCACACATTTCAGAGGAAGATCATCACCAATCTGAGCAAATTCCTCGGTTTCCTTTGATTTTCACTAAAATTTAAATCACGTATCCGCGGGATAGTTTCCGTAAAATTTTTCCAGGCAGTTCACTCCACGTGAGCTTGGATAATTTTTTTTCGCCCATCCGGAGCGACACTGTGACCTCAAATTAGCCACATCGAAAGAATTATCAGTGTATATCACATGAACATTCATGCTAAAGATCACAATTTTCTGGGCTACATGACACCACTGTTAGGTCCTACTGGTTTTCCTTGAGCTTCCATCCAAGACGGGAAAAAAATCAGAGCGTAAGTTAAAGAACGTGTGCAAAGACTAGTTTGAGTCAAAGCCCCGAAGAGTGCATATTAAAGGCAAATACACACAGTGTTGCCAATTAGAGCGTGTAAATGAACAACTTATTGCACTAAATCGTCAAAATTTCAGAGTGTTTTAGATGCATGGCATCTCTGTCGACACGGATGGCACTTGATTTCCTTCAAAACCAGACGTCTCAGTAACTTTTTGTTGTATTTTTGTTGCCGCGTAACCCTGGCGACTTTAAAATGCAAGTTACTGTCTTGCCACTGAAACTTCACACTATAAAAGCTGTGGTACCATGTTTAAAGAAATGTAACACTCATGTGTGTGTATATTTGAACCTTTTATTCTAAGATATACAATATTTCCCTAAGGTAACCTTGTGGTCGCGATCTCTGAGTTGTTGCTAAACATTTCAACTAAACACAAGTGTATGTTCCTGGGAACACATTGTTTGTACCTTACGACAGGATGAACGCTTAAGTATACATAGAGGAGATTTTTTCTTTCTTTTTTTCCTCTTTATGAAAAAAATGTAATGATTGATAATTTTTACCAGGAAGTTGCTGGGAATAAAAATGTTGGGTTAAATAAAAAAGTACACGCGAAAATTCTAAAGCATTGAATTTGAGATGTAAGGTTTCGAAATTGATCATCGAATTGTGCACGGGGATAACTTTTCGGACGCAGAGCTGCTTCTTAATTTACAGGGGCTCTTCCCAAAAAATCGCCTTTTTCCGGTTTTTAAATCACCTTGCCTTAACTTTGAACTAAATAGGTGTAAGTTGACGAATACTTCCAGCTAGAGTGCGGTGATAATTTTGAATTTTCAAATGCAGCAGATTTACGGCTGTGCTGTATTCGCGCGGAAACAAAACACAATTTTAAAGAAAGGGCTTAACTTACGAATCTCGAGTAACCTCTTTCACCAGAATCACATCAAAAGTACTTACCTAAAACAAAAAAGAGAAACGCAAAATTAGACTGATTAGGATAAGATCGAAAAATATCAAACAGTGGTTCATGACTGCAAAAATTGATTGTTTAAAAAAGGTAAAATAAGTTGCAGTTGCCCATTCCCTCCCTTTTTCAAAATAAATCAACAGCAAATCTGTTTTCGCGAAGGAAGGGGAGAGGTGGGTTTCAACTTGACCCCCAAACTTGAAGGCTGGCGATTTTTTGTTTAAAACCGCGTATTTAATAATGAATTTTACATGAGATTTAAGCTCTTCTAGATGGAGTACTATTCAGACGCGGAAGACGGCGGCAATTAATTCGCGGTGGAGATTAGGACTCCATAAAGTCACAGAGCACAAAGTGCAACTAGTTTCGATTTTCAATGAGGCGCGAATATTCATTGCCATTGCATTTGCGTAATACCTACAGCGTCGTTGCATTTTGGAGAATAATCCTCAGATTTTTAGTTTTTGATTGATGAAAATGGAACGAACTTCACTTGAACATGACAACCATGGATTTGAGTCAGAGTCACTGGTTTTTGAACCCGTAAAATTTTAAGACTTGATTATGTCTGAGCATAGCATTCAGTCGCGGAGTTGTCAAAGAAAAATTTCGAATATATCTGGCAAACCGTTTGCCCTGGCGGTCGGGCCAGTCAACTCTTCGGTATTATCACTTTTTCAGAGCGAAGTAAAGCTCGTTCTGCTAAATGGCGTTGGGTAACATATATGCGATGCAATAGCATATATAGAACTGCAAAACTGTATGTAAAACAGGAGGAATAGCACTGCAGTAAATATGGAGTATACGAGAACATGAGGGTCAAGTTTACGTGAAGATAGATGGTCACATTTTTATCGAAAAGTTAAAGAATTGGAATTCATGACCTTGTTTTTGAATAAATTTCATAATACTTGAAATTATGGTTTGTGGACGTGGTCGTACTAATAACGCACACTTTTTCGTTTCCAGACAAAATACTATGTATAGGTACCTATATTGAAACGTCGCAAAACTGTCATTCGGGAATTGTACTTTTACTATGATTCTGTTTAGAAGTTCTCACTAATAATCCCCAATTTTTTTTTTAAATTTACATGCAAAAATCAGCAATATTTTGAACAGAAATTGCACAGTTTAACTCTTGAAAAATATTTAGTAGTTAGAGTAAAGTTCGCAACTATGAAATGAGGCTATAACCTCTCGTCCGGAACAACGACCGATGATGACCAAAGGTAGAAAGAAAACAACAAATTCTCGGTTCCCAAAAGTAACTCTAGTTATTACAATAATAATATCCGCTCCATTCTTTATGAGCATGATTCAATTCCAAGAGATAGGTATTCCTTTGGATCTTGACGGGCATTTTCTCCAGACCAAGAGTCGCATTATCTTTTCCCCAAGCCCAGTGCCAAAAAACACGATACAAACTTAATTTCAAGTTTCAGTTAAGTAGTTAGCACCGTTATATTTAGAACCTCATAACCAGCTATGTTTGCTGCGCGTGGTTATGACAAGTTTTTCTCATTTTGACAGTGCCTGATCCACAACTCACCCGGCAAGTAGCCCCGAAACGAGGAAGAAAAATCACCCGCGTTCAGATGATTTACGACCGCGGATCGTAATCGGCAACGCTGCCAAACCGGTCCAAAAACACTCAATTTTCCGCAGATCAGCAGAAACAACACATCCATACATGATTTTTCATTATAGATAGGTGGTTTTTGCGAGCAGGTCGGTGACGAGGTTGTTTTTTTGCGATATCGGTCAGCGAGGGTGGCATTCCTGCTCCCGAGGTTGAATCACCCCGCGGAATGAGGTTTTCCAGAACGGGTGCCGAACCCGGAGCTCGCGCTAATGCCAACCGGGACCGAAGTCACCGGTTTGGGTCGTTATTCGGCGGGATTAACCGGTTTCGTGGCGGGGCCGGCGGGGTTTTTTCCGCGGCCTGGCAGCGATGCGCGGGACTATTAAAATCTCGGCAATCGACTTAATCTCGGGTCTCGAGTTTGACGTATTTCTGCCGAACGGAACTATGTGCATTAAGACATGAGCCCTGAGACCCATAGGAATATATGCATGACAGAGCTCACGTCATAATGATCATAGTTCCGTTTGGCAGAAATACGTCCAGTTCGGCCACATTCTGCTCGAGTGACGCTCGTGTGACGTTCGTTCCGGCTCGCAGTGCGTCGAGTGTGGCGTTGTGCCGTCCTGCTCGCCGGCCGCTGTGAACCGGTTATTCGCGCAAATCTGCATCTTAAACGGAAAATAATCAATTTTGGTTCCTGAAATTTGGACGCATCCATGCTGAAAAGGCCATAACCAAGTTGCATTGCTTTAAAATTTCAACTCCAACTTGGTTCCTGAAATTCGGATGCATTCATGCCGAAAAGGCCGTATTGCAGTCAAGTTTCATTGTTTCAAAATTTCCGATTAAACTTTAGTTTGCAAAGAGAAATACAGCAATTTTAAAGCTTTATATTTATACATGATATTTTACTTATAGAGAGGAAAAATCGAGGCAGCTTTCAAAAAATTACGTTGCCTTGTTTTCCAAACATAAAAACAAAACATGACAGAAAGTCTGCATCGTTGCAAATAGAGTAGAGACAAGTGGTTTAGCACATTATAGGTGCGCGAAAATAAATTGAATCGTAAGGAATTATATGCCAAGTGTTTGTGTGATACATAGATCCTTTTTAATTTATAATTACTTTACACTTGTTCTATTTCACATAAACACGGTCACTGCACACATCGAAGATATTAGTAAGGCGCTGTGAGCAACTATTCAAACATCCCGGGATGCAAATTGCATACTAGACAAAATGAAGGCGATCAGTTTTGTTTTAGCACTTATTAGTGGACGGTCCAATAACGATTTCAATGCGGGTAAGTAAATAAACAACCAGTATTAAAAATCAAATGCCTCCACAACAACTGATAACATGCGACATGACGAAGAAACGTTTCTTGTCACAGCTGAAACTTTCCTGGCGCAAGTAATTTTGCAAAAAGATGAGGAACCGTCCACTGGAAGAAAAAAAAACATATTGGATCTAGAGTCCAGACTCTTGAAAACATTGACAAGAAAAAATACTCTTGATTCAATCAGATTTAAGCTTAAATCAAAAGGAAATCCGCTCAAATTAAGAGGCTCGGTTTTTTATTTAAGCTTAAATCAAAAGGAAATCCGCTCAAATTAAGAGGCTCGGTTTTTTATTTAAGCTTAAATCAAAAGGAAATCCGCTCTTAAGAGGCTTGGTTTTTTATTTAAGCTTAAATCCAATTGAATCAAGAGTATTTTTTCTTGTCGATGTTTTTTAGAATCTGGACTCTAAATCCAATGTGTTTTTTTCCAGTGTCCGGATACAACTTTGCTGAAATACCAACTTAAAATGAATCGGTTAAGCGCCCCTCTGGCCTTGTTACCTGCCATCAACTACTTAGTATACGGTATATAGTAGCTTACCGATACGATTATTGCCTATTGGACGTATTTATGCAAAAAGGGACCAAAAGCATAGGATTTGCGTGCAATGTAGTTGCTTTTTGTCATAAATACGTTCATTAAGAACCTATAAAGGCGATAAAAAGCCCATTCAAAGTAGCGAACGACCCAAAATCGAGTGTGCATGGAACTAAGTGCATAGGATTTGCGTGCAAGATAGTTGCTTTTTTCATAAATACGTCCTATTAAGAACCTATAAAGGCGATAAAAAGCCCATTGAATGTATCGAACGACCCAAAATCGAGTGTGCATGGAACATGGAACCCAGGGCGTTCGATCGAGAGCCTCACGACGCACTCGCGGCGGGCGGCGTGATGTTACACAAACGAGCCACAGCCGACGCACAATAGAACGATTCAATCAGAGACGTCGGACAAGAAATTTTTGACTAAAATTTTAAATTTTTATGCTTTTTCCGTCACATTTTAAATTTTAGGAGGTGCCCCTAAAAGTAAATTTCAGGAGGAAACCAATGGAACCACTTTTAGAACCTCAATTTTTTGTATGAACGGAGTTATGAGCTTTCAAAGTTTCCAAATTTCGTCCGAGTTCTCGAATTGCCTCGGTCAACTGTGCGACGTTGCATCGCACAAAAAGCGGGACAGAGGTGGGCGGCGGGTGGCGGAGTGATAATGGAACTGTTCGAGCGACTGTTGCTTTTTTAATCTGATCTGCATTCAGACATCAGTCGCGACAATGCGCGTGAAGCAATGTGCCGTTAATTGTTCGCCACTACCACCGTTGCACCGACCGATTCGTCCGCGTTGAACTGCTCGCTGATCTTTGTCGGAGGCTCTGCTGTCGTGGTGGGGACCGGAACTACTCGCTCATGCGAAAAATAGGTTCCTTGGAGTTCATCATAGATCCCGTGTCCCATAAAATGTCTATCACGTCCAAAATCACGTCTAGAACTTTGTGGAGCTTTGTCGCCATCTTGTTCGTCTACATCGGGCCAAACTAGGAGCGGAGGGGCTGGGGTTTGTTTACATTCGGCCAACTTTGGGGCTTCATGATAGCCGACCATGAAGCGGTACACTTTTTTCGTAGTAAAAGTATTGAAATGACGATACTACTGCCAAAAAAACTATGGAGTTAAACTTTAGTATTCTCTCCTTCCGAAAACCGTTTGGTTCAGTGTTCGAAACTCACAGGCGCCAACGCGCCAAATGCGCCTACAAAACGGCCATGGCGCCTAAAAAATGAAGGCTCTGCGCCAACGTGGCCCCTAAAAACTGCCCCCTAAAAAATATGGATTTTCACAGGAAATCTATTTGAATTGAAAAAACTCAGATTTTTTCATCACTACAAGTGAAAGCTTGCTTCTTCTATTCTTCACGATTTCATTCCTATAGTGCTTTTGTCTTCCTCAAGTTACAGCTACTTACTAGCTCTGTTACGAAAACATCTTGCGTCTAATTTTTCACTAAATACGCCGTAATATATAGGCAATAAGTCAATTTGGCTCCTGAAAAATCTTTAATGGCGCCTAAAAATCGGGCTTTATGCGCCACATGGCTCCTAAAATTCAAATGTGAGTTTCGAACACTGGTTTGGTCCTCATCCTTTGAAAAATGTCTCGATTTAAAGTCTTCGGTCAAAGACCTCCGGCTCGGGAACACACTATAGGGTGAAGAAATCATCATTTCCATGACAATCAATCACGAGGAAGGATTGCCAACGAATCAACACCGCTACCACAACAATACCACCATGCGTGCGCGAGGCGAGTGGTGACGCTTGGGTTGGTGATAAGCATTTATCCTGCTATTATTTTGCATGTTGGCGTGTGGCGTGTTGCGTCACTCCTCCACGCTGACTCGTGACGCGGTGTGATGCGTGTCCCGTCTGACTCAACAACCTCCTCCCTTCGACTCGATCGCGAGATCACCAGTCAGAGCAGCCGTGTGTGATGCTCATCGCATCGATTTAAGACCGATCGAGTATGGGTAACGGGTCTGAATTTTCTCTCCAGCGCCTTGATCAAAGCTCGCTACCAATAAATGAATTGAACTGATTATTTTCCAAATCTGGGCACAAGCTGCACTGGAAAAAAAACACATTGGATCTAGAGTCCAGATTCCTAAAAACACCGACAAGAAAAAGTACTCTTGTTTCAATCAGAATCTAGCTTAAATCAAGAACCAAGGCTCTTACTTTAAGCGGATTTCGTTTTGATTCAAGCAAAAATCCGATTGAATCAAGAGTATTTTTTCTTGTCAATGTTTTCAAGAGTCTGGACTCTAGATCCAATTTGTCTTTCGTTTCAGTGTGGCTTTCTTCTCCTGAGGATGATCTAGGAGTTTTGCTGTTTTCATTGATTTTACGAGTCCTTTATTTTTAGTGATTTTTAAATTGTTATTATTTATGTATAGTTCATTGTGCTCGATACTTGATGGAATGACAAACAGGGCTATGTCCTAGTCATTAGAGGGAAAATAAGGAGATTTTCCAAATCACGTGAGGGCCAAAATTGCGAATGCGAAAAAAACAAGAAAAAAACATTTTTTTTTTGCTTTGTTGACAATCTTCGATTTCCAAAAAATGTATGTTCTTTTAAAGGCTATTTTAATATCAGCCATGATTGCGATTATACCAGAGAAAATTTTTGGACATTGGGATGAATAACCACTCAGAAATGCAGACCTCTGAAGAATTTTCGGTCTCTTTTTGTGTTTTTTCTCCGCGATTGATGAATGAGCTCAACTTCGAAGAACTTACCTCGTATGGCTTTAAAAATGTGAACTAACGTAAACAAGCCAAGTTACGAAAAGCGTGCGGTAAGACACGAACTTGAGAACAGATTACCTCGGAATGAGTCACAACGAGTGAAAACAATTTTTGAAGGAAAAATAGTGAACGCACAGTGGTACGAGAGGAAAAATTGATTACACTACAAAATGATATTGCCGATTTAACAATATTGTATAGTTATAAAGAAAGTGTCTGACATATAAAAATAGAAATGCTAATTTAACACCCTCGTGGTAAAATTAGCGTTCCTATATTGTAAAATGTACATTTGAAACATTTCGGACATATTTTTCAACAATTTGATTGTTAAATCAGTGATCCACTTTTTTTTTCGTGTACGACTAAAATTTTCGGAAGGATGTTCGGATGATGAAAGAGATTGTTCAACGAAGCTGTCCAAAAATTTCGCTGAATCATCTTCGTCCGCCGATGAAATTCAGTGAAATTTGCAAACAGATTCAAACCAACGATTTCTCTGTAAAAAAAAAAATAAATAAAATGCCGGTGGAAATTTTGAAACGTCGCATGGCGCTTGTGACACTTTGGCCGGAAGGTGACGATTTGAACTTATATAGAATTCCACCATCTTAATCGTGGGATAGATTTTCGTCCTGAAGTGGCAACCAAGTTCTTAGCTGTTTCTGCTACTTATTAAAAAAGCAAAATAATGAACACAGAAGCTGGCCAATTGGTGGCTCCAGACGATGACTCTGCGAGTTTCTCCCGGCTGAAATCTCTTAAGTAATCATCGCTGATTAGGTGAGTCTATGACAAGCTTTGAGAGGTCCGCGATTTATGGCGGCTCATCAGTGTCGCTTTGCCATCAACGAGCTTCTCAAGGGGGGAAGGGGAGGGGAGGTAAAACTCATCAGAAATCGGGTGATTAGAAGAGTGGACTGATGTCCTGTGCCTTTCTAGTGGACATGGAAAAACTAGGTTTCTGAACTTAAATTCACGGAAAAAAATGGATCGCTGATTGAACAATTAAATTGTTAAAAAAATATATCCAACATGTTGCAAACGTATGTTTTACAACTCTGCCTTTCTAAGGAAAAACGCTGTATAAACATTCGACAATTGCCAAATTCCCTCTGTTGAAACATGAAACTCTGGGAAAATGTCTGCATATTTTTCCTTGAAATTTTCAAGCATTTTACATCAAATTGCGAACAAAATTGTCTTTGAAATCGGAGGGAAAATATCCAAAATTTTCTTGTAAAGTCGGTTTTTATTGAAAGGAATTTGGCAACCTCTGAAGGCTCATACGGCGTTCTTCTTTAGCGAGGCAGAATACTGGAAATCTAATTTAACCACGGGGATGGTTAAATCAGCTTTTTTTTATTGTAAAATCTACATTGAAACATGTCGGAATCTTTTTTTTTAACTACAAAATTGTTGAATCAGGAAAACTATCTTTCTCCAAGTTGGGAGCTTCCAGTTGGGCGATTCATTTAGGCAATGTGGAACATAATCCGCAGTCATCAGAGATTAAGTCATCGAGTCTCGTTGGGTTTTGGAGAGTAGATGGAAGACAATTTGTCTTCTAACTAAACCTCAACAAACTCGATTTTAAGAGCCCTCCGACACCGTGAAAAAATGGTTTAAAGTGATTAAAAATTTAAAGAAAAATTCCACTAAGGCTCAATGAGGGGAGTTTGCTTCCTCTGAGATAGGTAGAGAGAATTCTTTCCGCTTAGCTCATAAAAATAGACGGATATAACGAACAAGTTGGTAAATATTTTTAACATAAAAGTCTGATACCATCAGTTCAAAATTATGCTTTACACATTATCCGATAATTACCCAGTTCGGAGGAATTCGAAAATCGCTCTCGGTAGCAGAGCCTCAAAAATTTGGAGGCCGCAAAAAATTTGAGCACCTGGCAAGTTTTTTAGACACATTCCGCGTTCATACCGAGAGAAATTCAGCAGGCTTGCCATGGACAGTTCTAACTGCAGGCGTCTTGATGAAAACACTTATGTTTGACCTCCGGTGTTGTCACATTAATGAAATGGAACGAAGTAAAATGATACTTTGTTTAGTTCTTCCTTCATTTTCAGATCAAAATAACTAAGGATGTGTGCGGAAGTATGTTACGTATATGAACGCGACTTTTTGGTCTGTATTTTGCAGTCGTGTACCCGTGATGGACTGTGAACAAGTATATTACACCCTAAAAATTGCATTTTCCCTGTTAAAATAACCATTTATACGAAAATTGATCATTGAGTATGTTGATACTTGCATTAGCTCTTTATATCAACTTATTCATGAGCGGCTGGAATCAGCGCTCAATCCTCATGTTTTTGTCCGGTATGCAAATTTTGAGTACCGAAAATAAACTCATTTTTAGTCGCACATTCGTCAGTTCATCCGGGAAGTTTTACCATTATAGGCACCTCATTTGAATTTGATCCTTTCCGTAAAAAAAAATGCAGTACCTACAAGTGTGATCCAAATTTTCTCTCTATAATTTTAACTTGCGCTCGCGCGGACAACGCTTTTAAAATGAATTTTTGAAAAAAAGCAAGAGTTTGGCAACCAAGCGAAAAATCGGATGCGGCTGCAAGACTGACCTCCTTGATTGACAAGGTCGCCGAAATCCAGCTCAATTTTTCATTTATGTCGACTCGCGTATGCTCGCCGTGAGCCGCAGAACCAAAACAAAAACACTGAAAATCGCCACTGAATCACGTTCAAGTACTCACCACGAAAAATTTCACGCCGTTGCCATCATGGTTTGAGCGTGTGACGTAACGTAAAAAACGTATGGGAAAACTGGAAGGACATCTCGGGCAAAATTTTATCTTACTTGGGGGCGTGCTCTCTGGCCGCTACGCTACCCAACCCTCAAATGGACGTATTTCTGCCGAACGGAACTATGTGCACTAATACATGAGCCCTGAGACCCATAAGAATATACGCATAACAAGGCTCACGCCATAATGCACTTAGTTCCGTTTGGCAGAAATACGTCCAAATCAGCACTCTGAATGTTAGATCCAAAGACATAAAGACGGAGCGCTCGTATCTAAAAGCACGGGGAAAAAGTGAAGCTAGGTTCGGCGCTGCGCGCTTGTGTGAGTGTGTAAATGAGCGCGGGAATCCATGGCGGCAAACGGAAATTTGATTTGAACTTGTTTTCTTGATTTTTGCACATTTCTTCTTTGAAACGTATTTTAAATTCCTAAAACGAGTATACTAAGAAAGTTCGGTCTGCGTCCTAATATAATACACCTACTTTTGCTCGGTAACAGGCAGTAATCTCAGATAAAGTTAGTTTTTCTTCTGCTCATGGTGGTTCTGCAGGTTCAAACAGGCCGTTACAGTTCTAGATCAACGTTACTCCCAAATGAAATTAATCGGTCGACGACGGACTGAAACTAACCTAAAGTTAAAAAAATATGAGTGTGTACCTGAATTTGGGCAAAAATCAACCTAAAATACTTTGTTTCCGCAATTTTATTTATTAGTTCCCGCCCTACATTTGAATTCAAACTTGTCCCGATTTCGCCGCCAATCCTCTAGCCAATAGTAGAGGTGATTGAAAAGAAGCTCTAGAAGCTTCATTTTTTGCTTTTAGTGCTCCGTCTTTATGTCTTTGGTTAGATCAGGTTTTCCAACAGTGAAAGGTTATGTCCGCGCGGTTGAGCGACGAGCATCAAGCATGATGAGGCATCTCGCGAATCTCAGCGTTACGCCACGCAAGCTCTGGTATTAAAATGTTGAGGTTGGTGGAGCTCTACCGCGCCAAGAAAAAAACGCCGTAAGTACATTCAAATGTTGCCGAAACACCCTTGATTAAACATTACTTTTGAAAGAAGTGTCAAGAAAATTTTCCCCTAACAGTTTTCATTGCCTCCTAGTAAATGCAAATTAAAAGCTTTGTAATATTCCAAGAGGAAAATGCACCAGTTTTTCAAAAAAAAGCCTATTTTATCGGAAGAAATTTAGCAACGTTCTAATGTTCGTACGACGTTTTTCCATAGCGCGGTGGAGCTGGCTCCTGGGCTCGGTAGCGACGGAACGGGGCATCCCAAGTCGTAGCTCCTCTAACAAGGGCGTAACTCGGTTTCTGCATGAGCCCTAGAAGGCATGGATTTATGTGTAAAATAAGGATCACGTAGGAATCGAGATACGCCCTTACGTCAGAGGGACGACGAAGTGTGTGCCTCGCCCCCGGGCAAAGGAATCAGCGGATCTTGTGAGATAAATTACAATTATGGACCGTATGCCTATGCGGAATACCTTGAGTGCAGGCAGAAAGTATGTTATGAATATGCGAGGCTGCCTAGACTGTCGCGAAATCAACCGGTTTTTGCCTTTGAGCATGGATATGTCGCAGGCAAATAGTGAAATCAGGCATTTAGTCAAATGCCTAGGCAAATAGTCAAATTTTGACGGTCAACAAAATTTTGTGAATTTATGGCGAAGAGCTCACGATTTTTCACTATTTTTGTAAAAATAACTCATCAAACCTACGAACTCTTTTTGTCTCTTCCTCTTCGATTGCTTCTCATATTTTTAAATGTTGAAATTCTAAAAATTCTGTACTTTAAGACATGCTGAAAATTTCAAGATCAGTGTCTCTTCAGGAGCTAAAAATTGTTTAAAATACTATTGTATGTGCAAATTTTTACTAAGAATTTTTCCTTCCAGGAGCAAGGAGGCATCAGACCGATGACCTCTACATCCAGCGTGTGATTCCGGTATCAGTATGCTCTTCCTCTCTCACTGCAAGTCTGGAAATGTCTCTCAAAGCCCAAAAGGACGTATTTCTGCCAAGCGGAACTATGTGCATTAAGGCATGAACCCATGAGAGTACATGCATAACAAGGCTCACGTTATAATGCACATAGCTCCGTTTCGCAGAAATACGTCTAAAAGATCTCCCAACAAAGTAGATGACCTCACATGTAAGTTTTCCAAAAGTGGAGGATCAACATCAACATTCACCAGTATTTCAGGATATGTATCAAACCGCGAGAAGTGTGAAATGTCCGCGATGCTGGTCGAAGCCTCGGAGTTCCAGATATCGACCTGAAACCGCAAGTGGAAATGGAGGACGATGTTCTCGACGGGGATGGAGAGTGGAGGGGGGGGGGGGGTGCAACCGCAGGCCAGAGCCGGAGCCGGACAAAGGGCAGTGGGCACTGCACTGGTTGACCAGATCACCTGAATCGTTGACCCGTCGACGTGGACGTGCGCCGCGACGCCGTCGACGCCGACGCGACGTCTGTTCCAATTATCCGCGGATCTTCGCCGCGCAATCCGCTCCTATGAGTCACATCACGAGAGATCCCATCTCGGATCCTCTTACTATCCTCTGTCTTATCTCGCAATCAGACGCCGACTTGACCGTCACGCGGAGAGGAGAACTAGAGTACCTATATTAAGAGAGAGTATGGCCACTGGAGTTACCACCTCTGATTGGCTCAGCCATCTTAGGCTGAATGGAGCCCTTAGGACCCAAAAATGGCGGACGCCATAAAGTTAATGTAATGCAAAATGATTCAAAATGTAGTTGTCTTTGCTTATCGTAACGAGAACTTTACCCAAATGCACTATTGCGACTTTTTTACATATTTTTAAGGCTAATCGTGTGCAATTTTTGAGAAAAATGATCTTAGATGTAGTAAGGTTGGCAGCAAGTGCGGTTGGTGATAACCGTCAAAAGTTGGCAATGACCCCCCTCCCATCCTCAAAAACCATAACAAAGCACCGCCATTTTTGGGTCCTAAGCCTCTCCATGGGGCCCAGTGGCCATACTCTCTCAATATAGGTACTCTAGCAATCAGACTCCGACTTGACCGTCACGCGGAGAGGAGAACCTCTGGTTTCGTGAACCGATGGAGTTCGGCAGTGGCTCTTCGGTTCAGAACTGGAGCCGAATTTTGTTGGTCCTTCAGATGTACTTAAATGCACCGCGTTAAGCAGAAGAACCAAGCCACATCAGTTATTGCCAAAGTTAACTTGGCAATTTGATTTTTTACATGAAAAGGGTCGGGCGGATTTTAGTGCAAGTTTGAGGGAATTTTCTGCATAGTAAGAAGCAAATTCCCTAAAATTTTTAAAGGAATCTATACAAACGTTCTCTTGTAAACAATTGAAATGCCCAGTCAAATTTGGCAATAGCTGATGTGGCTTGGTTCCTTTCTGCTAAACGCGGTCCAAATATTCTCAGGACCAAACTTTACTGCACTTAAGTCCAGCTTAGCGCTCTTGATTGGCCAGTGAGGCGGTTTGGACTCATCGATTACCTCCGTATAAAAGTGCCTACAAAATTTAGCGCCAGCACTCGTGAAGCGGATTTTATCGTCAATGCGATGGGTCCTCTTGGTTCTGACGAGACAATTCGCTCTTATAAATGAGTCTTCATGTTCTTCCTTGATTCTCCTGATGCACATTAACTCTTTTGCATCTCTAACATCACCCATCATGCATAATTTTAAAGGGGAGCATATTCGTCAGAACCACAGGAGCGGAGCAAAACATTCTCAAGCGGTCGTTTCATCACTAACGTTAGTTTAGAAGCACGAGTGACTGAGTAGGGGGGCGCAGTTCCCACGTTTACGACTTGTACTTTTTCGCAGGCATTCAGAAATGTCACCGCATTGCGCTCTCAAGCCCGGGCTGTGCACGATGCTCTCACAAACGAGAGATAGCCCTCATTTACGGAAACAGAAAAAAAACACAGCGCAAAAATATCAACACCGTTGCCAAATCAGTCAAATATCCCGTTAAACATGACCCTAAGACCCAGAAAAGAAGCTGAAAATGGCAACGCTGGAGACGCGAGATCCACGCGAGAATCGGTGCTCGGGTTTTTCAGTTGTGATGTCACTGGGTGTCGCTCGTTTTGCCGGCCGGGTTGCATGATCCTCGCGGCTTTTCCGGATCGGGCGATTGGAAAATGGGTGATTTTTCGGTGAATCAGGCAACAGTGCGGGGGATTTCGCAGATGAAGCAACGCAATTACCGTAAGACTGATTGTGAGACGCGCGATACGCTGCAATGCGCCGCGCGGAGTGTCGCGCATCGCGGTAACGGACCGCGCGTTGGCACCGTTGCCAAATTTAAAACAAAAAGAGATAGAAGGGTTGTAATCAGGTTGTAATGGCCCGATGGGCGCTGTGATTGGTTAGACCTTCATGGAGAAAAAAATATGATGAATTAAACCATCTTGTTACCTAACTCGTTGTTTCTTTGAGGAAGAAACGTAACTCCAAAAAGTTGCGACGTATATACTCATGAATTGTATTTCTGAGAGGAGACTGTTGAGGTCTTTTAACTGAAAACGATACGGATTTTTCTTGTAATTACACGCAAAATTCGGCGATAAGTTAGACAGATATTGCGCACAGTCGTATTCTTGTAAAAAAATGGAATTATTTGGGTCAATTTTGCAACCATGGAATGTAATCACGTTACTTCAACGACGAATTAAGGCGTTTGATTACATGAAGCTAACATGTAAATTTAGAGGGGCGATTTCTGGCTCATAATGAAGAAAAGCGGATTCGACCGATTCGAAAGGGGTTCGGAGATTTCGCACGCCCTGATTTCGCCTTCAATTTTTGAGATAGGCCAGAAAGCATCTTTCCGTGCTGTTTTAGTTGCCTATCCGAGGATACAAGGATGATATTGATGGCTAAAGTGTGAAATCACGTATCTCCGTTTGCGACGTTGCAGACTTCCTGACATACTTTATTTGTTCTTTGAATTCTAGTTAACGCCATCATTTGAAAACTTCCTTGAATTTCCCTCTCTTTCAGTAGAATATTCTGTATAAATTTCATGTTATGAAGTTGGCTTATGTGTCCTTGAAAAAATAAGATGAAAGCTGAGATTTAAAGATACCACAATACTACCGTGCTAGGGAAGAACGCTGTATGAACATTCAAGAGTTGCCAAAGGTCCTTCGATAAAATGTTTATTTTTGAGGAAAGTTATGATTATAGTTCCTTGAAATTTTCAGGATCTTTAGGTGAAATTGCGAACAAAATTATCTGAAAAATTGGAGGAAAAATATTCATACATAATCCCGAAAATTCGTGATTTACTAAAGGAAATTTGGCAACGCCTAAAGGTTCATACGGCGTTTTCCCTTAGCACGGCAGCTTATGCCAGCGTAGCGACGACAAGTCGCTCAATGGCTCATGAGCCGTCGCACGGTGGATCGAGCCAATGGGAGAGGTCGGACAGAATTTGGCCACTTTTGTTCTTTGGACTTTGGACACAAGCTCAAAGCTCCGTTTTTAGAAAATTTCAAGGTCTCAACAACGGTCTCATTGGTTTTTTTGTAAAATTTTCCGTAAGAATCACCCCTCAAAATTTAAAATTTGACGAACCAAACATCAAAATTGGCAGCTTTAGTCAAAACTTTCGTGTCCGACCTCTCCTATTGACTCGATCCACCGTGCATCGTTGGGCAAAAATTATTGCCGATTCTCGGAAAGGAATTTCACATTAGCGGAGGTCAATGTTGCTGGGCCGCCAGGGTATTTTGTCTACGCGAAGAGATGAAACTTGCCCGACGGTAAGTACGATCGTGAGCAAAAATCTAGCTTTGGCTCGTCACGTCACTTCACAATTTCTCCTCCGAGTCGTGGAGTTGTTTATGTTTGCCTATGCGTTTCATCAATAACCACGTCACTACGTCATCTTGCGCATCACTCATCTCGAGACCACATCGCTGCAACAACCGTGAACCTTATTTACCTCCACCTAGGGTCCTCGCGGACACCTCTTTGAGCTCTTCAGCCGTGCTAAAAAAAACCGCTTTATTAACTTACAGACGTTGCCAAGTTTCCTATGGTAAATGACGAATTTTGTGGAGAACTTATGAGTGTTTTCCTCTGAATTTTTCGAATAATTGGACTACACTTTGTAATAGAGAATTTGCAGGTGTCTTAAATTTTGTGAATTCCATCTTTAAAATGATACTGCCAGGAAAACTGAGCACGAGGATATCCTTTGTTTCTAAATTGGACAATTATTGGAGAAAATATGACAAAATGTCCTAAATTACATGTCTTTAAATGGGAAATCCCGCCAGATGACGTCACAAGGCGGTGCATTTTCTCCGAAAAAAAGTCCCAAGTCCAAGTGGTTTTGAAGTTCTCGTAAGAATCACGGCATCAGCTCATGCAAATGACACCAGGCTGCCTTTCAAAAAATCATTTTAAAATTGCATCAATACGTAATTTGTCATCTGCCATGTAGAAAAATGAAACTTAATCCCTGGATTTCGAAATTGTTTCGCATAATTCATTTTGAATATGCCGTCCTCGTCAAAACTTGTAGCACTTTTTGCGTGTATATAGAAGAAATCAGTGACATCTTTGATAAAAAATGCCCGATAGTTTTCAAGTAAAAAGTCAATTTATGAGTAGAAATTTTGCCTTATTGAAACGCATTGTTACTTGCTTTCGTCTGGAAAATGACTAACAACTGCTTAAATTTGAATTTTGACAGAGAAACCGTTTTAAAATTTTGATTGAGGCGAAGTCGTAGAAGCTATGTGGTGCTTCGAGAGCTCTCACAAGTTGCGAAAAATGCAAATCCAACTAAGGTACTTAACTTTCAATTCAATCGGATTGAGAGTTGAGCCTAATTAACTCAACTCGAGACTCGGCCGATGAGCCCACCACCCAACCACATCAATTATGCACTCAAATATATGCGTGATCACGCCCCCGTTCACAAACACGGAAACAAAATCATCGACGTATGCGCACTCACACAGGCGCGGTCGTCTGAGAAAGGCAAAAGCTGCAAGTGCGCTATACCGACAGGCCGCTCTCTCTGCGCGCATTCGAGAGGGACACACTACCGTGCTATGGAAAAAACATCGTATGGGCATGCCAGTGTTGCTAAATTTCCCCCCATAAATTGCTCATTTTTAGGCAACTTTCCCTTGAAATGTTCAGATACTTTAGATTCGATTTCCGATTGCTTTCTCTGTAAAATTGGAAGAAAAATATTCACAAGTTTGCCAGGAAATTCGTGTTGTATTTAAATCACTATGGCAACGTTGCAAGAATCATGAGGCGTTCTTCCTAAGAACGGTAGTTACTTTCCACCTAAAGTGCGACTTCCTTGACAGGCCCTTCCTTGATTTTCCCCCGGAATAATAATAGTGATAGGCGGAGTACTAGCTCAGTCTAGCGTCACGGTTAAACTTGGGAAAAAATTAATAAGTCGAAAAGAATAACGTCGAGTATGAAATAAGTCAGTCGCGCGTGTCACTGGATCGTGTTC
Organism: Bemisia tabaci; assembly: GCF_918797505.1. Classification (NCBI taxonomy): domain Eukaryota; kingdom Metazoa; phylum Arthropoda; class Insecta; order Hemiptera; family Aleyrodidae; genus Bemisia; species Bemisia tabaci. Next base: position 36,909,127 of record NC_092798.1, read on the forward strand.
GAATAGTTGCATTTTGTAGCCGAAGAAAGAAGATTTGTCCGAACTGTTTTCTACTACGTTAAAATAATATGAAAGGTGGGTTCTCCCGGATTTTGGCTCTGAGTGTCACCGCCATTTTGTTACGTCACAGATTTTTTTTCTTTCTTTCTTTTTTTTAATTAAATTTATTGATATCGACGATAAAATACAGGAATGACATTACATTAACATTTCTCTCTACTCTACGTCACAGATTTTAGCATGAGACTTATTTTGGGGAAACCGGTAGGACCGCGTTTTCAGATAATCAGCGAGGAATTATCATGGAAGAAATGAGACAAGAACCGCTATTTATCCGAGGCGAAATAACACGATACCTCCGGTTGGTCAGTTGGTTACCCTGTTCTACAAGTGAGTTTACGTTTGCATCAATATTTTCATCATTGAAGGTGATACGAGCTCTGAGTCCCATTAATTTATCGTATTTAGAGCACGAAAATGTATCGTGAATCGGACAAGTGTAAATCACACTCTAACAGCTGCACTTTGACGGGCTAGGATTTGCCCCGAAGCAAATGCAAGTGACGAAAAATCAGTCAAGATTCTACACAGGGCTGTCTGAGTGCAAAAATTTAACCCCAATTCAAAGTGGGATTCGCGTAAACCGGCAAAGTTTTACGCTACAGTCGCGCAAACCTGGAGGCAATTCCAGTTTGTCGCAACGGAACAGGTCTGGCAACCTTCGCGGACTAATGCACTAATTCGCTGACTCAACTGCGCGCCGAAAAAGCCAATCAGTCACGAAAATCAAGGCCAAGCAGCGTTATCAAATTAAAGAGACACGCTGCTGATTTCCCATTAAAAGCGATTGATCTGTCAACCCGTTTCGATGAGATATATTGCTCGGAATTATGGCCAGATACGCAGAAAAAACCTCCTATTTTTTCAGATCGCATACTGATTTTTGTAACAAAGTTATGATGTTATAACACATTTTTTTAGAATTCAAATTTTCTGATAATGATGTGAAAGATTGAAAAAAAAAATAAATAAAATAATTCGGGAGAATTGGCGGCATCCGGTGTTGCGCGTACTCCAATTTTCCTTTCGTCCTCGCGCATTCACTCCCTCCTCTGATTGATTTGGCAGAAGTTACATGTCGTGCTGAGCAAAAACAGCATACTTACATAGGGTTTTCCCCTGAGATTCGCGGTTTTCAACATTACTGGTTTTCACTCGCACTAGTTTTAGCTGAATTAGATTATATCTACGAAGGGAAAAGTTGGTTGGATCCATTCGAATTTGGATCAATCTGAGATCGTATTCTCGGTTGGTGTGCGGTCCAAATTAAACGTCGCGTCGTCGTTGAGAGAACAGGAAAAATGGCAAATTTTCTGTGCGATTCGAATTCGGATATCACTCACTTCAACTGACAAAAGCTCCCTCCGACTACCACCCCCTGCTGTATTTGGGTCTCTTGGAGTGTGGATTTTCGCGGGATGCCTTAACTGCTTTACAGGGTGTAGGTGTCTAAAAAATTTTTGGTGAACAATTTCTGACCTTTCAGAGACTTTTGCTGAGAGAAATCGACCGAATTCAGCTTTGCAGAGCAAGCAGATATCTGGGGAAAGTCTTAAAATTATGACCGAAATAAACTGTATTATTATTTTACAGAAAAATTCGGCAGAGCTGAAACCATGTTCATTTTGGAATGGTAAGATTGAAAATCTGCAGCATTGCATTACCATTTGATCGGAATTGTTATTTTGACCGGTAGACATCTAAATTTTAATATTTGCTACAACTCGTCATCTTTTTATCGGAGGTTTCTCTACTGCACAAATGCTGAATGAACGTGTTCATTTAAAAAGGAACTATGTTCAGCTGAATGAAATCAAATCAAATCAATAAGAATATAGTATGCAAACCCTATGTGCATAGGCCCTTCTAATTCACTTTCATTCATACAATTTTTTTCTTTCAAAATGCGTTCAAATTAGCTTACAAGATACTCGATCTCCAAAGTCAACTGGAGGCATTTAAATATAAAAGGAACTATATCTATCATGGTGTGAACCTTGTCCTGCATGAACTGCAACAGATCCTATGGCTCATGTTAGAACGGGCATAGTTCCTTTTAATGCAAACGCGTTTAACTGAACCGATCCCGGTAGAGAAGGGGACTCATTGAGTCATTCATTTGTAACCGAATTAGCCGTGATGGTAACAGTGCTTTCCCAACTCCAACTCCGGCACTAACACCGACACCGTCGAACTGACATAGTGCACACTTTTGCCATGCTAAGCGAAAAGCGCGTATCTACCAGGAGTCTCCTTTGAAGTTAAGTCATTCCTACTGAGGAGGCACTCTTACAAGGCAGCGTTGTGCAACTCGCGAAGTTTGAATGAGGCTCGCGATGAACGGACAGCGAAAAGTCCGACACGCCGGTACGTGCCTGACCGCCAGATGGGCTCGAAAATTGTTCCGATCATCGGGAATCAGAAAAAGACTGGATGGAGAGGAAGGAAACATGCTGATATTTTTTCAGCTCCGCATAGTGGCCAAGAGACTAGTCTATGGTTTTTCCTTTTTTTTTTTTAGATTTAGGTCTGGTCTTCGTTAAAAGAATCTTCCTGGGCCTAGTTTGAAGACGGTTGAGTTGAGTGAGTAGAAATCCTTCCCACAGACCTAGAAAAACTATCCTTCCCTGGATGAAAAAGCCTGACCGTGGCTAGTGTATATATCGCATGCAATTTGCAATCGCCGGCAAATCGCAGTTTAATTTATTTCTTTTCTTTTTTTTTTCTTTTTTTTGTTGAATAGAAAAATGTAAAAATTCAGAGGTAAAGAAGGAAGATGGAAAGTAAACTGAATGCTAGGAATTCAATGCAGGATCATTCTTAAACGGATGCTATCAGCTAGCGATCTCACAAATGCGTCTGCGCCAGTGACCTCACTTGAGTTTGGGTGAGGATAGGCAACTAAACTAACTTCCCGGAAAAGCGAATAGTATCGGCAGGATTTGAAGGCGCTCCAAGTCGCGGCAAAATCACGCTTTTAAGGGTAAGTATGTCTTTGAGGGGCACCCTATGGACTCCCTAAATACAAATACAGCCCCTCTGGTGCAATCAAACCGGTATAAGGAGGGCAAGCCTGAACTTACCTGAAATGTTAGTCGATTAATCGTGGACTCGGTGAAAACATACGGTGTGAATAATAAAATAATTTGGCGTTTATGCATTTTAAAGCACGTTTTGAAAGAGTTCTTGGGCCCATCGGGCAACCACGAACGGGAAACAATGGCCGTCGTTGTGCGAGCAGGAACGTCTTCCTACCCCTCTTCACTTCACGAAAACGAAGATGCATTCATTGGACTCGAGTTCAGAGTGCGGAGAGAGTGAGCAAAGTTCACGCGTCTTCCGGTAAATATCAGCCATTCACCCATTCAGTGGTTTGCAAGGAAGTACTTACGGACTTACACGCACTCGCGGCGGGGCCTGACACTCAGTGGTTTGAAAAATGTTTCTGGTACTCCACTGGAAAGAATATAATTTAAAAAACCTACGTTTCCGACCCAAGCAATGTGCTCGAGCTCATCAAAAGTAAAGCTCGAAGATGTATGCGCTATTTTTCACTTGATAATGACTGATGAATGATACTATATTGACAAATGTATGCTAGATCAAGCAGTTTGCAACTAGCAGGTCTGTGAAACTAGTCTGAACTTCAAAAATCCCATGTATCGTACAATACCAGGTAAATATTAGTGTGGGGTCTCAATTTTCAATACGTAACGTAGGGGATATGTAATTTTGCATCATCTCATCTGGTCAAAATGTCCGAAAGTCAAAAGTGTCCAAATGAACCTAAACTCACTGTTTGCCTAATCTCACATTCGGACGTTCACCATTGGACTTATCTTTCTGTTAGACATTAATGATATTTGGCCGTTTTGGATTTTTGGACATTTTGACTTTTGGACATACTTTTCTGGACAGTTTTACCTAGCACCTCTCATCTGCCTAAAAAAACCGATATAAAAACGCGGCGTCGCCAAATTTTCTGTGACAATGGCCTATTTTTTAAAGAAAATGTACTAGTTTTTCTTGTCCAAAAGTTTCAGAGACTTTAATCATTTAAACATATCAAGAAAAATTATTCACGACCTATGTAAAAAATGAATACCTTATTGGAGGAAATTTAGCAACATTCGGATCGTCATACAGCGACCTTCCTCATGGCCAAGCAACACTATTGGATGAAAGCAAAGGAAATTTAGAAAATTTGCAGGCTGTCGATTAACGAGAAAAATATCAGGTGAGGCGAGCTGTAAGGGCCGAAAAATCGGCTAAAAGCTGCACAAAACCCCCTCGAAACCCGGATATGAAGCTGAGGTCAGGCTGTCGAAGAAGAGGACAGGAGAGGTTGGCCGGCCGAGGATCTGGAGGCACAACGCGCCGGGGAGCCTTCAAATCGGCCGACGACGACCTTCGCGAGCCGGGGGGGATTCGATACAGTCCTATCATTCTCACGTAATGTATCGAAGATCGATGCGTCGAACCCGAGCGCTATCTGGCGGAGAGTTGCCGCGGCGCCGCCGGTTGCAATGACCCCCGCTTCCGCAACGTAACAACTCCGTAGAGTTGTAACTGATTCTCTGACCCACTTATGGGGAGGGCTGCTCCAGCGACGCTGGTTGGGCTTCGCGGTCAGCGGTGACCGGTGGCCGCTGGAAGCTCTGGGATCTCTTGCACCTTTGCTTCGGCTCGTGTTGACAAAACTGCCGTAACTAACCGAGGAGACCTGCAGTGGCGTGGCGTGAATTGCGATGTATCGATTGTTATGCCATTTAAACCTATCGTATAGAGTCGATTATTAAGGTGTTCGCTGCGAACATCCTGTTTATCGATCCTTTTCCATAGGTTTAAATGACATAAAAATCGATACGTCGCAATTCACGCCGCGCCACTGGAGACCTGATGTGCTTTCCATTAAATAATAGGTAGAATATAAGTTCTTCCACTAAAATGTCAATAACAGGCCTTTGGGTCTGTGCTTTGGTTGGGTAGGGTTGGCAGGTCCTAAGTTGTATGTCATAAATAAAGATGCAAAAAAAAAATTCCGAAGAGATCAATGAGGACTGAATTCTCGAAATCAAGTTTCCTTCAAAGCTCGACTGATCTAATTTAACGAGTGACAGATATAAAAGTTATTTGGTTGGGTAAACTAGCAAAAAGCCTCAGAGCCTATCAACAAAAGAGCCTTTTTGTGCTCCTTTCCGGGATAGCTTAAGGATTTTGTTCACATGGGTCCTGAACGAAATTAAATAAATAAGGCAATAGTCCTCTGAAAATCTAAGCTTGATTTCAAGCTCGTTTTGGTAGTACAACGTGACGAAGTACAAATTTTTCATTAATGATGAATGGACATACTTTTGAGTCCCTCGGTTGAATAACGACTTTAGTTTATCTTTTTTTCATTTTTCGAGGCACAGCACTATCAACTGATGATACAGTGTCTAAGGAAATGAGCAAGGATCAACTGAGAGCGTTCCTGTTCCTTTTACCTCGAGGAACTTTAAAATATTATCACTTTACCGATGTATTGCAAAAACGAACTTTGAACCCAAGCTAAAATTTTCACCGGAGGATTGTCTCATTGAAAAGTTTTATTTAGGCCACATTTCAACGAAATCCCTGAGGTCCCCAAGAAAGAGACACTCTTTAGGCAGAATGCGCACATAGATTTCTTAAGAAAATTTTTACAAATCGTGGACATCTTTTAGTCGCCAATTAATTTTTAAATTTTGTACCAAAAAGGATTTTTATTTATGTACCTAACCTCGCAAAATAACATCACAATTACTTCTTACAGTTGTCAATACATAAATGCACAAATATACTTTGCACCATCAAAAACGTATGAAACAGTTACACATAATGACAGGGGTTTTTCTTTCTTTCATGTAAATATAATGTAAAAGCCATTAGTTTGTAAACATCCTGAATGTGTTTTCTATTTTCGTTGAAACACCAACCAGACAAGATACGATATGCAGATCCAGATGGACTCTCTGTTTTTTTCTAAAAGTAATCTCCCGCGGTCAGTGCTTATGACGAGAGGTTCTCCTTGGTAAACCGGCCCGCGGTGATAAATGCCTTGCAAATTTTTTCCCAACCTTTCTCTAGTTTCCTCCCTCTTCCCCCCGTTTACTTCTGGAACATTCGCAATTTCAAACTGGTTTCCCGTGGTATGATGCAAGGAATAAATTTCCTACATTCCCGGACCAGTTCCAAGCGATTGATCAAATGGGCTTTGGGTTTCCCCAAACATTCCACGACAGCGGTGATGCTAATGGTACAAGAACGACCGGGAAATTTTAAGAATCTGAAAGCTGCTCGGATGGGGGAACTTTGGACGAAAAATTGTTGGAACTGTCACCGTGCATGCAAATAGAAAGAGGAAAAGATTGCGGGTCAAAAAACTCTGACGGAATGTGGAGGGAACGGAATTGAACGATTTAGTTTTTTTTTTAATGATTCATACGTTCATCGCAACTTTAGCCATTGAGTTTTTTTTTTTTTTTTTTTTTTTTTTTTTTTTTTTTTAAAAAATAGAAAACTTAGAGGATAGGATAGGGAATTTGGCAACTGTGCCAAAGGCTGCATGATAGGTAGGCTGCCTTTGGTTGAAAATTTTTATCTAATGTCGGGAAAAATAGAAGGAAAAATATCCCTACTCATTGCTGTTGTGTCCATCACTGTCCCATATTAATCTTTATTTCCCAAAAATAAACTACCATTCGATTAATATGATTTGTTTCTGGTCATTCGTTAACTGATTTTGACTCTTTTTGTGGTTATTGCATAAGAATCTATGGATTAATTACGTTTAAATTTATTTACAACCATCTCTGAAATTGGTGTAGTGAGTTTTGACCTGTTTTAAGGTTGCAAATTTCGTACACCTAGAATCCTCTTAAATTATTGGTTCTCTTTATTTTAATTCTTCAAAACTCAGTCTTTTTTTTTATCTAAAATCCGAGTGGATGCTATGATTGTGAAATGCATAGTGTCAGTTTTTCTCTACGAAAGACGGCAAGACATTATGAAAATTGGCTGGAAATTTCCGAACATTTTGAATGCAGAAGAATTCGAGCAGACATTTGGCAGAAATTTTAAATTTGAAATTATATACGTAAAAAATGACGGTTGCAAAAATCGATGCAGTGAATCAATGAATTTTTCTGCTTTCAACCTCAACTAATTTCATGTGTGAAGTATTCTGGTCGTCGCTACAAAGTTCGAGCAAAAAGTAACCGAAAGAATTATTCATTCCAACAGCGTTTAAAACAGCACGAGTGGTTTTTATCGGAGGTTAAAATCTCTCAAGGTCTCAAATCCTGAGGAGATCCTATGTTTTATTCCGATGTTTTAAATTCCGGATTCTTCTTCCGGAAGGAGAGAGCTGCGTCCTAACTATAAAATCTGCGGGTTTATCAATTAATCTTAGTCACTGGTTTTAAAATAACCCAACGTCGTTAGTTTCAGTAATAATATAAAACTACTCAACATAAGTAAGAAAGAAATTTTTTTAAAAAAAGGCTAACCATCGATGTCTTTTGAACTTTGGTTTCTCCGCCCGTTGCAATTTTTCGTGCTGATGAGTTTTGAGCGCTTGAGCTCTTTCAAGTCGGAGGATTTGGTTGTTCCGACACCGACGGCTACAAATACATTAAATCGCGCAGAGATTAGGTTGCTCGCTGAGGATTTCTGGAGAAAATATACTTTGAGTAGGGGAATTTAAACTTCTAGCCTTAAGGGTCATTGTGTCTTCGAATCTGCTATCGTTTTATGCACTAAATGACTATGGAATAAAAGCAAATGCTATTTTAAATCCAAATCTCCATTAAGTCGCTGTTGGAAATCGAACAGAGAGCCAATAGCAATACAATTACGTCAAAATCATATGCATGTAAATTTTTGGGCAAAGTTTGTCTGTTGTACTCGTATAATGTCAAATATAACGAGATTCAGTATCAAAAGGAAAGTTAAACGCACATTTTGGCCATGTGAGTTGAGTTTTAGTATGAGGTTGATTAAGTTGGTTCATTTGCTCTCATTAATGATAAATCTTTACAAATGCAGTCTGTCTCTTGAGGTGTTAGCAGGTCCATTTTGTAACCATCTCCGAAACCGGTTCGTGTTAGAACTTACGCCAGTTTTATTGCCATAATGTAGTGACGCGGTTTTGACTCTCAAGCGTTGTGCGATTTGTTTGAATTTTACTTTAGCTGTTAGACGGACGAAAATCCAAGAGGCAAACTCTACTTTTAAATTTAAAAATTCTCAAAAGCAATGTCCAGAGTTGAGAATGTCCATATTGTAAAAATGTCCAAGTATCTTAAATGTCCAATACTGGTTTTTTGGCCAAAGACAAAAATGCCCAAAAGTCCATTCCCTTTGCAAAAAAATTAGAAGGTGGCGACATTGTCGGCTTGAATACTAAATAAATTCGAATCCATGGAGACGACGGGGAAGATTTGAGAATCTTTTTTTCTTGAACTAACCTCAGTTGTGAAACTTTTTGGCTTTTGTAAAATTTTCGTTTGTTAAAAAATGCGGTAAAACCAATTACAGGGGCAAAATTTTACAATTTGTGATTTTTTTATGATTCTAAACTAAACTAATTGGTGAAAACTAAAAAAATTGGTGATTTTATTGTGATTTTTGTGATGGCGAACCCAAGGCTATTGAAAAGCCAAAAAAATAAACCAGTTCTTATTCATGATGACTTTCTGTATCAACGCCACTCAGCAAACAAAGTGAACACTGTAATTTACTGGAGGTGCCATAACAGGGGTAGCTGTGACGCTCGATGCTCGACAACAGGAAATTTGGAAAATATTCAAATAAAAACCAGCGGGAGCCATAAGCATACACATGCGCCTGACGTTGCCAGTGTTGCTGTGAGAACGTTCTTGTCTCAACTAAAAGAATATGCAACAAATGCACCAAACGAAGGAGCAAGTAACATAGTGAGTTATTTTCCAACGAGCCCGAAGACGAGAATAATGAGGAAAGTGATCAAGAATGAAGAATATCTAGAAACAAAAATAAATGGACTTTTGGGCATTTTTGTGTTTGGCCAAAGAACCAGTATTGGACATTTCAGATACTTGGACATTTGTAAAATAGGGACATTCTCAACTCTGGACATTTTTGCTTGTTGGACATTTTTTTTTGGACATTTTGACCTATCACCGACAGACAAAAATCCAAGAGGCAAACTCTTCTTTTAAATTTAAAAATTCTCAAAAGTAATTGCGATTCAGTCTACGTAGTTCCCAAAATAATGGTAGTTAAATTATTTTTTCTTCCCTTATTTCTCCTCTCATTAACTTTTCAAGATTGTTGTTAAAACCACGTAAAACGGCACAATACTCTCCACTTAATTTATTGTACACTGGAAAAAAACACATTGGATCTAGAGTCCAGACTCTTGAAAACATTGACAAGAAAACATACTCTTGATTCAATCAGATTTAAGCTTAACTCAAAAGGAAATCCGCTCAAATTAAGAGGCTTGGTTCTTGATTTAAGCTTAAATCTGATTGAATCAAGAGCATTTTTTCTTGTCGATGTTTTTAAGAGTCTGGACTCTAGATCCAATGTGTTTTTTTTTTTCCGGTGTATTATCACGATGAGAAAACGTTTTAACATTTTGAAGGAGCACTGTTACAAGACATGAAATATCTTCAACAGTATTATCTTTTGCCTGTAATTTGCTAGCTTGTGTTCGGGGCGTCACTGTGCTTTAAAACCAACTTTAAGTAGCTTTCGGTCACTGGCATTGCAAAAACTGCCCTGCAGCAAACCATTTTCTCACGATTGCCATTAGAAAGAAATGTTTGCCAGATTGTCTAGCGCGAAAATTAGAAGTATCAGTTATTATTCCCGGAATCTTGGCGACACTGCTACCGAGGAAAGTATCAACGGAGCAGCTAATTAATGAACAGGACTTTTAGAGAATAAAAATACCACGTTACAGGTAACTAGGCCTGTGAAACTTGAATATGTGAGTCAACAGTTAACGATTTCACAAGACAAACTTCAAACCTTGCCCTCAATCCTCCGGTTTTGTGGCAACAGTAAGTTTTGTTGGAAATCTGAATGAATTAAATTAAATTCTAGAAAAACTTGAATTCTAAGTAATGGTGATAAAGACAGTTCAATATAGTTGAAGGAGGGAAGGAGTATTTTATAAAATTTTCAATCCATCCATCATTTAAAAGCCGCGCCATAATGTCTTGAATATTGACGGAAAGGTATGTGAATGAACTTATGACAGCCTATGCCAATTTAAATTTTGATTAAATTTACATATTCAATTTAAATCTTTTTCTCATCAAAGATGTGGAAAAATTTAAAGAGGGCCTATACGAGTTCGATTTAAGTTTTTTTTCTTTTCTTATGTATGCTCTCGGTCAGATTCTGATCAAGGTTTTATTTTCTGAGAATTAGGAGTGAGTATTGAAGTAAGTAATTCAACCGTTCTCTTGTTGAACTTTGACTTTTCAAACATTTTTCTCGAACTTATGGACAGTTTGCCTGCACCTCAACTAGAACGTGTTGCTTAGTTCTTCTTTTTTTTTTTTTTTTTTTTTTTTTTTTTTTTTTTTTTGCTGTCTGCTGTCTGCTCCCTCCTTCTCGAGCCACCCATTAACTCCTTCTTGATTCCTTTCTATTTTTTTCAATTTTTTTTTCTTCTTAGCTTCAAAGAAAAATTCATGTATATGAATGGCAAGGTTATTGCGTACCTCACTAGCGAAAGAAAAAAAAATCCTCGATGTGACTTTTTGGATGCAGTAGGAAGAAACAAGAGTCTTTAATGGACTTGAAGACTTTTTAATACTACCCTCTTACCTACGAAGCACCTTACAAAGATGATTGATCAAAGTTCTGACCAAAAAAAATGTAACATAAGAAAACTTAAGCAGTACCATGCATTGATAAAACTCGAAAGCAAAGAAGGTTTTGGATAACTTACACCACTTCCTTAGGAAACTGCTCGAGAGTTTGGCACATAACTTTCCTTGAGTGCTTTTCATGATGACTAAATTTGATTTGGCACACAAAATAAATCCACTAAAGATCTGTACAAGATTGACTCAACGTCAAAACTAGCTACACTTGTAGTCGTTAACTTTGCACCATATTCCGCAGGGGGAAGTAAAGTTGGTTCGTTCGATTGAGACAGGAACTTCAAAGTTCTGAAAAAATTAAGGGTTTTATTTTTCGAAGAGCAAGGCGCGAGTGCGTAGAATGCAACACGCGGTATCGGAGAATACGTTTGGCTGACCTGCAACTTTGAGCGTCCTCCGTGCTACGTTGTACAAATATGAGGGCTGTTTTTGTTACCCTTGCGTTCGAGTCTAATCCCTTACAGAGGCATTGATTTGTGACTCCTTCTTTTTTTCTAACCTTTTATTGTCTCAAAAATTTTGAGGATAGTTTGTTAGTAACTTTTCTTATAAAGTTTAGTTTTTTCATGAAAAAATGTGATGCTAACGTGGTCATTTACCCTTCCATATTATTGAACTTCATCTTTCCCTCCTCAAATTTCATTGAAAGTTTTGAGTATAGATTTAACTCAATGTTTCAAAATCATTTCTTTTAAAACGTAAGTTTATATCTCCTCCTAGACTTGCATTTGCTTTAGCGTTTCCTTCCTTCAGTATAAAAAATGTCACACGAAAAAAATTAAACCACTGATTTAACAATTCAGTTGCTAAAAAAAAGTGACTGCAATGTTTCAATGTAGATTTTACGACAAACAAGTGCTACTTTAACCACCCCCGTGGTTAAATTAGCTTACAATAGTGGTTAAAGTGGTATTTTTTTCTTGTAAAATTGACGTTGAAAAATTTCAGTCACTTTTTTTTAGCAATTCAATTGTTAAATCAGCAATTTGATTTCTTCCGAGCACGTATTAAGGTCAAGCGAGTTGGGAGTTTTTGCGAAGGAAGGTTTTTTCCTTGTACCGACGAAGCTACCCTTAAAAGACGACAAACTTTGTCACTCTTTAGACATTTTAGAGGCTGAACAATTCAAAAAATTTCACAGCAGATGGCGTGGATTATTCATGATGTGACATCGTAAAAATGATTACGACATTCGTTTATAACACGTACACATAGCACGGAGGTAACTGAAATGCACGGCAAAATTGAGCATTTTCATACACATTGTTCACAGTTAAGCTAAGATAAAACGAGAGTTTTTAGCTGAAATTTGTTTTTGTTGGATAAAAATGGCCCAATATGCAATACGTTTTTTGTCAGACACTTCTGTGGATTAAATTGCTATGTATCCTGAATTGGAGAGCGTTGCGTCATAGTCGCCAAAACCAACGTTTAAGTAATCCGCCTGTGGCGCTCGCACAGTTTAATTGGCAGACTTTCGTTAAGCTATAATTTGATTTGTGCCCCAGAGTAATAAACTTCAAGCAAATTTTAAATTTTTTATGAAAAAAAGAAAATTCCTTTCCATTGAAAATCCGGTCAGAACATAAATAGTGTATCAGAGGACCATGTACTACTCTCAGAAGACGGTTTTAAGAAACATGGTAAAAGGAACCAAGGTTTTCCCTCATTCTGATTGTTTCATGATCTGAGTTTTGATACTCAAAAACGAAGTTTTCTTGATGACCCTCTAAAGAACTTTTGCGTGTTCGTATTCGTTTTTACACAAATTATTAGTATTCAAGCCGAATTTTCTTAAACCTACCGTCCTTTTCCGACCTCCCTTTATGTAAAAAAAAAAGAAAAAAAAGGAAAAGAAATAAGGTTGTCAGAAAAATTTGTTTTACTTTAACTGGATCTCCGCAACACTAAACCAGATTTTTCGCCACTGGAATGACAAAATAATCACATTTCCGTATTAGAAAAAAAGCTATAAAAAATACGGTCACATCCACATCCTTTTTTCGAACCTTTCTCCCTTCCCTTCCTAACCTCAATCTACGATAAAAAAATTCGGAAAGTCAGGACACGGAGCAAATTAATCCACAGTGCGCAGGTCAGCCAAAACCCCTCGAGCAGGAAGAAAAAACACGGCGGCCAGGGCCGGGAACCGTAATCCAAACACACCACAATCACAGGGAACCGGGACGTCACGCGGCGAACATCGCACTCTCTGGAGACGCGAAACCGTTGCTGAGCGAGGAACGAGCCGACTGACGGCAGGCGAGGCGACGCTCTTGCGCGCCGGCTAGATCCAGCTCATTACCTTGCGCACCGGCACAGGTGGGGAGAGCGAGAGAGATGCAGCCGGCGGCCGGAGGAGCGAGCGAGATGGGAATACGCGCCTAGCTGAGCGAGAGAGTCGGGCGATGCGGTCAGGTATGTCTATGCGTAAGAGGTGCGGCTCTACCGTGTGCTAGAGTGAGAGAGACTGAGTGACGCAATGAATGAGAATGAGAGAGATGGAATGATGAAGCTTGTGAGGGAGAGAGAGAGAAAATTATGAAAAATTTGAGAGTGAGAGAGACGGTATGCGTAAGAGATGTGGTTATGTGGCACCGGTGTGAGAGAGTTTGAGAAATTCGTGCGGATGGGGTAGCGACCCTATCAGAACGGTCCCATGGGAATGATGCAATGTATGAGAGTGAGAGAGATGGCATGATGAAACTTGTGTGAGAGAGAGATAATGATGAAACATTTGAGAGTGAGAGAGACAGTATGCGTGAGAGATGTGGTTATGTGGCATCAGTGTGGGAAAGTTTGAGAAATTCGTGCAGAAGGGGTAGCGACCCTATCAGAGCGGTCCCATGGGAATATTGCTCTCCCATGGAAATTCAATGTATAAGAGTGAGAGAGATGGAATGATGAAACTTGTAAGAGAGAGAGAAAATGATGAAACATTTGAGAGGGAGAGAGACAGTATGCGTAAGGGATGTGGTTATGTGGGCACCGTTGTGAGAGAGTTTGAGAAATTCGTGCGGATGGGGTAGTAACCCTATCAGAACGGTCGCATGGGAATATTGCTTACCCGTGGAAATTCATAGGGATTTAGCACAGATTCCCATTGGAATGGACAATCAAGAAAACCACGGCCCCTGAACCTGAGGAATGGGAAACCTGAAGAATGGGAAACCCGAGGATTCCCATTGGTCACCCTGGCAGCCCCATGGGTTCCGGTTGGTCCCTTCATTCAACCCATCAGGACACACAGGTGTACTTCTCCATCCTTGGGTTTCAATGGGTCCATATGACTTCCACCTGGGGATCCATTGGAATCTCATGGGTCCGCATATGGGTTCGTTTTGACAGGGGACAATATGATACAACATATTGGAGTGACCGAGATGGAATGATGAAACTTTGGATTTTAGTTCCCACTGATATTTAAATACATATCATCCCATTAATTCCTCATCATTGAATACGTTGCTTCTCTGATGGACGGGCATATCCCTATTTCCGTGTGAGCCTTGGAAGGCATAGAGTTGCACAGAGAATAGGGCCCATCTGAAAATTAAGATACGTCAAAAGAGCGACGAATATGACAAGTTTTAAGGGGTATGATCCTAGATGCCTATTCGATAGTTCGGATGAGTATGTAATGAGACCGTTGCAATTTTCCCATGAAATTCCTAACACTGAAGGTATCAAAAGAGTATAAAATTCATTTATCGGGGTTTCAAAAAATGTTAGATTTTATAAGGGCAATGAGTGAACCTACTCGTAGATAACTTGAGGTTCGCCTTCAATTTTGCAGCGTAGGCAACAAATATACTGAGAAGTGCGAATAGTTATCTATTCGGAAACATACACATGTCCAGCCCCATTTGCGATAGAGCCAATGGGCAATGCGTATACTTTTTGGCAGATACCAACCGGCTATTAAATACCAAAAATTACTCTTTGCAAGGCACAGATTTCGATGACCGAAGTGCAAAACCTCTGACGTCCATTCGGTGTTTCAGAATTTCCGATCCTGTTTGATTTTTTCCATGAAAATCAAGCCAACTGTATAGCTCGAAATTTAAACAGGATATTCTGTTAGGTAATAGAGAGAGAAAACCACGGAAGTTTCCAATAAATTACTTTCAACAGTTTTCCAAAGAAAAACTGAGGTATGACAAGAGGTCAATAGTGTCGAAAACACACCCTTACGTGTTCTGTACTTTGGCCATCAACTTATTTCGCCTCTTGAGCTTCAAGCGTTTTGAGCAGACACGCTCAACATTCCCTCAGCAACTTCTTCAGGAATTGAAGTTTGACACATTTGCTTGATGTTTATTAATAGTCATATATCAAACCACACATTAGAGAAAATAATTCGCACTGAAAGTTCTACCTCAGACAAAGAATGAACCATTCCTGAGGGGTTTTGTGTTTCGCATCTGACTAAGTGAGACACTTCTTGGTAGGTAAATAGGTACGGTTGGCAGCATTGGAATGAAGACGGGTGTTGACAGTTAGACGATAGTAGAAAGTCACGGTGCACGATCGAAGAATGGGCGCCGCGCCGTCCTAGCGGGCCTCAGTTTTGTTTGGACTTTTTTGTGTGGTTTTAGACGGTGTGTGTGGTTCATCCTGAAAGAGGGGGAATAAACAATGCTCCAGACGGCAACGCTGATGGTCCGCTCGGATTCCAACAGGATTGTGTCGAAAGCTACAGGAATAGGAATGGCTTTTTGTGTACACGCTTCGGCTCTAATATTTATTCTCGTTTGTTTCGTCACACTTTAGTTCATACAGTACAATTTCCCTCTTTTCAGGAATCGATAGAATCTCTTGTTCGAGAAAAATCAGATTTCGTGACTTTCCACGGGAAATGAGACCTCAGTCAACGAAAACTCAACCTAGAATTTTTGATGTTAGACAAAAACGCCCAAAATTACGTAGCTAAACGGTAGTTATACCGGGTTACGAAGGCAGCGTTACCAAAGAGAGAAGCGACTACCCAATTCTCTAAATCGGGTTTCTTCAAAAGCTCACGGATTTAATTTAAATCTACGGATTGATTAACCTTAAACATGGGAACTTATGTGTTAAAAATTAGATTTTTGAGAAAGCGGCGGGAACAAAAATTGACGTCATTGCAACATAATATCAGGATATCCATAGTATTCGTCGCAAGAGAGTGATATCTCATGCATGCTGTCCACGAGCTTTACTCTTCAATGGTGATTTCCGCCTAAAAAATTGGTTCGTTGTATACACGAACGTAGAGCCACGCAAGCATACAGGAGATAGCACATACTGCTGCCTTGTCTATGAAATGAATTAGACTCATTTTCAAAGACGAGGTAAAAAAAATTCGTCACTTTATTTGAATCATTCAAACGATTTTAAAATTTTTTTGGACGATCATTGAAAATTCTCAATAAAAGTTTTCCTGGAGCTACTCTAGATCCATTTCCTCACACGTTCTGGAGTAATTGCTATATTCGGTACTACACAGAGAAAATTTCTATGGCTTTATAAAGCTAGATTAGTGGTTAATATGGATTATGGAATCACCGCTAAACTGTCGTAAATGAACTAATGATTCTCGGTCTGTGAACCATACTAAGGTATCTCGTACCTCACTAAGGTATACATCGACGGTGTTAGTCGGCAATAAATATCTCGGTTTGCGGGACGTCGCAGATTCTTATTATACCTTATTGTTGGACGGCCAACTACTCAAACGGCAATTCTTAAAAACTGTCCGTGATTTTTCATCTCCGTGCGAGGAAAATTCTTCAAAAAACTTCAAGGAATGATGTCAATTTGTTCTCCTGTAAAAAAATAACATAGAGGCGGAGATTCTCAGACACCACAAACGAGTTATGTGATTGCCGACTTACACCGTCGATATATCATCACTAAGATATATGTGCTATATCGAATAGTAATCATCGAAATTTTAAAGCTCTTCCAACAATTAAATTTAAAAATGTAGGTTTCCTGGTCCCCGACGTAAATATCCAAGTTGCTGATCGTCGAAATTAAGTAACTAAACTATCTATTATACGTTGCCTTTACTAATATTATAGTAGTGTTCCATATGAGCCACTAATTGGTTTACAAGCCATAGCTTTTTCTAAGTACACATCAGGACGTGTTAGGACCTTTGATTTTCCACAACTAATTAATTTCTGACTCAATTTCAACAGAAGCTCGTCGTCATTGACAGGCAAGTTACGCCAAAGCGCGTAAAGGAAGCTTACGCAGTAGGTTAACCTTAAAGCTGAATGAAGCCAGGCCCTGAGCTTGAACAGGTTACGACGCACAGAGACGGATGGATGATGGTTCGTGGCTGATGGCTGCCGGCTCACGAGTGCCTATCCGCATCCTTATATAGGCTCCACCAGAGCTCTCTTGCGCTCGGCAAGAATCACTTATCTAGGAAGGGTTCAAATTGGAGTTGAGTGGTTTTTACTTGACTCGACGGCCGGAAGAAAACGCGGTAACGGGCCGCTGCCATCGAGGGCTCTGAAAGTCAACATAGGTAGAAAATAGGTCAACAGGCGCAAGTATTCGCTCAGATTCTCAAGAAGAGGAAGTATGGATAATATGAGATTGGTTTTGGTGTACTGGACACTCACAAAAAACCCTAATGTTGCTTAGGAAAAAAGTATTTGGGCAGAACCAGGTGGACTATTCGATGAAAGTAATGGGCCACTAGACAAGGTACGAATTTAAACATTCTGATACATGTTTCTTGGGGCCTCGATTCATGTGACCCAACAAAGTTTCCAGTTCAGAAGATCCAAGTTTAATTTTGGTCTCGGAAAGCAAGCTTCGGTTCAAGCAACAATCGAATTGTTCGATAAAAAATACTCCAAAGTAAGTCAGAGTATGGTTACCGATAAGATTAGCTACTTGAACCAAAGTACCAAAAAGTTCAGTTATATCAACGGATAAGTTTTTCGAGCCATCGGAATCAAAGCCAGGTTGCTTTAAGTAAAACTTTAAGTAAAAATAGAATAGTCTCTTCCATGCAGAAGACTATTTTTTCACGATGAGGCAACGAAGCAAACGTGTTACAGATGCTGCATGGTCTTTTTTCAACTGTTCATTTGACTCTCGGCATAATTGCGTAATTATCTCCATCCAGCATCGTGGCTCTAATGAAATGAGCCATAAACTATGCGTATCACATGCGTAAGATCAAATTAGAGGTACACTTAAATCATAATTCGTACTTGGATCCATTACTCAATGCATAGTGTATGAATACCGGTCGAATTGCGTCGGAGTCCCTGGTTTTTTGTGAGACTCGCTGATATCAGTGATATCATAACCGCGAGAGGCACGCGGAAGCTGTTCGTCCGATCAGGATCGATATTCAAATGCGAGCGGAAATTCAAATATCGCAGTAAATTCAAACGGTCCGCTTCGCAAAAATATGAATATTACGCAACGGACAGACGAATTGATTATGCATATTACCGTATTCCGCTACCTAATATTTTCGTTCAAAATCCTGGTCGTTCATTAAAGTCAGCTACGGATCGATTATTGAATCCTTATTGAATGATCATGGTCGATAAATCCCTGTCTTGGCCATGTTGGATTCCGATCGATTAATCGATTTATAGATGGATTCGATATCGATTCAATAATCCGAGTGCTGGTGAGGGGACATCGACCCCAGGTGTTTTTCCTTTCGACTCAATGTATCGATTTTAACAATGACGTCAGAACTAAATCTCCTCATGGTAGGAATGTCCGCATTTTAACAAATCAGGCTGCGTTCATTAATTTATTCCAGTATCATTTGTAGTTAAGCTTTATTGTGTTATTGATTACGAGGAAATTATTTACTCCCGCAAGGAAAACATAACCAAAGGGATACAAAAAATAGTCAATGGAAAAGAGACCTTAACGTAGTTAAAAATAACTTTTTGAGGGTGAATACTTTTTTCGGAGGCAAAAAATCTGAGTTTTGGTCTTCGACGGAAAGCAATCTGCAGCTCTAATTACAAGAAGACAAGAGCAGAACATTAAATCATTTTAAAAAAAAATATTTACCATACTTTATTTTGCTAATTTTTGAAATTGCACTTAGGAAATCATATATATGGTCCGTATGCTTGTGATGTTACAGTTTTTTCGTCACATTTCATTCCTTTGAAAGACCAATGATCGTCGTTTTTTCTCCCTATTCCATGGGGTTCATCGAGGTTATTTTTTAAAAAGTATGCGCTTCAACGTCAAAATTAAAATTCCCGATGAAAGACCAAAAAAAAAGCAAAAACAAACAAACAAACAAGAGACGATTCATTAAAGAAGGTTACAGGAAACTCTACAAATCCTGCTCGAATACCTGATTTTTTTGCGATTTCGAGGACCGACATAGTTTCAACGCATTTAAATAATGCATTTTCCGGCAAATTGACAATGTCGCGATGAAACTCAGTGATGGTTTACTTCATCGCTACAATAAGCAATGCTGGAAATAATTTAATGTGTAAGAAAAACATTCAAAAGTTCACTTAGTGTTGCTGGGGACGGATACTAAACGAATTTCATTATAGTGCTTGGATGCAACTATTCGGGCTCCATGGATGTCCGTGTTGCATACGCACTCAAGTGAAGGCGTTTTTACTTCGGTCACCAACTGCCTCAACAGCGGCGCTCAGTGACGCGAGTCAGAGAGAAGAGACATAGGAAATACGGACACATTAAATGCTCATATCAATATTAATCAATAATAAAATAATAAAATAATAAAATCAATAATACGGAACGTAGAGGTTTTAGAAGTAGTTTCCTTGATTTCCTCGTAAAATTACATTCGAGAATCAACCCATAAAATTTACAATTTGAAGAAATTATCAAAATTTACAACTTAAATCGATTATTGCATGTCCAATCTCTCTGAAAGGCTCTTCTCATTGTGCAATGGCCTTTACTGCGACGATATCAAATAACTGAGTGTCTTAAATTCTTCGTTCATGCTTTGAAAACATATCTTTGATATGAAGTCGCTCTTCAACCCATGCGCAGCACATCGCGATATCGAAACTGGAGCACAAAATATACTTACATCCGACGTTTATTCATGCCTAGGATATATCTTGTTGTTTAAATGAATAATTGGAAGCGCTCTGCCACTTTAGATCCTCGCAGTAAAGCCTGCCGTAGGCGTCAAGCCGAGTGGTGAGTGCCTGGACAGTCAAAACGCCTTCAACTCCGTGCGTATGCAATACGGACATCCATCGAGTCCGAATAGTTGCATCAATGCATCAAGGAGTTAAAATGAGATTTGGATAGTATTCTTGCATTTGACACTAACTAAGAGCATCTTGCTTGTTTCTTTTACACCGCAACTTAATTCCAGCGTTGCCTATTGGGCCTATGAAGTAAAATATAACTGCTTCGCCTCGACATATTATCGATCCTCCTAAAAGTGCTTTGATTGTTTAAATATATATCGCAACGTTGCCGTCTTAAAATATAGATTGTCACTTCTATGCTGCCATGCCAAGGAAAAACGCCGTATGTACATTCGATAGTTGCCAGATTTCCTCCAACAAAATGTTTCTTTTTGAGGAGAGTTGTGAATATTTTCTCTTGAAATTTTCTGATGATTTAGATTTAATTGCAAATGAAATCTCTGAAAAATTTGAGGAAACATATTCACAGATTTTTCTGAAAATTCGTATTTTAACAAGGGAAGTTTGGCAACGTATGGTGGTTCATACGGCGATCTCCCTTAGCACGGCAGTATACACGTTTCTAGCTCTAATTGCAAATGAACTTTTCTGGAAAACTGGAGGAAAAATATTCACAAATTTTTGGGTGCATTTTTGCAGTTTCTTTTTAAGGACCATTATTGAGGTAGATTTAAGAGATCAGCACAGATCGAGATAGGCTAAATGACTCAGAAATATTCGTCATCACGGTATGCTACTTTAATATTAGCATACGAATAAAGTGAATTAAATAAGCTTTGTCATTCGAGGATCATTACACTCATTTGAAAATCTAATCAATAAGGTCCGGAGCAGGAGAGATCGGATTTTCATTCCACCCACAGCATGATCCGATGGAGGAAATATGAATTGCAAACGAAATTTAAATCCTTGCTCATGAGGTCTTATTGTAACCACTTCATGATGAAAAGTTCCGTATTGTGTTTTTAAGCTTAGAGCTTACCAGGCTGTTAAGTAAAAACAACCTCCTCATACTGCTTTTCTGAGTTTTTTTTTTTTTTTTTGGGGGGGGGGGAGGGTTAAGGATGTAAATATTTTCTTTTGAACTGCAATACCTGTTTTTACTGCAATCAAAAATGACCAATGAATAATGCAATCAGCAATTCACGGAGGGAATTTGCCAACTCCTGTTTATTTTTATTAGTTGATTAATGAACTCAAAAGTGACCTCTAAATTTGTATTTTGTTAGGACGATGTATCGACGACCAAAGTTGAGAATGGCAACTAATTGCGACGTTGCCAGTTTTCAGTTATGTATTAGTTTTATATTGAGAGAAACTAACCAAAATGTCTCTATGTAATTTTCTGTGAGTGTCTTGAATGAGTAAAGATAATTCGGAGAAAAATTACAAGAAGATCTATTGGTTAGCTTTCTCTTAAATATACTCATGAGCGAAAATTTGCAACGTTGCAATTGGAAATACACATATTTTTCGACAGGAGCCAACAATACCCTGTTGCACTTTAATATTCATCCTACCCTAAGTCCCTTTAACACCATTGAGTAGTCTTTTTTAAAAAAAAAAAATTAATCTAAAATCTGTATTAAAAAAATAATAATTTTTCGGAAATTTTGAAACCTACCGATCGGAATACGTATTCTGTTAGTTCCTTCGCCTATTTGCCCGGTGACGTTCAGACACTAGGATAGTGATCGAGTCCGGACAGGAGTTGCAATATCGACTCATCGACTGACCTTTCATTGAGTTACAAATTTAGTCAGATTCGCAGAACCTTCATCTGCCACGCTCCCTGCATACTAAAGCGAATCTCGCTCCATCGAACGTGCCTCGAACGAGTTCAGCCTCTAGGATATGAAATCACCTTTCTTCTCTCGAGAAAGAGATGTTCGTTTGGAGTTCTTCATCGTATACTCCCTTGCAATGGAAAAACATCGTATGTGCCAACAGGCGTTGCCAAATTTTCTTCGGAAAATCGGGAATTTTTGGGAATATTTAAACGTATTTTTCCTCCAAATATACATAGAATTGTGTCAGTAATTTTATCTGAAGAGTCCACAAATTTCAAGGAAAATATTCATTATTTTCAGGAAAATACATATTTTTGGAGCGAAAATTTGACAACATTCAAATGCTCATAGACCGTTTTTCCTCAGTACGGCAATATGGGAAAAGGACCAGTGGCGTGGCGTGAATTACGATGTATCGATCATCATGCCATTTAAACCTATGGAAAAGGATCGATAAACAGGGTGTTTGCAGTGAACACCTTAATAATCGATTCTTTACCATAGGTTTAGATGGCAAAACAATCGATACATCGAAATTCACGCCACGTCACTGGAAAGGGCATTCACGAAGAAAATTTGGCAGCAGCTGAGACTTCGAAATAAGAAACAGACTACATTCCGCGTTCCGCCACGAGGAATAACTATTTTTAGCTCATTGTAGAAACAGCGTATGTATCATTAGTATTCTTAGGTGCGTATCGAAAGTACAACGTGATTACAAGGCGACCGGTAATCAATAACAAACGTGAGAAAATTGATCGTTGAAAAATGTACAGTTTTTAATTCATCGTTTTTCGCTTTAAGTTTAACGTACGATGTACAGCGAAATGTTTTTGTACACCTGAAGATGAGTCGCTGAACTCGAAATGGCCATAGTTTAACCAAAGAAGATAAACAAAGGATCGGACTAAAACAAGAAAAGAAAGTAAGTCAATGTTTTAATAATTATCTTAAAAACCTACAGTATAGCGAATAGCTTTGGCTTCCCACAAAAAAAGTATTAATTTTAAAAGAAAATAATTACGTAAGTTTCAATACTGTACAATGTACATACATCGAGTATTTTTAGAGGAAAAGGAGAAAACGCACTTTTTTGAAAACACTGTAATTGCGCGGTTCCTTTTTGCTAATTGCAATCCAAATTGACCCAAGCAATATACTGCTATGACACCAAAGTGGGAAATTGTCATAAAATTTAAAATCGTTAAGTTTCACGAGAAGCACTTCCAATAAAATGAGTGAAATGTGTGTTTCAATTTGCAGATGACTATAGCTACGCAGGCGCTTTCCAATAGTCGAAATGCTTCAGATCGATGGACATAGAACAATACTGCTTTTCTGCAAACTGACTGTTGACAAAACTGACAGGGCAAAGTAAAAACTTTAGCATTTTCGTATTTTTGATGTTGGGATTTCAATGTTTTTATTTCACTCCTATGCGGAATTGGCAAAAACTGAACTATCAGCTTGCGAAGTTTATACTATTGGATGCGGAAAGCCACAAACTCGTTTTCGCCAAAATTTTCAGTTAGGTGGTATTGTCCTAAGCCCTCAATACATCGTTTGGAAGAATCAGTTTTACATATTCATTCCTCATTTTTCAAAAATAGAGAAGTAATAGAAATGAAGACTAAATTGCAAAAGGTAGCGGGGCATGAGAAGAAAGTGGAATATTTTTTCCACGTTCTGTGTTTCATTCTAGATCTTTCTTAAATAGACGTGCCTCTGCCAAACGGAACTATGTGTATTAAGGCACGAGCTCTGAGACCCATAAAAATATATGCATATTAGGGCTCACGTCATAATGCACATAGTTCCGTTTGGCTGAAATATGTCCATATAAATCTCGCTAAAATGCAGGCACGATAAACGCAAGAGAACGAATTCTCTTGTAAAATAGCAGGTGGTATAGTCAGTGCTACCTGCCCTTTAAACAGATATTGAACCTCAGTGCTGATTAGACGCTCTTCGCAAAGGCGAGGCAGTGTCAATGTCACACTGGCATACTGCGAGTGCGCGATCAGCGTCTGGTTGGCACTAAGGTCAGTATTTTAGACTTGTTGAATAAGTAAAAATGCCGCTTATATCGTATCGTCATTTTTACGAGGGTAAAAAAACAACTTCTCTTGTCAAGTTTTTATATAAAGATCAAAAGATAATTTTTGTTACACAATTATGAGTGTAAAATGTAATAGTAGTGCATAGGATTTATCGGGCTTCAAAGCAACTATTGCGGCTATGAGGTATCGGAAGTGAGGTGGAACATAACAATTTGGAGAGTCAAGGAGGAAACAGGGCCGGATTTACCTACTTGCCGCCCATGGGCCGCCTGTATTTTGCCGCCCCCTTCTCATTCGTTTTGAAATATTGATAAAAACCATCAAGTGAACGTGCCAGCGGGGGAAGGATGCAGAAGACGCGTGAGCTCGTGTTGGACACATTTTTCGGGAAAGCCCCGCTAACACTACTAGCAAAAGTTCACGGGACTTTGCGCGAAAGTTAAGTTCCGTAAACCTATCTTTGTGTGGACAAGGCCTTCCACTCATAAGAAATGAGCGAACATATTATAAAAGAACAAACATAAATGTGGATTAATGATTTTAACTTCCGCCACCGGGCCGCGCAGACTGCACTGTGTTTGGCGCAATGCGTGAAGTATTCCGGCAGTCTTGTAGGCGCTATGCGTTTCACGCTGACCGCAGTGACCGCACTGTGTCTGATGCAACGCGTGAAGTGTTCGTGCAGTCTTGTAGGCGCTAATATGTATTACACGCCGACTGCCGCGCCGAAAGCTTCTCCTTTTCATCTCAAGTCCTCGTCATCATTCCTCTCTAAGTCGCGCCATTCCAGGCCAAATTGCGTGTTTGGTTTCTCTCTTAACTCGACTAATCAAAGGTGCTATCTCTTGTATCACTGAGAGACGACAAAATTAGAAATTACTATACTCTCAGGAAATGAGAGATTTTGTCCCGTTTTCTCGTTCGTAATTTTTGGTCAAAATCCGATTTTTTTAAAAAAAAGTGTTAAATTTGCCGCCCCTTGATTTGCCGCCATGGGCCGCGGTCCATATGGCCACCCTCTTATGCCGGCCCTGGGGGGAAAAAAGGTCTTTTCATTAAGTCCTATCGAAATAAATAAATTTCAACAAAAGAAGAAAAAAATAAATAAAAAATCAATAGATTTAAGCGGAATTAACTTAACTGCATTTCACGTTGCCTAAGTTTATCGCATACGTTATTTTCTTAACAGAGAACTGAACTAACTATCGCCTTTCAACTCTTCACGTATTTATATGCACAAGAGGTTACGCGGAATATACTCACAAAATTTCAAAATGAAGTATTTATTCGTTTCTGTTCAAAGAATCAAAGAAAGTTAGACGAACATCTAACGTGACTAGGCTAACTCATTTTATGCGTCAATTTTTGGTTGGGAAAATTGAGAGATTATGAAAAATCGTAAACATTCAGGTGTTATTTCTAACACAATATTTTTACAGAAACACTGCTGCCAAAATAGCAAGAGAATTAACTCGTCCGTAGAGTCTAGTCACATTTATCATGTTTTGTGCATGAAGGATTTTAAGCGACATTTAACCTATGAAGGTTAGCAATAAGTCGCAGTAAGTCGAAATAAGCAAAAATTCTCGATAACCATCAAGTGCCATATCAACGAGACGTGTTTGTATTGGATCCTTCACATTTGATTGATAAGACATCCAAGTGTCCATACGGAGTCTCCCAACGTCGTTGATTTTTGAACTGAGATGCCACAAAAATTAATGCTCCGCACAACTGGAGACCGCAATTATTCATCGCACCGTGCACAAGGTCTTAAAAAATCGTAAAACGAAAAAAATTATTCGCGTGAGATGGCGCACAATGGATCTAGATAATGGGGGAGGTTGGACAAAATTTGGAAACTTTAAACGCTTATAACTCCGTTTATACAAAACTTTGAGGTTCTGAAAGGGGTTCCATTGGTTTCCTCGTGATTTCTTTCCAAGAGCATCCTTCAAAATTTAAAATGCGACAAAATAAACATCAACATTTGCAGTTTTAGTAAAAAATGTCATGTCCGACCTTTCTCGATCCACTGTGCGGCGACAGGCTTCGCGGCAAGAAGGAAGGAACTAAGCTTTTAGGAAGCAGAGTCTATTGGCTTCAGCTTGTTCTTTTGATTGCAAATTCCTGCCATTTTGACCGGTCCTCAGAAATATGGACTCATAAAAGACGGGAAAAATATAGTCCAGCTTTAGTTGGGACAATAACTTCGGCCTTGAATAATAAATGGGCAAATCATAATTCCTCAACGTCAACCAAGTGCTTGTTCTTGATGCGCGAATATTATTCAAGAACTTTTGAGTTTTGAATGACTGATTTTATCTAAAGTGCACAGCTATGATATACTTTAAAATCCGACTTGTACAGCAAGGTTGACTCGGCTTTTGAGTAAAATGAAAAATAAAGTAAGTAAGTAAGTAAGTAAGTAAGTAAGTAAGTAAGTAAGTAAGTAAGTAAGTAAGTAAGTAAGTAAGTAAGTGAGTAAGTAAGTAAAGTAAGTGAGTTTGAGTAAAGTGCAGAGCTATGATACATTTGATCCGACATGTTTGTTCAGCAAGGTTGATTCGGCCGTTGAGTAAAATGAAAAGTGAAGTAAGTAAGTAAGTAAGTAAGAAAGTAAGTAAAGTTAGTAAGTTTGAGTAAAGTAAAATGAAAATATATAGGTTTTAATACACTTCGAAGGAGAGGCGTAGCCAAGTAAGTGGGGACTGGGGGGTCTGAACCCATCCTCACATGACGTCATTGTTCTGATTTTTAGGAAATATTTTACCTCTGGACCTTCATTCCCAATGAAAAATTATTGAACGAGCACTGAGCACTAATGACCATCCTATGAAAGATTTCTGACTCAGCATTTACTGAAAAAAAAGTTCGGTTACGCGTACTAAAACTCGGTCCGTACGGAACGAAATTTTTTTCGGTGTTTCGCTGTCTTGAAGATGCTCGTATTTTTCTTGGTAAAATTTGAGTCGAAAAGCTATGACAACATGGATTTTAAACATGCTTCCTTGCTCCAAATCCCTGTTATCGTATTCAAACAAGTATTTGAAGTCTTTTTTCTATGCGTACATATTCTGAAATACATCCAAATATAACTGTAATTAAGAGGCTATTAAGTATTCAAATCTGGTTAGACGGCGGTTTTATAAAACATTTTCTTACCTCGCAAAGGGAAAAAAGGAATAAATATCCATTTTATGAGCACATTAGAAAATAAAAATACAACTTTTCCTTCGTTCAGACTTTCCTACGTATTCATTAATTAATTTCTTACTAATCAAAGAAAACTAGTCCGGGTTTCCTAATTTACGGCCTGCGCACGGCGAATAAAACTAATGTCTAATGCTGTCTCTTCGTTTGAGAAAAAATGTCGCAACCTGCCCAAACTTTTTCAGGACAACTTGTATTTTCAGCTCTTATTGTAGGATCTACTTGGTGTTCAACAGTAATTTTCATGCGTGAAACAAATTATCTCCTAAATATAACGTTATCTTTAAAAAAAATGAAAGGCCCACAGTGTTTGATATATCTATACAGTTTTATACCTGAAATATGAAAACTGCGGAACCTACACGTGTAGTAAATACTGTAAGTCAAAAACAAGACAAAAAAAGTAGTCCCTGCAAAATATTCAACAAAATCGCAAAATATCTATTGTTAGGGCGCATATTCCAGTAAAATTATATGCTGCCCGACAGAGGAACTTTTTGTTGTCTTGTTACACAAAAATACTATTTTACCACGTGCGAATTGAATGCGAAAAGTATTAATGTGTCCATCTTATTCTACGTAAAATTATCATAAGAAAATATGAGTCGTGGTGGTTAATTTCGTACCATGGCTAATGGCTCATTAAGAAGCGATCATAAATTAATTAACGCTTTCGGGGGGCGGGGAAGGCTATGAGACTGCGATGCGACGTAAAAGGGAGACGGGTCAAAGTCAGCATTATGTCACCCTTTCTTTTGGTAAAAAAATACACACAAAATAAAAAATGTACCATCTTCATTTCTTCGACAATATTTGGCACACTATGATTAAAAAGCAACTCAAATTTTATCCAGCTATAAATTCACCAGTTTCTCACAATTTTAGGAATTTTAAAAGAGGAGCCGTCAAGCGAAACGTAATTATCTAGAGGGTCTAGGGTTGCGTTACGAAGAATCACATAGGGGGGGGGGGGGGGGGTCAAGAATGTCGAGGAAGTGCGCTACGCAATTTACAATGAACGCTCCCTTGTCATTGTTATCTTTGGAGACTTAAACGACAGAATAGAAAAGTAAGACTTTATCTCGCCAAGCCAGCGGGTTGATAATTGAATTGCTATCGATAAATCCCTATTTTAGCAATTCTATCTATAGATCAAGGTCATTTGATATCCAATGGCATACCAACGTATATGCACGGTTTTTGATTGGCAATAGGTAAAACAAGGGTAGCTCAAATTGTATTTTACTTCATGAAGTGAACTGGCCGAACTGCGTATTTTAAACTACTTGAAGTTAGTGGAATTTGAACATATTTTTGCACTCCTAACGTCGTGTCGAGGTGATGTATTAAAAAAACATTTTTCCAGAGGCCTGAAGAAAATGGCAAATTAATTCATATCTGTCTCAATTTAAAGTATATATTATTGTTGATGTTTTGCTTTTTGATGGAATACCAGAAATTGACTTAGAATATGGACAGTTCATGAATGCACTCAGTTTAACTGGAAAATTAATGGCAAGTAAGTTTTTCATGAGATTAGAAAAAAATGTTTCCTTCCTGATAAATTCTGTTTGGAAAATGTACAATGCAAATTCAAAATAGTCCACAGCGAGTAGTCCGTTTTTTCATTTCCTTATTAGTCTAATCTTAGGGATACTATGCTTATTTCTTTTCACCACTCATTCCATTTCATCTGATTGAATTTCAATTCCGATTTCATGTAGCTACGGAGGCAATAAATCCAATAAACCTATACTTCCACAATAAATATACAAGCTGTAATGTAAACACCTTAATGAATAAATAAAAGAGGAAAGTTGAAAGTAAAAAAAAACCGTTCGTTCAAATAGTGCACCTCTTGCAATATAATTACTGAGTAGCCTTCGTGAACCGTGGAGTAAAGCCACGACAACCTTGATTTGTATCCGAATCTTTTTAGATGATTTCTTGCCATTAAAATATTTATTAACGGGTGCGTGCTCCACAGGAGAAACCGGTTTAGACCAGTAAATAGATGCAGCAAGTAATCAGCGATTGAAAATTCTGTCGCGATTTGCTCATGAAAAGTAAAACCTGGAATTTTCGCTATCCGCACCAGCATTAGTTAGTGGATTGCGACAAAAGCAACATTCGACACAAACTTTGAACAAATTCAGTATTAGTGACTCCGTCGAGAATTCGGTGACACTTGAAGGGGACCAACGCACCTTTCGTCGTCCCTGTGACGTAAGGGCGTATCTCAATTTCTATGTGAGCCCTACTCTCCGTACAACCTTACGCTCTCCAAGGCTCATGTTGAAATAGAAATACGTGCTTTTTCTAATTACATCTCTGAGGAATTACAAGGTTTTCTGCAGGCAAACAAAACCTTTGTAACTGATATTCATGTATGAATGAGCTTTAATGTCAATACAAAATTGACGAAAGGAAGTGCTCAGGATTTAAATACCATTACGGGAGTATACTTAAGATGCTGGAGATGTACGTGGAACCAATCATACATGTCAACTCCACTGCATTCTTCTTGGTCCAACCGTTTATGAACACACAACGACTGAATCTCCAAATTTTCATTTTGTCATGCATAATCATACCTAGATATGTCTGCGGGGCTAATTTTCATTATTTTTTTGATTGTCTGTAGTTAATTACCGTAGGGTAAACCTGGTTACTCCAAATAATGACCCAGATTTTTTTTCTCCCTCGCAAAGCAGGTCTCCGAAGCTGCGAAACGCACATCAACTGTTAGTCCGCGTGTAGCTGCCAGGGGCATCCACCTGGTTATAATTTAGTTTCAATGGAGTTGAAATTTAGAAAAAAAAACTGTGGGAAGTGAACTTCCTTCAATCAGAAATAATACTAGAGGCGCATGAAATGTGGGAACAAGTGTTCTTCCAGAGAGAAACGAAATAAGTCCAAAATCTCTACCTTGCTAATGCAATTTTAAACTTTGGAAACTTTTGCTTTGAATAAAGGCAAAATTATTTATGAGCGGCTGGGACCTTTTGCGTCTTTCTGTTACCACACGTACCTAGCCACATCACTGCAGCTCTGCTTTCGATGCCCTTTCTACGTCTATAGAAAGAAAAACTTCAGCTACGTAGACCGAATTTCAGTTCACGGAGTACAAAAGTTTTCAATCCTATTTCCCACTAAATTCTTCGGTTATGATGATTTTTTTCGGTTTTGATAGCTGAGTGCATGCTTTGGTAAATAACATAAGCTTTAGTGAGGCTGGAAAAACTTAATCGGTTACCTAACGCGAATTTAGAGCAGTGTTTGAAACTGACCTTCGAGTTTTAGGAGCCATGTGGCGCATGAAGCTTGATTTTTAGGGGCCATTGAAGATTTTTTAAGGGCCAAATTAACTTTTTGCCTATATTACGACACATTTAGTGAAAAGTTAGACGCAAGATGTTTAGTTACAAAAATGGTAGCTGTCTCTAAAGAAGATTTCGAAAAATTATGATTTTTTTGAGGGAAGGGGGGGCGAAGGCAATTTTTAGGGGCCACGTTGGAGCAGAGCCTTCATTTTATAGGCGACATGGCCGATTTTTTAGGCGCATTTGGCGCGTTGGCGCCTGTGAGTTTCAAACACTGATTTAGAGTCTCATGAACGAAAACTTCCGTTATCTAAATCGAAAACTTTGATATTCCATGCAAACTACAATTTTCTTCTCCTTGAGCTTTGTTCTTATTACTTCGTCCTACCAGATTTGAGTCACTGAGACCTCTCTTTAAGTAGAACTTTTCTTGGTACTCATATAGGATAATGAAATCACGAGTTCTGAGCCGCGAGGATCAGAATGGCAACTGCGGGGTAGAGGAGCAATTATAAGCAGATAGCCTTCACCTAAAACGATGGTCACTGGCCACTCAATCCAACTGGCCGCCGGGCATTTCAACTCATGCTGCTCTTTTCTCTTGACTTTTCTGTTTTTTAAAATTATAAAATTTCTTGTAAGTTACGATCACCAATATCGCACGCACAACGTGAAGAAGAGATTGGCAGTCATTGCAAGTACGAATAAATCGTTTGCTTTTGATCCCATATTTATGTTTATTTTATTTCTTACCATCGTCTCCTTGCAGGATTGATTAAAAGGGTTCATTTTAAAACTTCCCTTGCTTTTTTTTACTGTTTTATAAATTTTGAAATTTATTTCTCTTTGATTCACTATAGAAATCTCGCCTTGGTTGTGAAAGAGAATCATGCGTCGGATACACAATAATATATGCACTTAATTACAGTAAATTTCGGTGAATACAACACAATAGAAGTATATTTTTTTACCTCGGCAATGAAAACTATTTTTCTATGTTTTTAATCCCCTCGACCCTTCCTCCAGAAGAAAAATTAGAATGAAAATTTCATTTTTTAGTGCTATTCTAGTTTCAAATATCCGCCAAATAGCAATGAATTCTTGCAATTAGAAAGATGTTTGTTTTTCCGTCATGAAATGGACTTAGATTAATAAACAACCCCAAGTATGAGTGGATTACGACACAGTCTTCGTTGATGTTGAAACAAAGAACAATGGAACAACTAGAACAACTCCTTATCAACTGAAAGCTTCACCTATACTTTTGTGCTTCACTTCCTAAACTCACCGAATTCCTGCTTCATCTAAGTAGACGTCCATATTTTTTTTTATTTAAACAACTCCTCTCCTCACTCTTACCTTGAAATTCACAATTTGCTTTTAGAATAACGTATGCCCAGTCAAAGAAACATTTGTACAGGGTTCCATTAAATCGATCTCGACTTCGGTAATATCTCGTATTCCAAATATTTCAGGCAAACTAGCTCTAACTTCAATTATGTTTGCGCGTCGACATTATTGTAATACTCTTCACTTCCTACCCAATCATTAAGCTTAGCTCATCAGGGTCGATGATTTTTTGACACGCGATTTTTAACATTCAGGTTTGTCGAAAAGCAACGAGTCAGAGTATCTTCTTACCGGAGGAGTTAATTTCATTCCGCCATGCTGAAGAATAGCGCCGTGCGCTTATTTGAATGTTGCCGGATTTCCCCCGGTAAATTATTGATTTTTGAAGAATGTTGCGAATTATTTTCCTTAAAATTTTCGGATGTACCAGAAAATATTTCATATAAAATTCTGTCAAAAGTTGAAACGAAAACATCCGAAGGTTCACCAGAAAATTTTCATTTTACCTGAGGAAATTTGGCAACGTGTAAATGTTTATACTGCGTTTTTCCTTCGAGCGGAAGTACTGGGCTGATAATTGCCAATCTCCTGAAAATTTCGGCGGATTTATGAGCCGACCTTTAGATAAGTTCAATGGTGCTCGAGATGAGCTCTGTCATTTTTAGCAAAAACCGCACATTTAATTACGGTTTCCATTGGAGTTAGGTGTTTTTACGCAGCACAGTAGCGCAGAGTCAAAGGTCGCGAGAATATTCGGCGGTCTTCGGCTGTCAGCTTCCCCGGCTTCTTTTGACCGTGAATTGACTACGATCGATGTCAATTTTATCAAGATTCCACTTATACGGAAAAACGTCGTATGAACATTCTGACGTTGCCAAATTTCTTCCAGTAAAATTGTTACTTCTAAGGAATGTTATGAATATTATTCTTTGAAATTTTCAGATACTTCACATTTAAACGCGAAAGAAATTCTCCGAAAACTTAGAGAAAAAAATATTCACAAGTTCCCCAGCAAATTCGTCTTTTATCAGACTAAATTTGGCAACCTCCAATGGCCCATAAAGTGTTTTTCCTTGGTATGGGCGTGATTTATCAGGCAGAGAGGAGCTGGTGGCCTGGAGACATTTAATTGCGATTCATTTTTTACTTCATCTTGCGGTATGGCAGATTGAAGAAGGTCCACATACATGACGTTCCATGGGAAAAAGAACCTCAGCGTTCAAAAGTCAGAGACGAGATTTGAAGATCGCTCAAAAGATTATGAAGCATTCCTTAAGTTTTAGTACAAAAACTCCCTGAAAATATCAATCCACACCCAAAATTATTGTTGGTTTCATGTTCTGAAGAATGTATTTTCAGGAATATAGCTTCATGAGGTCGTCACCTTCCAGCCAAAGTATCACAAGCGCCATGCGACGCTTAAGAATTTCCGTCACCATGTCTTTTTTCACAAAGAAATTGTTCAACGAAGCGGTCCGAAAATTTCACTGAATTTTCTCTCGATAAAATTCTGTAAAAATTTCAAACAGATTCAACCAAAAATTTTTCTGTTAAAAAAAAAGTGGCGGCGAAAATTTTGAAACGTCGCATGGCGCTTGTGATATTTTGGCTGAAAGGTGATCAAAGTATCGCCTTAGCATGTCCTATTTTTGGCTTCACCTAGAAAATTAATTTTGATTACTGGTAATAGGTAACAAGATCGGATATATTTCTTTTATAAAATTTAGTACAAGAGTTCAAACCTGGTAGGATTAAACTTATTTTTTTTTCCGTGAAAAATTATGCAGTGAAAAGTGTAATAATGGGATTAATTCTGTCTCTATATGCATCAACAAAATTAGTGTCAAACACTAACTAATTGGTGCTCTACATTGACTATAATAAACCACCAATTTAGTTCTTGTGTAATGCTTTGATCTGTGCGCACAACTAACGGCGTTAGCTGGGTCAAAATCAACCACTCCGTTGGTGCATAACATCAATTTTTTTCTTTGGGTAAGACGCGGTATTTTTGCGTAGATTTGGCAACAGCTGGTAATGACACTATGACATAATTGAATTATGCTGATCATGAATGAATACTGATCGGCGCCTCTCCATATGAGCACCGCTACGTGCTCATATCGGTAACCTAATTTTCGGTTTCAAAACACCCGGACAATGGACAATGAGACTTGTGCAAAAAGGCAAGACTCATCGAAGGTATAATCAAATCGTGGAGTCGGACCACCTAGCATTGAGTTCTAATAATTAAAGCAAGGGAGATGCATTGTAGGATTAACGTCTAAAGCATGGAAAAACCAAGAGAACGCGACAAATCCCTTAAAATCATGGTCAGAACTTGCTACAGAATGCCCAAGGAGTTACAAATGCAGAAGCACGTTCTATGAATCAATATAAGACTTATTTCGTCACCTTACGGCCAAAATATCCCAAGCGCCATGCTACGTTTAACAACTTCCGCTGCTAATATTTTATTTTTTTACAGAGAGATTGCTCAACAAAGCTGTCCGAAAATTTCACTGGATTCTCTTTGGGCTGCCGATAAAATTCAGTGAAATTTATTCAAACAGATTTAACCAACATTTTCTCTGTAGAAAAATAAAATGACGGCGGAATTTTTGAAACGTCGCATGGCGCTTGTGGTACCAAAAGGTGACGCTTTCGTCTATGAAGTTTTTTTTCTTCAAGCGCCATCCTCGGTTGGAACCATGGCGAAATCGTCATTTATGCTGAATTTTGTAAGGTTCGCGGACCAAAACTCATAATAGGACTATTTATGCTAAAAGGAACTATGTGTTCAGGATTCTCATGTAACATAGTTCCTTTTAGCATAAATATGTCCAATAAATGGTCATTCCTTCCTAATTTTTAATGCTGAATTAGATGTATTCGTGCTAAAAGGAACGAGAGATTGGGAAAAAGAAGGAGTGTGCTCGTTAGTTGGGGTCCGTAAAAATGAATGGGAATTATCAAGCGTCAGTCCGTCAGTGATGTCAGTGACAAGAACGGAGACAACCTTCCGCGAATCTAAGTCTTTAAGTTATGAGCCCTGTCCACAACGCTCTTGCCACGTGCCCACGGCTCATGAGTTAGCATATATTGGCGCTTAGTTTATTTTGATTTCATGTAAAATCCCAACTTTCCATTTCCCCTAATATCACTCCCTTGTTTACATTGTTTCTTATGCAACTTGTAAGAGTACATCCCACTTTTTCCACGCGCCTCCGGTTTCTAGCATAAATAGGTACATCCAATTTATCCAAGGAAAATTCAGGCGATACTGGATCTGCGACGGTAATAAACTTGGTTCCTCCTCCTCTTGGACCCCCTGGAATCCCATTTAACTTGAAATTTCAACATTTTTGAGGTTTTTCAATCATTAAGTCCCAAATTTTCCGCGCACATATCTCATGTTTGAGGACTAATCGATTAATCTAAATTGAAAATTCAATATAAGATGTTTGTACCATGTTGCTGTTCTTGTTGATTTGGCGAGTCTTTTATTTGGAGTGATTTTTACATTTTTAATATCTATATAATTTATTGTGCTCGATACTGGATGGCCCGAAAAGTTTGGCTATGCCCTAGTGGTGCGTAGTAGGGAAAAAAGAATGTTTGTACCGAAGAAAATTTGCAAAACGTGAAGTACCCCGCTGACCAAAGTAGTTAGCGGTGTCGCCGGAAATTTGGGAACGTCGCGTGTGAGCAGAGGCGATCCTTGAGAGTTGGCAACACTTTTTTTTCTCCACTTAAATGTATTTAAAATAATCGATTTTAAGTAAAGCAGCCTGCCTCACCCAAAATCGATATTTGTAATGGATTGATATGTAGAGGAAACGGTGTTGCCAACTTGCCGAATCGCCACTGCTTATGACTTACGTGATTTTCGAGCATCGGCACGGTGCACTTATAACTTGCATCCAGTGGCGTGGCGTGAATTGCGATACATCGATTGTTATGCCATTTAAAACTATGGAAAAGGATCGATAAACAGGGTTTTTGCAGCGAACACCTTAATAATCGATTCTTTACCATAGGTTTAAATGGCATAACAATCGATATATCGCAATTCACGCCACGCCACTGTGCATCCACTGCAAAGCTCGTTGTAGATGCCGACGATGAGCAGCGATCGCAGTTAATCGGAGGAAACGCCCGCGAAAAAATTACCATGCAGCCGGTGTTGACCATTTACTGATAAAAATATGATTTGATATATGATCAGTGGACGACACCGAAAGAAGAAAGTGTTTGCTTAAAAGTTTGTAAGGAATTTAATCTATTTTCAAGTTCATCCTGATAAGTTTCACTCAAATGGCAAATTGTGCGACGATAAAGTCTTTGTGGGAGTGTGGTAAAAAGATATGGCTAAGCACAGATGGCTACATGATTTCCGATGCAGAGGTCACTATACTTGCCAAGTTGCAGATTTTATGTTTCAATTCTTCGCAGGAAAACTATAGAACGGTCTCCCTCGGAATTTTCAATAATTTTTCTATACAGATTATCCTGTGAAAATTTTTAAAAGCCAAAGTCCATCTCCTTCAGTCTGTAGAAAAATAGGAGGGAAGAAAGGTTTGAATAACCCGTATTTAAGGCTCGTATCTTTTGACTTTTACAATAGCTATAAAGGTTACGCTTTACTTAAAATGAGAGGCTTGGAGGGCAAAGCGCATAATTGCAGTTTTTGAGCAAATTGAGATTTTAATGATTTCAAGTACAAATAGTCTTAAAACATATTTCGTGAAAAATTAGCTCCCAAATCCCAATTTTCAAGCATCAAAAAGTCAGTTTGAACTTTCTTTCTGCCATAAAGATCCGTGTAATTTCGAGGCATCATATACATGTATTCCTAGTAATAGCAAAAATGCACTTATGCGACTTGTCCTACAAGCCCCTCAAATGAGAAATTTGACCCATCTTAAACAAAATCTGTTTAACTAATTAAGACATTGCCTCATTTTCACACACGTTTTAAAATTTATTATAAGCAGAAGATTGAACCAAACTCTGGTTTGAAATTTTGTGCGAATATTTATTATAGCCTACTGTAACATTTCAGCAAGTTTTTAGGCACAATTTCGCATGTTTTTCCCGGTAAAACATGACTCAAAATAGGAAATCAGGCAACGCGAAATGTAGTTAGGTTGGTTCTGATTAAATCCATCCAATCAATAAGAAAAAGGTGTGGTTTTCCGCAGAATGGAAGCAGTTACCCGGATTGATCTTGCCACCTCGAACGTCAAAATCGACATATTCTCAGGGCGATGTTGAGGAGAGTTGAGGATTTCTCTGTTAAAAGACAACACTGCATGGAACAATTTCGACACATCGAACGAGACACCGGGAAAGGACTCGGAGTCGGAATAATTGCACGCAGCGGACACCAGAGTGGCGCGTTCGCACATGATGGTCAATTGGACGTCTTTCTGCCAAACGGAACTATGTGAATTACGACGTGATCCCTGTTATGCGTACATTCTTATGGGTCCCAGGGGCCATGTTTTAATGCACATAGCTCCGTTTGGCAGAAATACGTCCAATTTAATTTCACATGACTACTGACGCGCCGCACTTAATTTCGCGGGCGTGAGTAAACAGCGCGTAGATAGTCAAGCACTCAACGAGGAGCACGTGATTCTAGAGACGGAGGTTTTCATGTGCGTGAGATGTGGAGATTCCTATGTATGATTTTCGGTTGGTTTTGTATCAAAAGGTTTCGCTTAATACATGACAGGGCCCCTGCAGAGTGGTGAATATGCAATTTCACTCGCAATTCTTGCATAAGTCTCTGAGGAACACGATGTGATTTTGAGTTAGTTTTGTATCATGAGGTTTTGCTAAATAAATTAGAGCTCCTGCAGAGTGATGTGTATGCAATTCCTCTTGGAATACTCGCATAGAAGTCTTTAAGAAATGCACCGTAATTTTTTTTTTTTTTTTTTTTTTTTTTTTTTTTTTGTATTATGAAGTTTTGCTAAATAATGTCAGAACTTCTGCAGAGTAGTGAATATGCAATTTCACTCGCAATTATCGCATAAAAGGCTCTGAGAAACACGACGTGATTTTTGGTCAGTTTTGCAGCATGAAGTTTTGCTGAATTAGTGACAGGGCTCCTTCAGAGTCGCGAATATGCAATGTCACTCGCAATTCTCGCACTGAAAGTCTCTATGAAATACGACCTGATTTTTGATTGATTTGCATTATGAGGTTTTGCTAAATACGTGATAGGGGCACAGGGCTCCCGCGGAGTAGCGAATATGCAATTTCACTTGCAATACTCGCATAAGAGTCTCACTCGCAATTCTCGCATAAAAATCCTTAAGAATTACGACCTGCGTTTTGGTTATTGTATATCATTCATCAGCTTCGCTAAATAAATGACAGGGCTTCTTCAGAGTAATGAAAATGCAATTTCACTCTCACTTTTCGAATTCAAGTCCTCGAGAAATCGAAGTAGCACTGGTTCTGTATAAGTTTACACATCAAGAGAATGTAAAGCTATCCTGCCGTGGTAAGGGGAAACGTCGGATAAGTATTCGAGAGTTTCCAAATATCCTCCGATAAAATTTTTATTTTTGAGGGAAGTATTATGCTCAATATTCCTTGAAATTTTCAGAGATTTTAAATTATACTGCGAACAAAATTGTCTGGAAAAAATAGAAGAAAAATATTGACAGTTTTTCCAGTGAATCTGTTCAATATCGAGAGAAATAAGACAACGTCTGAAGGCTGATACTGCGTTCTTCTTTAGCACAACAATATGAAAGTCATGGGTAAATTGCTAACCAGCAACTGGTGGAGCTAAGAAGAACCAAGAAAGGAGGCAAGCCCTATTTTTACTTTGCCTCCTATTTAAAATTGTATGATATTACTGAGAAGTTTGAAATTTTATTTCGATACATTTTCCAGTACGAGTAGCTCAAAATTAGTCTTGCGACGTCCTAATCCTCAAAAATATTCCGAGGATGCTTTTTCAGATCCCATACGGAGCTTAAAAAGTGCTCCTATCGATCTTTCCTGGTCGCAATTTTGGTCACCAATCTTGAATTGTTATTGAAAATCGCCATGAATTTTCATTTCTGTTTGCAAATTACTCTGTTGCGATTTTAGTGAATGAAATATGCTTGTTTTTTCAAATAATATTCAGAAAAAGTGAATGTTTTTAAAATCTGCAATTTTAGCCGTCGATACCTCTGTGAACGTTTTTCCCCTTAATAATACATTGTCTATATCCTCAAAAATTTCAAACTTTGATTCATAGTAAGCCTGGGTGAAGTTTTTGAGCTTACCTGCTTGAAACCCCAGGATTCGGGTGCTCTGTAGTTTCCTCTTCATGCTGTGTATCGACATGATCGTTCCGAATAATGAACCACAAAACAAAACGATACACATACGACCTTGAAAATCACGATCCGTAAAATCGCTACCACCGTAAAATGCTTAAATCCGTGAAAACTTTAAAAACGACTGGACGAACTGGAAGGTTAAAGGACGATGGAAATTTGCCGATGATTTAAAGGGACGAAACTTGAAGGGTTAAAAATCGTATCCAAACACAGTGGCCCATGTTGGACGGGCCTCTAACCGCGAAAATCCACGAAATTCGCGCTCGACGATCGGAAGAAAAATCGGAACTGATTCGTGGTCGAATCGTCAGTCGGACCGGCCATGGACAGACAGACGCAGCGCGGCCGGAACAGTAAACAATCAGATTTCACTTGATACATTTCAAAAACAATGACCTGCGCAGATCAACAGCTGCCAAGTGAAGAGAGAAAATCACGTAGCTCCGAAAATTGAGTAGTTCGAGATGACGTGCATGGAAAATCAGATTTGTCTGTGGTTTCAAGTCAGGTTAGCCTCGAGAATTGGTCTAAAAAAGAAAAAAACTTAAGGAAACTTAAAAAACAAATATTTGCTCAGTCAATTTTTTCTTCAACACGTAGTGCAGTTTTGAAAGTTCTTCGATAGATCTATCTACAATAAAATGTAGACTTAATGACAGTTGAAAGTAGACTACCTATCCCTGTCATTACGCACGGCTATGACACAAACTAGTACCTCGCGCCTTCAGGAAGCCTTTTTACGGCATCGGAAAACAGCGGGCTCTTAAATAATTTGTTCTCCATTATTTATTTCAAAGGTGATAAGGCTCCACAAAGTTTTGTAGAAAAAATCCAAGTTTTCAAATTGCAATGAATGTAATCAACTAAAGGAGATGAACATTAATACGCAAGTCAAAACTGAAGTGAAAGGGAAATTTGTGGATTTTTGAATGTCAAAATTGAAGTTTTTCATAAAATTTAAAAGGCACAACTGGGAGCTTGGCAAAGGCTAAAAATCCACAAGACGCATATGAATACCCCATCTTCTCTGCAGCAACTAAATTTAATACAATTTGCTTGAAAACTTTCACTGTAATGTAAACAAAACAATTATAATTAGTTTTCAAGACTTTACTGAGTTTTGTCTTTCTTTTAAAGGCTTAAATGAAAAAAAATCACATAGAACAAACAACCTCACTTTGGCCCGACGAATTTATCCTTATAGTATCCACATTTTCACTTCAAAATCACCCCCATACACACCCCTTCATGCGGCACCTTTCAAAGTTTATTTTGTAATTTTTTGAGAATCTTTGCTCAGCTAAAATCAATTAAATTAATATTTTAAAAATATTATATGATTATACGTAATCTTTGATTTTGTTTTAAATTTTTTAGTCGAATAGATTTTGATAGGAAATGAAATAAAGAAAATAAATGTTGTTCTAGGTAAAATCTGAGTACGGTTAACTTTTATAAGTTTATCATATCGAAGTCGTGGAAATCGTGGTTTCTATGGGCCCTCCATAATAAGCAGTGGGCACTTTTGCCAATTTTTTTATCTCTCCTTCTTTCTAATCAGGTATCCCATTAATTGTCCTCCCATCTTCCTTTAAAGAGGCTTACCAGGCAGGCCTCAATTTCGACTCCCTTAAGTACCAGGCATCACTTAAGTATGGACGGCCCGTGAGAGCAGCGTAAAAGGCAGTGTAAAGGTTAAGATCGTAAGTCACAATATCGAACCCATTTACTCTCAAGGCTACGCTCTATTCCTTATGTGTCCTCTTTTGCTTTCCGTGATCCTCACCTTTGACCTCCTCTTCACCCTCTCTCGACAGTTCCCATTTTCGCCCCCACTTTAGAACCATATGACTTGATCCAGCTACCTATCTACTTAGGCCGCATGCTTCAACGTTTTCACTTGCTTTATCTTAAAACTTTGAATCTATAGCAAGATCAGCTCGATGTGAGCAGAAAAAACTGTTCGGTGGGATCTGGCAGCAGTGTGCTTAAGGTCGCGGCAAACGGCGGCTGAAACAAGACGAGTAGCCTTCTCTGCACTGCGGCGTCGGTGTAGTCGACTCGTGTCAACGATGACCAAGTTCCCTGTCCGATTCAGGAGAGTCCGGTGATTTATGATGGAATTCGGCGACACCGTAAGACTGCCATTGGCTACAACTCGGTCGGGATGCGCGATGTCTCCACCACTCGCGAAGTGTCATTTAACGAGAGTATGGAGGTTCCATAGGGGCCCCCAGAGAAAGAAAAAAAACACCCCCTCTGGATGGGGGGGGGGGGGCTATCACCACGGAACACTTGCTATCTCCTTGCCATTGTAATGATTTGGGTTGAAAATATTTTTTGTTTATAGTGGACGAGATTGGTTCCCAAACTGCGATGTAATTATTGCGAAATTACTGCGAAGTAAAATGCCCATTAGGTCGTTAAAGACCCATCGTAGTTTTTGACTTTTAGTGTTAGTATAAATTAGGTGTAAATATGCTTACCTAGACGCATTCGAGTAGAGTTAAACAAATGGTCGCATTTTTCCCCACCACCAATGACAAATCAACCCATGTAATCTCACAAAATAGGGAGTTTCATTTGAAGGCAGAAGGATACGACAAGTAATTTTGCGAAATTATGTAGCACTATGGCAAAATCTTTCAAAAGAAATATAGGAGGAAACCTACGATTTTGCGAACAAGGAATACAACCCCTTTTTTATCCCAACATTAACATGTATACATTATTTTAACGTTTTATGAAAGAAAGTTCCTTATACAGGAGTAATGCATTATATTGTGCTTGATGAATATTAATTCATCAAGGCGAGGCTGTTTGTCACTGTTAAGGGAAACTCTCTCATCTAGATAAAAAATCGCCCCTCCTTTGACGTAAAGGGTGTATCTCGATGTTTACGTGAGCCTTGGTGTGCACATGACTCCATCATTTTGGGGCTCACACGGGAATAGAGATACGCCCATACGTAAGAGGAGTGACGAAATGGGCGAGAAGAAATGAGAACCCAGGTACATTTAAAAGCATAATTCACATGGATTTTAGATGACACCTTATGCTGATACAAGTGTAAAATTCGCGATTAATACGTACTTTTTCCGCCACGTGCGGCCATACAATGCACAAAAAATAGTTTGCAAATGTTTATCCCAAAGTGAGTCGAGAGCTGTAATAATATGTATTCAGATGAGTTTCTGAGAGGGTTTGTTTCTCCTTTTCTCTCTTTTCCTCTGACCTATAAAAGAGCGTGCCAAAAAAAAGAAGAAGAAGGAAAAGACCTCAAGGTGGTGCAGTCTGCTCTTCTGCGAGCAAAAAAAAATGCTGCAAATGCGGAAGAAAGACGCACTTTTTTGTTGACCTCCTCAAATGAACTTCTTTAACACAAAAAACTTTATCAGAGATGGAACAGACGAAACAACCGCTCAACTTTGCTCCTTCATAAAAATAACGAAAATTATCCTGGAATGTCAGACATGTTGAACGAGATAAACTAATCCCAAGTAGCAAGCGCAGAATTTGTTTTCCTTACCGTGAGCTGAAGCTTTTATTATCATCGACGTTCTCTCTAACTGCTGGGCATGGTTTTCTCTTTTCTTTTGTTTTCTTTCTTTTCTTTTCGATCATAATTGTAATCATCTGTCTCAAAGTAGATTTGCAAAAATTGCAAAGATTTATTGAATATAATTTAAACAGCGAACTATATGGTATCCAGAAAATGGCATATAAATCGATGGCTAAAGTACGAAACCGCGTACCTCCACTGCGGCGTTTACAAATTTCCGCTCCTATTTTATTTTTCGAAGAGAAACAAGCCAATGCGATAGTTTGAAACTTAAAAAGAATATTTTGCTAACGTAGAAGGACAATCACGAAAATTGTCAAGAAATTAAGTTGACTAGTTTTCCCATTATGACAGGAAACCTGCAGTATTGCAAACAAATATATACGCCGTCTCGAACTTTAACCATCGAGATATATGTTCAAAAAACTAAAATTGAGGACTGCGCGCAATTTTCAAGAAAAAAATAAAAAAAAAGTTATCTTCCATTCAAAGTATGTAAAGAGGAGAGAGAAGGCAACCAGCCTCGCCGAAAATGAATATTTTTAAAAAGTGCACACTGTTTTTCTCCCATTTAAATGTATGTAAAATAATCTTTAATAGTTGGGGCACCCTGCCTTGTCGACAATCGATATATTCAATGGATTTTAATGGAGGAAATACAGAGCTGCCAACTTGCGAAAATCGTCACCGGATGGACTTGACTCACATGCGATGCGACGCGACGCTCAACGCCTCAGCAAGGTCGACTGCTTAGAAATGCAAGCAAAGTTTTGCCGTGCGCTTGCCAAAGTCCTGGAATCTCTGACGCAACGCTGACGTCAACCTCCCCCCTCCTCCCCCCTTCCGTTCCTAAAAAATTTAACAAGCTTCCCCGAACGGATCCTATAATAATCTTCTTTACAGCCGCGCATGCAATTAGATTCGGATGAAAACGACCGAAAAATACTGCCGTGCTAAGGAAGAATCACCGTATGAACATTCGAAAGTTGCCAAATTTCCCTTGATAAAACATGTATTTCTGACAAAATTCATGCATACT
Source organism: Bemisia tabaci (assembly GCF_918797505.1). Taxonomy (NCBI): domain Eukaryota; kingdom Metazoa; phylum Arthropoda; class Insecta; order Hemiptera; family Aleyrodidae; genus Bemisia; species Bemisia tabaci. Next base: position 36,952,974 of record NC_092798.1, read on the forward strand.
TTACCTTGAAATTTCCAGATATTTTGGATTAAATTGCGCGCAAAATTGTCTGAAAATTTTGGAGAATATTATTCACAATTTTCCTAGAAAAGTCGGTTTTTATCGCAGGAAATTTGGCAACGCCTGAAGGTTTATACGGCGTTTTTCCTTAGCACGACAGCATAAGAGGCGTATTTCCATTGCCCTGATCCGTAACACTGAGAAGGGAAGTTCGGTGACAAATACTGAACCTCGGTTCAAATTGAACCCTGAAATTTTTTGGTGCTGGTAAGCAAATTTTTTCACAGAAATCGAACTTCCTATGATCCAGTACTTCTGAAAAAATTCGCCGTTCAACAAGGGACGGCAGTTCCGTATTTGCCGGTTACGCAACTTTTTCTAAAAACGGGTTTGGGATCGGGTTAATCTAAATGGGAGGAAAGCAAAAGCATTCGCGAGGAAAAAATGTGCTTGAGGTGGGCTACACTTCAAAAAATGCTCTAAAATTGATCCAAGATGGCCAACATTGTTAGTGACCGAAAAAGGTCAGCTAATCAGCTCTTATGATTGTTCGGATATTTTTTTTTTTAAATTAGACAGTTTTGACGTTGCTAAAAAAATGTATGCAATAATAATATCAGCTTTACTTCAAACACTAAAGGACTGACGGAAATTCGGTAACATCTTCGCGCTAATGAGATGGGCGTTTTTATAGTTTGGCCATCTACATATTCTTCAAACCGGGGTTTAAAATCATGTTTGGAAAACGAACTGAGCATGTAGCAAGATCAAACATTTTCCTCCCATTTTCTTCTCAATACGAGTGTGGAGTCCACACTCTCACGTTTATACTTGCAAGTGGTCAGTGGATAATTAACATAATTATTTCTTACGCCTATCCTCGCATTGTCTTGAAAATCATCATCATCCACCGTAATTTTCTTCATATTCCTTGTTGAGCAAGATAATTCCGCGAATACTGTTTTAATTATCATAAGGAAAAACTTGCAGGTCCACGCCTATAATTTAAACACCATCGTTAGTGCGTTTTCTCTTTTTCGCATATTTCTGACAGATTTTTCCGAATTTCTCTCGTATAGTTCTACTAAGAAAGGTCGACAACAAACGAAATGAACCTTTTTTTGCGACATCGAAACTATTAATCTCCTACGAAGTTATATGTTCACTGATAAACTAAAACAAAAAATTAAGGGGAATAAAGGGAAAACTGACTATTATTTATTAAGGAAACGTTGCAATCATCCACAAATGATTCTACATCTACACGTAAGGAATCGCCTTGGAAATTGAAAAGCTTTTGATATACAAAAAATTGTTTACTTTGAGTCATATCTTTAACTTTCATCCTTTTTCCCTGACAATTTAAGTCTAAAAAATCAAAACTCCTGACTGCCTAACTATTCAACAATAGACCAAAACTGAAAATGAAAGCTGATTCCTTCTCTGAAAAATGTTTAAACAATGCATTTTTCGAGTTACCTTGCGCACCAAAAAACCTGACCCGTTGCCTTGGATTGAGCTTAATGATTATTACGACGTTTTCTTAGTGTAAGATGTTTATTACTATACCACGCAAATTTTTAGGACGTGGAAAATCAGTTTGCCCTCAGTATTGTAGACCTCAAAATCATAATTTGAAAAAAAGAATGAAGGTATCATGAGATTCCCGTCACAACTATACAAAAAGTATGCGGTCACAGAATGTTTGAATATTTTTTGTACGTAAAGCCATTTTTAATTAGTTTTTGACGGCTTTTTTGAAAATTTTACAATGTAAAACTTGTTGAAACTTTGGCAATTTATGTACTGATTTTTTAGTTGATTCAGCTGCTTTGCGTTAGTGTCACTTGTCTAAATAGTCCGAATCTAGTGCACTTCACTCTGACAAATACTTTAAAAATTGTCTTTTTTCTCATTTTTTTTTTTTTTTTTTGTGAAATTTCAATTTTGAAAAATTGAAAATTGAAAGGCTCCTCTAATTCTCCAAGAGTAAGACACTTCGAATGTATTATAGCTGTTATCATCTTGTTCGCCTTCAACTCCACAAACTGCCAACATGGAGGTGTAAAATAAGTTGCCTACCACCTTAATTGCAGGAACTCTAATGGTGCAACTAGTCAGCACTTACAAAATTATAAGCATACTTATATTCCTCACGAAAAAAAGCGGCAATACTTAATAACTTCACTTAATATGGATGTGGATTATAAAGTAAATTGGTAGATTTGGGAGAGTAAACAATCAGTTTTGTAAAAAAAAAAAAAAAAAAAAAAAAAAAAAAAAAAAAAAGTCTTAAAAAATAGACCATTGTTCAATAACTACTTTCGTATTAACCTTAATATCTCTCGAATTAGAAAAAAAAAAAATTAAATTCATAGTTTGGAGGCGAAACATTTTTCCTGTGCTTCAAATTTTTGGCACTAGAATGTAAAACACCGATGATTAAGGAGTGAAACCACATATCTCCATTGCGGTGTTCCAAAATGTGCGCTCCGTTTACATTTTTTCCAGAAAAAACAAACCAACTTTATGACTTGAAATTTATAGAGAATAATTTGCTAAAAGAGAAGAATAATCATGGAAGTGTTAAAAAAATTACATTTGACTATACTTTTTCAAAGAAATAATGAAGAATTGATAGGAGGTCTACAACATATAGCGAATGGAGATAAGTTGGTTCCGCATTTTGGCCATCGATATTTACCACGTTTATTTTAATTGAGAAAAAAAGGAAAAATAAAAAAAAATAGAAAATGAAAAATAAAAAGAAAATTGTGTGGACCTAGTATCATTTCTCCACCTTGTTTATTTTAATTATTTACCACGATCTTTACCATCATCCAGCTCCAGATTACTTATCACCCATTTGTTATAAAATAAAAAAAAATTGACTTGGCTCCTTCCCACTATATTCACTTGTACACTATTTATCGTCATTGATTAGGTACGTCCCTTCGAGGACAGTATCTATTTGTACATATTTAATGCCCCTGTTAAAAATTGGCAGTAGAATCTGTGTTCCAAAATACCATAGACCTACGGCCGGCTGTAAGATTTCCAATAGCTTCTATAGCCGGCTAAACAATTTCTTATAGCCTTTTATAGCCGATGGTGACTAAGCAACTCACAGCCAGGCGATAAAGTGTATGCTAAACGTCGCTAATTACGGATGCTAGGACTTAGGGAGTTTTTGGACCACTGCTCTCTTTTTGGGCCGTAGTATCTTGATTTATTTTGCGAGGAAAGCTCCGTACTTTTGATGGATGCCTGCCATTCCTAATATATTAGAGCGCCTTCAGTTTCGTATGATACTGTGCAATACCTCTGGTGTGAAATAGTTGCTTCAAGCAGTTGCGGCAGGCGGGCAGCCAGCGCGAAACGCGCATTGGCGCCTACAAACCTAACAGGGATACTTCACGCGTTGCGCAATGCGTGAAGTATCCCTGTTAGGTTTGTAGGCACCAGTGCGTCGCTGCTCCGCTTTGTGTTAGGCTCTAATATTTAATCTGGCAGAGTCAGCGTTATTCAACTCATGATTTTGAAATGTTTGCACATCTTGTATGGATTATTCTCGTTTTAATTGATGAAAAAAAATATGTATTGAAGGAAAATATAACGTGGGTTTTGTAAATATTAAGGTGGTTCCAACCAAACTTAATGATTTCCAAAGCACACGAATTTCTACACAATTTCTTATAGCCTTTTATAATCGATGGCGAAAAAGTAACAGCCAGGCGATAAAGTGTAAAGCCCGGCTATAGGAACTATAGCCCGGCTGCATAATTCTTTATCGCTTCGTGTAGCCCGGCCGTATGATTTTCTCCGCATTATACAGCCAGCAATATGATTTTCTGTAGCCCTCTTTGGCCGGCTATAAGAATTCCTATGGTATTTTGAAACGCAGCTCTTATCGCCAATTTTTACCAGGGGCATTAAATCGAGAAATAAGTTTTCCAACCCGAAGAATTTTAGATAGCCGCCACGCAAATTAACAGTGACCATTAATACTTTTCTATTCTTTTCTCTATTTTTCTCACCTTTCCTTTCCTTTCCTTTTCTTTTCTTTCCTTTCCTTTCCTTACTTTTCCTTTCCTTTCCTTCTTTCTCCATATTTTTTCTCAAGGGATTAGTCATATTTTAGCTACTCATTATCGTTTAATTATATCTTTTGGTTTGTGAGTGGTCCTTCACTGACAGACATTTCTGAGAAGTACTTACATTTGAGTCCCTTGATTCAAGAGGGTAAAGTCAATTAAAGTGACTCATTTTAAGTTCACTCCGGACAAAAACGATGAGAATGTCGTACATAAATAATTCAAATAATGATATCATTTCTGAATATGCATTGCTTCACTGAATGTATCATTGATATGGGGGAAGTTTAGAAAAGCTCCAAAAATTTTCCACTCGACGCTACGCCAAATCACTCATGACTAAATTAACTTGGATTTTTTGGAACTTTGTTTATTCACACCAGCGAAAGGTTGCTGTTTTATTCCTTCTGATTTTAGTGTACTTGCATGGTAATACAACTTATCTATATTATACAGCTACAAGCAAAATTATCATATAAAAGCAATAAAATTAACGCACCATAACTTTCTGCTCTGTTTTCTTGCTTACCTCGACACTTTACGGTCTTGCCGTACAGTTTGCGGAACATTTTTCTTTGAGTGTATGACTGGGAGAAGAGATATAAAGTAAAGAAATGAATCTGAGTGGAATAAAGCTACTTAATTCCTCTTCAGAACGAAAAAGAGTTGAGTGCAATGTACAGAAAAGAACAGGTGAGTAGTACATGAATGATCATTCATTATCACGGAGATTCTAGTAAACAATTTTAAGGGCAGGCCCTTCGTCCCCCAAAAACTTGGTTCTCCTTTGTCCTCCTGATCTGAAGTGCTCATGTGTTTTCAAAAATGTATATAATACATAAATAAATGTAAGATGCGTGCCACATAGTTCTCACTTTGAATTTTGCTCGTATACAATCAGGAGGAGGGCAAGAAAGATATGTGAGTAAATTCGGCATGTTATAGGGAAAATTACGGTATATTCTCAAGTAACTAACTTGTAAAAATAAAACCAAAATCAGGGTACAGATCTAAGCTGGTTACTTACCCTGGCCATCGCTGGATGGTTTTTAAAATTATAAAAATGTAACCGCTCAGGACTGAGCTTTCAATCTTGATACGATGACATTAGTAGATGTATTTTTAAATACGATTCAAAATGATCCAGAATGGCTTCACCAAATAACACTTTTTTTAGACTACGGTTAATGCTGTTTTTTCTGGAGGCACACTTTAAAAACACTTAACTTTAAAAAAAAAAAAGATCTTGAGACGGATTCTGAGAAGTGGGATTAATTCGTTCCGCACTTGAAAATATATGATCCACTTACCTCGCCTCTCTTCATTACCTATTGTTAACTGTATTGCATTCACTTCCATGCCAATAAAGTAGAGTGAAGAATTGAAGAATGCTGTAATTGTTTTGAATACGAGTGGAAAATCTCAAGTTGTTACTCGTTGAAGTTGTTTTAAATATTGAGCTCATGAATAAAATTAAGACTCGAGTGCTTTCTCTCTGAGTTCTTATTTTACCTTCTTCTTTTTCTTTCAAAATGGCAAGACTTGATCATTATTATAGTGTCCTATTTAGAGTACCTCCATGGAGGGCGTATGGACGCTGGGTCCTTAGGATAAAAAAAAAATAGCGGCAACTTTGGATAAAAAAGCGTTGTTGCCAATACTTATGACGGCCATCCCATCCCCCTTTGCAAATACACACATATTGCCATATTCGTGCCATAATGTGGAGGTCGATATGTGAAAATATATTTTTCTATTCAAGCGTAAGCTAGAAATGTTTCTTCAACAAAAACTGATTATGAATGAACACGACTGTATATACCATGCAAGCAGGCCCGCCACATCCAATCTCGGGCCCTGGTACCAGTTTTAAGGTCCGGGCCCCAAGCACGGAGGGGGGGGGGGCCGAGGGGAATCCCCCGAGAGATTTAAAAATTTATACGACTTATCGGAAGCATTATGAAGCTTCCATAAAGAATTTTTCCATCAATTTCTGCGGAGTACTTATGTTTTTTTTTTTTTTTTCTAATTTCAGCACAAAATACTTGCGAATTGTTGCATTCAAAATATCTGGAAAATTATTATTTTATTTTTTTTTTTTTGGGGGGGGGCATATGATACTATTTTCAGTTCTAAGAGGGCCAGGCCCCTGGCCCCCCTGGAATCCCCCTTCGTTTGTCTATGGCAAGGAAGTTGAGCCATGAGCCATTGAAGTCGAGGATGCCCAGACTGGAGACTCTTAGCATCTGACGACGGAAGAAAATGAAACGGAGTTACTAAAAATATCCCTCTGTACTGAAAATCTTGAAAATAGATAGGAGTTTTCCAAGAAGTATACTTCTTTGAAAATTTAAGAAGAATTCTACAGTGCCCCAGCGTATTTCTGAAAATCTATTCACCTTTTGCGAAATTTTTAGGGTGAATTTTTCACTTTTTCTTACGAAACAAGGGTTGCATGTGAATTCGTAGTGGTTTTTCACGGGTAACACGGGCTCCGGTACCAGGGACCCAGTATCCCCCCCTTGTGGCGACCCTGCCTTCATGCACGCTGGGCTTGTCAATTTCTCCTGAAATTTTTGCAGTGGTGAATGCATGGCTGAAGTGCGCTTCAGCTAGAATTGTATTTAGCAAATGGGTGGTTTTTCTACGAGGATTAAAAATAAACGAGTGGCACGAAATATAACAAAAGAATATGAACTATGCAAAACGATAATCCGGGTATCGGAACTTGGCTGTTTTGAAAACGCCTTCAAATGCGGCGTTATACCTCACGCATTCCGGAGAGTTCAAATAGTTGTATCATTGCGCCTTAGAAATGCGACGGAAGATTACAATTGAAATAGCCTTCATGCACGCTGGCCTTTTCGATTTCCTTTGACATTTTTGCAGTCATGAATGCGCTTAAGTGCGCTTCAGCTAGAATTGTATTTAGCAAATGGGTAGTTTTTATAGGAGGATTATACTTAAACAAGTGGTTAGAAATGGAAACAAAATAATATGAACTATGCAAAACGATTATTCCGATAATGGAACTTGGCTGTTTTGAAAACGCCTTCAAATGCGGCGTGATACCTCACGCATTCCGGAGGGTTCAAATAGTTGTATCATTGCGCCGTAAGAATGTGACGGAAGATTACAATTGAAATAGCCTCCACGCCTCCTTGCTGGGCGTGTCGATTTCCTTTGACAATTTTGCAGTGGTGAATGCATAGCTGAAGTGCGCCTCCTGTTTCTTTTCCCTCCCCCCGAATTTATATGGGGAAGGAGAGTGCAAATTATACTATTTTCATTTCTAGGGGAGGACCAAGATCCCTTGGACCCCCTATCCTTCCCCTATAGCTAAGTCCATGTCCCTACCCAATACATTCGAATATCTGAATAATTAAATTTCCAATTAACATTAAAAAAGAGGGGGAAATGCGGTATCTGCGAGGAGTTTTGGTTGATTAAGTTAGTAATTACACGAGAAAAGATTTAAGAAACGATCGCAAAAAAATTGAACAGCATGGTCAATTTTAGAGATCTGATTCTGTAACTTATCGAAAATGGAAATATACTTTATTATTGGAGTTCTCAATATTTTCGGGAGTTGAATCTCGGGGAAAACATAACGTAAGCTCACTAGCAGGTAGTCGACAGCAATCGAATGTATTGAGCTCTTTTCTCACACTTTTTCAAAGATTAAGCGGCAATATATAATAACTCATCAATATAATCACTCATTTTAACCTCAAATGAACAATGAAGCCGCAACGCTGACACGTGCCTAGACGAACGTCAATTTTGGAGCTAATCTCATTTTTTTTTTTTTTTTTTTTTTTTTTTTTTTTTTTTTTTTTTTTTATAGTTTATTTGGCTTCTATTCCAGTTTTGGAATCTACAGCCATCTATAGACAAGAGTTTAACGTAGAGATATTTTTTTATCGTCAGTAGACATCAGGGGGATTTTGACACATCCATGCTCCAGTTTTCAAATTTTCTGGGATGAAGGCCAAGTAGAATCTGTTTCTGCAGATCTACTCGTCATTTCCGTAAAAATACACCGGGATTCAAACCCGGGACCTCTTGGTCTCGAGTCAGACGCGCTGACCGCTAGGCCAACCGGGCCGGCTAACCTCAATTTATTTTGCACCGAATTAGGCTTTTTTGAGGGGGGGGGGAGGGGGGCGCTGATCTCAATGTGAGTTGACCTCATTGTAATTGTCTCTAAAAAGCAAGGATCACTTACCATTTTCACCGATAGTATGAGAGACCCAACATTGGCCTGTATCGTAGACCAGGTTGCCTACCTGGTAGGGCAATGACCTAGTCGTGTAAAAAAGCGATTTTGCTATGATTAAAGCTGATCACCACAGAAAACTTCAATCTGAATAACACGTTTGAACTTGTTTCAAGCTGGAAATTCTTGAGCGGCTACTTTGTTTTGAGTTACCTCTTTATTCAGTGAACACTTAACTTCGAGTATTCTGTTCACTTATCTATAAATTATTTGTTTATTTCTTTGTTCTTTTCTTTTCTTCCTTACAGTTAAGTACCAAGTATGAAAGACCGTTCATATACAGGGTCTTTAAAACATTACATCCTTACAGCTAAGTCACAGGAATCAGTAAAAAATAGACAAAAAAATTAAAGAATGCATGTATAAATGCAATTTAGGCTTTTCTCGAATGTCTGAATGTTAATGATGTACTAATGATTCCAACTCTGGTTGCTTGAGGTAAAATCTGGACAGAGTGATTCTAAAATCTTTCTCAAGTAAGCTTATACTTTGTAATATCCTGTCTTAATTTAAAAAAATAAAAAACTTTTGCCAGCATCTTACCTAACACTATGCTTAGTAATTTAGCAGAAACATAATTTTCACGGAGGATATTTTTACTTCTGCTGGGTGCTTCTAAATTCTTCGAGTATGGGAGTAACTTTTATGAAGACCCTGTATAAGGCATGCCCCTCAGACATGGCCACAATATGACACAATATGTACCAGGTGATAAGACAGACAGGCCCCCTCCACTCCCGGTTCAAGAGAAAACTACAGAAAACCAAGGATTGGAGGTGATATACTATCAGTTTAGAGAAGTAACCACATCAAGCAATATAACCATCATATATTTGCAGTGAAAACCACCCTCATTGAACTAAGTTGGCGTCAAAAATATTTCGCATCGATCAGGTAAGAGACTTCTTTCGTCAGGAAGAATGTTTTTGCACAAAGGTTTTAATTTCCTAGTAAAAGCTTTTAGTTCATTGTTTTTTCCCCCTGTGAATATTATTTGGATTACATTTTGTAAAAAGAAACCAGGAGCATTCCGCAGTGTTGCTAGAATTGCACAACTTGAATTCTCTAGAATAGAAATACTGAAATCATGTACAAAATAAAATTACACAGATATGATTTTTGTCTTGAATTTATAGTTTCTTTGAGGTAATGATAAAACTTGTTTAGGTGATCAGTTTACGTTTGCAAGGTGAAGCAAGTTGCACAATCTTAGCGACATTGGAATACGCTTGGTTCCTTTTCGCAAAATGCAACCCATTTATCAGTATGTCTTCTTACATTTCCAAGTTGTGGTCCACTATAGTCATGCTGAATGCGGAAAAAGACTTCTTAATGAGACGCGTTCTTTCTTAAAAAGACTTCGCTTCTTAATGTATGCTCCTTTAGCACATGCGAAAATTTTTGCAACCTTGGATTGCCGAAATATTTTTATAAACTGAATCACTGAGTGGATCGCATTTAGCGAAAAGGAACCAGCGCAATTACATTGTTTTCAAAACTGTGCAACTTCTCCATTTGTTTAAAAAAATACCCAATATATGTATAGTATTAAAATTTACACAGTTATTTTTCTTTAAAATTAACAATTTTTGGCGGAAAGCCAAAACTATTTGCTATCCTAGGAGACTTCTTAGATAATTTTGAAGGAGCAACACTGTAATCGCGCTGGTTCCTTTTTGCTATATGCGATCCAAGTATAGTCTGCAAAGTTTAAGTCAAGATTTAATAATTTTAACCCGATTAACGATAGTTTAAGTTGACCCTGCGTCTATGAGTTTAATCTATTGACTCAATTTTTGTGGAAAGGGTGTACATTTTTCATAAGGAAACTGAAAACCTTAGTTTCAACTTAACACGTAAAAGTTTATACATTTCATAGATTGCGGGATTTAATCTCGTCAGGGATTCAAAAACTCGCAGTGTTTGGGGAGTTTTTTTAGTGGGTCAATTTTTCAGTTTTGAAAGGAATGCGTTGCATGGGAACTTGCTTCTTCAATGAAACCATCGATGTTTTAATGAGTCAAACATCTTCTTAAAATTAAAATATTTCATTTTCTCGGTAACTTCACTTTGTATGAAACTGTCACGTATGTGTGGAGTACGGAAAATAATCATTCGAAACGATTTGTGTCCTAATTTGACGAATCGGAGGCCGACATCATTTGGACGCATTTAACCGGAGTTGGCCTAACTGCATTCAGCATTGCTGAATTTTCTCCTTGATATTTTATTATTTTACACGATGCCGAAGTAAAACGACGCGACGTCTCAAAAATTTCTGTTAATTTACCCTTGGATACGAAACATATTCTCACATAATTTCAAAGCAGAATCTGCTTCAATTTCTTGTAAAAAAGATGGAAAAAACACGATGGGAAATTAGGCAACGTCCAATGTAATTACATTGATTCTGGCCCATCATGCCGTCCACTCCAAGTCATCAAAGCTGTCATGAGTTCAAATTACTACGAAATACAGCGTGTTTTTATAACTTATACCGTTCAAGTATACCGTTTTGAAATTTGCAAAATTAGACATCAATTCAGAGAGTAGAACCTCGCAAGACCGTGATATACACATTTCAATCTCTAGAGATGCAAAATTCCCTTTTTTCTGTTTATTATTTTCAGAAATAGAAGAAAATGATAACAGAGCGAGAGACACAACAGCCCGAATGCAGACAACAATAAAAACACACTAAATACACTAAAATACAAAAAAACAAATGGGTATACAAGGCTATGGAGTATGGAGGATAAAACAACAAGGACGTTTCGGGCCAATTACATGCCCATTCTCAACTGGAACAGAAGCTAAAAAATGTAAAAATTAATTTTACATTTACTTTTTACATTTTTTAGCTTCTGTTCCAGTTGAGAATGGGCATGTAATTGGCTCGAAACGTCCTGGTTTGTTTATTTATCCTCCATAGCCTTGTACACCCATTTGTTTTTTTGTATTTTAGTGTATTTAGTGTGTTTTTATTGAAAATGATAACTCGAAATCCTCATAAGGTAGCGTTACACGTTCAAATTTCTCAGAGACTTAAACGAATGGTTACAAAAAACAGCAAAATTCGGTGATCACTATACGTATTCAGCAATGAATGAAATGCAATGAAAATGAAAAGAATTATTTTGGAATAAAAACATGTTTCAGTGATAGCTGTTAGCAAAATTGAATTGAAATTATAATAATAAACTTTCCACTAGAGCTTGCAAGGTGCTTTTATTAAAGTGAATGCTGCCAGTATAATAATACTCTTGTAAAATCGATCGCAGATAATTTCAAAATTAAGAGGCATGTTCACGATGTCAGGCAATTAATTTCGGCTTCTTTTTCGAAGGGTTATTGAGTGAAATTTTCAGAAGAGCAGAATATCGCTTTAAATGATAGCTTCATTGAGCTGCCAAGCCAACCCATTTCTGTATGGAGACAATAACAGTTCCCACGGGTCGAAATAGTTGCCTAACCACTTCTTTGCAGGCGAGACACACTTTGGTGCACCTGGGGAATCATGCAGTTAGGCTTTGCAATGGATTGATCCGTTTTCCTTCATTTTTGCGATTAAGCAAAAACAGTTCCCGCGCGGAAAATTTTTTTGCGACTAAGCAAAAACAGTTCCCGCGCGGAAAATATTTGAATCTCCAGATTTCTTTCATGTACGTCTTATTTTTATGATTTTTAGCAGAAGCCCCTTGGCTTCCCATTCTTGCATGCGAGATACATTTTTTTGGAAAACAAATTGAATTTCAGGCAGTATTCAGACTTATTTTATCCATCTCCTTTGACAGAGGAAAAAATATCTCACCCTTGTATTGGAATAAGGTATTAAAAAATCAAAATTGGCTGAATTTAGGATAGAAAAACGCATTGCTGAAGTTGCTTGAATTTTGTAACTACTTCAACTTTGTAAAAAAGTGAAGCTCTGTAATTTTGATCATCTACTATTATTTTTACACAAAATCAGTTCAGTTTTTGCGTGTTCTTAATTGTTATATTTAATTTTGTATTAGCTCTTTCCCTTTCTTAGAGGGGGGAGAGAGAAGGAAAGTTGCCACAATTTAGAGTGGAACCCTACGACTGTTTCTACCCTCTTCCTTCCATCATTCTAACAATCCCAAACTTCAGGGAATGCTATTTTTTTCTTCGTGATCAAGTTCGCAACTTTCCAAAGATAAGTTGTTATTTTAGCTCTACCATTATTATTCTTTTTTTTTACAGGAACTGTATTTTACAAGTTTGGACGACGACGGCAGGCCTACTACTTAAAACTTTGGGAGAAGAGGGAGAAGAAAACAAACTAAAATTTTTCTGCTGCCCGCATTATTATCATACGATAAAATTATCTGAGGAAATATATTTATCATAAAGCAATACTACCTCCCAACACTGAACGCCGATTGAGAACGTCACTTCTCTTACAAACAGGTGATTCCGACCAACAAATAACATCAATTTATGCTTTTAAATTGAAAAGAAAAATACCACAACTGCGGATACCTATTCGTAACGCTACCCTCTCTGAGTTCTGGACATTTTCTTTCATCCCACCCCTCTCAATAGTGACAATGGTATTATCTCCTGCGATCGAAATTTTAGAAGCCTGCCAAATTCACCCCGACGTGGACTCAAAAATCGAGTCTACCCTTCAAGATTCCATCGCCCTCTCTTATTTCGACCTGCAGTACCTCCAGTTCCCTCCGACAGAGCGACTATTATTTTATGAAGTTCGTCCGCCTGTATTCGCCGATGCAATACTCTCGAATCTCAAACGTTCTCTCTCTCTCACCCTGGGGTACTTCCGTCCGATTGCCGGAAAATTGGTCTGGCCATCCGACTCGAACGAGCCTTTCATACAAATCGATGAAGACGATTCGATACCGTTAACAATAGCCGAATCCAACGTGGACCTGGACTTCTTCTGCAGCGATACTCCACGGCGCGCGACGGCGTACCGCCCTCTAATACCTGATCTACAAAGCTCCGACAGGGAGTCAGGCCTCATGGCATTACAAATCACGATTTTTCCAAACCATGGATTCTGCATCGGAGTGACCTACCACCACGTGGCCCACGACGGGAAAGGTCTATCGCTCTTCTTGAAATCCTGGGCCAACATCTGTAAGAATAGGTGCACGGATAGTTTGCCACCGGAGTTGACCCCCGTCTACGACAGAGCGTTGATCGACGACCAGTATAACATCAAGGAGCTCCTTTTGAATAATGTAAGTGCGTATAAAAATACGAGCTTAAAATTACGAGAAATCGATTACGAAGGATATTACCGAGGGCAATTTACCTTGTCGTCATCAGCTATAGACGGGCTCAGGGAGTTCGTCACCCAGCGGCAGGGATATCCTTGTAAAATGTCCACCTTCGTTCTGGCTTGTGCGCATCTATGGGTGTGCCTTGTAAAAACACACAAACTTTTCGACAAGAGGGTTTATTTCGTTTGCGCCGCTGACCTTAGGAGCAGGCTGCAGTTCCCGGTACCGGCCACTTATTTTGGGAATTGCGTGTTTCCTTGCATCGCGAGTGCCGCGGGAAATGATCTGATGGGAGAGGACGGTCTGATACTAGCGATGGAAGCCATCAGCGAAGCCCTGAAAGGGTTGGGGGTTGACCCCGTCCCGGGGGATGTCAAGAAGCTTTCTTTACGACCGGATCTGTTCCAGGAGATGAGGGTTTTGTCCCTGGCGGGGTCACCGCAGTTGCGGCTCTACGACACGGACTTCGGGTGGGGGAGACCGAGGAAGGTGAAGGTCGTGTCCATCTCGAGGAACGGAGAGATCTCGTTGGCGGAGAGCCATGATGGTAGCAGAGGGATGGAGATTGGTCTCATGATGACGGAGGAAAAGCTTGGAGTGTTTTCTTCTCTGTTTGCCGACGGGATTAAATAGCAGAAACAGAAGTGGTTGAAGTTACGATTTTCTGTGCTAATTTGTTCAAATATTAATAAAATTTTGTTCCTTTGTCGGCTATGATGCTTTGTTTTTCAAGGCTTTGAAAAGAGACACGTGTGTATGATGAAATATGAAGCAATTCGATTTTCTAAATTGTTTTTCAAAATTCAAATTATAACACAATTGAAGAAAATTAATACACTTTAGCTCATAAAATTGTCTTATCATTGTCCTTTATTGGTATTTCTTAGGATGTACTTTGATAAGTCTCGTAAAATATACTTCTGGTCCAAATTTAGTTTGGGAAAAACAAAAGATGCAAACATACATCGTGAAACATCATCATACATAAGCATGGGTTTTTATAGTAATCCTCATGAATCCATGAACTTCAGGTTTTTCAATGTGGTTGTATTACCTATTTGAAAGCTTGATGCAAAATATTTCATACTTTTTGATATGCAGAATTTCACTGTCCACTCTCGTTTTTTTCTTTCGTTTCAAAATTCCTTTAGACTTCCTTGTAAGTCGTGACTTCGTGAGGAGTTAAAAATACGCGTCCGTGTAATGTCCAGTGACATATAACCGTAATATAAGACGAGCACAAAACGCCTAAAATTGTATCGATAGGCAAAACTACTAACTCTTTCGTGATATATTCGTGGTTGAGTATATACCTACAGTGGGCTGAACTGCATGTATTTCGATCGGGTTCCGTGTTTTTATTTAATAAGATACCTATTAGTAGGTATCGTTTACCTATCGGCGTAATAACGTTTTTTATGAGTAAAGTCAAGCTTTCCGCTCATGGAGGAAACAACAATTTACTTGGGTATAAAATTGCACGCTAAACGTCACTTTTCCATTGTGCGAATTGTGTTCCACGTGAAATTCTGGCGAAGAATCATTTATCAGTGGCTCAATTAACTCGTATAGGTACCTTGTTTAATGTTTCATTCAATCCAAAATAGGAAACATAGAGAGCTTATTTCCAGACTTTTCTCGGTAAAATATTTTATCGGGAGAAATGAAGCAACGTTGGAATGCTCAACGGCGTCGAAATACAACATGGGCCGTTTAAGCCCCATTATTCGACACCGCGATTATCATAACGCGAGTTCGAATAAGCGTGCCAAACACAGTGCGGTCATCGTTGAACACATATTAGCGCCTGCAAGACTGTGGAAATACTTCACGTATCACGTCAAACAGCGCGGTCGTCGTGAGCCGCATATTAGCGCCTACGAGACTGCGTGAATACTTCTCGCATTGCGCCAAACGCAGTGCAGTCGGTCAGTTGGCCTGAAGCGCACATTACGAGACATCACGAGTAATTCAGCGACTGCGCGCACAGCGCAGCGCGGTGCGTGCTTTAATAGTTGTAATTTCTCGGCGTCAGACCCACACCCACAACGTAGTGGACACAATATCCAACCAGTGTACATACACCGCGAGTCTGCAATCCTCGAAGGATCGTGGAGATTTCCCTGCTTTCTGTTAACTTTTCCATCATTAAATATACCTCATCTACTGGTCCTTCAAACAATCTGAAAATCTGAATCTGTGATATGCTGATGAGGTCTAAAAAGGCCCAAACCGGTGGTATAGATCTCTCGGCGTGACTCGCCAACTTAGTATTCCAAAGCAAACTGCCTGAACTGAACACTCTCCCCCCTCAGTTTCGTACTGGTACGCATTAGAGTTCAAAAAATTTAATTTTGACTCTAATTATAATTTTCGGAACTTCCTGGCTTTGTTTTCCCCGCGAAATGGTATGGACCCAGCACCATTTCTACACCTTGTTACATACAGTTCGGGCCACTTCTTGGTGGTTTTTTTTTTTTTTTTTTTTTTTTTTTTTTTTTTTTTTTTTTCATTTTCCTATTAATAGGTATACACATTTATTTAGGAGAAGATCCGTTATACTTATACACACAATGACCCCGCAGATAAAACAACTATAGTTGTTGCCATGGTGTAGATGTACATATACTTATCAGGTACTTAAGGGGAGGGTCTAGGTACGGGGTTCCTGAGCTCATCTGGATGAGGGTTGGAGAGGGAGTAGGGATCTACATGATTGGAGGGAGGGAACAAAAATTCGGGAAAATGTCTGACGACGTCATTTGTGGACCGTCTCAATGATGAGCAGTCTCGTCAAATTAGAAAGGTGACGAAGAACTCGAACTTTCTTCGTGTGGAATCGATTCTTAAAACAATTTGTAAAAAACATAAAGACAACTCTTTAAAAAACTGTTACAATGTTTGTTTTAGAAGATCCTTTTAGGATGTTTTTAAGTAAAACTTACAAGGGGTTCAGTCATAGTAAAGTGTACATCGATGGCGAAACTGCAGAAATAATGCGTATCTCCGTTTGCGGCGTTACAGACTTCCTGTCATATTGTATTTCCTACATGGTAAACTACCGAACGTCATTTTTTAGGCATTTTGATGATTTTTCTTCTCTTCATGAGAATATTCTGCGAAAACTTCAAACCATAAGATTGGCTCGGTCTTCTTTTTAAAATAAAAGAGGAGCGGAGATTGTGAAACACCGTAAGCGAGATACAAATTTTTGCAGTTTCACCGTCGATATAGGAAGTGTCAGGAAACTTTTAAATTGGACTGTGACTTCGCAAATCTAAAAAAAAAAAAAAAAATGGGGGGGGGGGTGCTAAAAAAGTCATGAAAATGTGGCCATTTTTTTATCATGGTTGGAAGCTCAGTCAAATTTCAAAATTTCCTGACTTTTTTCTGACTCTTGGGAAAAATTTCCTGACTACTACCACTGACGCTGAAATTCTCCAACTTCTTACAAAAAAAAAAGAGAGAAAAGTTAATTTAAAAGTAGCAATACCTACAACATTTGAAGCACCACAATTGTACATTTGAAACTTGCAATGGCGAACCCAAATAAGAAAATTTTTATGCAGCCTGGAAATATTGTAAAATATTCCATGCCTGAATAAGAAAAATTAGAAGGGGAAGAGAAAAATCAACTATGAGCGGATATGTGTCAATATTTAGAATCCTTTAACTGGAACTAGCGCACAAATCGCAGATTTAGGACTTACCTACGGCACTCGTTTTGCGGCACAAAATTCCTGAAAATTCGGTAACCCTGGTAGCCCTGGGAATTTCTCTGACCCGGTGCAAAATTACCTATTTTTTCTTTTATATTTCCGGGTTCTTTTCAAATTCCTGGACATTTTCAGGTCTTCCCTGACCCTTGCAGCCTCAATTCGGCGTTTTTTCATTAGCAAAGTAGCATATTTTTCATCTCTACGATACACATTCTCCTCGTTGCAAAATAAGTATGACGGTGACACGCACGGTTCCTATGTCAGCTGGAGCGGTGCGCAGCGCCAACTCGCTTGGAAACGAAATCGCTGCTAAGTTCGCCTTCAAATTTGGCGACGCAACCCAATCCCACACCGAGGTTAATTAAGTTGTATCCGCCGATTGACTGCATTCTGAATGTTTCTAAATATCCTGAGGACAGTTTCGCTTCCTTACATTTGAGAAATTAATCATTAATTGACAGACGCATATTGTCATGCTAAGGATAAACCCCGTAAAAAATTCATACGTTGCCAAATGTGTCTTGAAAAAGTGAATATTTTTAAGGAGATCTATGAATATTTTTGAAAGATCCAGATTACTTACATCAAAGTGCGAACTATCTGAAAAATTGGAAGAAAACATCCAAAACTTTTCGAGGAAATCTGTTTTATCGATGAAAATTTGGTGACAGAGGAGAGTTCTTTTCGAGGGGATTCTTTCCTTAGCAACGCAATAGGTGTAGTTTTCAGCCTAAATTCTCCTCAGCGCGTAATATGGATGACGGCGCAGCGTCGGATCGCTGGGAAATCAAATCGCTGCTAGTTCGCCTTCAAATTCGGCGATGCATCCCAACCCTACACCGGAGTTAATTAAGTTGCATCCACCGATTTGCTTTGGATGGATGTTTCTTGCCAACGCTGACGGGCGGTATACCGGCGCGCAATGGAGGTTTTAGATATTAAGTCACAGCCCTGAGAATTTTCTTGACTGGGAGAAAAATTACCTGTTTTCTTCCTGTTTTTCCGGTTTTATTTTTCGAATTTCCTGGCTTTTACAATTTTTCCTTGACCCTTGCAACCCTATTTAAGTAAATTTCAGAGAGAGATAAATTTTGCTTTAGAAAAATAGCCAAAAAGGGTTTCCTGAAACGAATATTTAAACAGTTTTTCTCCAGGATTTTTGCACACTGGTTTTTGAAGATCATTGTTATCGGGTTAGGGTAAAAAACTAACTCGGGAAAAATGCATTTTTTTCTGAACTCCCAGAGATAAATTTTGTTTTAGAAAAATAGCCAAAAAGGGTTTCCTGAAACGAATATTTAAACAGTTTTTCTCAAGAATTTTTGCACACTGGTTTTTGAAGATCATTCTTATCGGGTTAGGGTAAAAAACTAACTTGGGAAAAATGCATTTTTTTCTGAACTCCCAGAGAATCATCAGAGAAGGGAGGCATATTGACAAAAAATTAAAAAAACGGTGGTTTTATCATTTTACCTTAGGAGCAGTCTAGTCAGCCCAAGAATGAGTATTTGCCACAAAACTTTAAAGTTTCTCTTTCCAGATAAGTTCATAAACAGTTCAGAACAGTTGACTCCTAATGTCCGATAAGGACAATATGAAATTTTCGTTCATTTCAGACTCATTAATGTATGGCAGGGTTCTAAATCAGCTTGCTGCCAACATTTGATTAGGTAGGTATTTCAATCACTCCATCAAGAAACCATGGATCTCTACCATGACAGATTCCGGTGGTGGGTAAGCTTCGCAGAGCTCCCCAGTGCGCCATAAAAGCGGCTTATACATACATTTCATTCAGATGAGTTTTTTTAAAGATCTGTGCCCAACAATCTATAACTTGAGGTAATTCATTTGACAAACCTATATTTATACAATCCTTCATTCAAATTGACAACCCTATGGTGAAAGCAAAATCAATCTTACCTCTCACTATCCATATGCATTGGTTAAAATTAAGACGATTTCAATTCCTCGTGCATTCAATGAATATCATGTATATTGTAAAACTTACAAATGCAGTGGATAATTTTTGTGGCAAAAATCAAGTCCTATACAAAATTTTAATAAAAAAATCATGATGCTTATCTTCGCACCTTTTGTAGTGGCGCATTAATTCTTTACTCAAGGTCAACTTCTCGGTCGTTCGTAACACATTTGTATCAATATCTCAATAAAAGAGAAGTTCTTCTCATTAAGATGTGTTCTTTTTTCCGTCAGCCCTTTTGTAATTAATAACACATTGACCTATAGTTTAACAGAAATGCACCAAATGGCATGAAGTTTTATTTCTCCAGACAAGACTCAATGTCCAATACAAAGTTCAACAGCTGTTCTCTTGACTTAGAATTTTTTCTTGACTTAGAATTTTTGATAGGAGAAAGTAAACATCTAGCTGAATTCAAATATACTTACTTCAATCTCATCCCATTCCAAAACGCAACCTTAGATGAGTTTCTGTGAAATTATGTCCATTTATAGGTCAGTGTATCTACGGACTCGGCACTAAAAACATCCCTGACTATCCAAAGTTTTCCCTGACTAAAATCTCTGACTTTCTACATCGCCAATTTGCACCACAGGCATTAAAATTAAAAATTATTGCAATTCAGTTAACTGCAAATGATAGAAACATGTAAAACTTTTTTCTTATGGTAGTAATCATTCAATTAACTATGAATGAGATTCCTCATTGAAATTTATTCCTCGGTCCTCTTCTCAGAGTGTAACTGAGAGCACTGAACCCTGAACCAGGCTAGGAATCAGTTTCATTGAGTGGACAGCTCCGACATTACATCAGATTTGAATAAGCCACATTATTTCAAAATTGAATAAGTTCTAATATTTCAGATTTGAAAAAGTTTCAAGATTTTTCCTAAATCCAGTCTTAAAACTCCTCACTCCATAAAATTCACTGACTTTCCCTCACTTGATGAAATTTCCTGTTTTCCAGACCTTTCAACATCGTGTGCATAAAAATCTGATTTCTTTGAATGCAACTTCAGTGTCTTTTAAGATGGACTGAGCATTAAAGTATGAGGTAGATAAAATTAGCGACTTAAAAGTTTAGCTAATTGAATAGTTTTAATAAAATCAAAATTATATAATCATGAAAATTCGAAATTTCATACCATGATCACATTTTGTTTTTTGCTAACCGACCTGAGGTTTACACTTGATTGAAAATTAATACGAAGGCATCCTAACAAGTGAGTTTCTCTATTTTTTTCTCTCTGCAAATTTAATATTTGAAGCGATAGAGGAAAAAGTCTTTTACTGATCTTCCTCTTATTTTTAAACAAGGTTGGTGGATTCTTTTTTAAATCTGACTCACGGTCCAAGACTTTGTGCATAGAGAGGCACAGGTGACACTTTTGAGGTATGAGATTATGTACACCAAATATCTAATTCATATTCAGTAGTATAGCGGTCTCTTGATCAGTGATCTCTTGATAAATTTTCAATATTATAATATGTATGCTTTTATTATTCTAATATTATTACTGGTAAATATGTATGTGACTTTTTAGACTTATTAAACGATAGCAACATCAAAAATTACTTTGTTGAGTTGGTTTCCGTGGATTTTACTTGAATATCCCCTCATGATAGCCCACCAAGAGTCTAGTTCAGTATTCATCGGGCAAGCACCGTCACTGTCAATAAGGATCTTGCCAGTATTAACGCTTTTCTTGAGACTTTCTCTTGGGTTCTTTGTCCTGGCTACACCTCATCTTCTCCTGTGTGTTGCTCATGAGCATGCCTTTTCAAGTTCTATATGGACCAAGTTTATCAAAAAGGAACTAACCCACATCAAGTTGAAACTGAGAAAAAGAGGTTTGAAGTTTTAATCCTCCATAAGACTCAATGTAGACTGTAAAATTTAACCTCTCTTTTCACAAACTAATCTCTTTTTTTTTTCAACTTTCAGTTTTGGGCAAAATATACAACTAGAGGAACTTAAAAACATCCTTAACTCAATTTTTTCCCAAATGTGGGTTGGTTCCTTTCTGATGAACTCGGTCCATATAGCCTTCCGCAGGTGAACTTTGGTTTATTACTGTAATCATAAAAAATCAAATGGACCCATTTTTGTAGAAAATAACAGTTCCATTTATTAAAATATACAAAACATACGCAGTAAAAAAACAGTGCAAAACTGTTTAGATAATACCAATCTTGTTCGCTACATCCAGAGCATCATAGTCAGGAGCAAGGTGTACGTACGCTTTCTTTTTACCATCAGGTCTGAAAAAAAGAGATGAGTAAGTTAGTCTGAGTAAACTCTTTATGACTTACTATACGAAGACAAAACAAGAGTAGGTATTTAAAAATAATACACTGATCAGTTGCCCATCTTTACATTAAAAAAGGCAGAGTTCTCCTTGTTTTAAGCAAGAGTAGGGTCATAATTTTGTTATTACCCGATTGTCCATTTTTAGGCTTGTAATTGTTTTCTTGCTGTTACTACTTTTGCTTATTCTTATAAAAAATGATGATTCATTCATTGCATTGAACATATTTGATTCATCTGAAAATATATTGAAATGACTGGGCGCATCGTTGCTATCAGAAAACTAGCACTGGGTAGCTCAGTTTTGAGTATTTTGTCTCCAGATTCCAGAGAAAAGTAAATTCAGGTCCTGTGCATTGTTCCTCTTAACTTGATTGAGATATAATTAAAGCCTTTAGCCAGTTTTTGTACTGCTTATTACTGTGTGACTCAAACTTTAAAGGTGGTCCTAATACCATAGCACGACCGATGAAGAGTTTTCACCTTATCAAACAGTATTTTTTTCCTCCTAGGTATTGAAAAAATTTGCTTTGCGTGTGATTGAGGGGGGGGGGGGGGATTGGCTCCTAAGAACTAAAGAACTCTGATGAAGGGTAGGATAGTAATCTATATATAATAATACATTTAATAGAATTACTAGGATAAAACATAATTATCTAAGAAAATCATACAACGAATCATACTGATGGAGTCTTTGGATGATGGTGCAAAAGATGAATACTTTAGATGTGACCAGATTCATGAAAAGGGATCTTTTTCAGTCACTTTTTGCAAATGCATAAAGGGAGAAAATCAGGAAATTTTGGCGCAAGTTTGACCCTAAAATCTCAAAAACTGAAAGAAAGATATCAGTTCTGAAATTCCAAGAAGAAAGTTCTTAGTTTAGGTGAAAACACTGGTTAAAAATTTAGGGAAATTTTCTCCCACAAGATAAGGTATCTTTCATAGTTCTGGTCACAAATGAACTCCAACAAAAAGAAGGTACAAGTCATTCGCATCTCACCTAATCATGGTGTTAACTTTAGAGATTTTAATGTCATATAACTTTTTAACGGCAGCTTTAATGTGGTACTTGTTAGCCTTCAAGTGAACGATAAAAACTAGCGTGTTATGGTCTTCTATTTTCTTCATTGCCGCTTCAGTTGTCAATGGATACCTAATAACGTTGAAGTGGTCCATTCTGGAATCAAAGAAAAGGTAGGTTATGAAATCCGTTAATTTTTGGGAGTTCTGCAGTGCCAATGGAAGACATATCAATGGCCAAAGTGTGAAACCTCCTCCTCCGTTTGCGACACTGCAGACTTCCTGCCATACTTCATTTTTTCACTAGAAAATTGAGCAACTTTAATGCCTTGAAAACTTCCCAAATTTTCCTCCTCCATTAGTAGAATATTCTGTAGAAATTTCAAGGTATAGAGTTGACTCGTTTCTCTCTAAAAAAATAAAATAGGAGCAGAAATATTTAAACACAGCGAAGGAGATACGTGGTTTTGCACTTTAGTCATCAATATATGTTGCAGGCAAATACTTTAATCAGGCATTTTATGAAGTATGGAGACGGAATTTTGGAAATGTGTAAAGTTACATACGTGTTTACAAAGGCTCTTGAAATTTCAGAAAGTAAGAATTTAATAAGTACAAACTATCATTGTATATTCCTTTTTCAAAATGCTCCTTTAGTCCTTTTAAGTGTTAAAATTGTTGAGACTCTGTAGTGGGTGCAACCAGTCTTCAATTACCTATAAAAATATAAACTCTAAGCACACTCACTTTATTATAAAAAGAAAAGTTGTTTTCGAACACATTCCGTCATCAGCTTTATGACGAGCCATACTTATAAAAGAGTGAGTGAGCTTGGTGTTTATATTTCTACTAGCTTTGCGGGGTGCGCTGCACGCACCCTCACGACTAGGCATTGGGTTCCTCTAGACCTTTTGCACCCCCAGTCACCAGCTCTGCGGATGACTTTGGGCCATCAATGCATGATACTTAAAATCTAAGAGGAAATTTTTCGAACTTTGTATATTTATATTTGACAAAATTTTGTACTTAGATTGTAATTTTTTCAAAATCGTTTGACTTCTTCTTTAGGTAATATAAAACATGAAGTGAAACACTTCTGTATCAACTATCAAAAGATTACAATCAATCTGAGTTACAGACCTGTTTCGGTGAGGGACAGATTTCCTGGGGTACTTCGGGTTCCTTGGTGGCTTAAAGGTCTTAGGACGGTGGAAACTAACAGATGTCCTGATTTTCCTAGTACGGGTTCCATGGACTCCTTTTGCAACCTGTGGGAGGGAGGAAAAAAAAACCATATGATAAAAACGAAATGAAGAATTCCTAAATTGTGTGGGACAATTAATCTACATAAGTTCTTATAATAGCAACAAAATCAAAATTGGACATGACTGTGAATTGACTGTCACTGAATAACCAAGTTACCTTTCCAAACCTCTAAGTAGAGATAAAACATAATCTGTGGGAGCTACGAATTCTAATTAATACAGACATAAATGGATGCATTGAAATACGGAATCCCTAATCGCATTTCTTGTTACCCATTTTCTCTCATGTCTTATTTTTTAAACAGAGAACTGCCCTATTAATTTAATGCCTAAGTACTTTAATTTTTTGCGATTTAGTGATTGATTATTGGGAGTATTCCCACAAAATTTCAAGTTCTGGAGCTGATTGGTTTACTGTTTACAAGATAAAATATCAGAGAAAATGGAACAACCTCCGACGTCGTAGTTCCTCAGGTTGAATTCAGCTCAATCCATCCCAATAAAGATCAGAGAATTTTAATTCACGGTACTAATGGTATGGAGTTTTACATATTTCATCATTGCTACTTGATATTAAAAATAGAAAACGAAAGAAATAACAAGGATAAAATTCATTTAAAACACTTACCTTTTGCCCTGCTTTTTTGGCTTGCTCAACAGCAGCAACAGTTGTACCTGCTTTCCGGTATTTGTGACCTCGCTTGTATTTATCTTGTTTCTTGGGTGCACGCTTCTTATCGAATTTCTTTTTCTTGTCCCCTTCTTTCTTGCCATCTTTCTTGTCTTTCTTGGCATCTTTCTCTGCTCCGGTTGAGGCTTTCAGAGGCTTCTTTTCTTTCTTTGCTTTCTCAGACTTATCTTTCTTGGACGCATCTTTCGTTACA
The DNA here is from genome assembly GCF_918797505.1 of Bemisia tabaci. Lineage (NCBI taxonomy): Eukaryota > Metazoa > Arthropoda > Insecta > Hemiptera > Aleyrodidae > Bemisia > Bemisia tabaci. The sequence goes on from NC_092798.1 coordinate 36,977,796, forward strand.
GATTTAACTCCTTTGGCAGCAGCGGGTTTTTTATCAGTTGTAGCCTTCTTTTTATCAGCACCCTTGGCGGCTGGTTTCTTCTCAGGTACTTTCTTTCCTGCTGGCTTCTTTTCTGCCGGCTTCTTGTCTGCTGGTTTCTTTTCAGCTGGCTTTTTCTCGGCAGACTTCTTTTCTACAGGCTTCTTCTCTGCTGGTTTCTTTTCAGCTTGTTTTTTCTCAGCTTTGGCAGAGCCAGATGCAGCTGGTTTCTTCTCAGCCTTTGCGGTGGGCTTTTTCTCCGAGGATGACCCTGCAGCAGGCTTTTTGGCCCCTAAAAATGAACAAGAATTATCAAAAATAGGAAGATAAAACAATTTTAGGAGAAAATATAAAAATCAACATGTGGAAGGATAAATACTAACTTGGAAATTTTTGTAAAAAATCGAGAGCAATAAGTTCAAAATTAAATATTAGGTAGGGGAAGAAATTCTGTCTTCTTAGATGTAGGCGTTCACTCCGCTTCAAGAGGGAGTTTCTCAATCAGGGATTTTGCTTTCGGTTTGTTGATTTTTTTAAAAGAAAAAAAAAATTGAACAGCACAAGCATACTAATGCACTCATGAACTGATAGCGGTGAATGATTGACAAGTTCTCCTAATTGCAGTGAATAGACCTTCCTTAGGAGTTCCAAGAGGCATACTTAACTGAAAGTCTATTCTACTGACTACAAAATTTAGTGAGGTTTATCTTTCGTTGTGCGTTCCTCTTCCTGAGCAACCAAGACCATATCTTATACCTTAAAATTCTCAATAAAGTGCAACCAATCGAGATCCTGGACATACTCTGATTAATCATCATCAATCTAACATCTATGGCTGTATTGTTGAAGTAAACTGTATGGGACCATTTGAAAACATACTTAAGTACTCTAATTCCAAATGGTCGGCGTAGTTGAGCTCCTTTAAAATTAGCAAATGACTTGGGCGTTTACATGTAAATGACCAACCTTTCAACCAAACGCACAACGATTTAGGGAGGGCGATAGCTGCCATTGGGTTGCATTTGCAAACAGAACAACGTATTGGATACGTTTACTTCAACAATGCAGCTTACTCGACGGTGAAAGTCAGCAATCACATAACTCGGTTTGCAACGTCGCAGACTTTCTGTCATACTTTATTTTTTAATTGGAAAACTACTCAACGTCAATTCTTTAAAACTGTCATGATTTTTCTTCTCAATGCGAAGAAAATTCTGCAAAAACTTCAAGAAATAAAGTCAATTTGCTCTCCTTTAAAAAAATGATGTAGAGGCGGAGATTTTCAGACACCGCAAACGAGTTACGTGATTGCCGACTTTCACCGTCGTTACTTCATCACAGAGCAAAAGACCAGTTGGATGGTCTCCAGCTGAATCGGATTACTATAAGCTGCACTATAGAATCTAACCTTGTACTGAGTACCAATTTTTGAGAGCTGATTCAAGAATTCAGCATTCAGCACAGGCGTAAGCTAGCCAAATGACAAAAGGCATGCCCGTGATCTTATCAGTTCCATGTCCAAGCCCGCTGGGCTTCCCTCCAGTTTTCCTGACGGGTTTTAGAGATTAAATTTAGATTAAGGAATTTTCTACATACCAGAGCCTTCTTGCTTCTTCGGAGGCATGTGTGTAGCGCTGTTTATTAGACCTAAAATAAATAAAGAAACACCCACTAATTCACCATGCACTGAATAGCGTCGAAAATTGTCGCGTGGAACACAGATTGGAATATTGAGGTTAAGGTAGGGGTAGGGGTGAACGGTGAACAACGAAAACGATGCTTGGTGACAAGTCTGGCTTGGATGGGTGGTGACCAACGTGGTGACAGGAAGGAGGGGAGAGGAGGCGCTTGTTGACAAAAAAGTTTGCTGACGGCAGCTGACGGTACAGTTAGTTACAGTATTCATCGCACTTGTCATGGCTGTTTTCACAAAGGTTTACTTTCATTAGTCTTTTCTCTCAGTTTTCCCAAAAATCTCAGTATGTCTGGTGATCATAAAAACTATATCAAAGGTAACCCATCTCAGTATGTAAAATTGAATGTTGGCGGATCCCTGCATTACACAACCATCGGAACCCTCACGAAACATGATACCATGCTCCGAGCCATGTTCAGCGGACGAATGGAAGTATTAACCGATTCAGAAGGTAAGATACTGTCTCTGCAGCCTCCTTATTTCCTGTCTGTCAGTCTGGCTTAATGAAAGACGCACAGTACTCGACATCAGTACAGCCAAGTTGAAGTTGACTTGGACCCTCGTTTACGGCCTAGGCACCTTGGTAATCCCCATATCATCCTTATAAGCTGATCAAAGACAATGAATCAAGTAGACCGTGTGTCTGGCTCTGTTTAGTACAGGCGGAGCGAGACAAATCTCTCGGAGCCCCATGATGGGCGGGTAGGGAAAGGGAGAGAGCGTGTGTCCCAAGCACTTGAAGAGATAGCAGAGAAGCAAAGGAGAATTCCTCGCGCACTCAGTTTTTCACTAATATCTTGTTTCAAGTTCATTTTCAGATGAAAATCCTAAGAAGGAAAGTTTTAAAACATATAATTTTACAATTGAATCGCAATGTTTCATTTTGCCGAACTAATTATTAATCAAGAAAAAAAGCCTCACAATTTGAAACAAATTCACTGAAGTCGCTACTGCGCTTGCGCCAATGTGCGCAATTGGGACATACTAACTCATCGATGCAGCTCAGTGCCAACACTCATCAGCATGCGAATTCTTAAAAGTTGTCTCGCTTTCTGTAACACAGGATGCGCGGTCTACATCATTCAATGTTTTTGAAGCTGGTAGTTCGCGTAAATTTTGGTCCGCACAAATTAATCAAGCAGTGACAGAAGGACCTTTTTATTGCGGAAGGAGACTTGCAACATCTGATTTCTGCGAGGAGCTGCTGCCCCTGCGTTTGGCTTACTGCTGTAGGCTGCTATTCCTTTGGTCCCTTGCTGGGTATTTATCTGCCCTGTTGCCCCTTTTCAATGTGGTTGTTAGTCCACTGGTAACCATAACTTTCCTGACTAACTTTTGCAACTCTCGGGTGTTTTCCCTTTAAGTATTTCAACAGATACGGATTCAGCTTGTGATCCTAATGAGTAGGTAATGTATATAATTTTAAGTTAGTAAGTATATGGGTAAGCTGGAAGGAAAAAATTTGATTTTTGTATCTTTGCTTCAGGTCTAGGCACCTAACGCAATGCAAATATACTTTATGTGGTAAGTAATATTATCTCAGGATTGAAAAGAAGGGCTTGGAGAACAAGGCACATAACTACAGGTTTTGCTGTTTCAAAAAACTTGTGTTAAGTTTCAATTTTCTTTGGAGCTTCAAGACAAAAAGAAAGTTCAAACTCATTATTTGATGCCTAATAATTAGATTTTAGCAGTAAATTCCTCACAGAACACATTTAAGACTAATTTTAGGTGAAAGTAGGTACTTATTAATTCATGAATTTTTTAAAAAACTGCACTAATAAGCCTTATTGTTTAAACCGATCAATTCAAGTTTATTAATAGCAGGGCAGATAATGCAGCTTCACCCCTTGAATTTTAGTCAAATTAGAATCCATCATTATTGTAACGGACTTTGTTACTGAATCTCAAAATAATTTTCTATCAAATCTACACCATGTTATTAACCATACATCACAGTTACCTTTGGGCTTTTTCAGGCTAAAAGAAACTATGTGCCATAAAATCAAAAGGAACTGAAGAGCATGGCAACCCTATGCACATAGTTCTTTTTGATTTGATTAATTTTCTCATCGTTCTTTCTGGCATGAATACATCCATTTATCCATGATACTAATCGAGAAAGGTGTCAACTTGAAATAGAGGAAGACAGAATGTTTGCTTGAATTAAAGGACAGTATGCACGCAGTTTACAATGCAGTATACATACGATGTGTAATGATCAGCAGGCCAATTGTTGAAATTTTGTGTCCGTTTACAAGCCGAGACAAGACACTCGGAAGCTTTTGCTTTTACCCATTAGAACTCCTTTGAAAATCCTCAATTTGAGAAAGTGTTTTGAACTTTGCCTTTGATCTAGAGTCACTTATTCATGCTTTTACTTTGACACTTTGTATAAAATTCAAAGCTGCTAAAAGTGAATCTAATTTAAAGATGGACTTATGTGGTGAATTACGTAATTCTATTTTGCTTCCCAGGTTGGATTTTGATTGATCGATGTGGCAAACATTTTGGTGCAATTCTGAACTTCTTACGTGATGGTGTAGTTCCTCTCCCTGATACTGCAAAGGAAATGGCCGAGCTGATGGCTGAAGCAAAGTATTACTGTATCTCTGAACTGTCAGAATCTTGTGACAGAGCTCTAAAAAAATTAGAAAGGGAAGCTGAGCCGATATGCCGTGTACCTCTAATTACGTCTCTTCGAGAAGAACAGATATTAATTAATTCCACTCTCAAAGTAAGAATTTTTACCCTTTTAAATTAGAGCAGACTAGATTTTCAACCTGTGCCAATCAGTTCCATCAATGGGTCTGTTACACACAAGGGAGACAGTCAACTTAGCACCTACATTCTTTATTGAAAAATTGAAAGAAAATCACACCGAGCACATAAAAAATTGAACCATGATTTCTACTCATTAATATTTTGAAATATGTAATTTGCACCAGCCTTTTTTAATTTTATTTGTCTGTAGGCAGTTTCCTCTATTGCAAGCACTAAGATGTGCCCAGAGAAAAAGATGTACACAAACCTATTCTAAATACAAGTAAAAGAACGATCTAGATATTTTTACACATATTTTTCATGTGTGATATAAATTGATTTTAAGCAGTTATTTTTACAAGGCAAAGAAGTGAGGAGGGTAAAAATGGTCGAGAATTATTTACAATCAAATGTGAGATTTTTTCGTCTATTCAGGTTTGGCTTTCCAAGATCCCTCTCCGGTTAAACCCAACTGTTGGAGCCGAAGAAATATTGCCCCCTGGATTTAGTAAATTTTTAAAAATACAATATGATTCAAGCACATTGCATTAGGGGATGGATTTCAAACATTATTGATGTGCTCGACATGATTTTTGTGCAATTTTTACCTGCAAAAAGTGTTTTCAGGTGGCTGTATCTCTTGTGTGTATTACATCCATTGCTGTAAGAAAATATAAAACCATAAAAATGAGATGAATTCGATTCATAGGTTAGGTTTTCCATGTAAATTTTCAGTTAAATTGGGAGTTAATGGGAATTTCTAGGAACCTAGCAGAGCCCTTCCACTGTAAACTCGAGGACTCCTTGAGAAGGATTCCTTGTTGTGCCCAAGAGTGTAATAGAGAGGCCATAACCAAACAGCTGATTTGTTACTGGTATGCTTACTGTATGGAGGAAGAGAGGCTATCAAAAGGGATGTTTACTCGGGTTTTTCCTGGTAGGAGACCAAGGGACATCCAATAAAAAGGCGGTAAAAGATGGTCTTGAGAAAAATGAGGGGAGTGCCAACTCCCTGGAGAGAAGATTGGAATGTGAGGAGACTGTGGCAGTCTATGCTAACCCTCTTAACATACGGTTTTAATATTGCTACTTGCTACACGCCGTTTTAAGAAACACAGGGCTGAAAAGTGAATTTTTCAACACTTCCATTTTCATTTGTCACTTAGCCTTTGATCGAAAATGTAGGACAGGCGTCTTTCTTGGTCAAGGAGACAAGATAAATTCTCCTTGCAGTTGGACGGCAGACACAGCAGTGATGCTGTACTACCGGAGGAAAACCCACAAATTGTCTCAGAATTCAAATATTGAGCTCTTCCTCTAAAGCTGATTGTGCTTAAAAATGAGGTCATAAAATAAAAGAGTTTAAACCACCTTCGAATTACTTCAGTTAGTGAATATTTGAGCACAATATCACTCCCTTGGTGAAAGTTTTTCTCCAACTGCACTGCCTTTATTTGTAGTATATGTAAATTATTTGCATGGGTTCTTTCTTTCACCAAAAAAGAGGAATTATTTCGTCTTGTCTGTGAGAAAAACACTTACTCAGTGTACAAAACTTGCTAAAATTTCTATGGACCTTACCAATCAATAAAGCTCAGTATTTTAAGTAGAATATTGTCTATTTATCTTTATGAAACAGTCAATATTATTAATCGGAGTACCTAATTTATTAATGTAAATTTTTTTCTAACTTGTTTGTTTCAGCCAGTTGTGAAACTACTCATTAATCGCCATAATAATAAGTATTCATACACAGTGTAAGTATTTTTTTACAAAAACGTTTTCTTGTTTTCTCTGGCTGGATCATTATTATATTTTGCTCCACTTGTTAACTTTTTATGAACTATTTTAAAGTAAAAATCTTGAAGTAGCCTTACCTAACGGTAATAAGTACAAAAAATGTTGACTCCCTGAAAAGTAATTCATTTGCGTATCTACAATGTCCATATCTTGCCTCTCTTGATCTCGGCACTTGTTAAATGATGCAACCAAAGCAAAAAGTTCTTGGTCTATTGCTTTGCTCCAGAAATCGAATTGCTAATTTTTTTTCTTCAGTTTTTTGTGATCTCAAAAAATGATTTGGCAATTGGCATTTTTATCTTATGCATTTGATAGAATAGGGCGTAGAATATAGAATTGATTCAGTGGTTCACATTAAAGTTAGGTAACAATTTTATAAGACTTGGTATCTCAAGTTTATTTCAGGCCTGAAACTTAAAAATGTAGCAATTCAAATAATTTGAAGCGGAGATATTTATCATTCATAAACACACGATATTTTTTGCTGATACAAGCTTAAAAAAATTCATTATTTTGCCACTGTGAATCTTTTCTCTTCCATATGTTTGATTATTCTTTATTTTCTCTCAAGTTACCAATAATATTGGTTGAGAAGAGGATAGAGCTGAAACAGGAAGAATAGTGTTGGAAGATTGACAAAACAAGCAGTAGGTAGTATTTCATTTAAAGACAAGGGGACAGCACCTAGGGCTGCACCAAACAAAACTAAAATTCAGCCAAAATAAGCAAAAGATGGACAGGAAGACAGAAAATTCTGCCACACAGTGGCACGAAGAAAATATTTTCACATGAATATGCTGTAAGCAATTATTCAAATCAGGCATTCTGTCAAGCGCCGAGGCAAATGGTTAACAACTCTCACTTTGATTAAAATTCCGATTTTTTGCCAATCTTATATGGACAATATAATTCTTTGCTCTTTGTAAGAGAGAATCCTTTGAAAAAATTTGCATCATACAATATTAAATCGATAATTTTTAGCTTAAAGGAGCATCTTTCTTAAAATTTGCAGCATGTCATTAAATACTGAATTTTTAAAATTTTGACAGTTGAAATATAAGCTAAGCATTTGTAGAGCAAACTCTCAGAAAATTTCGTAGACTTGATGAATATTTTCTTCCAAATCATTGAAAACTTGATAGGTGTTGTGTGACTGTTACCATAGAAATGCTGTTTTCAGCATCTCTGTATGTATAAGAGTGGAGGTTTAAGTGGTTTTGGGATTGTCCTTGTTTCGTACATTTTCTACCTTGTCATCCCTTTTGAGTCAAGATATCTTCAGTCTGTTGTGTTAGGTATTTGTCATTTCAGTTTCTGTCATTAAATTAGGTGTGTTTCTGTAAGTCAATTGCATTATTTCTTATGGTATTATTGCACTAAAGCTCATATTAGCATGAGATTAGAAGTTGAAGATAACCTCATCTTTTTGGAATAAATCATGGAGAAACATTTTGGTGCCGTGACCAAGATTATACACAACGCAGGGGTGTCTCAAATGTATTTCTGATGGAATGTTATCGAAATGATCCTAAAGAAAAGGTGGATTATTGAAATTAGCTGTTTAAAAGTAATATTAAATGATTTGCAAGGATTGTTTGACAATTTGGCAATATTGCAATGATTAATTTGTGGCCTATTTTCATTGAGATAGTAAGTCAGCTGTTTTAGATATTATGAGGTTATTCACTGATGGACTGCGTTCGTTTAAGCCTTTTAATCGGTGGAACTTGCTATTTATCAGCTGATAATGGAAGAAGAATAAATTGACAGTGTTTATGACGGCTGATGATGAGGTTATACCTTCTGCAGCTATGATTACGGTTCATAATGCGGAAACCGGCTACTGCCATTATTCGTATTTCTGTCTAGTTTTTGCTACATTAGATATGATTTTAAATTATAGAAAAATGGAATTATGGTTTTGATTAAGTTAATATTTGTGTGTAAGATAGACAGTTCAATTTTCTGTTTTTGTTATCTTGTCTCAGGCAAGCAAGGTTCAATTACCAACAGCCAAGAGCAAGAGAGTACGCAATAATAAGTTTTCATCACAAACGCAAAAAATCACGTAAAATATCAGAATTTGACTATATCTGCCTGTGCATTTGGACGGTGTTAAGCAAAAACCAAGCTACATCAGCTATTGCAAAATTGAATTGGGCGGTTTAATTTTTTACTTGTAAAAGGTCTTGCGGAATCTCGTCCAAATTTCAGTGAATTTTCTGCGTAATACGAAGCAAAGTCCTTGAAATTTTCATGGGAATCCGCACAAGCATTAAAAAAATGAAAAAATCAAATTGCCCAGTTAAATTTTACAGTAGCTGATGTGGCTTGTTTCCTCTCTGTTAAAAGCGGTCCCTTTGATAAAATGCCTGATTTTGCTATTTGCCTGCAACAAATGTATCCACTAAGGTGCTCAATTTTAATTTTTTTTTCCCCAGTATGCACTTATGCCAAAATCTACAATTAGATTGTTAAATTTCTAATTTTTATGTAATCTTTTCTGCCCATTTTAGAGCATCAGATGATAATTTACTGAAAAACATAGAGCTATTCGACAAATTATCTCTTAGATTCAGTGGTCGAGTTTTATTCATCAAAGATGTCATTGGTTCAAGTGAAATTTGTTGCTGGAGTTTCTACGGCCACTGTAAAAAAGTTTCCGAAGTCTGCTGTACATCAATTGTTTATGCCACAGACAAAAAACATACCAAAGTGAGAAAAATTCAATTTTATTATGAACTTGTTCTTTTTTCATTTAATTTTCATTTGTATTTTTCTGAATTTAAATTTTATCTTTTTTTCCACGACAGGAGTTCGTCAGAGTGTCTACTTGGTTGGAAAAGAAGTAGGAATGTTATTAAAAAACAAGAATATTGCTTAAAATTTCTTGTAGATTTTTATCAGTCTACTTAAGATACCATTAAGAAACGGTGTTTAGGACCCATCAAAACACCAGGATTCATCAGGGATTTTATCAGAGAATGGGTGTTAAAAACCAGGAACCAATTGTATCTCTTCTTTGAGATCATATTCAGTAATTTTCTGGCCCTAGTTGATACAGGCCCGATCAACTATTTTGAGAGAGATGAAAAAATTGATATCTTTTTCCTGAAATCCTGGGGAAAATCAAGAATTCCCCTATCAATTCTGATGGATAGTGAGAGGAATATCCGGACTTTCATCAGTGGAATTTTGTGCCAATTGTCAGAGAGAATGAAGAAAATAAGAAATTCTAGATACTATACTTTGAAACATTTAAAATATATAATTCATCAAAGTAGCTTTCTTCGGAAAAAATACAACAAGCAGGCGAATTTTAAGTTTAACGTCTTATGTCACAAATGCAGAGATGCATCTATAATCTTCTTAGTGGAAAACTCAAGTGAAATTTGGATGATTCCCACAGGTTGAGTTTCCAGAAGCAAGAATATACGAGGAAGCATTGAACATTCTGCTGTACGAGAATAGGAATGGACCTGATCAAGAACTGATGCAAGCAACATCATCGCGGGGTGCTGTTGCAGGGATGTCATCATATACAAGTGACGAGGAAGAAGAAAGATCTGGCCTTGCACGACTTCGCTCCAACAAGCAAAATAATCCGTCCTCAGTATAACAAATATCCAGGAACTGATTCACTCATTTATGCTCTTTCTTGACGAAAGAATACTATGACTGAGGCTTCGAGCTATCGAAGTAAAACTGGAGATAAGTGGGAATGTGTGCTTTGAGTTTTTTGGTTGTGCTGCTTCACTGCCTCAATCTCTGTTGAAACCTTATATTTCTTCAGACCACTCTGAGGAGCGGATGAAGTAAGGTAAGAGAGAAGATCTCGCATTACTAAGCGCTTCGAATAATTTCCATTGTTTGAGGTTATGAAAACCTCTGCATGACAGGAAACAATTTGTCTAGAGCCTATCTCTATCATTAGGCAATGAGTTTTTTTATTTACCTTAATTTTGGATATTGCAAGCAGGATGTTTTTTACAGATATCCTTATTTGTGTAATTTTTCCACCAAAGAAGACTGTGATCTGGATATTGTTCTGAGTTTCCCTTGTACTCGGCCAATCTTCGCAATGATCTTCAAGTAGCATTAAGGGTGAAAAATGAGAAATATTTAATCCAAAAATTCCAAAGAATTTCTTGTTGAAGAAAATATTTTTTCCCTATATCTCAATTTGTCTGTCTGTAACGAAGTCACATACATCAGCATTTTACTATCAATAGGAAGAAAATTTTGAAAAGCATTTTGACAGACATTTTTAAAAAAGCGATTTTGTATTAAAATTAGAATCTTCAAGTCTAATCCTTAAACATAAATAAGTAACTAAATAAAAAAGTATGTCAATGACACTGATACAATGAATAGACAAGAAATCATACTCATTCAGATGAGGCAAGAATTTTGTTTACAAGTAAAAGATGTGATGTTAAAATCTTGAGTTTTTCTCAATTAGTAATGAAGCCACATTCAATAAAATCCACAATTGGTCAGCAGAATCAGTAACCATTGCTGCCAATTGAAATTGTAATGTTTGTCTGTCATAAGAATGGCTGTTACAAGAAAGACATTTACAATGAATGTTTGAGATAATTTGGTAAATTTAATGTTATTTTCGTAAAGACACTTGGAAATTTTAAAATTAGTGTCTGCTATGAGGAGTTTTAGTAAAATTTTGTCTAATAATTTTGATGGTATCTGTTTCAAGGAATCTGATTTTAGCTCAGGATACAATAAAAGAATAATGAATGGCTTTTTGTTTCGAGGTCCCCAAGTGTAAAAAAAAAACTGGAATCGGTGATTCAAGTGATTCAAACCTGTTAATTTCCTAGAGAATTGCTGAAAAAATTATATTTTTGGGGGTCATACTTTTGACTATAAGCATCTCTGCCTGTGCTGTGAGAACAGAGATGTCCATTCTCAGTACCCTATGTAGACAAGGCGGTGGAACTCGCGTGTTGGTAAGAGGTCCAATTTAACTTGCAATTACCAATGAAATGTAGTAACACTTAATGCGCGTAAAATGAAGTGAGTTTTAAGCACTGGGGCTAAGTGTGTACCATGTTACACCATTGGAATTTGAGCTGTAATGAGACCTGATCAAAGTTACTAAAATGTAACCTAAGCCGCGACGAAACTCACTTGAAGTCACTAAATTGTGACGAATGCTTGAGGGCACAAACCTAAGCTCCAAAGGCAGAGAATTACTGTAAGTAAAAATGATAAGACAAAATTGAAATAGAACGCATTGGTGTCTTGTCAAGACATCTCGGAAGCTTGACCACCCACATCGGATTCGTCGTCCCATGGAGTTTTCTCCGCGCAAGAAAATTGATTTGCGGTGACTCATCGCGATAGAAAAAGCAAGAGGAGAACAGTTCTGTGAGGAACAGATTTCATACCTTCTTAGCCACACAAATTCTTCGAAAAATTCTTCAATCGTTGGACTTGAGGCCATATCTGTCTTCACAAACGTTTTGTTGAGCTACTCATCAACGAAACTGCGCGCGCAGGGCGGATTTAAAGCGAATATCAATAGGTTGAATTTGAATACTAGCAGGCTGCAACCTCAACATCTTCGGCAACTTCGACAGGGAACTGTAAAGCCAATAAATGCCATCTTTAAAATGAATGATTCCGTATTTAATGCTGATTAATTTGCATCCGTTAGAAATGATTTTGATGTTCCATTTTCTCTCTGAAATCATTTTCTTTAAAATGAAAACATTGTCATATCCCGACCCGTAATGGCTCAGGCAGACAATCTGCTTGATTCCTTTTCGCGGCCTCTGGAGAAAGGTTAAGAAGTCTGTGATATACGTGAAAACGAGTATTGCATCCCCTTGTTCAGTAAGCGAATCAGCAGCCCCAAGGTTTTTAAAGGATGCTCTCCAGGAGATTTTAAAAATCCTCTGCACATGCAGGATGAAAATTTAAATCTAAAATTCGAGTTTACAAGATAAAGTTGACACTGCAATTTGAACAGTTTGGATGCCGATCTATTGTAATAGTCAGCAATTTTTCCGTTAATTTTGCACTGGTAGTTAATCTGAATACATAATTTTCTAAATCTTTCCTCAGGAAAGTACCTCTCAAAACACGGGCCGCAGAAAATGTGGCCGCAGGTGTTTGACATGTTCCCATTTGGCAGCAGACAAACGGGACATTTAATGCCTGTCTCCACTAGCTCTTCCTCGTCATCAGATATAATGATGATCTCATGTTAGGCAGGCTGGGCGGGCAAGGAGGGCAAGGGGGGCTGGGCGGCAGGACGAATTACTCGAGTCCTGCTTGTACTTGACCACGGCCGCGACCACGTCCGCGACCACGTCCGCGACCACGTTCGCGACCACGTCCGCGACCACGTATTAGATTCGCAAGTGGTTCATCCTCCTCAGAGTCTGAGGTGCGCTGTACAGGCTGGGCGTCCTGGGCGTCCTGGGGGGGCTGGGGCTCATCCACCTCCATTCCTTCTGGCTCGGGGTCAAATATTCCCTCGATGGCCTCGGGTTGATAGCGCATGATTGCGGGGCCGTCAAGGCTCTCGTTAAACTGATCCGATGATAAAGAATTCCTCAGCCGTCTGACATCATTTGTAATGGCTTCCTGTGACTCCAGCAAACCTAAATTACACATATTAAGCTTTAAAACAACTCACATTTCTCTCCAGAGACCGAAAAGGTGTGCTATTAAATCGTGATTGACCAAAATGGGCAAAATTTCAAGGCTCTCGTTAAACTGATCCGATGATAAAGAATTCCTTAGCCGTCTGACATCATTCCTAATGGCTTCCTGTGACTCCAGCAAACCTAAATTACACAGATTAAACTTTAAAACAACTCAAAATTCCTTTCATAGACAGAAAAGGTGTCATTTTAAAACTTGATTCAACAAAATGCGTAAAATTTCAATACTTCCGTGAAACTGATCCAGTAATAAAAAATTTCTGAGCTGTCCCCCATCATTTGTATGAGCTCCCTTCGACTTCACCAAGCCTAAATTACATGAATTAAGCTTTAAAACAACTCAAATTTCTCTCTAGAGGCAGAATAGGTGTGATATTAAATCTTGATTCATCAAAATGCGTAAAATTTCAAGACTTCCGTGAAACTGATGCAGTGATAAAAAATTGCTCAGCCGTCTCTTATGATTTGGAACAGCTCCCTGTGACTCCAGCAAACCTAAATTACATAGATTAAACTTTAAAACAACTCAAATCTCCCTCCAGGGACGAAATAGGTGTCATTTTAAAACGCAAAATCTGAAAAATGATAAAAACTGAAACTCCTCACGAAAGTTTTCCAGTAATAAAAAATTTCTCAGCCATCTCCCAATATTTTTATTAGCTCCCTCTGACTTCTCCAATCATAAATTACATGGATTAAGCTTTAAAACAACTCTCATTTCTCTCCAGAGGCAGAAAAGGTGTCATTTTAAAACTTGATTCAACAAAATGCGTAAAATTTCAATACTTCCGTGAAACTGATCCAGTGATAAAAAATTTCTCAGCCGTCTCACATGATTTGGAACAGCTCCCTGTGACTCCAGCAAACCTAAATTACATGAATTAAACTTTAAAACAACTCAAATCTCCCTCCAGGGACGAAATAGGTGTCATTTTAAAACGCAAAATCTGAAAAATGATAAAAACTGAAACTCCTCACGAAAGTGTTTCAGTAATAAAAAATTTCAGAGCCGTCCCCCATCATTTGTATGAGCTCCCTTCGACTTCACCAAGCCTAAATTACATGGATTAAGCTTTAAAACAACTCAAATTTCTCTCTAGAGGCTGAATAGGTGTGATATTAAATCTTGACTCATCAAAATGCGTAAAATTTCAAGACTTCCGTGAAACTGATGCAGTGACAAAAAATTGCTCAGCTGTCTCACATGCTTTGGAACAGCTCCCTGTGACTCCAGCAAACCTAAATTACATAGATTAAACTTTAAAACAACTCAAATCTCCCTCCAGAGACGGAATAGGTGTCATTTTAAAACGCAAAATCTGAAAAATGATAAAAACTGAAACTCCTCACGAAAGTGTTCCAGTGTTAACTCATCAGCTGATATATTCCTAACCTAGTATTATTAAATAAACTCATAGTTGAATGTGGAATGGAGTCGTTGTCCCTTTCATTGACTGAGCGTTCCACATAATGATTGGAAAAAAAACATAGGCATCAAGTTAGATAATAAGGCATTGAATTGCAACAGCAATAATCACCGACAGTTGGTGCTGTCTGTGAGAGACCACACAGCACCCCTGTTAGTTTGGGGAAGGGTTGGTTCCAGTACTGGGTTGTAACGGCACTGGTGGGTCACTTAGGGCTACTTTCGCTGGTGGAGGTGTTGGCTCGTCGGAAGATATGCTTGGTCCGAAGTTAATGCCCATTCTTCTTTTCAAGCCTGGTAGGGGCACAACCGTAGTCGGCGGGGCAGGGTGGGTGACCTTGAGAGCCATGGCAAACCCAAAGAAAAGGATCGCATTATCCAGCATCGAGGTGCCCAACGCTTCGAGTGTCTGTGGGCCAACAACCACTTCTTGAAGTACAGGTGCGTATGCTGTATTGGAAAGCCAATCAAAAGACTGGACGGTGCATGGTTCGAAGCAACGACGCATCCCATCCCATATCGGTGGGTTGGGGTTAGCTGGCACAATCAAGGCAGGGGTGAGGCCGGTCCGATCCCATGCAAATGTCTGATAGCTAAATACCGGCTGCCCTTGTGGTAGGAAACCGGTAAGAGCCTGTGAAATAATTGTCATCGCTAGGGCTCCATAAGGCTTCAGGGAATATGGAGAGGTGGACATCATTACTTCGCGGTAATCCGGGGTGCCACCGCTAGCGTACCAGCCTCGTGTGTTTGGCGGTCCTTGTATAACAACCTCATTCCTTAGGTCAGCCGTCGTATGGTAGTCGACTGGACCCCACTCTATTGGAAATGTGTCTAACCACGACATTATGCTCATTGGGTTCCCGAAACGCGGGGGATGATGAGGAGAATTGATGCCGAAAGGCCCTTCAAAGCCCCAGGTTAGTATCGGGGCATTCCAGCTGCGAGTGGCGAGGCTGGTTAAGGGTAGGACTCCACCAATATGTCTATCTATAGCATTGACAACAAGAATAAACAATGAGGGTGAATCATTCACGTCTCCAGAAACATTTGTAGTAAGAGCCAGCTCGTTGGCGAGCTCCAGGTAGAGGGGTGGAGTTAAGTTGGATCTCATCGCTGCCAGTTGGATTACGGTTCCATTAAAGTTGAAAGATTGAAGAGCAGTCGTGAAAAATACTGTTGTGAACCCAGCGAGGATGGCGGAGTGTCCTTCCGGACCAGGGTCCGGAAGGTCCTCGAGAGCGCGGTTCTGCCATTGGCGCGACTCAACAGCCGAGCTTTGTTAGCTATCGTGGCATCCCAGTTAAGGGACATGAGCTCCCGGAAGTCTGCGACATCCCGCCGGATGCTCTCAACGTCCTCCAGGATGTGACGCATGCGTTATGGCACCCACCAGTCGGATGTTCAGGACGTCATCCAGGATTGGTTCAATACGTTTTGTCATGCCGACGACGCCGAACTCCCCGGTGATAGGGTCAAAGCGCGACATCCCCAGCCCTCATTCGACCATCTCTGATATTTGCGTTTCATCCAACAACTGCTGCAACTCCTCCCAGTCAGAACGGAGCTCAGCCAAGCCTTGCTCCAGCACGTCAACCTCTTCGCTGTTGTTTAGTACCCAATTTTGCAGGATTCGAATTCCCTCCTCTGTTGTCAGGAGAAGTTTCTGCCAAAATGCTGTCGACTTCCGAGTCTCCAAGGCCGTTTTCAGGGATTTGACTCAACTTTATATATACAAAAAAAAATTAAAGCGAGGAAGCGGAAATGAATATGATTAAAATCGTGTAATTTCGTCTTATATCTATAAAGTAGAAGGAGAAAATATTGAATATTACAAACTTATGGTACCATTATTTTCCTTTACTCTGAATCCGAATTTTCAAAAATGTCCTCCTTACGGGATGAATTGTACTCTGTACAAGCATGGTTACATGTTCATACATCCTCCCACGATTTGTCCGCTGGATTACATGGCCCTAAATTTCTACATACTATGTGATGGGTAATGCCATCACACCTTTCTTCGTGATCCGATTTATCACACAACGCCCCTAGATAAACTCTACAGTTCCCTCTACATGGAAATGTTAAGAATAAACGCTGGTTTCTTACCATTTATGATAAGTTGCCTGTCATTCCGCCATGTCTCAGAAGTAACGAAGTGTTTGGTTCCAATCCACATACAACGTCTCGGCTTTCTCGCCGCGGTGTTGTGCATTTTTATTACATGTCGCCCCCGTTTTGAGGGGTACTACCTTTCCCTCGTCCTCGTTTGGCGGCAGGTGTCGTGTTGTCGATACTATTATGTTTTTGATTTTAAAGGAATTGTCCACGCCATCTAGCTGCTTGACGTCATATTGTGAGGAGCCGTTCGAAATATAGTACAAGAATTTCCTTACTGTTAGTTTGTCTCGTTGCGTCCTGTCATAGGGTCTAGAACATGGGATTGGAACATGACAGGATCGAGAAAGTAATGCGACTCTATAGTTTTCATAATCCTTGAAAGATGAAGTTCGTGATGTTGTCTCTTTGAAAATCACTGAGGCACAAGGTCAAAAACTTGGAATTTCCTTAAAGTAAAATAGTGAGTCGAGCTTTGGGAAAAAAAGAAATTAGAGAATTTTCAATTTTTTTTTTCTTGTAGAAAAGACATGTTAAAAACAACTTCGTAAAACAGGTAAAACTTAAAAACAAACAATAATCAACAAGGCCGCAAACATGACATCTTCTCCGAAAACCACTCATCTGGCAAGATTGAAAAATCAACTGGAACAAAGAAGAAAAAAAAAGCCCTTACTTCGCCTTAAGTGAGCCAAAGCAATTTGGATTCCCTCCTTTAGGAGAACAGGCCCCTTCGAAAATATCGTAACTCTATTGTGGAACTCACCCTTTTTCGTGTGATAGTGTTTTCTGCTAGCTAAGATTTTCTTTTTTAAAAAATCTTGTTTCACGGCTTCTGCCTCAAGTTCAAACGAAATTGCCGTTCTATTCAATTTGTTGAAGTCGTCTCCTTCCACGTATCTTCGTTGTAGGCCGCGTTCATCTCTAGACTGTGGTTTAACTTCGCGGGTCCCACCTTCTTTGTAGGATACAAACATTGACGTTTCCTCTTGTATTGGCAAATTTTTCTGGGTGGCGCATACATAATGCGTCACTTGAAAATCTAGTCTTATGCTGTTTATGAGGGAGCCAACATCCCAACTCGGGTCGCCGTTGGAGACGTAAAATAGTTTTCTAGCGGGGCATAATTGCGTATTCAGCACCAAGTACATAATCACGTGTGTTATATTCTGTAACAGATGAAAGAGAATCGACATTAAACAGGGATAGGTGTAATTTATAAAAAAACGAAAAATGCAGGCAAGGGCAGGATAGCCCTCTCTCTGGAGTTTACAGATCTTGTTAGAATTTTACTCACCATACTTTCGGAGCACCCCCCAGGTGAATGTTGATAGAGAGGAGGTTGCAATCCTCCAGGTGGTAGGCAAACACTGTTCCTTTCTTTCCATAATAAAGGTACTGCGACCCGACCCCGGGTATCCTGCCGGCTTTGGTGCCGTCCAATAATGACGGGATGCTGTCAAGCTCCAGGAAGCATATCAGTCTTCCGAATGGTTTTGCTAAGATCTGCTTAACGCCAGGATGCGTTCCTGCAGTGACTCTTCAGTCAATCCCAGTGACCGGGCAAGCGTAGCTTGCGGACCGGTTCCTCGGAAAGACCGAGGTGCCTTCTTTATCACTCGAGTGAAAATCAGGTGAGTCACCAGAGGGGACCACTTCAGGGTTGGAGGACTTCTGCAGAGCAGAGCCCGACCCCGAGGCGGACTTCGGCTTTGCCGAACCCGCTTCGGCCGTTCGCTTCGAAGATTTTCCTGTTTTGACAGGGGATTTCTTCGCCTTCGGTTTGTTCAGCTAAGGCTGAACTTTTGAAGAACCAACGACCGGATCTTGCACGGCCGGCACCACGGTCGGTTGAGCCACCGTGGTCGCAACAGTGCGGCGCGATACAACTTTTTAAAGGTTGATCGCGTCGTCCGTAAGCGACGCAGGGGGATTCAACCACGGAGTCCCAGATACCTGGGCCAATGCGAGGTGATTTACCGCTGAGTTTACAATACTGACATAGTCTTGTATTGAAACCCGATGGCTGACACCAGGACTCGCTAATTCCGCGGTTGCGAGAATTGATGCGAATACGTCTTGTCGAAACAAGACACTTCCCGGCTCCCTACTACGGTCAGGATTCAGGAGGGCGTGAGCCTCACCTGTCATTCCTCCCTCAGGAAATTTGGGCGCTTCGTCGTCCATCGTTGAAAAAAAGCCTTTTTTAAGGAACTCGTTACGTCGCACTCTTTTACAATACTGACATAATCTTCTATTGAAACCCGATGGCTGACACCAGGACTCGCTAATTCCGCGGTTGCGAGAATTGATGCGAATACGTCTTGTGGAAACAAGACACTTCCCGGCTCCCTACTAAGGTGAGGATTCAGGAGGGCGTAAGCCTCACCTGTCATTCCTCCCTTAGGAAATTTGGGCGCTTTGTCGTCCATTGTTGAAAAGAGCCTGTTTCAAAGGACTCGCTTGGTCGCACTCTTTTGTGTGGCCGTAGCCGATGTAACTGCAAATGCATTTCATTGCAGTTGCAGTTCCTGAGTTGTTAATTTTAAATAAGGATTGACCGTGTTCCTGATGACATATAAATTGCGAAAGCACGCCATCTTTGGATTGACAAGTTTCGTGTGCTATAGCATTTGCGAGCCAACCATTTTCCGAAACGGCCCCGAAGGATCTTGGTGAGGTAGCACCTACATGTGCTGTTGTTGTAGTCGCAGGTGTGGAGGACGTGTAAGTGTCCTCCGTGCGCTGCAATACAGTTAGGTGCCTGTTCTAAGTTTAGCCAAAGATCGCATAGCGCCGTTTTCACCGGTTCCTCCAGTTCCGTTATTATAAATATCGTGAAGAATGTATCTTTTTGCATGAGCGTCGCGATATCCGGCCATCCACACGTCCTCAGCGATTCTCCTGTCCGTTTCAACTTCTTCATTTGGAGTTCCCACGCGCGAAATATTTTATCAACTCCGTCTGTTGAGGATCCGCAAGACCCGAGTAAAACATCGGGTCGTGCATCAGCCTCCTCATTTCCTCGATCACTCTCGGAAGCGGTGCCAAGCCTTGATCCGCGAACGGTATGAGTTCTTGAAGTAATTTCCCCAACGGATGATTGTCTATTTTCTTGGCCCTCCGTTCGGCTCTCTTCTTTTCCGCAAAAGCCTTTTTCTCATCTCCGGGAAAAAAAATCTCCAATGAGTACATGCGAAGAAAACGAAATAAAAATGCATTAAATACTTAAATTACGTTATAAGTACGTTGGATTAAATGATAAGTAAGCGTATGTGCCGTAATTCAATTTTTAACATTCCTAAAAGCAATGTACTACAAGGAAAGAAATTTATCGCTGTCCTTAATCGAAGTTGAAATGACTTGATTAGGAATATACATAAAGTAACTGACTTTAAACGGCATAATTACCTTTTTAAATTTTAATACTATTTTTTACTTTCTCGCTCCCCTAGGGTAGAGAGGAAGTATTGTCATCCTCCAAGAAAAAAAAAAAAAAAAAGTTGAAATTTCATCATTTCTAGACGTTTTAAGGTCCCAGGAGTCAAAATAACCATACTTGAAAAAATGTGTGTCCGTCCGTCCGGCGTCCCCCAAATCTGTCTACAGCGATATCTCAGAATCTATCTGTTCGATTTCATTCAAAATTCTCACAGAACACCATATTTATGGTCTCCTTATGCACGTCCAACGATTTTGGGGTACGCTAAAATTTGGGGGGGCTAGGGTCAAATTGGGTTAAAGGTCCATTTTCAGCAAAATCACACGGAAAGCTCATTTTGAGGGACCGTAAATTTTGAAAAATGCCTTTAATTCTTTAAAAGTGGGCATCAAGCACATCACCTGGGTCATTAATTTAAGTTCCTAAAAGATCTTTGGACTAATCTCAAAATTCAAGGGATTACGAGGCCCAAAAGTAGGGCACTTTGCTCCGCGACATCACACAAACAACTCATTTTCAAAGACTGTAAATTTGAAAAAAAATGCCTTTCATTTCTTCGAAAGTTGGCATAAGAGCACCACCTGGTTCAATAATGTAAGTTCCTATGAGGTCTTTGGACTAAACTAAAAATTGAAGGGTTACGCGTCATATAGCGAGGAGAGCACTTCGGTCACACGGAGAGCTCATGGACTGTAGATTTTGAAAAAATGCCTTTGATTCTTTGAAAGTTGGCTCAAAAGCACCATCTGAGTCATTAATTTAAGTTCCTAAAGGATTCTTGGACTAATCTCATAATTGCAGAGGGGCCGATAGGAAACGCTCAATTCTCTGATAAATGAGTCGGAACGCTTCTAGATAATAGCAGCAAACGCTTTGAGTCAGGTGAAACCTAGGAATTCAAATGCATTATATAATGCATCAATGTAAGGAGGGTGGTTTTTGGTTGTTGATAAAGGATGAACTATGAGGGCTACATGACACATATTTATTTATGCTATTTCAACTATTGCTTCACATACACATATATATGAACAGGTCTAAGGTTGGAGAGTGGGCTATGAGATGGGGGAGGGGGGGGGGGGGGTTCGGGTCTGAGCCGAGTTTGGGGGTTCGGGTCTGAGCCGAGTTTGGTGTACGCGTCCGGGGCGTGCTTGTAGTGCGGGTCTGTGCCGCGGAGGTTCGGGCCATAGCCCTCGTGCTTACGGGACGAGCCGACGACTGGGACTGGTTGGTCTCCTACGAGTCTTGATCAAATACTGGTGCCCGGCCTATGCTCCGGCCACTATTTATAGTCGATCGCCGACTCCCCACCAGGCTGGTTTGCAGCTTTGCGATAGGGAACCGAGCGATCGAACTGCAACTAGCGGCCGAAGTCGGAATTGCGTCGAGCGGGCGCGTCAGCACGCCACGCGCACTGCTGAGTGCGAGTGCCGCGCCGCCACACAAACGCTTTGAGTCAGGTGAAACCTAGGAATTCAAATGCATTATATAATGCATCATATACTATTTCCAAAATTACTCCGTAGGTATACACCAAGCAAAATTAGACAACTAATTAGGTAGGTAAGTACTTACAATATATAGTTACTATTCGTCATCAAGCTGACGCAAGAACTGACACTTACATCTTTATTAAATACTAATATGTTTGTTGTTAATGAATTTAGAATCCCGGCAGATTCCATCTTTCGCGGTTCCTTTTTACGAGGTACTAAGCACAAATATAATATAATAATACGGCACAAATATGACTGATTTAATGCTTGTTACTTAATAAAGGAGGTTATAAATTGTTAGAACCCGAGGTTTGGTTGAAGGAGATGGCGCTCTCAGCGCTCTCTATTGATCAGCGCGGCGCAGCGGCGGAAGTTAAAATTATTAAACCACATTTTTTAATGATATGTACTTGCGCATGTCTTCATGTAACAACTCTTCTTTAGGGTTTTAACCAAAGTTGCATAGAATCACATATATGTAACTTCTCTTTTTATTTCTTTTTATCAAAGTCGCTTGGACCTATATATATGTAATTACCACTTTGGGGGGCCATTTTTGGGGGAAAGAGTCTCCTCCCGCCCCCAAAAAATTTTGGGACTCTATTTTTTTCAAAGATCTTTCAAAAAAAAAAAGTATTTCTAAATCCATGATCCAAAATTAATTCATGCAATAGAGGGTTGAGGATCACAAGGTATCGGACCTTACAGTTGTATTTATATCGATTAATATTTATAACATGTCTTTAAATAAATAAAATATGAATATATGTAAGAACAGTCTCTTAAAATATGAAAGCATTGAAAGAAAAAAATTTGCAAAAGGAACATCATTTAATACAAATACTGCATCAGGAAAAGGAGAACAAAAAACATATTAAGTTAGGGAATCAAAAATATAATATACATTCTGTACCCTTCAAAAATTTCAGGAAATCCGGAGGGACCAGGATATGTCGCACACTGGAGCGCAACCCCGACGGATCCGAACCCCTAGGGATTCGGGGATCTCGTAAGCACTCCTGAAAAACAAGAATTATTCGTCATTTCTACTATCACAGTGCAAAAAAAGGCATATCGATAGTGAAACTACCAAACCATGTACGTCGGTTTGCAATGTTGTAGATTTCCTGTCATTCTTTTTTACACTTTTTAAATGGAAAACTACTCAACGTCAATTCTTGAAAACAAACGAGATTTTTTTTCTCTGCGGGAAGAGAACTCTGAGGAAACTTGAAGGAATGATATTGAACCATTCTCCCTCAAAAAAATAAAATGGAGGCGGAGATTTTTAAACACCAAAAGACGAGTTATGTAATTTGGCGGTTTCACCGTCGATTCGGTAGAAATGTGATGCGGCTCTTTTTTCTGAAGAATGTTTAAGTTGGGATATAAATAATCTATGAATAGGTATCGAATTGTCTGGAACTTTATGATAAATCAGTCTGTGTCAAGCGAACAAAAGAGTGTTCCTCTCAAAATAACTAGATCAACAAGGAAGAGAGAAAGAGACTGTCCTATTTTCCATAGGAAATGGCCGCAAGAGATTTTAAATCCATACTTTCAGGAGTCATAACGGATCATCGGAGAAGCCTAAATCCGGTAACCCTTCTCTAGGGTGTATCTTATTTTTGAGTTTTGCGAAAATCAAGTTGGTCAACCCCTAAAAAGTTTCCATGTAGTCTCTAAATGAACCCCCTAAAAGGAAAAAATTTTAAAAAAAATTTAACCCGTGCCTCAAAGGGCCTAAACCCAAAATTCAAAAATTTTGGCAAGCGACACATCAATTCTGAAGGAAAATGGCAAGTTACGGTCCTCTTAGGACAGACATTTCGTCCGTTTTGCCGTATCTTGAAGCGTAAGGTCACAAACGGCCCAATGACGACGTGAGGCTATGGGCTGGCGGGGCGCGCCGCGGCCGGCCCGCCGCTGAGCGTGCGCGCGCGGCAGGGTTGCGCATCGCCGCTTTACACCGGCGTAGAGGAACGAACGGTGGGGTGGGAGGGGGATATCCGGTGGAAAAGCATCCACATTTTTTTCAAAATGAATTAAAGACCTAAATTACCGTATGTAAATTTTTTTAATAATAAGTACGTCAAAATGAATCAAGTACGTAAAGTACTTTATGCTAAGTGTAATCAACCATATTTCGCCTAATTTAATTTTAAACAATATTCAAAGCAATATTTAACATGGAAAGCAATTTGATACAAAGTAACTTTGTAAGGATAAATGAAATACTTAGTTTAATTTTTAATTTTTAAAAGCTGTGTTTACCGAATTGAACAATGACCCAATTGATAAAGAGAACGAAATTGAATAATAACATGAATGATGACGAGCGTAGCTGTAAAAATGCATTATAATAAAATGATAATTGCTGAATTCTACACTATTTATTGGGTTGCTAGCCGTAATAGGCTAAATCACCTAACACCTAAACGATATTCATTTCATAAAGAAAAATATAAAATTTTCGTAAACACTGCCTGGAAGATGGAACACAAGAGGTGCCTTTCCTAATTATCTTACTATCTTACCTTCAGTGCTATTTTCACATTGTATCTTGATTGAATGCTTTTATCTGCGCATAGGAAAAACTGATTTCTATAAATCAAGATTTCTCCAACATTCATTTGTTTCAATCTTGGTTCCAGCTTTTTGTATTCTACTAGGGGCATAATTGCCTTTACTTCTCGGCGGAGGGGTAACAACCTTAAATTTTGAGCATTGAAGAAAACTACGTGATTGAATCCAAAGGGTACCGGTGCGTAGAGGTTGTTTCGATGAATCTGAGTTACATAAATGTCCGAATAATTTTTGAACAACTGATGGGTTTCCTCTCGGATGCTGAAACAATCCAAAAATGTAAAATAACTCTTAATAGGTGGTTGCACATTAAGTGATCAAGGCAACAATCATCATCACCTGTGATCATGTCATCAATGTAAATCAAGGCAACATGATCATTATTGTAACCAATTTTATGTCCACAGGAAATTAAAAATCCTTAAAATTATCTTGCGGGTGCGCAGGCCGGCCACGGCTTGGAGTAGCCTCGCCGCGTCGCGCAGCGTTCGGCGAGCACCGTTCAGGGCCTCGTCGCCCTGGTGCGAATCGATGTAGTGGCTGGCCAGTGCAAGGATGCGATTGTTCGCTTAGTTTTTGACAATTTCTGATAACCCGTTAGCCTACGGCTAGCCGTCGACGAGCCTCCTCCACCTGCTCCAGCGCTCGAGCTGTTACCGCGTCCACGTCTCCCTGGTCCGGAAGACCCTCCAGAGCACGGTTGTGCCAGCGGCGCGCCTCGCAGAGGCGAGCTCTGTTGGATATTGCCGCCTCCCAGTTGAGGGACATCACCTCCCGGAAGTCCGAGACGTCCCTGCGGATACGGGCCATCTCTTCCGGGAGCAACTGGTGGCGCAACGTTATGCGACGCCCACCAGTCGGATCTTCTGGGCTAGATCGAGCATTGCCTTTATCCGCTTGGCCATGCCGATGACCCCGAACTCCCCGGTGGTGGGGTCATAACGAGACATCTGCAAAGCCGCCTCCACGATGAGTTGGAAGAAGGCAGGATCCAGGATTTCCAGGAGACTAGGGACGCGGGAGGGACCACCGAGGCGGGTGCGCAGCTCGCCCACGGCTATGAGCAGCCTCGCGGCGTCGCGGAGGGTGTGACGTGCGCCTTTTAAGGCCTCGTCGCCCTGGTGAGATTCTATGTACCGCGCCGCCAATGCGAGGACCAACTGGTCCCCTAGCCCGAGCGTGGCAGTGGGGTCGTGGCGAAGGCTCGGGCTGAGCGCATCGACGACCCGGCCGAGCTGCTCGGGCGTGTACGGCAGCGGGCATGTCCTACTTGTGGCAGTAGCAGCGGTTACGGCGGAGGAGTTGCTGGCGGGCTGCTCCGGGGTCTTGTCATGGCGGGGTGGCGACGGCGGGAGCAATGGTATGATCGCGAGGAGCGGGTTGTAGGGTACATTCTGGAGGCGTTCTGGACTTCATGGGGCGTCTCAAGGCTCATCGTAGCGTCAGTTCATCGAGTCACTTTCATGCCGGAGTCGTCTGAGTGATTTTTAAACATGCACTTCCAACGGTCACGGCGATTTCTCTCGTTTACATCTCGTTCCAGTTGATTGTGTCCCAATCCAAGACGTATTTCTAACTCTTCTACCATAGATAAGGCGTTAAGGGATGAAATTTCTTCTCATAAATTCCGAAAGAGGAAAAATGAGATTCATTTAAGTGAGTCATGAAACATGTACCGGCATCTACAATTATTCCTCCCTTGTTAAATAAATGTGCCAATTACATCTTCTTATAAATTTCTCGAAAGTATTTTTAAAATGTCGTCATCGTAAAAAATTATGGCAAATTTTGAAAGAAAAGTGTACCGCTTCCTCCACAATGTTGTCTGGCGGGATGTTGTTGGCCGCCAACATGTTATCGGCGTAATGGCCTACATATCTGAGGAATTCGAGTTCTGTCCACATCCCCGCGTCCAGGCGGACTGTTGCATGGCGTATGTTGGCACCCGACGAAATGTATCTATTCCTTTGTCTCTGGAGGCCCTGGCCAAGGAGCCGTCAGGAGACGGAGGGAGAGGGGGGGGGGTGTCTACCTAGGAATAAGTCAAAATAGCCCAATATGTTTTGAAACGACTTGTTCCTCAGTTCAGGGAACCTTTCAAGCACCATTCCATGCAAATATTCACTATAGGGGGTATAGATATAATGATGATCTCATGTTAGGCAGGCTGGGCGGGCAAGGAGGGCAAGGGGGGCTGGGCGGCAGGACGAATTACTCGAGTCCTGCTTGTACTTGACCACGGCCGCGACCACGTCCACGTCCGCGACCACGTCCGCGACCACGTATTAGATTCGCAAGTGGTTCATCCTCCTCAGAGTCTGAGGTGCGCTGTACAGGCTGGGCGTCCTGGGGGGGCTGGGGCTCATCCACCTTCATTCCTTCTGGCTCGGGGTCAAATATTCCCTCGATGGCCTCGGGTTGATAGCGCATGATTGCGGGGCCGTCTTCTGTCAAAATAAGATCACCGTGATGAGTGCCTTTGACGGACTTACTCGTCTGTAGCTGTAGCACAGTTATTCGGGGGGCTGAAGTAAATTTGTCTTCTAGAGTCTCTAATTTGATATGCACCAAATTATTTACGACTATAAACAAATTACAGGCATGCGCCCCTGCATGCGCTCTAATTTTATCCCAAACATCAGAGAGGACGGATTTAGTACGGAAAGTATTTTTAAAATGTCGTCATCGTAAAAAATTATGGCAAATTTTGAAAGAAAAGTGTACCTCTTCCTCCACAATGTTGTCTGGCGGGATGTTGTTGGCCGCCAACATGTTATCGGCGTAATGGCCTACATATCTGAAGAATTCGAGTTCTGTCCACATCCCCGCGTCCAGGCGGACTGTTGCATGGCGTATGTTGGCACCCGACGAAATGTATCTATTCCTTTGTCTCTGGAGGCCCTGGCCAAGGAGCCGTCAGGAGACGGAGGGAGAGGGGGGGGGTCAACCTAGGAATAAGTCAAAATAGCCCAATATGTTTTGAATCAACTTGTTCCTCAGTTCAGGGAACCTTTCAAGCACCATTCCATGCAAATATTCACTATAGGGTGTCGTTTTTAGCGAAAATAATATCAACCAAGATTGGGAGAAACGAATTAGATTTTATTACCAAAAAGGGACATCTCGCTCTTTCGCAAGCGACTAATAACTAACTAAACTATCATGGCCGGACGCCACTCGGACGTCAGTCTCAATCCACTCGTTGAGAAGGTGAAGCTCCCGGTTTTGAGTCTCCAGCTGAAAAATACCTTTCCTTACTGATAAAAGGGTTTCCATTTCATACATCTATCCTTATTCCTCTTTATTAGTTAAACGTTGTTTTATTTCTCTCGTGTAGGTATTTTTCAGCCAGAGCACAATTCCATGGAGTTTAACATTCTTTTCACATGGTTGCAAATTTACAACAAATTATACTTTTTATTATTTTTACTCTAAACAACATAGGGTAGATCAGTAGTTTCGTTCCGAGTGATTTCGAAGTAGCAGTGCACTATGTGCTCGTTAATTTCTTTGGACCACTTGGTTCCCCCTCGTCCTGGAACGGGAAGAGTTGTAGGTGCGACCATCACTACAACTGCAGGTGGCTGATTACTTGCGGGCGTTACTTCCTGGGTTTCGCTTCCTATATTCTGCATCTCTTTTGCAACTTCTTCTTTGATTTGATTTAGTCAAAAAAAAACAAAAAAAAAAAACAAAAAAAAAACAAAAAAAAACAAAGGCTCTATAATTTTGGTCGTTCAACCTTTTTCCGATAAGAGTTAGGAGTATTGCAGTGTTATATATGCAGTAATACGGAGATATACTGTCGTATTCTGAAGGATCTTTTAAATCTACATCCAAACCGGTGTTTTGGGCGAATTCTTCAATAGATAGATCGACAATATCGACAACTTCCTGCAAAATTCTCGCCCTCACATCCGTATAAAACTCAACATCAATGCATCCCACCATGGCCAAGCCTACGCAGAGGCTTGTCATATGCCCTACGTCGTCATCATGTTGGATTTTCATAAGCTTTTTGTAGTGTAGGACTAAATCTTCTGTCCTACCTTTCACAATCCACGGAAGCTCCGGACGTGCTAATTTGGTTAATTTGACTTTGATGGGTTCAATTGAAGCTAATTTTCCTGGAACTTCTTTGATCACTTCACCAGCCTTTTGACGGGCGTCAACTATCATCCGAATTTCATTCTTGTTTGATTAGTTTCTTGGAAACACTTGAAAAAATTGAAAATCGATTCCTTGCAGCTATTTCAGGAAAAATTGTCCAGGCCATTGACTCCTATAATGCCATGATATGCCATCAATTCATATGTCAACCTATTATTTTAACCATTATTATTATCATTATTACTCAATAGAAACCGAACAAAAATAGCCTGTCAAACTGAACAATAAGACCTGTCAAACAGTTTGATGGTTCCCAGTGGCGTGCATTACTACTATCATTGTAGAATATATATATAATTTTTTTTTAAATGGAGTCTTTAATTACAAACATCTGATTATTTTACTCTTATAAACTGTCTTCTTTATTGTTAAAAACTTACATGTCTTAAAAATGGTCACCTTGAATTTACGTACAATCTGAAAATATGTTTTACGTTTCTTGTTTTTCATGTTATTTTAAAACTGTTTTGTTTGAGTTATAAAATATTGTTCCTGTTTTTAAACGAAGAAATAAATTCTCGTGAAACAGTTCTCCTTGTTCTTCCTTGTCCTGAAGCCAGCCTAACCTTTTTCAAGAAAATTAATCCACAAAACAGTCAAATATTGATAGGAAGCCACATAAATAAATACTTCGATCAGAGTGTTTAAAAATTATGGATTCCTCATCATTTAAAAATAATATTAATGGTGATTTTTACACGAAATTTTATAGAATATTCTTGAAAAAGCAAAGAAAAATATGTCCAATAGCTGGGAGCTGCCTTTCAAAAATGTCTAATGTTGTAAAAAATCTGAAATGTTGCAAAAGGACAACTGTGGTTTTGTAGTTTCATCATCGATATGCCTTTGTAAAAAGTACGCTTAAACGTCAAAATTTATTTGCTCCAAGCAAAAAATCCAAACAAAAGACTTTTCATTCAAGTCGCTATAGGGAAACCCTATATATCATGCTAAATTGTCTTTGCGGATTCAAGGGCCGAAAACGTTTTCATACATTTAAATGACGCATTTCTTGGAAAATTGACGATGTCGCAATGAAAATCAGTGATGGTTTACTTCATCGGCAAAGCTAGATTTAAGTAAGAAAAGCAACCAAAGCTTCAGTTATTTGGCGCGGCGGATACTAAATGCATTTCATTATGACGCATGTATGCAACTATTCGAGCTCCATGGATGTCCTTATTGCATACGCACGAAAGTGAAGGAGTTTTGACTCACCGGGCTCTCTTCACTTCACCGAAAGGTGGGCTTCACCGCGAGGATCCAAAACAATGGAGCACTTTCAATTCTTCGTTTATGCTACAAAGATATCTCTTAAGCACGAATATTTGCTCTCAAGCGTAGGATCTGAGTATCTTTTGTGCTTCAGTTTTGATATTGCGATGTGCTGAGCATGTTTTGTAGACCAATTTTTCGTGTCCAAGAAATGTCTTTGAATTATAAATGAAGAATCAAGGGCACTCAGTCAATTTAGATCTTATCATTAAAGCTCGCCGTTCAATGAAACGAAAATTTCAAATAGGTTGGACATGAAATTTTCGACTGTAACGGCAAACAAAAACGGTTCTTCGAAATATACTGTTACGCGTATCTTTGGGGCGAGTTAAGATACCTAACTTCCTTTCTTTTTCCTTTTTCGATCATATTAATCCTCAATTCTCAGTACTCTGTGCAAGTTTCCCTGGGAGAAACTATTTTCAACCTGATACTGGGGACAAAAAAAAGTTGAGAAATTGATATTGCTGTTTTATTGCCAACATATTCCAATTTCATTGCAATTTAATTCGCAATAAAATTGCCAAATAATTAGTCGACTTTTGATTCCCGGATTGGTCAATTATTGGCAATATATTACCAATCGATGGAAATCTAACTGGAATAAAATTGTAAATAAGTGATCAATATATTGGCAATCATCTTTCATATTTTGCTACATAGGATGTTAATTTTCTCACATCATAAAGTGTATGAAGTGCTTTTTGAAGGAAATTTGACCAGAAAATCAATGAAAGCACTTATTCTAAAAGCTCTTCGCTTAGTACAAACATCGATTTGAGCTTTTTAAGTTTTCCTATTTTGTATGATTCCTCTCATTAATTCGCTCCAGTGAGCGTCGCTGTTGAGGCAGTTCGTGCCTGAAGTCAAAACGCCTTCACTTGAGTGCGTAGGCAACACGGTCATCCATGGAGCCCGAATAGTTGCATTGACGCCTAGTTATGAAGTTCATTTATTAGTATCCGCCGTATACGACACTAACTGAAGTTTTGATTGAACCTCTTGCACGGCAACTTCATTCCAGCGTTGCCTAATGTTCCAATGAAGTAAATCATCCCGGATTTTGATCGCGAAATTGTCAATTTTCAGATTAATGCATCATTTAAATGTATTGAAACCTAGCTGGCCCTTATAATTTGAAAAAAATTAAACATTTAAGCATGATACGTTCTGTTTCCTTTAACCTACTCTGATAAGTGATCTTTTTTCGAGCTTTTCTTCTTTGGGGACAGTGATTTTTGACATTTAAGTGCGAAATTTTCAAAGAACTAACCTGATAAAGGGATTTAGAAGAAAAACATATCATTACATATTATTCCCATTGCAATCTATTGGCGATTTGTAAGGTGTCATCGCGCCTTACGAGGAGAGCAAACGAGCAGTTAATAATTTTTTTACTTTTGATTGTCTGAAGTTAAGAGCCAGTAAACGTAGGAATCGTCAAAGCCGCTTGTTTTCCTATATCCACACAATAGACCACTAGACAAGGTACGAATTTAAGCATTCTGATACATGCTTCTTAACCAGAATTTCACGTAGAACATGATTCGCGCAACGAAAATTACTGCAACCAACTCCTAACGGAGATATTAACATTTTTATTTCACATTGGTTACGAGAAATTTGAACTGCCCGCTCACAAGAAACTCAAAGCTCTACGTGAGTCAAATCGCGCACTGCATCGGTTTCAGTAAGCTTCTCAGTCGAGCAATGTTCATTTCCCACCATGTGTTTTTCAAACTATAAGTAATTTGCTATAGCTAAGCCAAAGCGTCAATATTGAGGTTGCCAGATTTTTTTATCGCAAGGACGTTCATGATAACGTTTAGCGCGCGATGTGAATCACGTAGAGCATTGAGTTCTCATAAGCGGGTGGTTTCAATTCACACACCAAGAATCGTTTAATGGAAGGAGTTGATTACGGTGATTTTCGTTGTGCGCATCGTGTTTACGGGAAATTTTGGTGAAGAAACATATTTCAGAATGCTGAAATTCGTACCTTGTCTAGTGGTCCATTGAGGGGCTTGGAGGGAAAGGCGCGTAAGTGCAGTTGTCGCGATTTCAAGAAACACGTGTTTAAAGTTTCAAAATTACATGGAGCCATATGGTGGGAAGGGAGTTAAAACTCAATTTTTGATGCTTTAAAGTTGGATTTTAGTCGTGAATTTTTCACCGAATTTCCTTTCGAATTCGTTTCTGTTGAGTTCATGAATATCTCAATTTTTTCTCCAAAAACTACCCTAATACGCCTTGTCCTCTAAGCCCTTCAATAATTATCGTTTGAGGTGAATATTCGAAGACTTATCAACATTTTAAGAGGAAGGAAAATTTGGAATTTAAATTCGGCAAATAAGTAGTTTCGCTCTGGATTAAGTGCAATTTCTATTAAAATAAATAAAAATTACAAGTTGATTGTGTAAGAACATGTTCACATGCATATGCAGACTGATACAACAGTTTACTACATGCGATGAACATAATATTGCCACCAAAATTCTGAAACTCTTCACCTCTCTTAATTTAAAAATCTAAATTTTCGTTTATACTCCTATTTTCAAAATTACCTGTAAAGACGTTAATAGCCTGAGTCGCTGAATGTCTCAAAATTATAATAACTAACTAACTATTATTATGCGTATTTCAAGTCAGAATTTTATTTTTATTTTTTTTTTTTATTGTAACCCTTGTTAGAGAACTATAAAAGTGGGATAGGAAAGAGAAGAAGAAAAGAAGTCATCCCGAGGATAGTCTCGCAGGCAGCCACCTTAAAGGCAGGGCAACAAGAAATACTTAGGAAGAGAAAGAAGAAGAAATGTAAAGTGAGAAAGAGTTGTTGAGAGAAGTTAAAGGAATGTGAAGAAGAGAGAGGAGAGAGAGAACGAAGGGGCGTGAGATTGAGGATCGCCCTTGAAGAAAGAGTTCTTAGCGCCGTAAGGCTTAGCGCCGAAGCAGGGTGCCGAAAGAACCTGGCAACCCTGGAGAAGAGGTTTCTTGGCGCCGAAAAGCGTAGCGCCGAAGGTGTGAGAGATGAAATGCCGAATGGAACTGGCAACTCCAAATACTTACCTAATACTCACTTTGTTGAAGAAATTGATTGTTGAGATGCTGGATCCTGCTCTTGACTTGTCTTTGGAAGGCTGGACAGCTTGCTTGACTTGATTGGCTTGTGCTAAATGATTAACGAACCGGGCACTGCCCAGGTGAATCGAGACGCTGCCCCTTTGACGGGGTGGCCGAGCACGGATCGTTGCCAAAGGGTTCCATCCGAGCCCCTGACCCGGAAATCCCGGCAATATGAGAGAGACGTCCATAAATTATGTGTTTACCACGTCAAAGGGGCAAAGGTTTCGGTTAGTGCCCTTTAAGCGGCCTTTGAATGGACCGCAACGGCAGGTCTGCGGGGAGCGCGCTCTAGCGGCGAAAATAGTAAGCGCGGATCCGGGAATCCCCGGGGCGCAGTGGGCACGCGCGGCGCATAGCGGGATAACGAGAGTGGGCACGCGCAGCGCATAGCTGGATTCTTAACACCCTCCCCGCTTTGAACCCCCGTGTTCAACTATATTTGACCCCAGGGTGTGGACGCAAGAGCGGACACCGGTAGGAGATCGCCATCTCAAAGCTCTGATGATTTTTCTCGTCTTGCGGGAGGAGAATGATTTGACTGGATCATCGTAAGAACGTGGTGGATTATGAGATGGTAATTGCTTGAATTTGAGTTTTGATTTTGGTACGTCAACGCGGGTGGAAGACGAACAGGAGCCATCCGATAACGGAGAGATCCGTTTGGGCCAATGTCGTTGAGGGGTAAGGTTTTTGTTAGGCGAAAAACGTTCGTTTTGTTTGGGGATAACGGAGGAGCTTGCCGCTGATTTGATTATAGGGGACGCATTTTGGGTCCGCAATTGAGTTAGGGTGAGGTTTCCCTTTGATTTGAAGACACTCTTAGTATTAGTAACGTTGGAGTGCGACGACTTGAATTTGTTTTCACGGTTTTCGACGAAATTTTTCGGTCGATCAGCTTGAATGTGAAATATTTTATTTATCACAGGTGCTTCCGTGTTTAACAGTGTATTGCAGTGTGCACAGTGCAAATCTTGTGCTTGCAACGGCGTGGGGCCCATCAAGGCCGTGCCAAAAATGGTCGGTATGGCCATTGGCATGTTTGCACCTAAGACCACGGGTGCTCCGAGGCGTAGATATGGTAGGAGGTCGGCTCCACACAGCATGTCGATTTCTCCAGGCAAATCAAATTGTGGATCCGCTAGTTTGAAATCTCGAACCTTTGAGAGCACGTCTTGTGATACCCGTTGTGTGGGCAACGGGGCTGTGATGCTGTCCAACACTTCAACTGAACAGTTTTGCATGACCAACTCCTTCTCAGCCGTTTTTAGGGCAATCTCCGTGCAGCCTTTGAGTTGGACAGGAGTTTCTGAGACGGCGTTGATGACTGCTGAAGAAGTTGTGCACTTGAGCTTCAGATATTTTGCAGTTCGTGTGGTGATCATGGAGCGTTGAGCGCCCATATCTATGATACCACGAATGATTTTGGTTCGCCCCGAAGGAGCTGCTATTTGCGCCAAAAAAGTGGCTAGGAGGGCTTCAGATTTGTGAGTTTGGTCTTTGCTATGATCTGAAGACATCATTACCTTTGGTGTAGGCTGAGGTTTTTCCGAAGTTTTGGATTGCGTGCAAGTCGTTGTATGGTGCCTCTTGGAGCAAACCTGGCAAGAGTGTTGTGAGATACACTTTTCTGTGGGATGAGGTCTTAAGCAATTTTGGCATAGATTATTTTTCTTTATGAATTCTTTGCGCTCTTGTGGAGTTTTTTGCAAGTATAGCTCGCAATAGGGCAGAAAATGGAACTGCTTGCACAGGATGCATGCCCGTTTTGGTTGGAGGGCTTCATTCCTATTGTCACTTGTTTGTGACTGTGATGAGCCTCTTGAATGTAGGACCTTTTGCGGCCTTGAAGGCTCATTGGTAGCTATGAGCGCATGAGTTCGTTTTGATTGAGTTGACCCAGACGAGTTTGATTCGTCAACTTGAAGGCATTCCTTTTCCAGGAATTGAACTAGCTCCTCAAGTTCTGGGTATTTTGTATCAGCGCCTCTGAAGTCGTCGAAACGCCTTTTGAAATATTTATTCATTTTTTGGACGATGACGGCGGTCAAAAGGGATGAATAATCCTTTAGATGCTGCTCGAGGCCTTCGAGGGCCTGCGTATGCTCTCGAAATTTTGTTAGGAGTTGTGGGATTTGCTCCACTTTTGTCAGTTCTGGGAGCTCAAGCAAGGCCCAAAAGTGATGGTAAATGTGCCTTCTCTCGCATTGGTATCTTTGACACAACAAATCCCAAGCTACAGTGTAGTTGGCTTCTGTTATTGCGAGTCCCTTCACTAGATCTAGAGCCTCTCCGCTTAGAGCGGTCAAGAGATATTGGAATTTTTGAACGGCTGCAAGATCCGCGGCTTCATGAACGGAGACAGTGAAAAGACTATGGAATGAACGCCAGTCCTCGAGTTTGCCTGAGAATTTTGGCAGAACCAGCTTGGGTAGCTGAACGCGTTTTGAAGTTTGCATTGAGAGTTCGGATAAAACGGAACTGTTCAGACTTTCAATTGGCCTGGGTTTGTGAGACAGATACGTCTCTTTGGTGTGGTGAAACAGCTCGATGAACTCCATTTGACTGACGTTTGTTTCTATCTGTGAGGCTTCCGGCAGAGTAGAATTCAAGATGAAAATTTGTTCCTGAACTTCTTCAAATTTACTCCACTGTGTGCCCACATCCTCGTAGAAACTCTCGTACCGATGAAAGTTTTCACTGGAGAGTTTAGTTTCGAAGGTTTTGAGAACCGATTTCACGTAATTAACAATAGCATCTCGCTTTGCCGCAAGAGCATTTGCCTTCCCCATGTTTGAAGGGGCATTTCGAATAACGGGGGTTTCCCTTGTATTATCGTCGCTGAAGCTTTGTTGGCGATTTCTTCGTGTTTTCACCATATTGTCGATGGAATAACGATGACCAAACTTAGCAAAAGTCGACTGTTTTATTGATAGAGAAAAATACTTTATTTATTTTGTTTGAAAGATTTGTAAGAGAACGAAAGAAAAAATGGAAAGTAACACCTTAGTGCCAGTGTCACAATCTCACCGGATACACAGTGAATCCGGCCCGAGGGACCATTTAATGTTAGAGAACTATAAAAGTGGGATAGGAAAGAGAAGAAGAAAAGAAGTCATCCCGAGGATAGTCTCGCAGGCAGCCACCTTAAAGGCAGGGCAACAAGAAATACTTAGGAAGAGAAAGAAGAAGAAATGTAAAGTGAGAAAGAGTTGTTGAGAGAAGTTAAAGGAATGTGAAGAAGAGAGAGGAGAGAGAGAACGAAGGGGCGTGAGATTGAGGATCGCCCTTGAAGAAAGAGTTCTTAGCGCCGTAAGGCTTAGCGCCGAAGCAGGGTGCCGAAAGAACCTGGCAACCCTGGAGAAGAGGTTTCTTGGCGCCGAAAAGCGTAACGCCGAATCAGGGTGCCGAAAGAACCTGGCAACCCTGGAGAAGAGGTTTCTTGGCGCCGAAAAGCGTAGCGCCGAAAATGTGAGAGATGAAATGCCGAATGGAACTGGCAACTCCAAATACTTACCTAATACTCACTTTGTTGAAGAAATTGATTGTTGAGATGCTGGATCCTGCTCTTGACTTGTCTTTGGAAGGCTGGACAGGTTGCTTGATTTGATTGGCTTGTGCAAAATGATTAACGAACCGGGCACTGCCCAGGTGAATCGAGACGCTGCCCCTTTGACGGGGTGGCCGAGCACGGATCGTTGCCAAAGGGTTCCATCCGAGCCCCTGACCCGGAAATCCCGGCAATATGAGAGAGACGTCCATAAATTATGTGTTTACCACGTCAAAGGGGCAAAGGTTTCGGTTAGTGCCCTTTAAGCGGCCTTTGAATGGACCGCAACGGCAGGTCTGCGGGGAGCGCGCTCTAGCGGCGAAAATAGTAAGCGCGGATCCGGGAATCCCCGGGGCGCAGTGGGCACGCGCGGCGCATAGCGGGATAACGAGAGTGGGCACGCGCAGCGCATAGCTGGATTCTTAACAACCCTCCCAGGAGGAAATATATACAATTATCTTAATGTCTGTACATAAGGGTATATAAAAGTAACAACTGGATAATTACTTATTTCTATAATGATTACAAGAATTTTAGTAAAATCGATATTTTTCCAACATATCGCATTGCGATGACCATTGGCGGTTCCAGCAAATTGGCAACATTGTCTTTTCTCCATTCAAAGCTATGGAAATGTATCGATTCTGAGAGGGGCCAGGTGCTCCAAATTTGTTTACATGGTAACTCATTGCATTTTTTTTTCTCGAAGTTCTCCGGGAATTTTTGTTACTCAGGATTGGGACGCCTTCAATTCGAGTGATACTTCCAGCTTTGCCGGAGAGTTAGTTAAGTTGCGTGACCTAACTTAACCCGACCTGCTCTGTTGCGCTCGGTTCCGGAGCCTCGAGACCAATCAGAATGATAAAATTCGGGCATGTTCATTCACTGCTAAGACAGAATTTGCTCCAACGTTACGAAATTGCATTTATGTATTATTTTTATACAAGAAAACTCATTGCATCGTTTTTCTCGAAGTTCTCCGGGAATTTTTGTCGCTTTGTAGGTTTGGTAGGTAAATGCTATC
This sequence comes from Bemisia tabaci, assembly GCF_918797505.1. Classification (NCBI taxonomy): domain Eukaryota; kingdom Metazoa; phylum Arthropoda; class Insecta; order Hemiptera; family Aleyrodidae; genus Bemisia; species Bemisia tabaci. The sequence continues at coordinate 37,014,975 of NC_092798.1, forward strand.
GAGGATCCTGTTCGATCGATTTTTGTAAAACTCGGCCATTTTTGAATGGGAAACTAGAATTCCCAGTCAAAATTTCAAAATTCTAAAATCCAAGATGACAGAGGAGCCTAAAGTGCTATATTGACTTTTCCAGAAGAATCACTCCTTCAATTTATTAAGATATGCAGTTATTTTCTGTTAATTTTCGAAATTAAAGTATCGTAAACAGTTTTATTTTAATTAATTTATTATTTAATTTAAACAGTTTAATGAAACTAGCGTAAACAGTTAATGGGGACTGTAATCTCGTCGTTTCCTGGAGGAAGCAACGTAACTCCATTCCGAAGTTGCAAAGTTAACCCAAACAATTCAATTTTTCACAAGAATGTGCCCGCAATTTTGGCCCAAAATCTTTCGCATTTTCACATCAAATCAGAAGAAAAATCAGTGAAATTTTCTGTCAGAATTGTTGACGAATTATTTGGTGTAAGTGCAATTTGCGAAGGGCAACTTGGCATTATTTCAATGTCGTTACGTTCTCTCCCGAGGGAAACTACGAATGGACCACTAGACAAGGTACGAATTTAAGCATTCTGATACATGTTTCCGAACCAGAATTTTACGCGGAACACGATTTGCGCAACGAAAATTACTGAAATCAACTCCTAAGGAAGATATTAACGTTTTTATTTCACATTGGTTATGAGGAATTTGAAAGGCCCGCTAACAAGAAACTCAAAGCTCTACGTAAGTCAAATCGCGCACCACAACGGTTTCAGCGAGCCTCTCAATCGAGCAAACGTTCATTTCCCACCATGTGTTGTTCAAACTATAAGCAATTTGCTATAACTGAGCCAAAGCGTCAAGATTGAGGTTGCCAGATTTTTATATCGCAGAGACTGTCATGATGACGTTTAGCGCGCGATGTGAATCACGTATAGCATTGAGTTTCCATGAGCGGGTGGTTTGAATTCACGCATCAAGAATCATTTAATTTCTTCGTAAGGAGTGGATAGTTCGTCGGTAGTTTTTGTTGTGCGCATCGTGTTCTACGTGAAATTTCGGTTAAGAAACCTGTATCAGAATGCTGAAATTCGTACCTTGTGTAATGGTCCATTGCATTGCCAAGAGCAAAAGCCGCAACTTCCTGTATAATCTCTTATGAAGTCACGGGGTCTTTACTGTTTACTGAACCCAATTAACATTTCTCAACGGAAGAATCCCTATATATTGCGATTTTATCGGCGATCAAATCTTCAGAATCAACAACATCTGAGCGATTATCCTCGATCGTATTGCGATAAAATCGCCTTTTTATTACCCTCACTGAAAAAAAAAACACATTGAATCTAGAGTCCAGACTCTTGAAAACATTGACAAGAAAATGGACTCTTGATTCAATCAGATTTAAGCTTAAAATCAAAAGGAAATCCGCTCAAATTAAGAGGCTTGTTTCTTGATTTAAGCTTAAATCTGATGAATCAAGAGTATTTTTTCTTGTCGATGTTTTTAAGAGTCTGGACTCTAGATCCGATGTGTTTTTTTTTTTTCCAGTGCGACAATTTATCGCAATATTTTCCAAATAAAAATCGCGAGTTAGGTTTAATGGCGATTTAATCCCGATTTCATCGAACCAAAAATTGGGATGTGTAGTAATTTAATCGCCGTATATATATTACAATTTTCAATACGATAGTATCTCAATATATTGCCACCGATATAATCGCGATGACCAACCGATAAAATCCCTATCCATCGCAATCAATGCTTCTTGGGAAGGTGGCACGACGACATTTTACGCAATCGGAGGCGATTCTTTAAAGTTCGCAACACTTTTTTCCCTCCATTTAAATCTAAAACCATCGATTCTTGGTCAGGCAGCTTGCCTCACTAAAATCGATATTTTCAATGACTTTAAATGGAGGAAAACAGTGTTGCCAACTTGCAAAATCGCCACTGTACACAATCAAGAGGATCCTCGGGGGACTCGGAGTCCGCCTTCGATGCCTCGAGTGAAAACCACCTGCCACAGTTGAATATCCCGCGCGCGGAATGAACCAGCACACGACTTCAGATAATACTCAAACATACGCTTAAAACGCTCATCGTACGCATGCGCTGATTTAGGCCAAGCAGCCAAAAACCTAGCGTGCCACGCCATCAAAATGACGTCATAGTCCGCCCCGAAATTGTGCCAATCTTCCATAACGAAGTATTTCTCACTGGCACCGCCGATCTGCTGTATGGACGGCAAACACCCGTTCGGGAAAATGTACTTCTCGGTCCAGTCATCGAGTTTCGCCACCGTCGTGTTCGACCCGATTGTGTGTAGGAGGAAGATCCCTTGGGGGGCCAGACAGCGGTCCACGATGGAGAAGAAGAGATCGTAGTTCTTGGGTCCGACGTGCTCGATCATCCCCACGGAGACGACCCGATCGAAGCGCTGGTCCGGATCCAAGTCGCGGTAGTCCGAGAGCAGGATCTCGACGTTGAGCCCCGTGCAGCGTCCTCTGGCGAGCGCCACTTGCTCGCTTGAGTTGGACACCCCGACAACGGTGACGTCATAATGCCGGGCGGCGTACTCAGCGGCTGAGTCTCAGCCAAGCCGCCCCACCCGCAGCCGATGTCCAGGAGCCGCATCCCTGCAAACATGCCAACATTTGGACCGAGTTTAACAGAAAGGAACCAAGCCACATCTGCTATTGCCAAATTTAACTGGGCAATATAATTTTTTACGAGAGATCGTTTGTGCGGATTCATTCGAAATTTTTAAGGAATTTTCTTCAAATTATGGAGAATTTTCACTGAAATTTGCACAAAAATCCGCACAATCGTTTTCATGAAAAAAATTAACTTGCCCGATTAAATTTGGCAATAGCTGATGTGGCTTGGTTCCTTTCTGTTTAACGCGGTCCATTTTGTCACCTTCCAGCCAAAGTATCACAAGCGGCATGCGACGTTTAAAAGTTTCCGCCGCCATTTTATTGTTTTAAAGAGAAATTGTTTGTTGAAGCTGTCCGAAAATTTCACTGAATTTTTTTGTGCTGCCGATGAAAATTTTCAAACAGATTCAATCAAAAATGTGTCTGTAAAAAATAAAATGATAGCGGAAGTTTTTGAACGTCGCATGGCGCTTGTGGTACTTTGGCCGGAAGGTGACGATTAAAATATTCTGAGCACCTAGCCGCCAAAGTCCGGCTGGGTGTCGCAGAGCGCCAAGAGCGCTGTTAAAGCGGTTTTTATATATTTGTATGTATACTAATGAGAATTTATCAGATATTCTGAGCAACGATGTAGAGACTGTAGATTGGTGATGGCCCACGAAAAAAACGTACCTAACACACATGGTGCGGTCGTCCGATGGGTGGGCGAGGAGTGGAACTGTTCAATTGCTGTGTAAGTGCAGAGGAACTGCTCAAATGCGGCGGGTAGTACCACGGAAATCCAAAAAGACAGGGCACCTTCGATTTTTCATTTATATTCAAACTCATGTTTTGGCTCGAAAAGTTGCTCTACAAATCATGCTCAGCATATTGCAATGTCAAAACTGAGGTGGTAAAAGGTACTTGCACCAATGCACCCTACACCTGCGTGAAATGACAATAAGAGTTTTGCTATTGTCGTTTCTAAGAGATGTCCTTGTAGTATAAACGAAGAACTGAAGGCTCTCTGTCATTTTAGATCATCGCAGTACAGCTCGCTGCCACGCAGGGCTACGCCGCACAATGGAATGAGCCGATGAGAGAAGTCGGCCAAAATTTGGAAACTCCAAAAGCTCGTAACTCCATTAATATAAAATGCAGAGATCTTAAAAATGGCATCATTGGTTTTCTCGTAAAAATTACTGTAGAAAGCACCCCTCAAACTTTAAAATTTCACGAAATTAACAACTAATTTTGCTGTTCTAGTGAAAACAATCATGTCCGACCTCTCCCATTGACTCGGTCCACTGTGCGCTACGAGAGCGTAGTGGCGCGGCGAGTGCCTGAAAAGTCAAAACGCCTTCTCTTCAGTGCGTATGCAACGCGGACATCCGTGGAGCCCGTTTAGTTGCATCCAGGCGTTAACATGAAACGTCGTTAGTTTTTACTACATAAACTTTTTTTTTTGGAAAAACCGATTAATATCACTTACTTACTTATATTCTATGCACGATGCATCGTGCATAGAAAATAAGTAAGTAAGTGATATTGATCGGTTTTTCAAAAAAAGTTTTAAGTTTATGTAGTAATTTGTGTATAGTGCCGATAAAAGTTCACAAACCGTGCAATATGCAACAACATAGTGTCGTTAGTTTTCATCGCGGGCCATATTGATCAGGGTGTTCTAATTGTTTCTCTTACTTCCACATCTTAACTTAATCCCAGTGTTGTTGATGATGCTGATGAAGTAATTTAAAAATGATTTTCATCGTGACAATATCAATTTTTTTAAATATTCTTCGATTGTTTGCATGTATTGCTCAATGCGTCAAGACCCAAAGCTTGCAGAAAAAATCTCTTATATTAGTGATTGCTTTAGGGTCATAATAAATTGGAACACTAGTAGACTGCGGTTTTAAGAAAAAAATGAAATCAGGTAAATGTGTATTATTAAGTCCTACTTTTTTTCAGGTATTTGCGCTTTCAAACAAACTTCACAATCATAATACTCACTAAACTTTCGCGCTCGTTTGCTCTTTGGACGGAGACTATTTGATATCATACGTACTTAAAACAAGTATGTTGTATTGCAACCCAATTCCTATCGTATCGATCAAGTTTTACTTGCTTTTCTTTTTTCCCAGTTTCATGGGCATCACTTGCGCAAATGACTTTCTAATTTCACTACCTCAAAAGCGTAAAATATCATTCCCGCTTCTGGACTTTCACTCTGCTCTCTTCCCTGAAGTGAAAAAGTGAATTTCAGGAATACACAGTCGGATTCACCTGGTAATGACGAATTTAGCCAAGGAGTGAGTGGTTCGTTTCATAATTCTAACCTACTTTTCTCAAATTCGCCAAGCAAAGTGCATACATTTAGGTACCTTTATCAGTCATCATCAAGCGCATTTAATTTGATTTGTTGGTTAACAAATTGCTCATAATTAGGCGCAAAAAAGCGTCGGCCTACGAGTTTAACGTTTGTCTCACTCAATTACATTTCTAAGATTGTTAGTGCTTCCCCGTTTGAAGCTATAGTAAAGAATCGATTATCAAGGTGTTCGTTGCGAACACCCTGCTTTTCGATCCTTTTTCATAGGTTTAAATAGCAGATCAAACGGTTTATCGTGAAGCACACCAATCCACTGAATTTAGATAATACCTGGCTCAAGCTGAAGTTTCTCGCAGATCATTCGAAGTTTATTCCTCTGCGCTTCCTCGAGCGTGGTAGCGCCATCCCAGTAGCCGCAAGAGTACTGCATATGCGGGTCGAGCATTTGGGCGAACAGGTCGTTTCCGAGGTTGTAATGCACGTCGCATACCTTCCGGGCGCGGATCTTAGACTGCAGGTTGAACAGTCGCGCCATTGCCAGTCGGAAGATGTCAGACCACCGACTAGGGATGTAATCGTAAAGACGATGCTTCGAGATTCGGTAGAAGAACTCATCGAGATCCTCGCACTCCCACCAGCCGTCCATGTAGCTCTCGCCGAGACCCAAGGAACCCTCGTTCAAGACGCGGTGGAAGAGATTGGAGTTTTTGACGCTGATGTCCCAAGGACGAGGACCGTTGATTTGGTCGTCTGCCCTTGATATGAGAGCATCTCTTCGGCTATGAGGCACCAAGGGTCCTTTTCCTTGTCTGTGTTGTTCCTCCTAGGGTTGCGAGCCTTTTGGTTTGGGCCAGGCTGCAAAAGCTTAGATTTGCAGTCCCGTATGAAGAGTAACAGGGAGGAAATGCACTCGAGGAAAGGCTGCGTATCGCCGGTTGCGATGATTTTCAAGACCGATGAAATCACCATCTTGCCGTTATGAAGCCATTCTGTTTTTAGTGAAATCATTTCGCCTGGCTTGGGTTTTGTATTGATTGACTGATTTAGTGTCCTTGTCAATTTTTTGAAAGCAACTTTGTCCTTTCAAGAACGTAGTCTGAAAAAATTCGCATCAGGAAAATAATTTAGAAAATCAAATAAAGTGAAGCAGGAGTACGAGTAAATGTGCTAAAACAAAGCACTCAAGAAAAGAAACGAGAGAGAGCAGTAGGTATTCTAGCAGAGCAGCTGAGCTTTCTAAACATGAAGTTCAGATAGATTCGAGTTCAAAAATCACTTCAAAATAGTTTCCCCAAAAACCCATAAACTCCAAAAAAGTACCTCACTTACCTTTTCACTCTCTCGATACTATAAGGGTCGCTCTAATCTCATTGACGTGTATATTGTTACCTTTAGAGTAAAAACTTTTAAAAAATACGACTATACGAGCAAGCCCATAGGTTAATTTTTGAGAATGAGGATGTAACTGCTCCGATACAACAGGACGAAGCTATTTTTTTGTTTTCCCTCCTTTGCTTCCTTTTTTCTCCGAGTCATTCAAAGGAATAGGAACACCACTGACCGACAAAAAATCGACAGGAAATTGCCAAAACGCGTAGCCTGATTAGATTAGCGACGCTTCAAACTTCCTGTCATTATTACTTTTTTAAAAGGAAAAAAACGTAACGTCACTTCTGGAAAATTTTTCAAATTTTTCTTCTCTGTATAATGAGTATTCCGTCAAAATTTCAAACAACTGTATCGGCTCGTTAGCTCCTCTGATTTGCGACGCTGCAAACTTCCTTCCATAATTATTTTTTTAAATGGAAAAATACGTAGCGGCATTTCTTGAAAATTCCTCTGATTATTCTTCTCCGTGTAAAAAATATTCCGTGAAATTTTTAAACAATTGTATTAGCTCGTTAGCTTTTGATAGAATGAAATGGGTGCACGGAAATTTCGAGACACCTAGTTTGAAAATAAAATTCCCCGCGCGCTACAGCGTCGGCAGCTCGCAAACGTATTATAAGCGCTGTGCAACGTTTCAAAATTCCCGCCACCATTATATTTTTTTACGGAGAAATTGTTGGTTGCATCTGTCTGAAAATTTCACTGAATTTTATCGGCAGCTCCGAAGAAAATTCAGTGAAATTTTTGGACAGCTTTGTCGAACAATTTCTCTGTAAAAAATGAAATGGAGGCGGAAATTTTCAAACGTCACATGGCGTTTGTGATACTTTGGCCGGAAGGTGACAAACTGACCTGACCTTTCTTTAAAAATCTAAAGACGAGTATATTGTTTGCTTTTTTTCTTTTTTTTCTTTTTTTCTTTTTTTTTTCTTTCTTTTCAACCTATCCCTGGATTAAGTTGATTTTACTGTATTTTTATGGATTGGCTGAAGTTGTGAATCATGCTAAAACGCACTAAACGGGAGTTAAAGAGGTTTAAAGATTGCAATTCAAAGCATACAGTTTCGAAGAAAATATATTTAAAGTGCGCTACTTATTAGGCATTAAATTATCGGATTATAATGGCACATGTAAGTGCGTAAACAACGCGCATCCTGCTGATTGATAAATGTAACTAGATTGATAAATAAAAGTAAAATGAAGGGGTCTCTCTATCAAAGAGATTCGACTACGTAAATTAGTAAATTTGATTTCTCTATTTAATAATATTTAGTTTCTCTAATCATACGATTCATGCAATGTTTGTGTTGTTTCTTCAACGATGGTGCACTTTACAATACACCCTGGAAGCACTGCCATTTAAATTATGTCCGCAGTGCAAATATGGACTCCTTTGTATATCACTAATGATTGTGTGTGGTGCGTGGCGTGTGGCGTGACAATGTGGTGAAGAATAAATTCTATAATGCTTTCAAATTCTTTATTCTTCCTCGGGTAAATAAATAAACAACGTATACAATAAAAAACGTATAAATCTACATATATAAGGACGCTTATTTTATATTGACGATTTTTAAAGCAATTTTGCAATACAATTATAATGAATGCATGAAATAATGATCTTATGTCAGTAAAAACTTTACCCAATACTGCATGTTTCTGCGGAGTGAAAAACAACTTAATCGGCCTGGAAAGATAATACAAATCCAACAACTATGGGACTAAGGCCGTCAAAATAATGGATAAAACGAATGAAAAACCGGGATAGTTCGCACAGGTATCACAACTGCATCGGTAAAACGTATACTTGACTTAGTTTTTGCAAAAATTTTATCATTTTTGCGGAAAAGCTCTCATGTAAAAGCATGCTTGGCCATCTTGGTTTGATATTGGAATCTGCAAATGGCAGAAGCAATTCTCTAATGTTTTCTGTAAAAGGAGGCTGCCTGCTTTTTTAAGCCACGAGAGCTCAATGTTGTCACCCAGCGGCGAAGGTATCAAAAGCGCTGTGCGACGTTCAAAAATTCCCGCCACCATTTTATGTCTTTACAAAGAAATTGCTGGTTGAATCTGCTTGAAAATTTCACCAAACTCCAACGTCAGCACAAAAAAAATTCAGTGACATTTTCGGACAGCTTTGTTGTATAATGTAAAAAAATAAAATTGCGGCGGAAATTTGTAAACGCCGCATGGCGCTTGTGATACTTTTGCCGGAAGATGCTGGCGTATTGACAAATCCATACTCTTCTTATGGGTCCGTCCCTTAATTACGTTACGGTCTAGGCGGGGGGGGGGGGGGGGTTGAGGAAAGCGTTACGTCATTTTGTTTTTACGTGTAATAGGGAAGGGAGGGGGGTCAGAAATGCCGAAAAGTTCGTTACGTATTTCAGGGACGGCCCTTAATAGGTACTCAAAAGAATCAACAAGATCTTCGAAGAAAACTGAGTCCACCATCCAGGCCTCGGCTAAAAAGCACTTGCCACAACTGAATGTGCCGCGCGCGGAAGGCGCCAGCACACGACATCAAGTAGTACTCGAACATGCGTTTGAACCGTTCATCGTACGAACGCGAGAGCTTTGGCCAAGCCTCCGAAAACCGGGCATGCCACGCCATGAGAGTGACATCATAGTCCGGCCCAAAGTTGTGCCAGTCCTCCATCACAAAGTACGGCTCGCTAGCAGCTCCGATCTGTTGCACGGACGGTATACACCCACCCGGGAAAATGTACTTCTCGGTCCAATCGTTGCCTTTCGTTACCGTCGTGTTCGACCCGATGGTGTAAAGGAGGAAGATCCCGTCGGGGGCCAGACAACGGTCTACGATGGAGAAGAAGAGATCGTAGTTCTTGGGTCCGACGTGTTCGAACATTCCGACGGAGACGACTCGATCGAAGCGCTGGTCCGGATCCAAGTCGCGGTAGTCGGAGAGCAGGATCTCGACGTTGAGCCCCGTGCAGCGCCCTCTGGCGAGCGCCACTTGCTCGCTCGAGTTGGACACCCCGAGAACGGTGACGTCATAATGCCGGGCGGCGTACTCAGTCAAACCGCCCCACCCGCAGCCAATGTCCAGGAGTCTCATCCCTGAAAGCATACCGCAAATTATGTAATTTCATAAATAATATTCTCAGAGTACTTCAAAAGGACTTTCCTACAAGTTTTACTTCCAGAATATCTTGAGGGAGAATTTCATAGGGAATGTCCTGAGAAAATTTGACAAGAAATATTTTGAGTGTGTCCCACAGGCTTTGCCCTAGTGCGGACTATGGAGTAGGTTTAAAATGCCTTCACCGATGGTGCTGGAACACAGACTATAGTGTCGTTTGACTCAGAGTAGTCTCTTTTTTCCATTGTAGCGAAGCCAAGGGTTTTTTAAAAGGGAAGTCAAGCACTGGAAAAAAAACAAGCAGTGAACTCCAACACAATGTGTTGATAAGGCGCGTCATTAACTCGCACATATCAACCCCTTTAGTTTTCATTTACAGAGATTTCAAAAAAGGCAAGCAGCACAACAAGAGAATTCACGATCCAACACTGCAAGGTCAACGACGCACCTTGACGAGACCGTGTATTGTGAATCTAGAAAGCTATTCGAACAAATTTAAGTTTTTTGATCCGCCTCAAGCAAAATCTTATCAGATTCTTGAAGAAAAGTGCTACGGAAAAATTTAAGCGAAGAAAGGAAAAATTCTGTCGAATTCCTAGAAGATAAAGTCGATTTAAAGGTATTTTGGGGCTAAAATACCCAAATCACCGGTATTATAAATCCCGTTATATTACTGAAAAGAAATTGACTCGATATAAATGCAATTGTATTAAATATGTCTTGATTTTGTTATTTTAAACGTCTTTTCATGCAAAGAAGCTCAACCATGTCCATGCTTTATTCATTCATGAATTGAAAGTAAGCAATCCACATCCCGAAAATTTACCGATTTGCCGTAAAAAATCGCAGAAACTTGATATACCAGGTCGATGTACCCACTCTTTGAATTTACCAATCAATTTAGTGAGTGCACGTAGGTATGTGAAAGTCAAAATGCTATAGTCATTTTGGGTGCATTCATTTTTCATGAAACAATTGTAAGTAATTTCAATCCCGAAAAACCATAAATTTCCCGTATAAAATCGAAAAAATCAAAATATGTCGACTCCCTGACGTGAAAATTGAATTCTACGTGTGAAAATACTTATGTATCGATATGCTGAACAGAATGCCCGCCTCTCCTCGTAATGTACAAACCGTTCCTATACTCATCTTAAAATTGTTCTCAGAGCTTTGTGTTATTATCAGCTTCCATTTAAACCCCGGTTTGATGGCCGAATCGGCTGCCCAAAAAGCAAGCCATTTTTGAAGGGCTCTATGAGAAATTCGTGATATTATCAGCTCTCAGGAAATCACCTCATGGGTAAAATTGCTGATATAAATCGAGTGCTTAAAATAATCGTATTCAAGAAACTAAGGCATTAAACTATGGAGTCAATTTCGTTTTAATAATATAACGGGATTTACTTGTCTTCAGGTCAAAACTTATACAAGGAAGCCCCTTGCAAGAGGCTAATTTTTTGTAATTTCACTCAATTTTTTCTCCTTTTTATAATTGAATTGCTTGTAACATTCTGAGGTCAATCATATTAAATTGTAATTTATACATCCCCCCTCCCTTCATTTTATTTTTTGTTTGGAGAAGTTTTGTTGATTTCTTCGGATTTCGAATACTGTAACTTCTCTTCTATTTGGCCGATTTTTATTAATGAGACCTCTTTTAATTCGTGTTTTAACGGAGAGTAAGGAAAAAATTGCTAAAAACTCGCGAAACAATTTTTTTTGAAAATTGGACGAATCCTAGCGTGACGGTGAAATGGTTAATGAAGCGTAAGTAATTGGGCGAGGGGCTGAGGATCCCGGCATCGCTTGGCAACCGTCATTAGCTATTGTTCGTCGAGACGCCGACGCAGTGAGCAGGAGCGTGGGAAAGAGAGGGGTAAGTGGATTCCTGTATGAGCCACGTTTAGCTAATGGTCTAATGAGTCTCGAGGCTCATCACAGATTGCACTATCAGAGCACGGGTACCAACTTTTGGAAAGTATAACCGAGGTTACAGATCTGTCAAAGCAACGTTTTGAACAAAACGGAGGAGTTAAATTCTCATTTCGAGAGTGCCGACCTGCTCAGCCATCCTCGAATCAATTCGCTTGATTCTGCTTATATATGCATATTTTAAAAAAGCGCGTCGCATTCTTAGGCTTTTTTTGAAAAAACCAAGTAACGTAGACACTTGGTATTCACTGCACATAAACTAATGAGCCCCAGAATGAGAAACAACTTTAAATCATAATTATTGATGGATAAATAAACTTTTTACACGCTTTGGAAAATCTCAGAAGTTCGCGGTAGTCACTTTTCGGTAAGGAACTAGGGGACTCGGTTATTGTATCGAGCAGGGTTCGAAACGATCGCAAAGGCGGTATACTACGTATACGCGCCAAAAACACATTGGATCTAGAGTCCAGACTCTTGAAAACATTGACCAAAAAAAATACTCTTGATTCAATCCGATGTTAGCTTAAATCAAAAGGAAGCCCGCTCAAATTAAGAGGCTTGGTTCTTGATTTAAGCTTAAATCTGATCGAATCAAGAGTATTTTTTCTTGTCGATGTTTTTCAGAGTCTACACTCTAGATACAATGTGTTTTTTTGCCCAGTGTTTGTATTCAAATTATCCGGAGAGATCTATTTATTACAATAGTCGTCGACCTGTCGTTTGTAAAACATGTATTTGACTAAGTTTTTGGCGGGGAACGCTTGGCTTGATTTGATCTTGTTTTGACACTTAAATCTAAAAGTTGGCAGTGAAATTTTTTGTGTTAGAAGGTTGGTTGCTTTGAGCCCATATTTTCCGTATTTTGACAAGTCTGCACTCTCCCTTTGCAGGTGCTTTAGGTAAATATCTAGATGTGACACTAACAAAAAATGGGAATTTAATTTCTTTTGATACCTGGCTCAAGTCGAAGCTTCTCGCAGATCATTCGAAGTTTATTCTTCTGTGCTTCCTCGAGCGTGGTGGCGCCATCCCAGTAGCCGCAGGAGTACTGCATGTGCGGGTCGAGCATTTGGGCGAACAGATCGTTGCCGAGGTTGTAATGCACGTCGCATACCCTCCGGGCGCGGATCTTGGACTGCAGGTTGAACAGCCGCGCCGCCAACACGCGGAAGACATCCGACCATCGACCGGGAACAAGTTTGTGGACGCGGTGCTTTACGATTCTGTAGAATAATTCGTCGAGATTGTCGCATTCCCACCAGCCGTCCATGTAGCTCTCCCCGAGACCTACAGAACCCTCGTTCAGGATGCGCTTGAAGAAGTCGCGGTTCCTCACGCGGATATCCCATGGACGAGGACCGTTGATCTTGATGTCGGCTTTTGAGAAAATTTCGTTGACTATTTTGTACCAAGCGTCGTTTTCGAATCCCATCTTGGTTGTTGACCCTCCGTTTTCTTCCAATCTAATTTTTGACTGTGGTGTTTTTCATTACAATGAGATATCACCTCTGAAAGCTGCACTTTAAAATCTCTGATAGTCTGAGCTGCTTTTCAGCTAGAATACTTTAATCCGTCCGTTTAGTTCGATGATCAGAGTCAAATGGTAGTAACCAAACTAAAATAAGACTAAACTGCTCATTATGAAAGAGTGTGCTCAATATTTCAGTTGTTCAACATGGTCTGCACACATGTTACCGTTTTTTTTTTCCAGAATACTCTCTTGCGGGGAAAATCACTATTTGTTGAATATTGTACTCAAAACCTTAGTCGCCCGATTTAAAACACGAAGTTTTCGATTTTTCTAGGCAACGCACAATACGCACATTTAGGGAATATTACTTCGGAACACCTTCGCTTTTGAAACTAAGAAAGCACAAAGTATTTGATATTACAGATGCTGGGTATTCATCAATCAAAAGTAGAGACTAGAGAAGAAAGTAGGAAGTAGGAATTAGGAGAAGAAAGTCACTGATCATCTGATTCTGAATGACCCTCACTGAAAATAAAAAATTTGATATTTTGGATCTACGTCTTTTTGGTATGCAAATAAGATATTCATGAAAATCCTCCTTGTCATGACCTTTGATGACGCAAACCATAGGCGATCAAAATTCTCTCACGGATTTTGGCAAGTGCCGCATTCTTGCATTTTTTTTTTTTTTTTTTGGCAAAATAACCTTCGAAAAGTTACGGCATTAAAACCAAGAAAGTGGGAAGTATTTGATGAGTGTTCATGAATTAGAGTACTTTGAAGAGTAGGAAATGAAACGTCACTGATCAGCTGATTCTCAATGATATCCGCATTGATAATAAAAATTGTAATATTCTACATATGTATAGCTGCGTTAATTTTGGTATGCAAATACGTCATCCATGAAGTTCTTCCCCGTTATGACCTTTGGTGGCGGAAACAATAGGCGGTCACAATTTTCTCGTCTATTTTGGCAAATGCCGCTCTCGGCGATTTGGTTGTCACAATGTAGGAAGTCTACACGGGTAGGAAATAAAGCTTGTAGACCGTAAAGGGTCTAATTATAGCGTGGATATCCAATAGCTTCTGCTTTTCGGATTATATTAACATTGTTTTATTCACTGAAGAAAGGTTTCTGCTTCTTACATTTTAAGGAAGTGTTTTTCATCCACAGGGAACCAACCACAAAGACACTTTTTTCTGCTAGTTTATTGGCCTATGTTTTAAGACTGAGCGAAAATTTCTTTTCCAGATTTTCTTGTTAGTTCCGTGAAAATTTGTCGTTATTTTGTGAATATTGTTGGTTTCATTCGATAATATAGTTTCGGAACGCAAAATTGACGAACTGAAATTCAACTTCACGTCCTCCATTGACATCAAAATGAACTAATAACCGCTCGTAACTTATTCTTATGATGCTAAAGAGTTTAAGTATTCTTTAAATTGACCTGTCGCAGAAAAAATTGGTCTCCTGAACAATGCACCCTCGTGCAGTAAGATCCGCGTTCCCTTAAATGGCTTCGTGTACACACGTCATTTAACCTGAATTCCTATTTTGCCTACACCTTTAAATGAAGGAGCATCCATTGTTGGTCATTCACCATATTCCCAATATGATAGGGTTCCTTGACTTGCCTATTTTTTTTTTTTTTTTTTTTTTGAAAGGAAATCGATCGTGAAACTATTAAACCACTTATCCCGGTTTGCGACGTTGCAGATTTCCTAATACATTTAATTTTTCTTAAAAATATCTGGCCACCGTTATTGAAAAAAAATGATTTCAAATGTCCATGCTCTTTCAAAGATACTGTCTAAAAATTGTGGGCGAAAATGTTCAGTATTATTTTAAAAAAAAAAAAAAAAAAAAAAAAAAAAAAAAAAAAAAACTAGAGACAGAAATGATACACCTCAATCGAAATACTATTTTTCGTAGTTTCACAGTTAATACAAGACATTAAGTATTATGTATGTAATTGAGCTGTGATACTTAGGTTCAGTTTCTAATGGCGAGGTGTTATCAGAATTGCCGCGAGCGTCTGTGAGTAGTCCAACAAACTTCCTACATAGATTGATGCAGTCAAAGTTAAGATCCACGAATACTCCACGTAATTTAGTTTTTCTTCCTCCATCCACTTGTATTGTCATTTTTTAACAGTTCTGATCGGAGCGCTGATATTCCCCTAAAAATTTGTACGTGGACCTTATTGAAAAGGATGTGAGGTACACTGGTACAAGCCTACAAAGAAAATTTCGAAATATTTCTGAAAACTATCAAATCGCCATAATGAGCGAAAGAATGAGCATCGTATGAACTTTTAAACTCTCGCAAAGTATCTTCTATAGAATAAGTAATATTGAACACAATTATGCATATTTTCAGTTGAAATGTTTTTAGCTAGATTCCATTGGAAAGGAAAGCTTCTGTATAATTCAATGAAAACGTCCAACTCAAGTTTATTTTTTCGAAATCACGTGTTCTGCCGGGAGAAATTTTACAGAATTAGAAGGCGCACATTTCTTTAGGACTACAGGAGACTACCTTTTGTATTTTAAAATACTTTCTGCTGCAGTTGGATCAATTTCGCACAAGAAACTTTATAAAATAGCTTTGACGGTCAGCTAGTTTTTTTTTTCTTTAATGAGTTTTGAAATCACTATCCTTGAGAAAACCAACTCCAGAAAAAATAAAAGCATGTGGAAAAGTCCGAGGATATGAGAGTATGCCGAAAATGTAAATCACGATGTCGACCTTTTTTTTCGTCTTTTTTTTCTCGTCATTTCAATCATTGTTCGAAGAGGCAGATGGTGTAGCGGAGAGGAAGGGGTCACAGGAACGAACACCTGTTGTCGGTGAGCATCTGATCAATCACTCCTTTGAGGATGTCTCAAGTCGTTGGACGAAAAACATCCGCCCGACAAAAAAAAATTAGTCTCATCGAAATGAATTTTTAATTAAGTTCGATCCATAATTTAACGGTCTCTAACCTACTTTTGACTTACTTACTGTCTACTTAGAAAAAAAAGCAATGAATGTACGATTCACGACCCATTCTTTCAGTTACCAAATTTCTTCCAGTTGATATAGGTGATGTCTCTAAAGTTTTGACTACATTTTTAAATGTTACTTGAATATTCTCAATGTAATTGCAATTTTGTCTAATATTGTTATACTTGTTGGCGCCGCTAGCGTCACCAATATTTAGCCTTCATTCCGTCAGCTAGGCAAGCCGCCCGCATCTCATGTCGCGCCGCGCGCCTAGTTCCGCTGCGGCCCGCCCGATCGCGCTGCGGGCTCTTTATTCGCCTCTCCGGCTTTCCTTTAGATATTTCAATTCTTTTATTTATTATTTTGTCTGTTTCAATATATAAAATTCATCTTTGATTACTTTTCTCCATAAATCCTCAATTATAATACTCACTGGTGCCTTCCTTCACAACCTTTTTCAACTTAAACTACGCGTCCGCGCAATTCCTTTTCAAATCCAGTTTGACCGCTTGGCCCGTGTGCCGTATCTAAGTTATGCTTCACCCACTATTCTAGGGTAGCGTCTATGGATAAGTACATTCGCCCCGCATATGTTCTTTCATGCGCTGTAATCTTCCTTCTTATACCGGACCGAGTTATGTCGCGGTTATTTTGCTCCCGGCCTTTTTGATTTTCTGTATCCAAATGGGTGCGGTTTTGCAGTGGTTTTTGTGTTAAGTTACTCCAACTTTAAAAGTTCGTGGTCGATAGGGATTGCTCCGCTTTGACTCGTGAACCCTTTAAAGTCAAATAATTAATGCAATTAAGTGTTTGATAACCTTAAAAAAAATGTACTAACATTAAACTTTTTACAAAATCTCCAGTGCGTTTCCTTAGTTACCGCCAATCCTTCTTGCGTTTGATTGTTGTCCGCGAATAATGAAACGCGAAAGAAAGCAGAAACAAGCGGAACAGAGTACCTCCTCATCAGAGGAAACTCTGTCCAAACGAAAATGTGAAACGGGACCTACAACTCAGCTGACATCGTCTGAAAATCAGCCTCCGCGTATCGCGCCTTCCACTACCGCCTTTCCTTTACTACCTCAAAAGCAGCACCACCAACACCTAACCTCACAACTCCATGTCCCTACTCCTGTTGATGCACCTATGTCGTATGCTGAAGCTTCGAGTGGCTCCCCTTCCTCCTCCTCCTCCTCCTCCACTACCCAACCAAAATCCTCAGGTACCTTCTCTGAAAACCCTCTCAACCCTTCTACCCAAAACCAACCGTCCAGTCTCCAATCGTCTAAACAACTCGCAATTATAATTCCCGCTCATAATGAACTCACTTTGGTTGATTATCTCGATGAGATATCAAAAATCATTCCACCAGCTGACATTTTATATGCCGCAAAAATTTCAAATAATCGCATGTGTTTCTACCTCTCATCTTTAGCTCTAGTAGATAAGATCGTCGAAACTAAAGAAATAAATACGAAAGTTGGATCCCTGTTAATTAGAAGACTTGTTAACCCGGCTTTTCGTCTGGTTCTTTCAAATGTATTGCCCAAAATTTCAGACACGTATCTTATATCGGGTTTGTCAGAATATGTCAATATTGTTTCTCCAGTACAAACTCTGTCCGCGGGATTAAAGAACCCAAAATATGCTCACATAAAATCCCTTCGACGGGAAGTCTATGTGGTAAAAAAACCAGATTCTCCTACTTTGCCTAAATCTTTCCTCATCCCTCATGAGGGGGAAGATGTTCGAATTTTCCTTTCTATAGAAGATTATAGATGTTTCAATTGCATGACTACTCAACACAAAACCAACGATTGCGTCCAATACTCGGGTGATATGAAAAATGCGAAGAGTAGTAAAATTGCTGATAGACTAATTAAAGCTAAAACCCCTCCGAAGCCTGATTTAATGTTGGGTAATCAACCTAAGGCACCAAACCCTGTCCCTCCCCCGAATGACTCAGAGGTTATGGACTTTGCTGAATCGACCCCTCCCTTGCCTGCAGCCCAGAACTGTCAATCAGAGTCCCCCTTGACAGGTACAGCTGTGAGTTCCTCCTTAAATGTTCAGGACTTACATGATAAGAATACCCTATCAATTGAGGATTCTCCAAAGTGTATCGAACCTGCTGAAACAAGTGTTGCGGCAGCCTCCCCCCTTGATGATCACCTGCCTTCGAAAAAAGAGAAGAAAAAAGCTTTAAAATTGAAAAAAGAGTCAAATGAGATTTTAGAGGCTGTTAAAATATCCCTTGAAGAACAAGTTTTTCCTTTCACTGAAACTGAAGTCGTAACAATGTTATCGGAAACTAAAAATTCTAAGAAACCCATTGAAATAATCCAAACGCATACAAGTAATACAAGTGAGTTAGCCGACCTCTTAAAGCAAGTAAGTTCTAGGCTGTCCTCCAAAAATGTGAAAGCGAGAATAGATCGACTGGTGCGAACTTTAGATACTGAACTTAACTCATCTGATGATAGTGACAACTCTTTATCATCCTCCATTTCTTCAAAAATTTAGATGCATATATGGACTGCCCAATAATTCAATGGAACATTGATGGGTATTATTCCCATCATGAAGAATTAAAACAAATAATTTGTAAATTTCAACCCCTTGCAATTGCTTTACAAGAAACAAAGTTTAAAGCAAAAAATAACCCCTCTTTGAAACATTATTCTATCTTTAGAAAGGACTTCACTGAAGGCCTTGCAGCTAGTGGTGGTGTAGCACTTTTAGCAAAGACCAGTTACTCTCCGCGAACTGTCACACTCAATACTAATCTTCAATCAGTTGCTATTCT
Organism: Bemisia tabaci; assembly: GCF_918797505.1. Lineage (NCBI taxonomy): Eukaryota > Metazoa > Arthropoda > Insecta > Hemiptera > Aleyrodidae > Bemisia > Bemisia tabaci. The sequence continues at coordinate 37,033,621 of NC_092798.1, forward strand.
CTTAACAGTTGATGATCTAAATTTAACCATCTGTAGTTTGTATTTACCCCCTGACCAAAAAATTTCTGAACATGATTTGAAAAATATTGTTTCTCAGTTACCCCAACCTTTTATATTGTGTGGGGACTTCAATGCCCATAATCCATTGTGGGGTGGAACAAAAGTAAATTGTCGAGGACGTATCGTCGAAAGTCTATTAAACAATGACCATTTTATGCTTCTGAATGGACATGATCCGACTCATTTTTCCTTCACTCATCAATCTTTTTCAAGTATTGATCTTACCGTCTGTTCTCCTGGTATATTTCCCCGTTTAAAGTGGTATGTTCATGCAGATCTATGCTCAAGTAATCATTTTCCTCTTGTCACGACTTTAACAAAAAAAAGTAAACCTGCTGCTTCCGATGTTCTTACTTGGAACTTGAACAAGGCTAATTGGTCGCTCTTTAGACAAATGTGTGAATCGAGTGGGAAATTGGCTGGTAGCCCTTCAGAGGTATATGAACAGGTAAAGTTTAGGATCCTTAACGCTGCAGAAAAATCAATCCCTCGCAACAAAATCTCACCCAAACGCTCTTCAGTCCCCTGGTGGAATGAAGCTTGCAAACTTTCAATTTCTCATCGGAATAAAACTTTCAGAGCATATAAAAAAGATCCTTCGATTGAAAATTTTATCAAATTTAAAAAAAGTCGTGCTCAGGCAAAAAGGGTCCTTAAAGATGCCAAAGCTGCATCCTGGAAAAATTTTGTTAATAGGTTTAATTGTAATACAACTCCCGCTGAAGTGTGGAATGCAATTCGACTATTCTCAGGGACAAATAAATCTCTAGCAATTCCAAATTTGATTAAAAATAACCAGATTATCTCTGACCAGAAAACTATTGCAAACTGTTTAGCTGAAAATTTTCATTATTACTCCAGTAACGAGAATTATTCTGACAATTTCTTACTTAAAAAAGAGCAAAATGAAGCCCAAGAGATAAATTTTGACTCTGATAATTCTGAGTCCTATAACGTAGCATTCACCATGTCTGAACTCAAAACCGTTCTTAAGAAATTACAAAATAAAGCTCCCGGCCCTGATATGGTCCATAACGAAATGTTAAAAAATCTCCCTGATTCCATGATTTCAACTCTATTAGATATGTTCAATTTATTTTGGTCCTCCAATTTTTTCCCTGAGGAATGGAGAGAAGCCGTAGTAATCCCTGTTCCTAAAGATAACAATAATAGACTTGATCCATCCAGATTCCGACCCATCTCTCTTACCTCTTCCTTATGTAAAGTGTATGAACAGCTAGTAGCTGCGCGCCTTTGGTGGTTTATAGACTCTAATAATTTATTAACAAATATTCAGTGTGGTGCTAGAAAACGTCGGTCTACCATTGATCACCTGCTTAACCTTCAAACAAAAATCTTAGGAGGCTTTAAGAAAAAAATGTTCACCGTTGCTCTCTTTTTTGATATTGAAAAAGCCTATGATACAACATGGCGCCATAGAATTTTAGAAAAACTATTTAGTTGGAACCTGCGTGGAAACCTTCCGTATTTCCTCCAACAGTTACTTTCTAATCGAACTTTCCGAGTGAAAGTTAATCAAACATTTTCTGACCTTTTCTCTCAAGATAATGGAGTTGCTCAGGGAAGTGTTCTTAGTGTTCTCCTTTTTTTGATTGCAATTGATGATATAGTTAAATGTTTACCAAAAGATGTTAAAGCTTCATTATTTGTTGATGATTTTTGTATTTATATAACAACAAATAGTAAAAAATATGCCAAAAGAAAACTAAATGAAACTCTACGTAACCTCGAAGAATGGTCAGAAGTTACGGGTTTCAAATTTTCAGCAATTAAAACGAAGGGCATTATTTTTACCAGAAGGTATAGAATTCCTAGTTTTAAATTATTCCTTAATGATGCACAAATCCAGTTTTACCCCTCTGTTAATTTTCTCGGCGTGATTTTTGACCGAAAGTTAAATTGGTCCGAGCACATAGTTTCCCTTAAAAATAAATGTATGTCTAGATTAAGAATCCTACAATTTTTATCACACACCTCGTGGGGCGCTGATAAATTCACTATGCTCAATCTTTATCGATCTCTGATTAGATCAAAATTAGATTATGCCTGTTTTATATATGGGACTGCCAGCCCTTCTACCCTCAAAACTTTAGATGCCATTCATAATACAGGTATTCGAATTTCAACAGGTGCTTTTAAGTCAAGTCCATCATCTAGTCTATGTATAGAAGCTCGTGAGCCTCCCCTTTGTTATAGAAGACAATTACTGCTCGCAAAACACCTCGCTAAGATGAAATCGTTTAATACATTTCCTGAAACCTTCAAAGAATTACTTACATTCAAAAACCAATTGTATCTTTCTGTTTTCAGGTTTACTAATTTTAATGATGTGTTAAAATTTAAAAAACCTATTTTCCCTTTTTGGCAGACATTACCTACGGAAAATGTTTTAAATGTTCCGGTTATTGCAAAAGCTAATTTATCTCAAGCTGAAATGAGACAAAACTTTTTCTCAGTCATTGATTCTCATGCTGAGCATAAGCCATTCTATACAGATGGATCTAAAACTGTTAATTCTACTGCATGTGCTTTCAGTTGCGATCTGAACGAAATATACTCTTTTAAATTATCACCAGTCACATCTATTTTTACAGCTGAGGCTCTAGCTATCTCCAAAGCCTTAAATTATGTCCATAATACAGATTGTAAACAATCAATTATTTGTTCAGATTCATATAGTGTATTAAGTGCTTTAGGTAACCCCAATAATCCTCACCCAATCCTTACCCAGATCCAGAATCTAGTCTTCACCCTTGTATCTAAAAATTTCTCTATCCTGTTTTGTTGGTGCCCAGGACACGTTAATATTCCGGGTAATGTTCGAGTAGATTCTGCAGCTAGGGAGTCTAGCCTTTCAATTGGCCCCTTCTCGAAGGGATCGGTTACCTCTAAAGATCTGTTTCTAGATATAAAAGGAAAAATTCTCCACCATTGGGTTACTGAGTGGCAGCATTTCACCAATGCTAAATGCCCCCCTGCATTGCCTACTTCACCTTCATCCGAAAACTTTCATTTGACTCGACTTCAACAAGTAGTCCAAACTAGACTGAGAATTGGTCACACAAATTTTTCCCATAGCTATTTGATGACCCAATCAAACCGTCCTGCTTGCACTTCTTGTCCAAATTCCCCCTTAACGGTAGATCACGTTCTTATAAGTTGCCCACTTTATAAAGATATCCGAAAACGTTTTTTTCCCTACCCCTTACCCTCTCTTAAAAATTTACTTCTGAATACTCATCCTGTTAAACTTTTTGAATTTATGCGCTCCACTAATCTCAAAATTTAACCTTTCCCTCAACCTTTTTGTATTTTTACTGATATTTCCATGTAAATTTATTATTGTTATTGCCCTCTTTAGAGGTGTAAATGGCCTTAGATGCTAAAGCACCGCTTTAAAATAAAATTATTTTACTACTACTACCTTCTTATACCGTTACGTCTTTTCATTCAACCATGTGAGTATTTATTCTAGATTCACCTTCTTTTCTCTATCAATTTCACTAATAATAATATCATGCCAAATTCCGGCCTTCTGCCAATAAACAGTTCTATTTCGGTCTAAAAATTCATTCGCGTTACTCGTGTCCGGACACGATTGCCTGCGGTCCGAGTGCCGCGGATGAATTCTTCAAAATTTCAATAAAGTAAATGTTCGTCTCTCTCTTTAATTAGCTTCCATCGCGCTACTCGTGACCGGTCACGATTGCCTACGGTCCGGGTGCCGTGGACGACCCTTTCGGCTAATCTTTTTAGAAGACTTACATTAAACTTTCAATACTTAAGGGGTCTTCAGGATCTTTATTACAAACCGTATCAATATTTTTTAAGCTGTGAAAATTTTGAATTGACTGCGGAGCTTATATCGGAAGTACATTTTGCAATAAAGAATGGCTGTTTCTGTCTCATCTTTTGGCGACCTTTGCACGAGACCTAATGGCAAATATTTGGTCTCCAAAATAAGCCCGAAAAAATGGCTCTTTATTGAAAAGTTTTGTCCAAATTATTTAGTTACCAGATGAGTCTCATTCGGATAACATATTGCAATAGGGAACTATTATTTTTGACTCATTCAACTGGCACTTATCTGCATGATGAAACTAATGGAATTTATATTGATTCTAGAATGAGCCAGCAATAGTAGTTCCTTACTGCAAAATGAGATCCGATGTATTCAGCAACATGAAGTGTGTTGGTCCATTATGCGGAAATTTTGCGTCTTGAGTCATATACACGCCAAATTCTGAGTAGGGGACATCGAAGAATTTGACAGGTAAGAAAATATTGATTTTACTTTTTTCAATTTTTTTCAAATGCTCTTCGTGCTAACTGTGTTCGAAAAACTTGACCTTTATGAATGTGGAAACTTTAAAAGCTCATAACTCCGTCTATACAAACTTTTAAGGTTCTAAAAGTGGTTCCATCGGTTTCCTCAAAAAATTTTCTTTCATAAAAATCCATTGAGATTGAATTTGTGACAAAAAAAAAAAAACAAAAAAAAACAAAACCGGCAATTTTAGTCAAACATTTCATGACCGACCTCTCTGATTTACTCGTTCCACCGTGTGGCGGTCACTCTACCTGGCCGCCATGCGCCTTGCCCCCGGCAATAAAATACCTCGATGATTTTTCGAAAACTGAAAAGTTTTATCCAAATATTTCTATTAGTTCATTTATTAATATATTATGAAAATCGACCCAGTATGCAGAAATATCTTAGACTGGAAATGGTTAAGTGACGTAGACGGAGAAAAAAACTGCGTGTGTGAGACCCGAAGTTTAGGTCATATTATGGATCTCTGAAGTTTTCGGATTGAGCATCCGAACACTTGAGGTCCAGCTGCTGAGGTTTAGATCACACATCTTAAATTTCAGTTCTTACATCGGAAGTACTTCGGTTTTCACATCCGAAAAACTTCGGTTCTCACATCTGAAGTACTTCAGATGTAAGAACTGACGTTTCAGATGTGTGATCCACACCTCGACAGCTAGACCTAAAGTGTTCAGAAGCTCAATCTGAAAACTTCAGAGATCCATATGACCTAAACTTCGGGTCCCACGCACGAGGTTTTTTTCTCCGTGTACCTATTACAGCGACAATGATTTATTTCGATTTCAGGAATAAATCCCACTTACTAGCAACAACTGCAAGAAAATCGAGATTGGCCTTGGGAATTTTGCAAAATGGCAACCGAAGTAGTTTTAGGTAAGTTTTTTTTTTCATACTTCAAGTCTCAATAATTAGAGATTTTGCCAAGGTTCAGGAAATGGCAAGCTTGGTCTTTTTGAATATCAAATTACCAGCCACGTGCAATATGGGGTACTATACAAAGAGATCATTGATATTTATGAGGAGTGATTTTTCCATTGAGAATAGGGAGATAACATTCAGTTAATATTCATCAAGTATAAGTATTTTACAAGACTTCCTCTTTTCACGCACTGGAAAAAAATACTCTTGGATCCAAAGTCTAGACTCTTAAAAAATTCAACAAGAAAAAATGCTCTCGATTCAATCAAACTGCCCCTTGAATCGAGAGCCCAGCCTCTAATTTAAGCGGATTTAAGTTTTGTTCAAGCCAATATTCGATTGAATCAAGAGTATTTTTTCTTGTCAAATTTTTTAAGAGTCTGGATCCAAGAGACTTTTATTCCTGTGTGGGCGTCTTTGATTTATATTTTCAACTGATGAGCTAAGGGCTCATGAGTTTTTCGACATACACTGCGGTCTAACAGAAACCGATTCCCATGTATTGAGTGCGTCCCATGTTTGAGAACATTATCCCGACCGGATTAACAATATAGAATTACTTACCTTAATTCGAGCGAAACATCAGAATTTGAGTTTTCGGTTGCATGTGCAATCTGTCATCTCAAAGGAACAAGTTTTGATCAATTTAAATTATTTTTGTATTAATTGAAGGGTAAAAATGTATTATGTCCCAACAACTTTCAGTCTGCAAGGTGACTGCCACATACTAAAGAACTCTTCTTCAGAACTTCATTTTTACATATTCGCAATTTTTTCCACGTATCTTCCAATTCACTCTTGAGAGGAAACCTTGATTTCAGATCAGACCGTTGACTCATGGTTTCTAATGGGCAGCTTTTGGTCACCACTTTTAATAGTCGCCTGCTACCTAATCTTTGTGCTCAAACTTGGCCCGGATTATATGAAACATAGGCGAGCGTTTGAACTCAAATATGCATTGATTTTTTACAATTTAGCGCAAGTTCTTTATAATACATTCATGTTTAGTATGGTAAGTACAGACAAGTATTAATAGCAGTATAACTTTATATTGACAAGTACTATAGATTTAATGAATAATTACGGCTCGGGCCAAAAAGAATTCTTGGTCGGGTCCTTTTCGGGAGGCGGCGCACAGTGGATCGAATCAATAGGAGAGGTCGGTTAAATTTGAAAACTTTAAACGCTCATAACTCCATTCATACAAAATTTTGAGGCTCTAAAAGTGGCTCCATTGGTTCTCTGGTGAAATTTTCTACTTGAAACACCCCTTGAAATGTAAAATGTGACGAGATAAACACCTAAATTTGCAGTTTTAGTCCAAAATTTCATGTCCGGCCTCTCTAATTGACTCGATCCACTGTGCGGCGGAGGGATAGCGGCCATTAAACATTTTTTTTTCCCCCGGACAAATAATGAGCAGCTTAAAGAACACATTTTCATTGAACGCAGAAACTCTCAACACTTTTAAAAGACCAGTCGCGGCTAAATTCCGATCAAGAATTGAAGCCAATATCTAAAATATAAATTAATTCCTCGTAAAGCACTTTGAATTCTTTCCCCTACAATGCTGGCTTTTTCGGACTACGAATGACACGATGTACGAGTGTATTATTACGGAAGCAACATTAAATGTATGAATAGATAGGGAACGGAAGATTTTTCATGTTACCTTTTCAAAAGATCGTGTTTTTTGAACCAATATAGGTCTCCATCCGGTGAAACAATAAGCCTCTACTCCTGGCTGGGATTTCCCTTCTCATCAATAGCTAAAATGGTATTGGAAATTTCTGAAAATTTAAAGTTATCTAACCTCCTCTATCGGTTTGTTTCAGCATTTCTCCTCAATCTGTGTATTTTATGAAATGTTGTTTCATTCTTGTGTGCCACTAAATCCTCAAGAAAGCTACTTATCATCCACGGTTGGTTATATTCCTACTTACGGTAAAATAAAACAACACTTGAAGTTAATTCTCTCAAACGTCATGCGTGATTTTTCAAACAAAAAGCTTCGAAAATGGACCACTCTTTTGAAATGCTCTTCGGATATTTTAATAGAAACTGAAGATTCCGCTAACATCCTGATAATACTTTTAGTGTAGCTGGTGGGTATCTAGAGGAAAGGAAAAAAGCAAAAGGAAAAGAGATGTATTTTGTTTGTTGCTTTCGGTCCTTACCATTTTATAATAGAAAAGAAACAATACCTAGAATACCATCATAATTTTCTTTGTAAGCCTAAAAAAAAATATCAAAATTTACAAGATGAAATTTTGTTAGTTTTCTTAAAAAAATACATTACGTCAGAAAATCGGCAACGTCTAAATCCTGTACACAAATAGTTTTTACTCTCTCTCTCCCTCCCTTCCTCCCTCCCTCCCTCCCTCCCCCCTTCCTCTCTTGAGCCACAAATTGCCACCGAAACCACTATTTTGTAATGGTGCCAAAAATAGCTGTATGAATTATTATGTCACTTATCCATTTAATTTTTTCAGATACTCAAAGTAGGCTGGCACTTCATGTTTTCCAAATTTTTAGATTTCTTTGATACGGTAAGTAGAACTAAGAAAAGGTTGCATACTTTATAACTTCACGACTTACACAAAGACACAAAGCGCTTAGTCATCCCATATTTCAAGGTGTTAAAACTTTACAAGTTTTTTTGTTTTTGTTTTTTAAATGTAAAAATGTTAAAAAATGTAAAATCAGATTAATGTCTGTTGAGGTAAATTTAACTTGAAACCCAGACACAATTTGAAGAATAGGGAAACAAGTTGATCTTTGGATTTCAAGGAACAAGCAGAATCAGATTCCCAGGTCCTAGTTTTACAGCCAAGTTATAACGAATAGACAGAACCAGTAAATTAGGACTATTCAGACTGCTTATTCCAACTGCCGTGATAATTTCTTCACTGCATGAGAAGCGATACTTCATCGATGGTGTTTTGACATTTGTAAACTTACTTAATTTTTTCGAAAGAAAAATAACCTTACAATCTTTTTCATGCTTTATTTAGAAATTATTTTAAAATAACTCTGATTCAATTTACGAATTCAAAACGGTTGGTTTTCTACCCAAGGAAAAAAAATAAAAAAATTGCAACGTCGTAGAATTCATTTCCTGTTTTGCCCTAATGTCATGCATTGATATCTTTTGCAATTGCGTTTCAAGGTATGTATCCAGCAGGAAATTTATTTAACAAATGCAACTTAAGCACAAACTCTGATTCTCATTAATTTGTTGCAGGTGTTTTTTGTCCTTCGAAAAAAACAGTCGCAAGTTTCGTTTCTTCATGTTTACCACCATGCAAATATGGCTTTGGTCGTGTGGGCTTACATAAAGTATTCGAGAGGTAAGATAGGGCAGATTTATGACTAACACTTGACACACATTCACTAGAGAGGCTGCAGAAACGTTACTTCATTATGTTCCCGGATATGTATCGATGTTCAACTGCATAAGGATAGAGCGCTGCAAAGAGAGAAGGCTAGATAAGGTGCAGGTGCTTTAATGTAGCGTTCAGTTTTTTTTTTTTTGTTTTTTGTTTTTTGTTTTTGTTTTTTGTTTTTGTTTTTTTTTGCAAAGAAAAGAATAAATAAAGAAACCGTAAAATCTAACTAAGTAGACAATTGCAGTTTTAAAGCAAACTCTCGAGTTCAAAGGTGTGTTTTTTTATCTTAAAGTTATATACAACATTCAGAGTTATTTTGAAAATTCTCTTGCTCTAGTTGTAAGTATGCACAAGTTTTCCGCAGAAGTGCAACCATGAGGCATCAATATGACCATTTTAAAAGGCTTTCATTCCTAAGTTTCCATTTTTTACTGCCCTTGTAGGCTCATACGGACCTCTGGTTACGATATTAAATACATTTATTCATGCTGTTATGTATGGTTACTATCTACTCGCTGCACTTGGACCTCAAGTTCAGAAAAATCTATGGTGGAAACAGCATTTGACGAGAATTCAGTTGGTACGTATATAGATAATTTGTATACTCAATACAGGAACGGGTACTTAAGAATAACATCGGCAATGCGATCATGCAACTATTCGAACTCAGCGGCTGTCCGGAATGCATATTCAAAAGTATGAAGGCGCACCAAATGGACACACATTTTTCAATTATGCATGAACTACTGTTCTGTTCGATTTGTTTGATCATGCGAGCAGGTCATAGGCGTGGCATGCTTTGCGATACATCGATTGATCTGTCATTTCAACCTATGGAAAAGGACCGATGAACAGGGTGTTCGCAACGAACATCTGGACGGATTTATGCTAAAAGGAACTGCAGACGTGTGGGAGAGATGGGGTGTGCTCGTTTTGAGCTGCATAAGAAACAATGTAAAAGTGGGCGTGATTCCTTTTGGTAAAATGGAAAAGTGGAATTTTACACCAAATCAAAGGAACCAAGTGCCAAAATATGCTAACTCATGAGCTCAAGAGAAGTGGGAGTTTTGAAACACTGCAATCAAGTTTTTTCAAGTTTCACCATCTATGCACATAAATGTACAAAATTATGAAATAATTAGAGTTTTTTTGGCATCTTCCTATAAATTGTGACTAGAAATACGAAACTTTTGGACCCGAGTTTAGTAGGACACCATTTTAGGGTCGACTGGTCAAAGGATACTGAGAGCAAGCCAAGTTGTTTTTATAAAAACTTCTAACGTATACCTCCGGATGCTTAGGTGAAATGTATATACAGTCTACGTTAAAAAATATACTGTCTTTAAAATTCTAATGTTTTAATATCATTTCAGGCTCAATTCATTATTGTCATGTCGTACCTACTGGGACTGCTTATCTTCAACTGTGAACTCTCCAAAGCTGAGGCAACTTTTATGTTCCTCGATTGTTCGTCATTCTTTTTCCTGTTCCTCAATTTTTACCGCAAAGCTTACCTTAAATCTGCCAAAAATATTGCAACGCCGTCCCCACCTGTACATGTTCAGCCACTTGACGAAAATAAAATGAAATGATCCTTTAGTAAAAATGCTTTGTTTTTACCACATTTTATACATAAATTGTCCACAATTCTTTCACACGTGCATACTGATGGTGAAAAACCCAGAACATTCAGCTCAATAGCTCAATTGCGGTGTTTCAAAATTTGTTCTTCTCTTTTATTTTCGAAAAATCCCTAAATATTTGTGTTTAAAAGTTTTATAGCATACTAGTATTTTTAGTCAGCCTACCTTCAAAAATTAAACAACAAATGGAAATCCGTCGCAGCTAGCGCAAATTGAAATACGATCAGGCCTTATAGTTTTTACCATCGATACACATTAGAACACAATGCATTTCAATAAGTTCTTCCTCACAGAAAATTGATACCATGTTCCCTCCTGTATGAAAAAATTCTTTCTCGTGCGCATTATCGGACGTCGAAAATTGACATTTGAACACTTCTTATTATGAGAATGGAGGTTTTGGGCACATCCTATTGTCAATTATTATGACCTCTAATGTCTTCATTTTGCATACGATGACTTTTTTACAAGTTTATACTTTAATAGTGATCATGGCGACTTTTGAGTCTTCTATTTCGAAATTTCGTCATTTTTTTAAGTATCATGAACTGCTAGAGCCCTCGCTCTAGAAATCAGGAGAATGCGGGCGAAATGAGCGAGCCAAATGTCTCATTACTATTTAGGAGGCTTGACAAGGATTTTATTTGATACGCTCAACTGCACCTCAGAACGACGGTCCAGTCTTTTTAACTGGCTTCAGTAAAAGTGTCTTTTGAAGTTCAAGACTTGAACTCATCGCAGGTCAGTCCTTTCCGTGACATTAGTTACACCTAGAACTGATCTTAGGCCGTTGCGCTTTCTACGACTACTTTCTTTTCGATGAGGAGTGCACACACTGAGTAAGATGCCCGCAGTATCTGAAAAGTTAGGAAAAACCAATTGATTTGAAAGGTGTATAAATCGACTTGACTCTCTATAGTCAGTTGCTGTTTTTAATAGAATAAAGCCCTTGTTTACTGCTATCCTCTAATTGTTATTCTGATGAACTAAGAAAATCTCGTACATCAAATTTCATGCCTCGAGAAGTGATCTAAAACTGGAAAGTAGAAGTTCCAAACAGTATTGTCATCAACCAATGCCTCATTGGTATTTCGTGTAGGAATTTGTCTAAATTTTGATCTTGATTTTAGGAAAATATTTGTCATTATGAGATCTGGTGGGCCCGTGATCTTGGCTTGAAAATGTATGCAAAAAAATGAATTATCTAAGTTTTACATGATCTATCAGTAATTATGTACTACTAACCTGCACCATCAGATGGATGCCGACGACAATGAACCTCTTGAAAAGTGTGAGACGAGCTGGCTTTTGGGCCCTCAAGTGCATGATTCGAATCAGTTGTTTGCTCCTCTGAGGGAAATCGTACCACTTTACGGAATACAGCTTAGAACTTACTTTTTGACTCTGATAAATAAAAATGAGAGTGCGCAAATAATTATATAGAACAATGATGCAACCTAACGTTTTATCTCGTGTTATTCGCAATTACTAAATAAGTACGCAAAAAAGAGTTTCCACATCGGACTCAAAACCATATACCAATTCTAACCAATTGAGTTTGAGAATACTTGATTATTGAAATGTGGTATTTATGCGGAGATAGAGGCCGTATCTATTATTTAAGGCAGTTTTCAGGGAAGCGATTTTTCTCAAATTAGGTCGAAAATTTTTCTTTTAAATTATTCACGAAAAGTACTTTCTAGTATCCCAAAGATAAATTTTCGAGTGACCATTACAATTAGTTCATTTTTGTGCCGATGAAAGGGATTTATAATTGTATTTTGAGCCCCGATTGTATTAGCTTAAATTTTGAATACATTTCCCCCAAAAAACTATTTTCTTGCACCCTACCTACTTCCATATCGTCGTTAACTTACTTTCACACTCCCAAATGCTTATTTCTCCAAACAGTTTGTAGTGTACTCCATGCAATGGTATCAGTAACTCGATCTTGAATTTTTCCGGCACATTAGTCCATTCTTCTGTTTTCTCGAATGCCAGTAAAACCGTTGAGGGAGAGACTTCCACTATACGGCTTTGTTGTGAAGTACCTGTCACTGATGTGTCTTAATAAGAGTTTCTGGCTTTTTAAACTGTGCATGATAAACCACCAGAACGATACGACTTTTCATAATATCAGTGCTCAAATTATGTCAAATAGTCGTTCAAAGGAGTAGGTAAAAATAATGAATATTTTTTTCAAGAATCATGCACTTGAATTTTGCACAAACATGAAAGTATACGTTTGAACCCTTTATACTCTATACTTATATATTAGTCGGAAGCACTCACATTTTGAATGAACATCTCTCCAAAGTAGCAGAACATGAAGACGTCTAACATGGCAAAAATTATTTGAGATACAATGAAAGGAATCAGCTTTGGGTTGCTTATCTATGAGCACAAAAAGAATACCATTAGTACTTAATTACTGAACAACAAAAGATGAAGCAATTCATTAAACGTGATCCAGATTTCAATGCAAGAATTTTAGGTATCAAATATTTTGGTTTTAAATAAGACCTTTTTGTCGGGTTACATTTATTTCATAGACTCGGACTCATCTTGAGATGAATGTTTGCATCGATCCTTGAATGTAACTTTTTCCTGAATTTCCTGGTAAGCTCATGAATATTTTTCTTCCAATTTTTCAAATAATTTTGCTCGCAATTCCACCAAAAAATTCTGAAAATTTTAAGAGAAAATATTCAAAACTTTCCTAAAAATGAACATTTTATCGAAGGAAATTTGGCTACTCTCGAATGTTCATATGACAATCTTCCTTGCAGCGTAAGAGAGCAAGACAAAGGAACGTAGTTCACCCAAGTGCAAACTTTTCTTTGACAGGGACCTTTTATTAATTTATTTTATGAGTTAAGTTTACATAATGGTGACCATATACTTACAATGACTAATTTAATATAGTGTCTCTAAAAATACATACCATGGAGGAGGTGAGTATCACTGTCGATGCTATATAAATTGAGCAGAAAGTACCCCGAACCAGCAGCATTGCTCGGCAGAAAACTGAATACTCATGACAAAATCTAGAAGTAGGATATATGGGAATCTTACAAAACGTGTACAGGGAATAAGGGCTGTCCGCCAATCTCGCGAAGTCTCGCAGAAAAGCAAATAAACTGCATCTTAAAGAATATATCAATGATGAAACTACCGTATACGAACCTCGATTGTGTTGTTGGATTAATTAATTTTTAAAAAGCAATACTTCTTGACATTTTTGTGCAAAATTTTACAGAAAAATAATGATCAGATGCTCTTTATAAACTTAGTTGTGACAAGAGGTTTGCAACTACGTGAAAAAGAGACATGTAGATATGTAGTCATCACTATATTTTTCATATTCACCAGGTCCACAAAGATCTGCACTGCTTCCAAAAAGATTCCTAAATATGTAGATTATTACAATATCATAGTATATTTAGTTAAAATTAAAAACCTGCAGAGAAGTTTTGTACAACTAAGTTCTGAGTTACTAAGTTTTGTACAAGATTCGAAGATAAACCGGTGAAAAGTTAGAAATGCCCAAGATCCTCATTGTAAAAGTGCAATTTGTGAGGAAACATTTGACAACATCGAAATGGATCACATTTTGCAATAAGGAACCACCATCTCTAGCTCTTCCACGAACACCTTTTTGCATAGAGAAACCAGGCATATATGTTATTTCTAAAATGAACCAGAAGTGGTTCCTCATTGCAAAATGTGGCCGAATGGAGTTACCGTTCTTTCGTGAGGAAAACGCAAATTTTTGATATTTCCTTCACGTGTACTTTAGACATCGAATTCCTAACCTGAGTATCAGCTGATGATGTTCGACCAAGTCCCTTATCTTCTTGTACACGACCTCGTGTCTCTCATCGCCGGTCGCCGAAGACACTGGCGCTGTGAGGAGATCCCCGCTGAGACTCGCGATTTGATGCAGGAGTATTTGAAACTGGCCCTGGACGTGGAAGCCCACCAGAGGAACGAATGTGATGAATATGTAGAGGAGAACGGTACAGGACAGAAAAAGGGAGATCCCGATGGCGTTCAATATTTCAGGCCACGGCGGTACCGTCTCATCGAACGGGAACCAATTTTTGATCACATTTTGGTTTTCCGGATACCTGCGGATAGGTAAACGACTGGTGAGAAATATTTGGTCAAATTGACCAATCGTCTACTTCTGGCCGAAGTATCATAAGCGGAAACGTTAGTAAGGGACGTATCAGCAACGTTAAAACTAGAGTCCCTTTATACTGAGAGTCAAGACAATGCGAATCCATTTCTGATTGGTCAACCGGATTTTAGGCCTTCACAGTGTCACAAACGGGAATAAAGATTACATTTTCACCAATTGCAAAGATTATAATCTGGAATGGACCGAGGAATTTCGGGTTCGACAAGGAACAAACGGAATGAAAGAAGGAACGGAAAAAGGAATTTAAGAATGAGCCGATCGAAGATTACGAAAAACGTTCAATTTCTGTAATCTTTATTCCCGTTTGTGACTCAATGAGGGGTGTTGTCTTGACTCTCAGTATAAAGGGACTCTAGTTTTCCGCCGCCATTTTATTTTTTGCATAGAAATTGTTCAACGAAGCTGTTCGAATATTTAACTGAATTTTCTTTGTGCTACGGATAAAATTCGGTGAAATTTTCCAACAGATTCAACCAACAATTTCTGTGTAAAAAAATAAAATGGCGGCGGAAATTTTAAAAGGTCGCACGGCGCTTGTGATACTTTTGCCGAAAGGTGACGCAATAATGTCACAATATTATCAATGGAGAATTTGCAGGTGTTTGGAATTTTGCGAATTTTATGCTTAATTAGGAGGAAGGACTGAGCGAGCTAAGCATGAAAATATCTATGGGTTCTAAAATGAACAATTATTAAAGGAGATATGACCTAATTACCTAATCTGATAACCCTAGTAAAAATTGGCAGTAGAATCTGTGTTCCAAAATACCATAGACCTACAGCCGGCTGTAAGATTTCCAATAGCTTTCATAGCCGGCAACACAATTTCTTATAGCCTTTTATAGCCGATAAGGATTAATCAACAGCCTGGCGATAAAGTCTATGCTAAACGTAACTAATTACGAATGCTAGGACTCAGTGAGTTTTTGAACTACCGCTCTCTTTTTGGACTGTAGTATCTTGATTTATTTTGTGAGGAAAGCTCCCTACTTTTGAAGGATGCCTGCCATTCATAATATGTTGGAGCGCCTTCAATTTCGATACTGTGCAATACCTCTGGTGTGAAATAGTTGCTTCAAGCGCCGTGGTACACTGCGGCGCGGCGCGGCGGGCGGGCAGCCAGCGTGGAACGCGCATTGGCGCCTACAAACCCAACAGGGATACTTCACGCATTGCGCAATGCGTGAAGTATCCCTGTTAGGTTTGTAGGCGCCAGTGCGCCGCCGCTCCGCTTTGTGTTCGGCTCTAATATTTAATCTCGTGGAGTCAGCGTTTTTCAACTCATGACTTTCAAATGTTTGCACACTCTGTATGGATTATTCTCATTTTAATTGATGAAAAGAAATATGTAGTAAAGGAAAATATAATGTGCATTTTGTAAATATTAAGGTGATTCTGTACAAACTTAGGGATTTACAAAGCACACGAATTTCTTCACAATTTCTTATAGCATTTTATAGGCGATGGCGAAAAAGCAACAGCCAGGTGATAAAGTGAATAGCCCGGCGATAGAAACTACAGCCTGGCTGTATACTTTTTTATCGCTTCGTGTAGCCCCGCCGTATGATTTTTTCCACCTTCTACAGCCAGATATATGATTTCCTATATCGCCTTCTTCAGCCGGCCATAAGAACTCCTATGGTATTTTGAAACGCAGCTCCTATCGCCAATTTTTACCAGTGAAAATACCTGTGTTTAAATGGAAATTGCCGCCTGATGACGTCACAAGGCAGTGGATTCTATATTTTTAAAAGCCATTTTCCTACAGTTTTCCGGTATGGAAAAGCACTCTAAGATGCAGCAATATGATTGTTACGAGCAAATTCTCTATTTTTTGAGGAAAATATCGACTCTGCGGTCAGGACTTGCGAGCTAATCTTAGAATTTCGTAGACAAAGCAATTAATAGACGAAGAAGGCAAAAGGAAAATTGAGCGTTCCTCCTGGTTATTGAAACATATGGTTGTTATAGACTAAGAGAAAAATGATAGACTTCGTAAATGGGGTTACTCGTGAGTTGCCTCTAGTTAGTCTTTTAATCACCTCTTTCCCCGATTGCAACAACCTATACTTCCACCAGTAGGATCACTCTGTATTCCCTTTGTCCTCTTTGTCTATAGCTTTATCTATCAATTCCACTAATCAACCTGCAGGATCTTAGACTTGGATCATTTATTTTTGGGTATGTACCAGTACTAGAGTTGCAGAACTAGACACGGATCTATCTAATCAGGGCTGGTACCCTCACAAAAGCTACAGCTTTAAGTCGTTTCTTCTGTGCTGATCAGATATTTTGCAGTAAGTTACTATATAAATATTCTGCCAGTCTTTTCGCGGATACCACATAATATTCTAACAAAGTTGTGTATAATCGTTTTTGTATTGAAGATCTTGATGAAAAATTACAATTATCATCGTGCGTGGCATCAAATATTGGATTTCATCAGAGTCTTCGTGTCTCTGTCCTGTGCCGTGCACCTTTACACGTCGACGGCTGAAATGGAGAATGCGTTCACCCGGTTGTAACGTCTTCACTCGTCACATTCTTCGCTCATGTTTCATTTTCCGGAAAGGAACTTGGACAAATCTTATTAAAAAAACGAATATTGTCTGCTTGTTTTATAATAACTACAACAGCTAAATTCGTTTCCTTGCGGAACAGGGCCGGATTTACCTACTTGCCGCCCATTGGCCGCCTGTATTTTGCCGGCCCCTTCTCATTCGTTTTGAAGAAACAATAAAAACCATCAAGTGAACGTGCCGAAGTGGGAGGGGTGCATACAAATTGTTTACTTGTGTTGGACACATTTTTTGCGAAAGCTCTGTCAACACTACTCGCAAAAGTTCACGGAACTTGCGCAAACGTTAAGCTCCGTAAACCTATCTCTCAATGGACAAGGCCTTCCATTTATAACAAATGAAGGATAAAATTATGAAAGAACAAACACAAATGTCGTTTAATAATTCTATCTTCCGCCGCCGCGCCGCGCCGCGCTGGCGGCACTGTAATTGGCGCAATGCGTGAAGTATTCCTACAGTCATGTAGGCGCTATGCATTTCACGCTGACCTCACTGTGTTTGACGCAATGTGTGAAGTATTCAAGCAGTCTTGTAGGCCTTATTATGTGTTACATGCCGACCGCCGCGCCAAGGGCTTCTTCTTTTTTACTCAAATTGCGTGTTTGGTTCCTCTCTTAACTCGACTGATTAAAGGTGCTGTCTCTTGTATCACCGAAAGACGACAAAATTAGAAATTACTGTACTCTCAGGAAATGAGAAATTGTGTCGCCTTCTCTCGTTTGTAATTTTTTTTTTTTTCGGAATCCGATTTTTGTTTAGACCTACATTTCAAGAAAATGCAAAATTTGCCGCCATATGGGCCGCGGTCCATGTGGCCACCCCCTAAATCCGGCCCAAATATAAATTTAAATTTTTTCCATTAATTTTAAAATGTTCATAGAAAAGAACGCTTTGGTATTTTTTTAAACAAATCTAAAATATCCGCAGATTTTAAATGCTGCAACGTAGATGCGCATTTTCCGACTTAAGCTGTCGGTATTCGTCATATCCGTTCCCCTGGTGGTATGCCGAGGAAACAAATGGTTAAGTACGACCACAATTCATTCACAAAGGTACTAGCTTACATCGTTTTTTCTCACTCTTCAAAACTTATGAAGTAACAAACATAATGTAAAATGCATTATAAGTAAAATGAAAATAGATTGAGAAATGACTCAATAATCAATCTAATTTTATTTTATTGCAATTTCTTTGGTCAGGTTTTGATCAGTTTTGTTGATGTTGTTGATTTGGATGACAGACATCGCAGGATTCCTTATCCTTATCCCTCAATGTCGTTCGTTTGGGTGCATACTTTTGTGACACCATGGCCAGCCCAGGCCAGCTGATCATCGAGATTTCTTAACTCTGGGTATAAAGGGACTCTTTACATGACAAAGTCTGAAATCTGATTTTTTATGTGTGTGATACTTGATGTTGACACTTTCCTTCACTCACCTTTTGCCTTCACGTTGGAAATACTCCACCGCCGATTGGCTCAGTCCGGAAGACTTGGGCACGACGAAGAGGTAAGCGAACAGCGCCAGAGCGACCAAACTTATCATAGCCAACGCCGCCACCAGGCAAAAAGTCTGTTCCTTCCTCCGAGAACTTCTGATAATCTTCTTCGTTTCCTCCGAGGACGTGTGATAGAAAGTTCCCTCGACATGCTGCTTCAATGTCAGTATCCCCTCCGAATCGACGTACAGACTGAGGTACATGAAGAAAGTGTAAGTCTGGTAGTACCACAAGTTAACGTTGCTCACTTTCCGCCAGAAGCTCAGCTCTGGACTGACTTTGTAGATGTAAATCAGTTTACCAAGCACGTTGAAAAATAGAATGACTAATATACCATTGGCGATCCATCTCTGAACACCCTTCGAACAGCATTTCATCGGCAGAATGCCGAACATTCTCATAATCGCACATTGGACATTCAAACTCCGTATTTTGTATTTACACTTCATGATCTCTGAAGTTCATGTAGACCACATTGAATCCATCGGTTCAACACACGTATTAAAAACTACGCTTTTGAAAAACCTACAATTTTATCGACCTGATGATGGACTAAAAATTCCGAAAGAATCATAGTCTGAACTTCACCAATTCAACAATTATTAGGACGAGAAAGAAGAGTAAGTCATCATTTTGATACTTGAATCAAAAGTTATAAAACCTTTCAACATATTTACATTTTGCATTCTATTAAGCACTGTTTAATTATTTTTAAAAACAATGTGAATGAGAGACGATTTTATGTTTTTTAAAAAGAAAAATACGGACACTTATTCAAAGCCAGTGAATTCCGACGCAACTGAGCTTCAGTGCTCCTGCGTGACCGTTGGAAATAAACGCCTTCAATATAATTATCGGGCGATGGGTATTTTGAACTGCAATTAATATTTGATCAGCGTAGCCGAGGGAAGCGGCTTCGCCTGAGCCGTTGATGTATCACCCTATGGTCAGAGGTGAGGCGTTAATGAACGATTTATCGATGTTTTCCAGTTTGAAGCTATGGTAAAGAATCGATTTTCAAGGTGTTTGTTGCGAACATCCTGTTTATCGATCCTTATCCATGGGTTTAAATGGAGTATCAATCGAATTATAGAAAAACACGCCGCGCCATCCTTTGGTCAAGGTTACTCGTTTCATGGATGTTTTAAAAATGGAATAATTGCCGAGGGTGACCATCACCCTGTATAATATATAAACGCAATCGGTAACAGGAAGGAGGACCTAACTTCAAAGGACACAATTAAAATTTAGTTCTTCGTACCACAGCATAGGGCTACCTCTTCCATACACTTTGGGGTAAAGATGTGAGACTTGAACTAAATGGAGGTTTGAACTTTCTGGATAATAAACGTAGTTTTGAGAAAAAGTAGTTTAAAATGTTGATCTACTATGATTAACTCAGTTTAAGCAATGTTTTTTTTAGAGCTTTGGGCCTTTATACATCAGGTACTTGTTCTTCATAATTCTATAATATAAATTGTTATTTTAATTTTTAATTTTATGAAAAGTTATACTTATTTTTAAATATTTATCATTTTACTAACAAAAACTTCAAGTATTTTACGTTTGTTAAATTTTAAAGGGTCCTACTGTCTTATGATTTGAATAAAAAAATACGCAAGATTTCTAAACACAGATGTAATTTTACGGTGAAAAAATGGGCAAAATCTCTCTCAACTCGTTTGTGGAGTGCCGAGGTAGTGTTTTTCATCAAAATCTCAAATCCTCAATTTTCGCCCCAACTTTTACAAAATCAATTGACTGAATATAATGTGTCTCTTTTTGCCTCCAATATCAGTTCTTTATTGCAAAATGCACTCCGAATGTGAGAAATCCGTGCATTTATAAGCAATGCCTTGAAAATCACGCGCAATTTGATGAGGAGCGATAACAACATGGGGACGCAAAAATGTGTGTGTCTGTTACTCTTTTTTCTTTAATATTCAAATAATTCGGTACGGATTATAATAAAAAACAAGTTGGTTTTTGCAATCGCTAGCGATAGCAATATTCGTCATGGGAACTTTTGCTTCTGGGATATGAAAATTTTAAGGTACAGTTCGTTTGTAGTATCTTCAGAATTGAAGGGGCTATGTAATTTTGTGTCGACATCTCTTTTTTAACATTTTTAATTTTTTTTCTTTGCATACAAGAAAGCTGTTATTTACCAATTATTTATTTTCGTTGGATTATGTATGGTTTTTGGAAGTTAACGCATTTAACTTTCAGTTTCGTTTTTTCGGCGTAAAGTATGATATTTTTACTCTACGCATATGCCCGAATACGCATCATAACGACGGTGAAACTACCAAACCACGTATCTCGTTTGCGGTGTTTAAAAATCTCCGCTCACATTTTATTTTTTTGAAGTAGACCAAATCAATATCATTCCTTGAAATTTTCACAGAATTTTCTCCGCACAAAGAGGAAAAATCACGGAAATTTTCAAGACTGGACGTTAAGTAGCTTTTTATTTAAAAAATAAAGTATGACAGGAAGTCTGCGACGTCGCAAACCGAGATACGTGGTTTGGTAGTTTCACCGTCGATAAGTGACCTATGTGCTTCCTAAGTTGCCATTTTTTTCATTCAAATAGATGTAACCGAAATGTTAGATGTGTACTACCTATACTACTTTCATGTCATTGCTTTATTTATTTATTTACTTTTTGCGTAGGTATAAATTGTTATTTTTTGCTGAATTTTGGAGAAAATATTGCTTTAAGAACGTGGAATGTAAATTAAATTTAATTGAAAAAAGAAAATACCATCATTAATTTGGGCGAACAGAGAAAATATACATCAATATTTGGGTCAACATCTCCCTGATTATATAAAGGATGAATATATTAGTATTTCTGTATCAAAAAACTTAGCTTTTGTCTTCAGAGATACGATGATTCTAGTCCCAGTCAATTTGTTTTATTGAAAAAACAAAAAAACAAAAAATAAATAAAAAAAAAACAACTGAAATGTTAGACATACTATTTTCATGTCTTTCTATTTGTATCAATAGGTACTTTTTGCTTAACTTACGAACGTTGAATGCAAATTAACTTTATTGAAAAAAGAAAATAACGTCATTAATTTGGGGGAACATGTGGCTGATTATATGAAGGAGGTATATTCCAGTATTTTTGTTTAACATATTAACTCACGAGAAAATGTTCGTACATTTATCATCTACTATTAATTATTTTTTGATGATTAGTCTAAAACATTCAATACAACCATTAAAAAGTAGTTCCCATCGTCGGGTATCGAACTCCCGATCGCCGGGTGCCCGCACCTAATCAAAAATACGAGGCGGTTTAGTCTACTAGGCTATAGCGGATCCACGTGAGTGAGAGTAAAAATAGCATTTAACAGACTCGGGCAATGGGCGGAACTTATCACAAGAGACCTTGACTGCTTTTGTGATATGAAGCGCATTGCTGTAGGAGCCATGGTTCGCACTGTTTTAATGCGTCTCGAGGTTCATCCCAGCATGCATTCCGATCGCGGCAGTTGAGCTAAGGCAATATTTGCGTATCCATGAATTAAATCAATCAATCGAGCTCTGATTTTGACTTCTTTATCCGTAACGAGTCCTCCAGAACAATTTTCCACCTTGTACGATGGTTATTATTTCTTCACTTCTATTTTTCAAATTTGAGGTGGGATAATGGCGGCTTCTCAAGAACACCGAGGTAGGCGATCTTTTGCACCAACGAACAGAAAACTGATGGCGAAAAATAACCAATCAGAACCTCCCAAAAAAAGAATTTGCCCAAAAACGGAACTTCGTGGTTCTGCGCAGATTTACCAGTCAGACACGACATCTCAAGGTGGAAAAAAACTCGCTGAAAGCGAATTTTAGAAATCAACACAACTTGACGTAGAGACATGATTGGCTAAAAAATACAACGGTTTTTGATACATCGGAAAATCAACCAAAAATCGGAGACTGGGCGAAACGCTCAAGGTCGCAGAGGTATAGGGAATCCCATAGCGATAGCAACGGAACGATTGTAATATCATGGGGAACTCCGTTCCCATGACAAAAACTCAAATTTGTGAAATTACGATTATTGAACGTTGAGTTAATAATGAACTTACATAATCTTGAACAAGAAACTGATGATTCCCACTTTGCAGCTCACATCGCTAGCGCATGTCCTAAGCCTTTAATGGACGGTAGGTTTTTTCGTGGACGATAAAATACGATCCAAAAATTTTAAAGTTTTGTAATGAGTCATCAGACATCAGCCGCTAAGACTCTTTTCCCATGTACAATTCTTTTTTTTTATTAAATATGCATGCTCTTTGCAAGACCTGATCCAATCAAAAATAATAATAGCCACAGCCACAGTAGTACCCAATCTTAAACTGGTGTCATGCTGGAGACAAAATTTTTTTCGATCAATATCGTGCAAATTGAGTAAGAAGCTTGTACTATCTGAAAAATAAAGAAACAGTATTTAGATTGGCATATACTATGACAAAAATATGGTCTTATTGTTATATTTGGAGGGTTCAATATTGGATGTATCTGCTAAGATTAGTGAAAACAACGGTAGACTTTCCACATTTTTTAATCTTTTTCAAGAAGAACGCTTCATCAAAGGAAGAAAAAGAAGAAAAACACTGTTATTATTAATTACTCATATCTGTCCGTACTCACAGGGCAACGACTTCATACTCTATTCTTTTTATACCAATATATCAAATGATATACAACAAAAAAGTTGCTTTGTTTGAAAGTAACTAAAGGGCTACGCCCCCTAATCATTTTGCAGTACAATCCCCCGAAGTGATTCGCCTCAGACTTTATGCGTTACGCGTTAATTTTATGTTTCGTGTCACAAAACATTCTAATTTCATTAATATAAGAAAAAGGTGCATAATTTGAAGTGAATAACCACGGCCTTGCTCAATAAAGCAGCTCCATAGACGTGTTTATGTCCTCCAATATTGTTTAACATCGGCGGTGTGTGTATGAAGTTTCGGGGATTATGGTCTCCTGACTGCATTTTCTCGTAAAAATAGGCTAACACAGTTATTTCAATCAAATTTTCAAACTTCAGCTCTGCCGTCTCCGAACAAAGCGAAGCCGTCGATCATAAAAAAGACCCTTCTCGTTACGCTTGAACCTCAAGTAACGCCAAGTTTTTCTTTTCTCCGCTTACCCATTCCATGACACTGTCGTGCAAAGAAAAAACTCCGTATGAACCTTCAGGAATTGCCAAATTTCTCTTAATGAATAACGAATACTCGGGAAGATTTGTAAATATTATTCTTCCAATTTTTCAGATAATTTTGTTTGCAATTGCACCTAAAGTTCCTGAAAATATCAAGGGAAAACATTCATGGCTCTCCTAAAAAATAAGAATTGTATCGAAAGAAATTTGGCAACTCTCGAATGTTCATACGGCGTTCTTCCTTAGGACGGCAGAAAAGTGGTAATTGCATGGATCTAACATGACTAACCTGAACCATCAAGTGGATATTAACGACGATGAATCTTTTGAACAGGGTGAGCCGAGCTGGTTTTTGAGCCCGTAAATGTACGATGCGCATTAACTGTTTGCTTCTCCTAGAAAAATTGTACCAATTCGTAGCATAAAGCTCGGAACTTACTTTTTGGCTCTGAAAAATAAAGTTCACCAGTTGTTTTTAAAAAGAAATCAGGGAATACTGTCGTATGCGTTCAGAGTTATTTACAGTTACATTTTTTTTTTTAGTTTTAGTTTTTTTTAAATTTTTACTTAGAATTTAGTAGAATTTTGAAATAGTTACAAAATTAGTTCGCTCTTAGAAAGCTTTGGCAGTTGCGTTGGTCTGTTTACGGCTGAATGTATATCGCACTTAAGAAGTACATATAAACTCGTACTTTCATACGGATACTAGGAGGCTATGCAACCCCTGACCGCTTTGCATTCTAATCCCGCAAAGTGCTTACGATTTCATATTATGCCAGAAGCCTGTGACCGCTACGCAGCCGCCAGCCACTGAAAAAAACTACAAGTAAAAAATCATAGAACAACCATGTTCGTGCTCTTTTAGAAATGAACGAATTCAAAAGCCGGGTGCACGCGACAGAAAGCGTATTTATCTCTGATTGCAAAGTTATGCACCCTTTTTTATGTCTTATTTTTGAACACTGTTGTCAAAAAGCTACAGTAAAGCTATAGTCTTTCTGAAGAGTTCTCGCGAATTTTCTGTATTGATCTCAAATGTAAGCATCGAAAATTTCGCTGCGATATTTTCGTTCATTCTATTTTCTTTTTATGTAACGAAAAAAAATTAAATATCATCCGAGTCTCTGAATCGTTACAATGAGGATACATATTATGCCTTTACATATGGTAAAAATCGGAGCAGAGAGTCAAGAATGTTGACACGTAATCCTAGTTTAACGATGGCTTCCTTCGCCCGCTCGCGCTAGGGGCCGAATTTTGTCGGTCCTTCCACCGTACTTAAATATGCGTAGGACGGATCTCGACTGCACTTAAGTCCGGCTTAGCGCTTCTGATTGGCCGGTGGTGCGGTTTTAACTCATCGATGGCTGTTGCACTCTGTGTAAAAAAGCCGACAAAATTCGGCCTCGGGGAAGGGAAAGCGGTGGAATCAGCTTTGCAGTGCGACGCGCCTTTCATCCGGTCAGCAGCAATATGCCTACACCCATGATCGAATGATTATCTCGTTACGCCTGCCGTGAATGAAATCAAATATGAACGCCTGTACGCGGAAAAAAGTGTTCTTATCTCCGATTGCAATGTTGCACATCTCTACTCATGTTTTAATTTTCATCATTGTTTGTAAAAAAAGCTACACACAGTTTCTTAAAAGTTTCCGAGAAATGTCCGGAATGATTCAAAATAAAATCACAAAAAATTTCTACGCGATATTTTTGTTCGTTCTGTTTTCGTTTTATTAAACCAAAATTAATTTTACGCGAATCAAGTCTCAGAATCGCTGCATCTTATAAGCATCGTCTGAGTTTCTGAAAGCAATCGACAAACATATTTACCCTTTAATTATGGTACGAACCGGGCAGGGACCGTCAAAAGAAATGACGCATGGTCCTAGTTTCGCGGCGATTTTAGCGTCGTGCAAGTCGGGGAAGAGAGCGCAGTCGAGAGTCGGATCATTTTCACAGTGTGATGCGCCTTTATTCCAGCTAGCGGCAATGTGCCTATATTCGCAGTCGAATAGTTATCGCGAATAACTCTCACATTCCGTTCGGTGCAATGCGAGAAGTATTCATACAGTGTTGTAGGCGCTACGCTGACCGCACGGTTTGGCGCAATGCATGAAGTATTCCTACAGTCTTGCAGGCGCTGATAGGAGTTTGACGCCGACCGCACCGTATTTGGCACGATTATTCGAACTCGCGTTAAGATAATTGCGGCATCGATCAATGGGGCTTAAAAGGCCCATGTTGTGCCCCAACGTTGCCTCGTTTCTCCCGATAAAATATTTTTTCTGAGAAAAGTTAGGAAAGTTCTCTATGTTCGCTTTTTTAGATTGAATGGACCATTAAACAAGATACGAATTTTAGTCTCTGATACATGATTCTTCACCAGAATTTCACGTAGAATTCAATTCGCGCAACGAAAACTGCTGAAATCAACGTCAAGTAAAGATACCAACGTTTTTCTTGTCCAATGGTTACCGGAACTTTGGACTGCCCGAACTTTGAAGAAGAAGAAAACCCAACGCAAGTCAAATTGCGCACTACAATGGCCTTAGCAGACTTCTCAATCGAGCATTGTTTCTTTCTCACAATGTGTTGTTCATAGTGTGTACAGTTTGAGCTGGGAGTGAAGATTCAGGTTACTTAATTTTCATATTATTAAGACTGTCATAGTGACGTTTAGCGTGCAATTTAACCCAAGTAATTTATATTACGACGGTTAGGAGTGATCCAAGGTTAGGATTTCGATCCCTCGAGGTGGGTATCAAGCGATCGATATCCTCGTTGCCAATTGAAGTTCACAGTGTGAACTTCAATTGACAGGCTTGCGGTGTGAACTTCACACCGCAAGCTGGGATCGAAGGATTGTGGGAGTTTTCCTGCTGTTTTTTGCTAATTTTTTTTTAAATTTTTTTTAAATGAGAAAGAAGCTACCTTCCTTCATAGCTTTAAATACCTATATATGGAATATTCTGTCAAAGGAGAAGGAAAGTCAAGATAGTTTTAAATAAATTACGTTGACAATGGCAGGGAGTCTGCCTCCTCGTCGTCGCAAAAAAGAAGATCCGTGGCTTTGCACTTTTATATCTCGTTCAAAAGTTGGTCTCCAAACTTCCCGTGTGAATATAGTTAATTTACGTAAGATTTTGAAGTGCGCTTCCGCCGTAAATCCATCATCCACGGCGTTTTTCATAACGACAAACGCCTCGGGCAGTCGAATTATCAGATGATCGAATAGAGGCGCCCGAAAATAACGAAAAATCGTGCATCTTTCGATGGGACGAACGGGATAACCGATCTTTCCAAGGGGCGTGGGGCGCGATCCCTCTATTACCCCGCCCACTGGTAGATCGGAACGGTCAAGCCAGTACCACCCGCGTCCGGATTGGCCCGTCGGTTCCCGCTGAATTTTGACCCGACAGATCGGGCTTACGGAATTACATATTGTGATGATGATGATTATGTAGTATGATACGAGGCCTTCACTTACATTTTGAATGAACATTTCTCCAAAATAGCAGAAAAGGAAGACGTCCAAAGTGGAATAAATTATTTGAGATAAGATGAAAGGAATCAGCTCCGGGTTGCTCTTCTAACAACCGTGCATAATAGAAAAGAAAAGAAAAAATTATGTTAGATGAGTTACTGAGGTATAAAACATCGGAAGATTATCGCTACCATGTCGCGATTTACACTATTCAGTCATCCGTTTATCGGCCTCAGTAATGATATTTTAGACGAAAAATGACGCGTTTTAAAGCGAGTTAATTGTGACAAATCGGGCATGATAAGGAATCTTTAAAATGTTATATTTTCGTTTATACAAATAAATATAGTAAAAGTGGCCCCGTTCGTTTTCTTGTAAAAACTTCATCGAGGTATGCCTCTCAACATATGTAATGTGACAGGATGAACATGAACAGTTGCACTTTTGGTCAAAGGGCCATGTCCAACCTCTCTCGTAGGTTTTCTCTTCTTTGTGACGGTACAAAATTTCATCGACGGTGAAACGGCAAAAATACGCATCTCGGTTGCGGCTTTTCGACCGAACCAACATCATGTCTTGAAGTTTTTACAGAATATTTTTTATAAACAGAAGAAACATCATAGAAATTTTCAAAAAGTAAAATTAGCATGAGTTTTAGAAAATTAAGCATGACATCAAGTCCGCAAACCGAGAGACACATTTCTGCAGTTTCACCATCGATGTGTATCTCTGTGGGAGTCCAAAAATAGAACAAAACAGGATTGAGGATAATTCCACGGAACTTTGTCCTGGGAGCTCTGTTTTTTGGGAGGGGGGGGGGGCGTCTGAAATTAATTTTTATTTCGTAAGTAATTCTCATTCTCGTCACAACATTTTGCGTGTAGTATTCCAAAAAGGCAATCCAAGAAAAGTTGGCGAACACATTGCATTGCCAGTAGAGACCCTTTATTTCTGAAGAACGTTAGATTGCCAAACTTTAATGGCAGTCTTAGAAAATATCTTCGCGACTATAAAATACCTACGTACCATGGAAGATGTGAACATCACAGTTGACGCAATGAAAATCGAGGAGAAAATCCCCCGAGCCAGCAGCATGGCTCGACAGAAAACTGAATAATATCTTCGCGACTATAAAATACCTACGTACCATGGAAGATGTGAACATCACAGTTGACGCAATGAAAATCGAGGAGAAAATCCCCCGAACCAGCAGCATGGCTCGACAGAAAACTGAATACTCGTCACAAAATCTGGAAGAGGTAAAAGGGCTGAAAGTTCTCTCGATGTGTATGCCCTTAAAATTTTAATTGTTCAAATCAAACAGATAACAGTTTCATGAATTCGACTTGCAATGAATATATTCTCATCCCATTTAAAATCATCACTGCTACTTTTAATTGGACCGCGTAAATCAGAAATGAACCAAGCCACATCAGCTATTATCCAATGTAGCTTGGCAATTCAATTTTTTACAAGGGAACGTTTGTGTGGATTCCTTTGAAAATTTTTAGAAATTTGCTTCGCACTAAGTATGCAGAAAATTCACTATAAAATTTGCACAAAAATCTGCTCAACCGTTTTCTCGTAAAGAATTAACTTGCCCAAGTAAATTTTGCAATAGCTGATGTGACTTGGTTCCTTTCGTCTTAACGCAGTCCAATTTTTACTTTGTTTTGATAATCGACGCGTGAATGTAAATTTTTTAGTTGTTCCCAATTTAAAGAATTGAAAAAAAACGGGTTTCGCCAAAACCATGTCTATTTGTTTTCCTGTAAAAATAAAAAAAAAAAAAACACGAGAGACGTATACTTTGTCTCGAATGGATATGCATCTTTTCAACTTTCGCCGACGACCTATGACATCACTTGTTACTCAGCATGGTCATAATCGCCTTTCTTCGTAATGCCATTTAGACCCTCTTCAACTTTCAGGCAGTGACAGTCCTTGCAAATTATTATCACTGTGTTTCCTCTATTTACGTATACATCGATGGCCAAAAAGCGACAAGTTTTTCCATTGCGATCAGGCTAGCCACATCCCATCTCGGGCCCTGGTACCAGTTTTAAGGTCCGGGCCCCAAGCATGAAGGGGGGGGGGGTCCGAGGGGCATCCCCCGAGAAATTTTAGAATTTATACGACTAATTGGACGCATTTCGAAGCTTCCATAAAGAATTTTTCTATCAATTTCTGCGGAATAATTATGTTTTTTTTTTTCTACTTTCAGCACAAAATACTTGCGAATTGTTGCATTCAAAACATCTGGAAAATGTTTATTTTTTGGGGGGGAGGGGATATGATACTATTTTCAGTTCTATGAGGGCCAGGCCCCCCTGGACTCCCCCTTCGTTTGTCTTTGGCAAGGGAGTTGAGTCATGAGCCATTGAAGTCGAGGATGCCCAGACTGGAGACCCTTAGCATCTGACGACGGAAGAAAATGAAACGCAGTTACTAATAATATCCCTCTGTACTGAAAATCTTGAAAATACATAGAAATTTTCCAAGAAGTATACTTCTTGGAAAATTTAAGAAGAATTCTACAGTGCCCCAGCGTGTTTCTGAAAATCTATTCACCTTTTGCGAAATTTTTAGGGTAAATTTTTCACTTTTTCTTACGAAACAAGGGTTGCATGTGAATTCGTAGTGGTTTTCCACGGGTAACACGGGCCCCGGTTCCAGGGACCCAGTATCCCCCCCCCCCCTTGTGGCGGGCCTGATTGCGATATTTCAAAATATCCGCTCCTATGGTTTATTTTTTCTAAGAAGAACATGCCAACTTTACAATTTCGAATTTTTACTGAATATTTTTCTGAAAGAGAAGAATTATCAGAAAGTTTTTAAGAAATTGCGTGGACTAGTTTTTGAGGGTATAAAATAAAGTGTGACAGGGAGTCTGCAACGTCGTATACACCGGAGACACGTGGTCTCACAATTTAGCCATCGATATGAATTGTATAATAATCGATCCTATTACCTAACCTACAATCGATATTTATATAATGAATTTAAATGGAGATAAAACGGTGTTGCCAGTTTGCGAGAATGCCACTGTTTTTATTGTAGTTTGTGGTTAATTAGCTTCGTCTTGAATATTTCCATAATCTGACCTCAGTATGAGCTGATGATGTTTCACGATGCTCCTCATCTGGTCGTGCACTGACTTGTGTTTTTCGTTCTTCTTCTTCGAAAAAACTGGCTCATTGGACGGGTTCCGCCCACTTAAATTTGCAATGTGATGCAGGAGAATTTGAAACTGGCCTTGAACGTGGAAAGCGACGATAGGAACGAACGTGAAAGAGATGTAAAAGAAGATGGACGAAAAGAAAATTATGAATATCCCAAAAATATCCAGTATTTGGGGCCAAGGTGGTATCGTCTCATCAAACGGGAACCAGTTTTTGATTAAATTTGAGTTCTCTGGAAACCTGAGAAGATTTATTACAAGTATGATAAACCGGGGCTGTTATTAGGAGAATGAGCAAAGACGATATATTTTAGAGACCCTGCACAAACAACCTAAGCATTTTAATAAGGAAAAAGCTAAATTTGGACAGAAATGTTTGAACTTTTAGGCCTTGTTTTCCCCGCAATAAATAGTTTGGGCCCAGCACTATTTTATGCTGTCTTGTTCAATTCAGACATCAACGCTATTTTCTGCCTTATGATGAGAGATGAGCATTCTGTTGAAAGTATAATTTGCCTTTTAATGACATGCTAAGTATCAGGATGAATTACGCTACGGAAGTTTTTGCAAATTAGGTCAAGTTTGTCGACCCAATTCCATTATATAAGCTCTGTGATCCCTTTTTCCCTGTTTTATGGGGGAAAATGTAATTTTTTTGGCGCAGTCTGAGATTTTTAGGACTTTCTTCATCATGCATTTGTATCCTTGACCAACCATTAATGTGTATTTTTAACACTATGATATCCAACTCATTTAGAATTTTGGGGGCTCTGAGTCAACGTCACAGAATTTCCAGGCAGGTTTCGGCATAGAGTAAAGTGCTTTGGAGCGTTGCCAGGTGGTTTGAGAACCCGCAAAACAGGTGTAACGTAATTCAGGAATATTCAGTTACTGAGTTAATAGAGTACTTTCTTGTAAATGTACATACGTATACTCATAAATGAAGTGTATTAACTCCCTAGCGTTTCCACATTTTTGGCCCACGTAATTTGAGAATCCACTTCATTTCTGGCTATGTGTGCAGTTTTTTTGTCTCAAGTACTGATTAAAAAAATGATTCAGAGAACTGATCATAATATGACCTATCGGCAGCTCTTATACGTTCCTGAAACTCGTCAAAAGGTGATACATCAAAGTGGGTCAGTTGCGCTGGTCACAATCGTGTTTTGATGCTTGATTCTCGTAGAATAGCTAAACATCAAAACATCTATCCAAACAGCAACTTTTTACATTGAATATTAAGCGAGATATCACCCTTTGAAAGGTCGGTTTCTTACGTCATTTTACTAGTGCAAATGTGTGTCCCAGACTGGTGAAAGCAAGGTGGAATCCACGAAGGGTGTCACTGCCGCGGTGGATGACGTCACAAGCCGAATTTTTCAAAGCGCGATATCTCGGATAATATTGAACGTGGAAAATTGCTGTTTTGACAGATCTTATTATTTTCAGCTTATCTGCAAGAATCGAGCATCAAAATACGATTCTATGACCAGCGCAACTGACCCATTGGATGTGAAAACACGACAGCTGATTGAATCAATCCTAATGTTTGTGGTAGTCAATAACCAACTGAGCCTATCGCTAGGTTTGCACGCATACCTACTTTCTCGTGCCACCAAGGAAACTCTCCAGTCACTTACCTCTTTCCTTCACGACGGTAGTACTCCATCATGGACTGTTTCAGGCTCAATGATCTGGGCATGATGACGAGAAGGGCGAACAAAGCGATGGCCACCATGTTCATCATAGTGAGCATCGCCACCAAACAGAATGTCTCCTCCTTTTTCCGAGAGCTCATGACAATTTTCCTCGTTTCCTCTGAGGAATATTGACGAAAAGTTCCCTCAATCCGTCTCTTCAATGTCAGTGCACCTTTTCGCGTCGATGCAAAGACTGAGGTACATGAAGAAAGTGAAAGTCTGGTAATACCACTGACTAATGTTAGTCACACTTCTCCAGAAGCTTATTTCTGAGTTAAATTTCCTGACGAACATCAGTCTCGTGATGACGTTCAAGCACAAAAAGGCAGCGACACTAGTAGCGATCCATTTATTGAGCACTTCAGAGCAACCCTCCATCGGCAATACGCCCACCATTTTCATTATGGCACACTGAACGTTCAAGCCCCGTATTCTGTATTTACGTCTCGTGTATGATTCCTTCATTGTTTGAAGTAGGCACATTGAGATTAATCAATAATTCCCGAGTAAGAAATTCCACAGCAGAGCACGCGCCTCAAAAACGTCATAAACTAATATTTTATGTTCGTTGATTGGCCGCTGTTAGAATGACTTCTTGAAACGCGGTGAAAATAGGGCAGTTTAGTGGTTTTAAACACATGGACGCTTATTCAAGGCTAGGAGAGTGCGGTGCAGGCAAGTGCTGGTTTTTTATCAGAGCATCCAAGTTACAGCGAACAGAGCTCCGTATTTTACGTGTGTATCTACACTGTACGTTCTTAACTTATATTTTAAACATGTGAACTAGATTATGCAATACATTTTCTTCCCAAAAGAGATCCTTCGAAGGAAAACACGTGCTTTGAAAACAGCATGGACTTACACGCCGTGTCTGATTGGGCAGTATTTAATGGCTCCTCGTAACACGAACGTAACGTAACTTTATGAGTAACGTGAACTTTTGTTTTTCAATTTTATGGACGCTTATCGAGAGCTGGAGATTACGATGCAACCGAGCATCAGGACACATCAGAGTTTTAGGATTATATCGAACGGCACACCGTATTTGGTATTCAAACATCATGCGGGCGTATTTTTTAAACGCACTAAAATTAAAAGCTCATTATGGTGAATAATTAAGCTACCTGATGTAAATTTGATGAACCTCACAAAATTTCCTATTGCATCCGATCAGGCGATACTTTAATAACCCATTAAAACACCATAAAACAGAGAGAGAGTAGTTTATTTCTAGGCCGATGGTTTTCAACGCAACGAAGCATCGATGCCTTTGCGTGACTATTTGAGACAAAAAAAGACGTCTAAATAATTAACGGCAGAGAAGTATTTTTAACCGTAATTAATATGTAATCATTGAAGCCAGGGGAAAATTTCACAGGGACAGGTGGCTTCCAGACGCAGCCGAAAGGTTTTTCATATCAGACGTTCTAAAAATTGAACATTCGCCGGGGAAAATAACATCCTAATCGGATCGGACAACATTAAAAATTCATATGAGAAGGTCACAAAACGTATCGTGGGACAATCTTCCTCCGATTCCTCACAGTCCAGAGGGTTTTCCTGTGAAATATATTAATCTTAAGAGTCATTTTACGTTGATTTTCTTAATGTAGGTATATTTTGTAAAACATTTCGCATCATAAACGGGCTTGTAGTTTGCAAAGATTTCTTGCGATTATTTTTTTTTTTTTTCTCGGTGCGTGTTTCAGCGTTATTGACTCAAACTATGACAAGGGCTAATTTAAACGAGAATGACGGGAAAAGGCAGTTACATATATTTTGTTCAATGTGAATCCATTTTAAAAGAAAATTAAAAACACTGGTGGGATGGAAGTATTTCGTACTGAACTATAAACTTCTCCACACGTGGGCCTAAACATGAAACTAGAGCATGAGCGTAAATCGGCAGAGCAACTGAAAAAAAATTGACGACGATCCTGTAATGATAGGCCTTCTCTGTAAATAAATTATTGACAATGTCATCGGTGCATTCTTTATAATTTTATCTAGAAAAAGTCGACGAACCCACAGTTTACGAGAGCACGAACTGCAAACAAAAGCCGTGCCAACGCTTGCATATCGGGAGTCCAGATCGTAGATTAAGGTGCCAGGATTTCCACGCGAGGTGCGATAGTGGCGACTCTCTCACAACCTTCACGTAGGACTATAAAACCTACCTTAGCAGCATTGAAAATTATATTTAGACTTTGAAAAATGTAAAAGATTATAATGTGTAAGTTAGGAAACCTGCTCTTTTTTTGTAAAATGAATATAAATTTCATGTTTGAAAAGAGTATTGGAAAAAATTGGCATCAAAGTTTTGTGGTGTTTCAAAATCTTCGCCATAATTTTACTCTATTAAATGAGAACAAAATAATACTATTGCTGGAAATTTTCACAGAATATTCTTCACATATAGGGAAGATTAATCAGGAAAGTTATCGAGAAATCACGTTAAGAATATCTCCTTAAAAATGAATTGTGACGGGAAGTCTGCGGTGTGGCAAACCAAGATAGTACTTTTGCATTTTCACTTACAAAGGCGAGGTGATGATCGATTATCGACATTTCCCTACTTGAAGCTATTTGTAGCAGTTTGTAGCTATTGCAAGCTTGTTCGTTGCGAACACCCAGTTTATCGATTCTTTACCAGGTTTAAATGGCAGATCAATCGATTTATCGCAAAGCACGCAACGTCACTTTTTCACAAAGCTACATGGACCTTATTTGGACGTATTTTTGTCAAACGGAGTTCCTTTTGAGGAATTTAGAATCCCGGATAGCGCGTTCTGTCAAACGGACCTAAGCGCCATGGAAAAGCATTGCGAGTATAGGACCGAATGTGCCCGACGCCCGGTTTCGCCGCCAATCCAAGCCCCCCTCTACCTTCCTCACCCCATGGCGCTTAGTTCCGTTTGACAGAAATACGTCCATTTCTGTCTCTAGTCCTTGAGCACCCAGGTGACAACACTCTTGGGATACACCCTCCCAGTCCACACAGCCCCACTCTTCATGTTCACAGTAACATAGACATCATTCCCAAACTTGTTCTCGATGACCACCGTCTTAGAACCATCCGGATTGGAGGTGGCTACGCTTTGTATCCCAGTTCCATCGGCGTAAGACCAACTCCCAGAACCCCGGAGCACGGTAGCCCCACGCGGGATGAACCTACTAAACTGGGCCATCATGTAGTAGTCCGTGGTCAGTTGGTAGGTGCCATCGCTGGCATCGACCACTACAAGTCCGCGGCAGGAGGTGCAGGGCCGTCCGGGTAGGAGAGATGGGGCCCGTACTCGGGGTTCGTGCCGAGGGCCCAGGCAATGGCGCCGCCGCCCCAGTTTTGGAGGGGCCCCATCGTGAAGTCCGCCGCGTGGACCCAGCCGGTTTTCGGGGATGTCCAGCACTCGCTCATGATTTGCGTGACGTTCGGGTTCCGCTCGTGGAAGCGGCTCAGCGTGGCCCAGTCGTTGTTCCGGGCGTAGCAGTGCCAGGCCACCGTCTTCACGAAACTGAAATTGAGAGATCGAGAGGTTTAAGTATGTCTTCGGGCCACGAAGTAAATAAAAGCACTTTTTAAAAACTAGAGTGCCTGTATAACGAGAATATGGACAGATCCTTTCATGTAGGGCGTATGGCCCAAAAAGGCAGGCAACCTTTTGACACAAAAAATTTCACTACCAATCAGATTTCAATGTAAGATCAAAATGACCAAGGATGTTCATAAATGAGCGTTTCCGACCCCAAAAATGAAAAAAAAAAATGGTCATCATAGAATTGGACTGAATGTAGATTAAATAAAAACATACGGCGACCCAACACTCGGGACAAAATTTTATCTGGAGTATGCGAACAGTTTTTGAGACAAAAAGGGGATGGGGTCAGGATTTAAAGGCTGAACATTTGTCTAAAATTTGGAAAAATGGATGTATGATTCGCCTCTGTAGAAATTTAAAAATGCGGAAGAAAAATATCATGACTTTGATGAAAAAAGTAGGCACGAGCCTACCTTGAAATTTTCAAAACCATCCGATTTTCCTCCTATAAATTGTTTGCAAAGGCAGAACATTGTAATAGCTCACAAGAATCTATTCCCAAAATTATATTTTACATTTTACTCGAGATTACTCAAAATCGTCTGTTTCATGATTTTTTGTCGAAGATCTCCCCGAACTTCCCTCATACCTCAATCACGATTTAAACCAAATATGGCCTCCCTAGGAAAACGAGCTGTTTAGGGAACGAGTGTGAATACGCCCCTAGACCCATACACAGGGAAGGGGGGCTTCGATTCAAACAACGAATGTAGATTTTACAATGAAAAAAATTCTAATTCAACCACCTCGTGGTTAAATTAGTTTCCCACTATTGTAAATGTGCTTTTGAAATATTGCAGACACTTTTTTTCAACAATTGAATCGTTAAATCATCAATCCATTTTTCCATGTACTACATCGGAATGAAGTGTGTGTTGCCTACCTTCAAATTGAAGGGGCAATGTTTGCAGTTTATCTGCAGCTCTGCAAAACTCAAGTGGGTTAGGACCGAGTAAAACTAACCTAGGGGCCGTGTCAAGAACTTTTTGCGGGTATTCCGGGACGTCGGTGTTGTGGTCCCAGGCCCAGACTTGAGTGCGCAATCCGGCGGCTTTAAGAGCCGGTCCGATCTTCTCGTTGATGAGGCGCCCGCTCTCATCAGCGTAGATGTACATGGTGGGCATGCCGTTCCTGGAGTTGTGCGGCTCGTTCTGGATGGTGATGGCGTCGACGCTCACCCCGCCGTCCCTGTAAGCCTCCAGGTACTTTACGAAGTACTGGGCGTAAGGGTCGACGTAGGCGTGGTCCAAGTTGTTGTTCTTGGTCGTGCCCCATAGTTTTCGGTTCAGCTTCATCCATCCGGGGGGCGACCTATGAATCCAAAATTGAGCTTTTAAATTGAAATGATTCGACGCGTAGAAACAACGCACACTGGAAAAAAACCACATTGGATCTAGAGTCCAGACTCTTGAAAAATTGACAAGAGAAAATACTCTTGTTTCAATCAGATTTAAGCTTAAATCAAAAGGAAATCCGCTCAAATTAAGAGGCTTAATTCTTGATTTAAGCAGGAATCCGATTGAATCAAGAGTATTTTTTCTTGTCGATGTTTTTAAGAGTCTGGACTCTAGATTCAATGTGTTTTTCTTTCGAGTGCAGAGTTGGCAGCTTTAACAGTTTTGTTCTATAATTCCCCATTTGGTGGCCTTTAAAATTGAGAAATGACTTAAAAATGTTCGGCTTAAAAACCAAGAAACTTAATCCTCGTACTAACTGAGTTCAAACTAAAAAGAGGTATATTATTATTAATAACAACACAGAAAAAAAGTATCACAATCCTAACTATACTCCCAGCTGATTTTGGCGCCAGATATTAGAGTAGTTGCACAGACCAGAGGTATGGTTAAGTCATCTGAAAGAGTGGTTGGATCAACCAAACCTTTAGCTGGTGTCCTCACAGTCAGTATCAGTGTAGTTGGATTAACTATACCGCTGGCTGGTGCCTTTACACTTCTAGATAGTGCAACTACTCTTATGGTTGGGGCCAAAATCAGTTTGAAGTATAGTTGAGTTTGTGGTGTTACTTTTTTCAGTGAAAATGAAATATTTTCCAGCTATAAACTTTATTAATCATTTATGTTAAGTTTTAATTATAAACCAGACAAGAATGGAATCGCACTCAAAAAGTCAATTATTGAAATTTTTGGCTGTTTTTAAACCAATCGAGACAGACACAGCTAGATGTGGTATAGTTATCGTATCCCTCCACTCTGCCTTTCCTTCAGGCATGTTTTGCCCGACTTTCGCACATATTGTCTTTTCTTTGACGAGGAAACGTAATACTGCATTCCGCGTTGCAAAATTGACTCGAAGAGTTCGAATGTTAATAAAAATATGCCAGCGTAATTCTGTCAAATATTTTGCATGAGTTTATCTCTTAATTTCTTCGTTGTCAGACATAGAACGTGTCTGCAATTTAACGATCTTCGAATTTCCATTCGGAAATTGCACATTTACTAGGAAGCTGTTGGTCGTATTCAACAGAAAATGTCCGATTATTCCTCAAATCGTCGTTTCCATCCAAGAGAAGGGAACCTATCTCCCGTTCAAGGTTGCAACATTCACTTCTACGATTACATTTTCGCCCAAAAATGACCACGCAATTACTTTCCAAAATTTAATTGCTTTTTAACGATACGTCATGGGAATTTGCGTAATTTTCGAAACGATGTTCAGTAATTACCTAGTGAAAATAAAAATTGCGTGAGAGCATTGCGTAACGTTGATTTAGTTGCGTTCCTTGTATCATTCCTTTCTACATGTTAAAATCAACAAAATATTTGACAGAAACCAGCCTGTCATGTTTTTTTGAACATTTGAACTGTTCGAGTCTAATATTTAAAACAAAAAAAACATTTTTTTTGAAAACTCTTGCGCTATCGCATTGTCCTAAGACAGTGCCAAGCGCCCTCTGGGGGGTTGGACCCTGTAGTGGTTTGGCACTGGAAAAAAAAAAAAAACAAAAACACATTGGATGTAGAGTCCGACTTGAAAACATTGACAAGAAAAATGACTCTAGATTCAATCAAGTTTAAGCTTAAATCAAAAGGAAATCCGCTCAAATTAAGAGGCTTGGTTCTTGATTGCATCGTATAAGCATCGTCCAAGTTTATGCATGCAATCAACTTACACATTTATTTTTTAACTGTGGCACAAACCGGGCAGGGACTGTCAAAATAAATGGAGCGTGATCCTAGTTTTGCGGCTATTTTAGCGTCGCGCGAGCTGTGGAAGGGAGCGCAAACGAATGTCGAGTCATCTTCAAAGTGTTTAATTAATGTGGATTAAAGTGCCTTTAATCCACCTAGCGGCAATTATGTTTCTATAAATTCTATACCCGTAGTCAAATAGTCATTGTAAACAACTCTCGCATTGCGTTCGGTGCAATGCGAGAAGTATTCATGCAGTCTTGTAGGCGCTAATATGCGCGTGACGCCGACCGCACTTTATGGCGCATGCGTGAAGTATTCCTACAGTCTTGCAGGCGCTGATATGAGTTGGACTCTTGATTCAACCAGATTTAAGCTTAAATCAAAAGGAAATCCGCTCAAATTAAGAGGCTTGGTTCTTGATTTAAGCTTGAATCTGATTGAATCAAGAGTACTTTTTCTTGTCGATGTTTTTAAGAGTCTGGACTCTAGATCCAATGTGTTTTTTTTCCAGTGTATGCGCGGCGCGGGGGGGGGGGGGGATTAAAAATATCTACAGCACTAACCACGGCGAGCCGAGGATCTTGATTTTGGGGTTGACGTCCCGCATCCGCTTGAGCATGGCGACCATAGCGTTGCCGCGGTCGCCCAAATTGAAACCCGTGAGGTTGACGTCGGCGCTCCCGCCGTTGTCGTCGTAGGTGTAGGCGGGATCGCCGGACAAGTCCGAGCAGCCGACGGTGTGGCGCATGAGGTTGAAACCGGCGCCGGCCCGCGTGACCAGCGTCCGCAGCAGCTCCGCGAGTTTCGACTCGGACAAGAGGTTGAAGACCGCGACGGTCGAGTCCGTGACGCAGGCGCCGAAGCCGAGCACCTTCTGCTTCCGCCCGGCGGGGGTGTCGTCCACCGTCAGCGACCAGGTCGACGCTCCGGCCGGAGTCGCGTTTCCGGGGGTTGGTTTGTCGAAGGGGGTCAATTTGTAAGTGCCGTCGGAGGAGGAGCAATAGGATAGGGGGTAGTCCGCTGTGCGAACGATGGTCACGGTCAGAGAAAATAAAGTAAGGGGGATAATGAACATTATAACTGGGAGGCTAGGTCACGTTAGATAAGTTAAGGCAAGAGTGAGTCAGGTTAGGTTAGATTAAGTTAGGTCGGGAGAGGGCAAGTCGGTTGAGGTGAGGTTGTGTCGAGGGGGAGAATGAATATTATGACTGGAGGCTATGGCACGTTAGATAAAGTTAGGGTAAGATTGAGTCAGGTTAAGTTAGATTGAACGAGTTCGAGAGGTTAAGTCGGTTGTGGTGGAATGAGGTAGGGTTAAGTTAAGTTAGCGGTTTTTTAGGGCGAGGTTAGGTCACTTTTGACGTTGAGTTGCGTCAACATGTTTTAAGAATAGGTTGATTGTAAGTTAAACGTGAGGTTCGTTAAGGTTAGGGTGAAGACTACGTCGGGTTAGGAATGGGAACGAGGATGGGATATTTTTGCTGGAGGGCTAGAAAAATATGTCGGGTAAGATTGGATCGTAATAAAAATTTTGAGGATGATGATGAAGATTATTGCTCAAAATTTAGAAAAGTCCCGAATGATGGGCTAGAACGGAGGAAAAAAACACAAGGTACAGTGACTGCTGACTATTTTAAAATTTGCTAACTGTGCCCCCCCCCCCCAAAAAAAAAGAACTTCAAGAGTTGCACCTATGAAAGGGTTCGGACAAAAATGCATGGATTTGGATACATTTTTTCATAATGGTGAAAAACATGTAATATCAAAAGAACATAGATCCATCCTTCTTTTTGAGAAATAACTGATAAACACCTTAAAAAATTAATGTATCCTGAAACCTCAAATAGCTAGGTTTGGCTCGTTTTGATGCAAGTTTTTTAAAATAAACTAAATTTTTTTAAAAAAATCCAGTTACGACAATCGTTAGTTTTCTGCGACTTTCTGAAAATGTGAAAATATGAATTCTGGCAATTTTGACCCCACATGATTTATTTTTATGTATGATATTAAAAAGAAAAATTATAATTACCGATATTTCAAAAGTTTTTACCTTGTAAAAATCATATTTCACAAAACAAGGAAAATAAGAGGATTGAGGTTTTGAAAATTTTACAATCGCACCACTCGAATTCAAAAAACTCTAGTTAGATTAAGCTTGCATTCTCACCATGAGATACAGGTAGATGATCACTGAAATTTCAACTGAAACTTTTCAAAACTTCTGGGCGAGGCAGCAATGACATATTTAGTATTGCAACAAAGCTAATTAGCAAGTTGTGTGCAAAAAGCGACATCCAGAGGAACTGAGAATGAGATCACAAATGAAATGCAGGTGTGCAACTGTTTCAAGGAGTTCACTTAACACGCGCACAACATAATAGAAAAATCCGATGCTCACCTTACCTGCGGGAAAAACTCCCCGTTATGAAGGCACATTTCGAGACAGCATACCGAATACGAATGCAGTACTGGTATTTTATGGAGGAGAATTTTTGAGTATAGCCGAGTGATAGAGCAATAAAATGGAATAAAATGGCCGTTATCCTCTATTTGCAAAATGATAAGCTTTATCCTCTCTGCAAGATTATAGCGTATGATAATGAAAATAGGGCTAAAAAACAAGGAAAGTACACTGAACTCAAGAATAACATCGCTAAAATTTAAAAACTCAATCTTTCCTTACTTAATTATTTGTCCGGACGACGTTTCGAAGGATCTGCTGCCCTCCTCCTTCAGCGGTGACAGTGCGACTGATAGTCGAAATTGAACATTTTTACAGATAGCAAGGTGTAATAAAAAATGAAAATAGAGACAAATTCAGTCTTACCTTGCATATTCTATACTATAAGCTTCGAGACCTCCTAAATTTGCATATCTGGTAACGCTCAGTTCCAGCGTTCTACCGGGCCGATTTTCATGATTTTTGCGGCTGAGTAGAATCAAATAAGTTTTGCTCTACCATGTCTCCCGACTTTTTAGCCCCTCAGAATGGAAAAATCTGACCTTTTTTTTTAGCGGCCAGGGGGCATAGCCCCCTAATAAAACATATTTCTTAAGTAATTTGCGTCAGAGGCCTTTCGGGCAGAGCCCATCATCAGTGGTCAACCTACTACTTGATTAAAACAGAGCAAATACCATACACATGCTTGCGACTGATATTCGCACTATCGCGCTGAGGAGGGAGGGCACCGGACTCTCCGAAACGTCGTCGTCCGGACGAATATAAGAAGAAAGATTGAGGTTTTAAATTTTAGCGATTTTTAATTCTTAATTATTGTGAATATTATCTACTATCTTTAGAATGCGTCGTGATCATTTTTATCTTTTTTTCCTCATTCCTTATCATGAGTACATGCGAGTACTTCTCTACAGCTCTATTCTAACGCCTCATGCAAATAAAAATATTTAAAAAATGTGTGATACTTCTCGCGGTAATGCAAGTGATAAAATGAATGGTAGTCCGTCACCATTGTAAGCAAGCATATGTATGCACGGTTTTTTCAGCTTGAAAGTGGCGCTACAAGCGGAATAAAAAACCAGGTAATATAGCGTCAAGATGCTGGGGGGGGGGGAGAGGAAAGCATAGAAATAGTGAGTAAATGCAATGCAATTTATATTTCCCAACGATTTGCACAGCCGACTTTAGGAAGTTGTCTCAGTGAGTTAGATTGTTTTCAGTGGCTAAGGGGGCCAATTTCAGAAGTATGTACGCCCAGGAGATGTCTTTGTGGTAGTATAAACCAAGAATTGAAACCGCTCTGCCATTTTGGGTCCTCGCATTGAAGCACACCGTTGGTACCGTGCCGTGCCGGCCGCTGTCCGCTGTCCGCGGGTGAAGTGGCGAATGTCTGGACAGTCAAAACGCCTTCAACTCCGTGCGTATGCAACACGGACATCCATGGTGCTCGAATAGTTGCATCCAGGCGCTACACTGAAATTCGTTTAGCATATGTCGCATGCGACACTAACTGAAGCTTTGATTGCTTTTCATACATCTTACTTAATCCCAGCAATGCCTACTTTGCTCATGAAATAAATTATTACTTATTTTCATTCCAACTTTGTCAATGCATTATTGAAATATGTGATAAAGTTGCCACCCCTTGGATTTGCTGACAAAGTAGGTATGTGAGCATGATATGTAAAGTTTTCTTT
The DNA here is from genome assembly GCF_918797505.1 of Bemisia tabaci. NCBI lineage: Eukaryota > Metazoa > Arthropoda > Insecta > Hemiptera > Aleyrodidae > Bemisia > Bemisia tabaci. Next base: position 37,076,714 of record NC_092798.1, read on the forward strand.
GACATATTTTAAAAAGTCTTTCTATGTTTGGATTTCTTGTTTTTACGTTTTTTTTACCTTCAAGAAAACTAATTTTGATGTTTTAACAAGAAATTTTTAAAGAGCAATCCTGATGATTTGCATGGAATTTAAGACAGAAACGATGACCATTCGTCTCTCAGAAAAATAAAATGCGACAGGAAATCCAGGTTTCAGGACATTTTATCAACCATTTTTTGTCCGCGCACCTTTTTTGTCTAGTAGTTTACGCCCACACGTAAAATAAGCAACAGTGACTTGGTCCAAGCGTTATATATTAGTCGGTATGTAAATTCAGGACTGTGAAGAGTATAAATATCTAGGAGTTTGGTTAACTAGGGACGGAAATTTGGATCGGGCTATTAAAGATCGGAATGTGCAAGGCAGGAAAGCTATCGCGATGCTAAATGGGGTTCTCTGGGACCAGAGTATCTCCAAGGAGACCAAAAGAAAAATTTACAACGTCATCGTGAAGAGTACCGTAACTTACGGGAGTGAGGTCTGGCAACTCAAGAAAAGAACTGAAGACATGCTTAGGGCAACTGAGATGGACTTTTGGCGGAGGTCTGCTGGCATCTCAAGAAGAGAGCGTATCCGCAATGTAAAAGTACGCGAGATCATGGGTGTGGAGAAGGACATCGTGCACGATATCAGGTCCAAGCAGTTGGTCTGGTATGGACATGTGCGAAGGATGGCAGACGACCGGTTGCCCAAGCAGGTCTTCGATTGGGTTCCTCCCGGAAGGCGACGGCGTGGACGTCCTGTGAAAGGTTGGCGACAAGGGGTGGAGGAGGAGATCAGAAGGTGCCAATTGCCTGATGATCTCTGGGAGGATAGGGGGCAATGGCGATTGGGCGTCGCAGAGCGCGAGGCGGCGCTATAAAAGCGACTTTATGTATGTATGTAAAATTATATTGACAATAAGGGAATGAGAAATTGAGAGAGAAGGGAATATTGTTATGGTTGCTCATTTTCTAAATGAAATGTTATTCCTTTCTCCTTTTGAATCATATTTTTAAATTGTCATTGGTGAATATTTGGTTTTATTTCTATCCTTAAAAATATTGAATGTACAATATACCTTATATATGTATAAGTACTTTTTTTATTTTTTCTTTACGAAATTATTACTTCATTTTGAAAACATTTGTATTTTTAAAACGTGACAAATACTTGTAAAACCTTTTCCAAGCGACATTAATCTCAACGAGCCGCAGTTGTGCCGACAGAAACTGCAAAAATGAATAAAAGAGGAAAAAAACCAAGAAGCACGCAATCTATAGTTTTAACCCATTTGTACATCGATCTTTTAGAGTCAAATACGTCAAATTTTGAGCGTTTTGTTGCGCGTACACCTCTCTGCAGCACAATAAAAGCACAAAATGTAAAAGAAAAAAGTGAAGTGCTTTGGAAATCATTAAATTTGACACGGAACCACCAATATTTAAAAAACACACATTATATTATTATTCTCCTTTGATTAAATTGATACATATTTTTTTTCTCATCAATTTAAATGAGAAATTTCAATGCAGAGTGTGCTATAATTTCAAAATCATGAGTGAAAAAACGCTGACTATGCGAGTATAAATATTAAAGCCTTACAGAGCGAAGCGGCGTGCTGCCAGCGCGAGAGGAATCACTGGCGCCTACAAACCTAAGTGATCCACTTAGGTTTGTAGGCGCCAATGCGCGTACGCCCGCCGTGCGGCGGCGCGCGCCTGAACAAACTATTTCTCAACAGAGGTGTTGCACAGTATTATACGAAATTGAACGTATGAAGAATGACAGGCATCCTTTAAAAGTACAGATCTTTCCTCGCAAAATAAATCAAGATACTTATCGTACACAGGAAAAATCTAAGAGCCTTTAACTGAGGCAAATATAGAGGTTTATCCGTTTCAGGTATAACAAGGTGGGAATTTCTTGAAAGATAATTAAGTCCTGTTACACCGAAGAGGTGTAGAGAGTTTTATTGAATTTTGTCTCATGGAATTGACGCTCCCCCATTTTTACCAAAACTCTCAACTATATATTATTCTCCGTTGGACCAAACAGACAAAACAAAAAAACAAGCAAACCCTCATTCTTCCAAGACTTTATATATTTTCATCCGAAAACGTCGCGAGCAATTGTCGTTTGTATTTACAAGTGGGCCAAATTACTTTGGGTCTCAACTGGCATGTGGACCAAAACTCCCGTGCCGAAAAAACGCGTGGACGTAAATTACTGGAAAAAACAGGTGCGCGGACAAAAAATCGTTGACGAAATGTCCTATAACCGAAATCTATGATATCGCAGACCTAATTAAACGCTCATGAATTTTTAGGCGTAGTGGCAAAACTGTAGCATAATTCAGTCTAATAAAAATACTGTTGAAAATAATATTACGTGCTGCGTTTACATTTTCAAAATGTGAGCTCTGTCTAGTTTCATTGAAATTTTGTGTGAAATTATTTAAAGGAGAGGTAACAATTCACCGTAAATTTCAAGAAAAACTATAATCGTTTCCCACAAAGAAAATAAAGTATGAGCGGAGCATTTGAGCATACGAGCGCATTTGCAGATTGTAGTCATCGATACTTATGATGTTTTAGCATGACCGGAAAGGAAAACCTCAGCTGGACGAACCAAATAGTTTAGCGAGCTTTTTTCGGTACAACTCAATGAACACAATTCTCAGCTATGCTTTGGTTTACATGGCATTTGTTCCTTATCGACCATAATTTTTCGGTTTGGTTAATAAGCTGAGACTTCTGCAACCTGATTGTTGAAATTTTTTGATTGTCGGGATGACATAGATGACATGGGCTGAAAGGCGGAGCGTGATTGGTCGACTGTGTCTTATCGCTGCTTTGTAGTGCCTATGTCGGGTTGAACTCGCGACAAGCTAACGGTACCTCTTGAGTATCCGACAGTATATCGTCCATTATTTCACCCGACAAAGCAACGATAAGACATAGCCGACGAATCACGCTCCGCCTTTTAACCTATGTCATCTATGTCGACCCGACAAACAAAAAATTTCCATAATCAGGCTGCAGTTCCCTAAAACTGAGCCTTCGGTTTCTAATCCTGGGGTTCAATTCTGTCAACCGAGTGGTCGGCTCGTTCGACCGAGGAGTGATCCTTTGAACCAAATAGCGTCTACTGAAATATTTTGTTCAAGGAACCGAGGTTTTTTTCCGTGTACTCTTCCATTGCAATAAGGTTAAAGAGAATTTGCAGGTGTCTGAAATTTGATGCATTCCTTGTTTCAGTGGAAACTACAGAGTGGACTGAATACGAGGATACCCTTGGTTCATGAATTTAACAATTATTGGAGTAGATATGACAAAATGATCTAATCTGCTAAAATACATTTGTTTAAATGGGAAATGCCGCCAGATGACGTCACTCGGCGGTGAATTTTCTCACTTTTAAATCGATTTTTATACCATTTCCCATATCAAATAAAAAATCATAGTAAATACTGGGAAATCTGCTCTTTGAGCACTTTCAGATGAAGCGATAAAAAATGTGCATGCAAATTTTCCATTATAATTTTGATTTCAGAAGTTCCATGACCAAGTTTAATATCGGCCTCTTTTTCCGCAGATGATGGTCAGAATCGTGTTGTTCGGTGGACTCACGGTTGCAATAATCAACATGTCCCTCGCACAAAACCTGCATGCTAGGCATCATGATGATGAGAAAGAGGTTGCCTCGAAGTCAGTGTTCCCATGTGCGACTCAAGGATTTGCTTTGAGGGATATCCCTGGTGAAAAATATTTGAATGAGCCTAATTTTGAGTCGGACGCAGCCTTTGAAAACGAAGATTGTGGAGTTCGATCAGGTAGCTCATGAGGATGGTGTCACCGATATTCTCCAGGAAATTCCGCCCGAGCAGCAAAAATGATGAAGAGCTCAACAGCCAATATTCTACTAGTAACCCTTTTGGTGTGTGTGAATTAGATTCAGGCTCAGGACAATTTTGACACCCTGGGTTCGGGAACATCCCGACTAAGGCGTCAGAAATCAGTGACAAGTAAAAAAGACAAACGTACTCGTCACAAGTTTAGGGATCCCTTTTCCTCAAATTAACCACCTAGCAGTTTTAAACTTCATTTAAAGGAACTGTTTTTGGCTATTTTTAGCATGAATAAACTAGATTTTCATTTTTTCGCTTGCCGTTTTAGGTACACAAAAATAATTAGACAGTAGAAATAAAACTGTGACTCATATAATATGACTTTCGATCGCTACATTCGTTTGATCTCTTTCTTTGATCACGAGAAAAAACAAATATTCTTATTTCTAATTTTTATGAAAGGATAACTGCAACTGTGTTCATTGATAAAGTGTATCCAGATGCGAGGTTGATTCCATTGGTTTTTTGGTCTAATTCCTTTCTAAAAGTACTCCGCAAAGTTTAAACCGTGACAAAAAAAAAAAAATTTGCAAATTTAGTCAAAAATTTAATGTTTCACCTCTCTCATCGACTTGCTTTACTGAATGTCAGTACTATTAGGCCGAGGTATTCCACAAAACCACGTAACATCAATCACTTCTACTGAGATAGGAGAGCGAACATGGGGCTGTCCATAAAGTGGACTGCATTTTGCAATCTGGATCTACAAATGCTGGCTCTTCTGGAAAAACACTTATGTGCATAGGGAAACTAATGGCATATACGTTGTTTTTAAACCGGGCTAGAATTTATAGCTCCAAATCGCAAAATGCGGTCCAATTACGTAACGCTCTAGGGGTAGTTAGGTGGGAGTTGCCGAATTGGTTCCCACTTCCGCAGTCCGCATTGGTTCCCGTTTCCGTATTAGTTCCCATCTATAAAATCGTAGCTCAATGTTTTTTATTCAAAATTGCAACATGGATTTGAACAACATTGGAATTGAATCGGGAACCAGTGCGGACTATAGGGTTTTGGTTCATCCGGGAACCAGTTCGGACTACGGCGGACGGCCACGGGAACCAATGCGGGTTCAACCAGTTAGATCTTCATAATTTTGTCATCATAAGCGTGACAAAAGGTGAGAGGGTGTCAAGCTCAACGTTAAATAATAGTTCTTACATATTAAATTCCAACTTTTTTCTCTCGTTACAGTGTAAGCTAGTTTTTTTGCCTGTTCTTCCTTCTTTATGTAAATAAAGAGCCTTTGAATTAAGACGAGCTATGTCCTCCTTCAGTTTTCACAGAAAATTCCTCTCGAGCTCCTTTTTGTGTGTAGTAGGAGGGAGTGTCGAGAAAAATGTTGCGTGATTTTTTTTTGTTTTTTTTTTTTTTTTTTTTTTTTTTTTTGGAGGGGGGGGGGTTTATGGACCAGCGTTGCAATGGCGTTAAAAAAAGTACGCGGGTTTAAAAAAATCGAAAAAATCGCATTACGCTGTTTATGAATATCATCTGAGGTCTAATCACAACACAAATTGAAATCAAACTGAATTCAACATCATGAGTGCATAGATTTTCATTAATCTCTGCTACAAAGATAAAGAAAAAAATCAACATCCATATTTTGAACATATCATTTATTAAAACAAATTGTCTCATATTTTCAATTTAAGTGACATCAAGATATTAATTCAAGCCTGCAGAATGTCAGGCTTTACGACTATCATGATCTAAGGAAAATACCATGAGTAGCTGCTATAAGTAGCTTATATATCAATAGCTTATATATGCCGGAGATAGTTGGACATATACGGATTTGGACCTTGAACATGAACTTGACCTTGAACTCGGACATACACAGATTTTGTTCTAGAACATGAACTTTACCTTTAAACATAAACTTGAACTTGACACCACGATGAAAAATAGTATTCGTTTTGTAGGACAAAATGGGATGAGCACTAGACCCAGAAAAGTAAAGTATCTTTACTGGAAAAAATGTTTTAACAGCATAGCTGATAAATCATGTAAAAACTCAAAATATTCGAATAAGGTGCAGGTACCCCCTTTCCATATAGCATTCATTCGAAGAGGAGTAGACGATTTTAAAATGCGACTTTTGCTGATGCGTTCCCTTTATGATTTTAAATCAATAAATGGAGCGTGTAACCCGTGCGAGAGCAAATGTCAAGACGTGACCGGAAAGAGTTCAGCAGACACTTAAAAAAATCTTACGCAACACTTCTACGCGCGGTTTTTGAAATTGAATAAAAAATATTATTTTTAATTATGTGGCCGACTACTAATATAGTAGTTTATGTAGTTTTAATTTTTTTTTTAAACAACTCTTTTACTTTAACAATCTTTTTTAAATTTTTAACAACTTTTTATGATTTTAACACCTCTCAGCGTCCCCCTATGGTTTTTTAGCGAAAAAAATAAAAAAATCGTCAAATACTAGAGCAACATAGGTCCATGCCAGTCAAAATTTTGCCAGCATTTTTCTCCACTGTAATTTACCACGATAGGACGCAAACGAAGATAGATCATACAATAGGATCAATGCCGGATACGCTTTTAACTGAAACAGATTATTCTGGCTATCTTGATTCTTTGTACAGGGCCTTGTTTCTAAGGGTTGTAGATTTAGAAATGCGAAACTCCCGGTGGAGATTACTGAGAGTTTCTGCATTAGAATTAAGGTGTTATATGTATGATCCGTTGAGAGGAGCGTCAAATGATGTGATCCCTGCACTCATTAAAAAAAAAACGAGGAATAATTTCGATCGTGTCAATGGAAAATATGTGTTGCAAATGGTGTATGTTGGTAAAATGTAGGAAAAATAAAGGTGAAAAAACCATTAAGTCGATAATTCCATGAGTACATCAATGAATAATCCATGTGTAAAAATTGTAGAAAATGTATTCACGATAATACGTCAAAAATTGTACAAAAATCCCAATCTTTACCGAGGCTTGATGCGCTCGTTTTACAGGGAAGTCTATTTAAATTTTGATTTTTGTTTAGTACAACAACGACTAATAAGAAAAAAATACTTACGAGTAATCTATATGTCTAACCCTGTATCATCATATTACGACAAATTTGTTAACCCCCCCCCCCCTTGTCAATACATGTGCAATAAAAAATGAATGTGGGGTTAACGGGCGTGCCCGAGTTGTTAATTTTATCGTTAAAAAACTTCCTTGGGAAGCGACTGTTTGTTTACCAGAGCAGAACTTTGATTTCCCATGGCATGTGACAACCGAGCTTGTGGAACGTTTGGCGTGCAAGTTTAGACGACGAATTGAGGCGACGACGTACGATAATATTCACGTTTTTTGGATGAATAGAAGACTGTGTGAGGGCGAATTGTCACGTATTTTATCCTCGATTGAACACAGATGCAGTAGGAATCCGTACGTTTTTCCGGCATTCATACGTCGTGTGTTATTGAAAACCTGAAATAGTTTCAATAGTTTGTGTTTGCCACGCCTAATTTTAATTTAATTTTAAAAGAGTATCAGTTATGAATGAGGATATCCCGATCCCATACTTGATAACTGCATTATCTTTATATTCATATCGTTATTTAGGTCAAATTGAAATCAAATTAAGATTTCAATTCAGCATTAAATACTACGACGGTTATATTGACAAGGGCCATGAACGTTTCATAAAAACTTTAGAAAACAATTTAATATTCCAGAGGATACTGTGCTTTGTCTAGACGAAGACACCGACTTGGGCTCTTCAGTTTGCTCTCTCGACTTGTACGGTACGGCCATGCGGCTTGACCAGTTCGAGAGGGCAATACAGACCCAAATATACTACTAACAGCACCGCGAGGTTGACGGTGAGTGTTACCGGAGTGACGAAAAGGGTCTATTAGAAGTGCACTGCGTGGAGTACGTACCAGCGTTACCGATCGATGTCGATTCGCGCCCTTTTAGTGCGCCATTTGAAGAACGAATTGAAGCTTGTTTGGTTCCAAGAACGATTGCCCGAGTTCGGCGATGACCAGCGATTCTACATTTTATACGTAGAGTTCTAAGGAGTGTTGATGGGAGAGAACGACCAGGAACAGGCGGTAACGTACCGTTCAGATCGCTGGTGCCGTAAAACCAGGGGAAGCGCCTTGAATCGGAAGGCGATCAGGAACTTGATCATTTGATCCATCTACGATCAAGTTTGGGAACATTATTCTTCGGGTGCATTACGGTTGATGCGATCAACGGTACAAAAACGCACAACTAGTCTGCCACCCGCCGACCCCTCAGTGTAAAAAGTGAGTCTCATTTGTTTTCCCCTCCCAGATGTTTAGAGTCCCCATGTAAAGCGTAAATCGGTGTCAACCGACCAAACGAATTTGAGCGTGCGGTACAACGAAAAATTTGTGCCGGTACCCACGTCGAAGTCCACGGTCATGTTTAAAAAGAAATTTCGTTGTTACGTATGTTTTAAAAGAAATTGTCAAAAATTACGATGCCAGTTCGTTATAAAGTATTACGATGGATATGTGGACAAAGGGCACAAAGCGCATCCCGCTTATCTTTAGGCTCAATCTTCATGCGATCTTTTTGCTTGCAAAAAGTAAATTTGGTTTCGTGCTCGGCCATAATCGCACGGATCCAAAAAATTGATTAGAAACAGGTTTCTACATTAATCGTTTATATACGAAAAAATTGACCCGTGAAAGTTTGATCCGACGAGGGATGCTTCAGTTCACCGTGCACCTCTGTACCTCGAAGATCCACCATGCGCATCGACCAGTTAGCTCGCGACACACACAACCATGTCCTCGAGTGCGGAGACGAGGAACCCAACGTGATTTACACATGGGACCCCGAATATAATGTTGTGACCGAAGTTCGATTCGATGCGTCCCTCACGGCGTCTTTAACCGGTCTCAATCAAATAACATCTGCGATTGCCCTGACGTTTGACGAATTAAAGGCGCACGCGTGGGACGCACTCGACGTCGTCCAAGTAGGGCAATACATTTTATATCGGGCTCGAGCGTTTGTAACGATCGGGCCTAATCACCGAATTTACTTTCCGGGCACGAAACCAAATATACTCTTTGCAAGCAAAAAGATAAATTTGGTTTCGTGCTCGGCCATAATCGCACGGATCCAAAAAATTGATTAGAAACAGGTCTCTACATTAATCGTTTATATACGAAAAAATTGACCCGTGAAAGTTTGATCCGACGAAGGATGCTTCAGTTCACCGTGCACCTCTGTACCTCGAAGATCCACCATGCGCATCGACCAGTTAGCTCGCGACACACACAACCATGTCCTCGAGTGCGGAGACGAGGAACCCAACGTGATTTACACATGGGACCCCGAATATAATGTTGTGACCGAGGTTTGATTCGACGGCGTCTTTAACCGGTCTCAATCAAATAACATCTGCGATTGCCCTGACGTTTGACGATTTAAAGGCGCACGCGTGGGACGCACTCGACGTCGTCCAAGTAGGGCAATACATTTTATATCAGGCTCGAGCGTTTGTAACGATCGGGCCTAATCACCGAATCCTCTACACCGAAAGGTACACAGAGCGCTACCAGGGGGACCAGAGAAACAGCTCGCTTGCCAGATGGGCTGTACTTAGAGAGCTCAACGATATGTTGGAGGAGTACCTTCCATACGTTGGGACTCCCCATTTCAAGGTCAAGATATATTGTTCGTTCTATCTCGTTCGTCGCAATTTCATTACATAATATCGGGGTGCATCCCAAGCTTGCTTTGCTTCAGATGAACACTTAAACATTGCGATAGCATGCCTTGAAAAACATTTCAGGAATCGGGTATCTCCCGTTTGAAAGCTCTTCACTTCGTATAGTTGCCTCAGTTGTAACCTTAAAATATGCTGTGTCAGATTTTGTGCATCGCCGGTCGAGCATACGGACGAAGTGTATCTCTTCCAACGACTCTTAACATTTTCAAGAGAGAACATTCAAACTATCATTTTAAAAGCGCTGAGGGCCTTCAAGTCTGATTAATAATAATACAACAGAGCTAATAATTATTTGTGCAAAAGCTCTCTCAAAAAATCCAATCAAAAGTAAAGTTTTTATCGCCACCAACTCGAATACTAACATAAAAAAGCTACAAACATCTGCATAAGTATCGTTCCGATTAATCGGTCCTTTTCTATCAATCATTCTTTTGTTTTTGATTTCTTACTCATGTTTTGTAATTGTAGCAGGAAAACAATGAGCGGACATAACCGATGAATTAATAAGAATTGTATCAATGTCGTGATAGCGTACAATGGGCCTGTTGCAAACTCTTGCCAGAGCAAAAATAAGAGTGGTTTCCTTATAGCTATAACGTCTCAAAAATCACGATAAGCGCATCGGCAAACTCTGAAATGCACTCCTATCTTCACAATCAGTGTGAGAAATTCGCGTTTTTTTAAGCATTCCGCTTCAAAAAGGATTGTACGGCACAGGTAAACATTTCGTCAGAAGAGTCGTTCCATTCAATCCCCACTCAGCATTAATGACCGACGCTTCCGCGCGCAAGTTGGAGAGAGCAAGTGGTCAATCACGGCGGATATCTATCAACGCGAGAAAAATGTGAATGTAAACACGTCGATTGTTATGAGGTGGTGTAAACCATCGTCTCGTCACATGTTTTTTGACGGATTGTCGTCGGCTATGTTGAATATTGCGTCATATTATCCTCGAGTCAGCAAGGGTTGGATAGGATGACTTTTCTAACGAAATGTTCACCTGTGCCGTGGTATCGTTTTTGGAGCGGGAAGCTCGGAATAACGCAAATTTGACAAGTAAATTGTGAAGAAAGGAGTGCATTTCAGACTTTGCCGATGCTCTCATCGTGATGTTCGAGACATTTATAGTAGAAACTCTCATTTTTGCCGCAGCAAAAGTTTGTAACAGGCCCATTTTGCAATCAATTAAAATTCAAAGTTGAGGATCAGCAGTCAATGAATCAATTCAATTATTTGTGGTACGTTCAAGGTCAAAAATACATTCAAGGCCATACATTCCATTGCCCATTCGCCGTAATTAACTAGCATTTATACACTAGTCGCGCCGATTCGGAGAAAATCGCAACTATTGTAGAGGTTAAATTGAGATTCAAAAAATTTAGAGGAAAATGCAGACCTTCCTCTCTATCGTCGTCAAAGCTTAAAGCTGAGTTAGGTCCGGTTTTCTCCGGTGGAAAAAAACATTCAGGCTTTTCTGGGATCTGATTATGAGCTGAAAACTCAATTGGAGCTCATCTATTCCGTGTTCTGACTCCAGCAGGTAATCACGAAGAATATAAGATAGAATCACTTTCTCTTCCATCAGGGCAAATTTTTGACCTGAAATCAGTTGTTTACCAATTATACGTATACATTAATAAGAAAATACCAACTTGTAAATTACTGAAAAAGAGAAAATCATCTACGGTGAATCTTTTGTTATAGTTCCGAAAAAATCCACCACACGTCACGCTATTAAAATCTGGCTCCGAAATCAGTAATTATGTAAATATTGCAACCGATAAATGTAATTCTAGCAGCGCATGTCCAGAATGTTTTTCAAAAAAATACGAACTTTGAAGTTTAATAAGGAAAGCTAACACTCTTTAGTAGTGTCAATCGGAAGAGGAATGTTAGCCAGAACTTATGACTCACCGCTTCAAACAGACATCCATTATGCGACCCCCCTGTGCGAAAAAATCTCTAACTACGCACTGTTGAAGATTCGCACCTTAATTGGATTGCATTTCGCAATTTGGAGCTATAAATTCTGGCTCATCTGAAAAGACACTTATGTGCATAGAGGAACTGATGGCACATACGTTGTTTTTAAACCGGGCCGGAATTTATAGCTTTTAATCGCAAAATGTAGTCCAATTTGAAGGCAGTGTCACGTGAAACTCATATGACAGCCGTTGTTTGCAGTTACGTGGAATGAGTTGCGATATATCGATTGATCTGTTATTTAAACATATGGAAAAGGATCGATAAACAGGATGTTCGCAGTGAGCACCTCAGTGATCGATTGTATATCACAGCTGCACGGGGAAATATCGATAATCGATCTTTCACGCCTCGACCCTGGTCGTGTATCACTACTTTTCGATACAAACGCACGCCATTCATCCGAAATTATCACTTCCCTACTCTTCAAATTAGGTTTAATGTATAGAAGTACTTATGTTGTTTGTTTTCATTAGACATTATGTCACATGACAGCTGTCATTTTCAGTTTTTTTGTGAAATCAAGAAACTGGAATGAATCAATTGTACATCCAACATACGTTCAGAGATGAAAAATTTCATGAAATTTTATTTAGTGAAATCTAAAACTTCAAAACTTTGAAACTTGATTCTTTTTCAAAACTTCAGGCATGAGCTCAGTAATTAAACGCACAGAAAAAGTAAACTTTTAATGTTGAAATAATTATGAGTCAAATTTCAAAGTTTCGTATCGGATACTCGGATAATTGTCAATTGTGTCGGATACATTTTATGGGAAAGTAAATTTCATCTTCCATCTCTGCATACATGTTTTTGTCATAGTATTCTTTATGAAGCGAGAAGCTCAAAAAATGTGCACGAAGGAGTGGCGTTATTTCGCCAACTTTGTCGACTGTTATCGCTTTCGTAAACGATGACTTTCTATGTGTATTTTCCATACTTTTTAATTTTGGGCCTTGCAAAGCTTCCAATACTTTTTAATTGTTGGCATTTTAGTAAAATTGAAAAAGTTCGTTCCAATTTTAGGTACGCTGGTAAAATTCAATTAAACCCAGAACTGTATACACTTTTTTTTTTTTTTTTTTTTTTTTTTCAAACGTAATTGCGGGACTAAACAAATTCTTGAAACTTTTTCCCACGTCCTTGCCAATAAGTGACCAATAAACGTCCTCCTGAAGTGTCGAAAATTCCGTATACATCGCCACGTTAAAGGTTCCAGGATGAGGGATCAGCTAATTATACTGCATTATTATACGTTCTCTTGAGAATACAAATGGCTCTGAAAAATTGCCAAATACTCACCGATGCAGTTTCTCGGCCCAGCAGCAAACGGAACGAAGGAATAGGGATGGCGACCCGAGCATTGCTCTTGACAAAATCGTTCGGGGTCAAACTTTTCCGGATCCGGAAAAACTTTCGGGTCTCTATGTAGATTATACACGTTCAGTAATATAGTCGTTTCCTTGGGAATGGTGTAGCCATCTAAACAGATAAAAAAAACAACTCAAGTTAGTTTCTCCGGCTGAGGAATTTACAGAAACAAACATATGATGTTAGGATTTATGTGCATGTAACTTTTAATAGCTTCGTTTGAAAAGTGCCCCACTTGAGAGAACAAATCCAGGGAGAACAACTAAATTTGGTCAAAAATTTGCGATGAGTAGACAATTTTTGGCGCAATCAATGTTATTCACTTTCCAAATAGAAAGTCCTGTGGCCAAAGATGTGAAACTCTTCGGTCATCATTACCGAAAAATGAACGTTTTGGAACCCTAATGTCGGTCACTTTTTGGGACTAACTGAATTCGTGTTTGTTTTTTATATGTTAAATGAGAGGGAGGAAAAAACAATCATACGATGCGAATAAAAGCAGAAATAGCAAGAAAGAAGAATTTTCACTTTTCCGAGTTCGGCAGTTTTCAAAGCCATAGACATTCTTCCCAGTGCGTTTTATTTTTTAATTAAAACCATGAAATTTTATACTTCGCAACAATAGCTCCGTAGTTATTCGGAGAAAGTAACGGCGCGGGTGTCTTGTCAAATGTTAAGAAAAGTCGTCGCGCCTTAATTATTTCTGTATGCAACATGTGTTGCTCTTGAGCCAGTAAGGTTGCATTCGGGCGTTATCATGGATGTCGGCACGTTGGCTAATGGAGCTTGCATGTGTCAGGAATTTGCGATTCAGTTATACATTTCTGTGTAAAATTTCGCGAGAAACACGATGATGCCACTGGTTTTTTCTGAGACAAACTCTGAAAATCGAAATAAGTTTTCAAAGTTGAAACCGAAATGGAGGGGATATCTCACGCTAACCTCTACATCCACCTCTACATCAAGGAAAACTTTCCCTGCAAAGATAGGGAGCAACGACAAAACGACAATAACCGGGCTCCAATTTGGGGACTCAAAAACTGAAAAACGGCAACTGAGCTAATGTACATGTAGTTGCCCCGTATCTGTCCATAGAGAGTTTGACTTGATGTAAGGCAAATTTTCGCGAGTGGCTTCACTCGAAGTTTTTAATTTACTGCCAACCTCCGTTACAACAGAACGAAAGTTCCTCTGGGCGACAATGCGCTTACAACATTTGGTTGTCATGCTGGCAGCAAGAACGACTACATCAAAAATTCTCGACTCACCTCCCGAGGTGGGTTGAAAAGTGGATGGATGCAAACGTGTTGGCCAAAATTCATCAAGCAGCTGAGTTAAGTTCTTGACAGCGTCAGAAAGTTTTTCGCTTTTGGTTTGCAACCCTGCCGATCTGGTTGTAAAAGTCGACCAAATCCACTCGCGAAAATTCACCTATACTGCCAGGCTAAGGAAAAACGCCGTATGAGCCTTCAGGCGTTGCCAAATTTCGATTGATATAACACGAATTTCCTGGTAAACTTATGAATATTTTTCTTTCAATTTTTCAGATAATATTGTTCGCGATTTCACTAAACTTCCTGAATATTTCAATGAAAAATATTCGTAACTTTCCTAAAAAATAAACGTGTTATTGAAGGAAAGTTGGCAACTCTCGAATGTTCATACGGCGTTCTTCCTTAGCACAGCAGCATAGAGGTAGACTCTCGGGGTGACGTGAAATATCCCCCCCCTCCATTACGGTTTCAACTTTGAAAGCTTTTTTTGAGCTTTTGAGTTCGTTTTTAGAGAAAACCAGTGGCACCAGCGTGTTTCTCGCGAATTTTAAACAGGAATCAGTATTTAAATCGTGAATTTCTGACACATGCAAGAGCTCCATCGTAAGATGCTGATGGAACCTAACCTAAATCACTGAAATGAGACGAGTCAATTCCATAGGTATATTTGAACGCATCCTTACCCATTATTACGTCTTCCGCAGCTTCCCGCCCCAATATGGGGACACTTGGAAACAACCGTAAGCTTTCCTTGATCACTTGCTCCAGATACTTCATTTTTTGTAAATCTTCGACTGACGGACTTCGATTCGAATCTTGAAAGATCTCTCTAAGTTCAGAGTAACATTTTTCCTGTAGAAAGCAACAAAAATTCATGATTGTCTTGAGGAAATGTTTATGAGGAGATATTCGCCATTTTAAAATATTTGTCTTATGCGACAACTATATTATTACGCACAAAGCTAATTTTATATATTAGTACTTCATTGCAACATTTTACACTTTCGGGAGAGATTTTGTCACCCTCCGGCCAAGGTATCACAAGCGCCATACGAAGTTTAGAAATTTCTGCCGCCGTTTTATTTTTTTATGGAGACATTGTTCAACGATGTCGTCCGAAAATTTCACTGAATTTTCTTTGTGTTGCCGATAAAATTCAGTGAACTTTTCAAATAGATTCAACCAACAATTTCTCTGTACAGAAAATAAAATAAAGGGCGGAAATTTTGAAATATTGCACGGCGCTTTGTGAAGGTTTGGCTGGAATAGAGTCCCTTTATTCTGAGAGTCAAGACAATTTGAATCCATTTCTGATTGGTTCCCGTATTTTAGGCCTCCACAGTGTCACAAACGAGAATAAAGATTACATTTTCACCAATTGCAAAGATTATAATCTGGAATGGACCAGGGAATTACGGGTTCGGCAAGGAACAAACGGAATGAGAGGAGGAACGGAGAAAGGCATTTGAGAATGGGCCGATCAAAGATTACGAAAAACGTTCAATTTCTGTAATCTTTATTCCTGTTTGTGACATCCATGAGCCGAATTGTCTTGACTCTCAGTATAAAGGGACTCTAGGCTGGAAGATGACGACGTATTGCGCCGCGCGGGTCATTCAAATAATACGTAAACCGTCCCTGTCGACTTTTTGACGCCCCTCTCACCTTGCAAGGCATCCGCAATACATTTCCTATCCGACCTTCGAGATGGTCCTTTCCTCTGTGTAGCCTGACGTTGCTATCCTACAATCCCACACGATATAAATGTCTGTATAAAGTGTAAATGTACAATTATCCCGAACAATCTTTTGTATTGATAAGTTTTTTTGGTAAAGATGCCATTGTGTGCTCGATTTCAACTTAAGTTGCATCATCACTGGCTCAGAAAATTCTGAAATGTTTACTATCCTAGATTGCTGTACCTTGCATATTGCTTAAAATTTTGCACCATTTACGTCCGAAATATTGAAACGTACGAGGATGGCCGGGCTGTTTATGCTCGGATTCGAAGGCGCTATCATATCCGTCTCAGTCAGGCTTCATCGTGGTAGGTTTAGGCAAGAACTTGCAATGATTTGTGTGACTTTTTCCGATTTTACTCTTCTTCGCACTTTACTCAACTTGCCTTAATTACAACAATTATTGAGTCTCTTTACCATTATTAAACACAATTTCCATCGGTAAATGAGTATTTGAAATATTTACACAAAATTATACGGCGTGCTACTACTGAATAATCACCTGAAATAGAAACCTTAAAAAGTTTATTGCCGATTTGTATGATATTTAAAAAGTTAGCAATCGCCACTTTTAAATTCTCGTCGAATGACAATTTATAGAAGGGTGACAGGTTCTTTTTTTTTGTAAATATTTAAAGAAATTTGTGTTAGTGCTCAATCAATTCCGCCATCAAAATACTTAAGTGACACTTTAAACCCTAAGTTGATTTCTAACTGTCGACAAAAAAAAATTATAATGCAACTCTGATTTTACGGTGATTGGAGATTCAGCTAATGGCAAGTCACCCGTCACAAAAAGATTCCGTTCATGACGCGCGTCGTGTTTCATGCCATAAGTTGTACGAAGGTATCAAAGCTATTCTACCTGAATTTCCGGATAGGCTCCCAGAAGAAACAAGGTGAAACTAATGGAGGCTGCAGCGGTATCATGGCCCTGAAAGGAAAAGAAAGAAATGTAAAACCTCAAGCACGATTTTTTTTTTTTTTTTTTACTAACTTATAGATGCCAAAACCGGGTCAAAGTGACTCGAGGCTTGCTAAAAACATACGCTCCGCGAATTGTTGGGCTGGGCCCAGTACGCACACGCTATTATAGACAAATAGATTTCGGTCTTTGCCCGGGTATTATAGTGGCCTAAACATAGATTTGAAGGCGGATTTTTGCGAAAAATGCGAATTTTGTAGGTTTGCGTCCGAATGGCAAAGAATCCGTCTTTTTCACCAAAATCAGCCCTCAGACTTATATTCAGGCTGGACGTAAAAAGAGAACGGTGATGATACCAAATTGTATTGCATTCCGTAAAAAATAGACCGTTAATGAGCAAAAAATTGTAGAGTTGAAGAAACTCAGCTAGGGTGGGTCCAAAAACGGCCCATATCGATACACCTCCTTCAAGAATTTTCTTTTTTTCAGTGACGATATTGAACTTCAAATGCACACTTACCTCCAAAATAAAAGTATTAACTTCATCCCTCAAATCCTCGTCCGACAAGCTGACGGATCTATCTTCACATGTAGAAAGTAACAGGTCGAGAAAGGCCATTCTGTTAGGTTCTGTAACATCATTCCACATTGATATTCATCATCCGTTTAAATGTCATAGAAAGTGCAAAAATGCCATTAGGGTCGTTCATTAAATACGTAACGCTGAAAAATCGGATTTTTTAACCCCCTTCTCGGATATAATACACCCGTAGCACAGGTCTACACTCTACAATCCCCTCCCTTCGTAAAATGCGACGTACTTCGAGGTTGGTACGAGTATGAGGATGATACGCCTTGGCCCATCACCCGTTTGTGTTTAAAAAATAAACTATACGTAACGCTATGTCTCAAACCCCTCCCCTTAAATCATCATTTTGTCTTGATGAACAATCACGGACACGCATCGATTTTTCATTTGAGATTTTTATAAAATTTGCGCTACACGATCATTTTAACGTTAGATACGTAACGTAGGCCTTAGCGCCGTCTCCCCCTGTGATGATTACGTACGTAACGCAGGCTCAGACACCCTTACCATGCCGGAGCATTACGTATTTTATGAACGGCCCATTATGTGCCTACACCCACCATGGTTTCATCCGTGTTTTACGTCGAGCAATTAGTGCGAATCGTCGTTCGTCTTACGTAAAGGCGTATCTCAATTTACAAATGAGCCTTGCTCTCCATGAAAATCTATGCTTTACGGGGCTCATGTAGAAATAGAGATACCATATTTACGTAAGAAAAGTACGTATCACTAACTAATGAAAGTATCGTACACAGAAAAAAAGTATTCGCACCACAGCTGTACGGATGATATCATACACGTTGTTTTTCGATGTACGATTATCCCTGTCAATGTTGGACGTAGGAACTTAACTTGGTGTTTGAACAGATCTTATTATTTTTTGCTAATCTATAAGGTGAGATCATTAAAACACAATGAAACACTAGTCAGAAATTCTTACAGGCTTCATTTGTGGTTCGTTCGGCGTAATATTTCATGAAAACACCAAAAAGTTCATTAAAAACTTAAAACAATTATTTCTGAGGACAACACTTGTCCGCCTTCAACAAACTTTTCCGACTTGACTTAGCAAGGTGATGCCTGAAAGAGAGTTCAGCCAATCAGCGAGCGCCGTTTCCTCCGCCTGGCTGCCTTATCAAAGCCCGCCAATAACATCGTTTCAAACGGGTCCCATTTTTGGCATTTTAAAAACACAATCTCTTTGCCACTTAGGGTTAAAAAATCTGAACAAAATTCCTGGAAGCTTAAATAACTCTTTACGTTTAGAATATGAATTAAAAAATGACTCATTTTGTTACTAGCACTGCGCAACTGACCTACTTTTACACAGATAGAAATTTCAACACAAAAGTCTGGTTAATACGGGGAGTAAAGCACAAAATACCCCTCGCGTATAGTTGACCATTTCAAGAGAAAATGCCAGCTAGTTTTCTTGAAGAAATTTAATAAGAAACGAGTCGTGAACTCCAACGTCCCGATCGGAGGAATACATTCTTCCAGTCTCTCCATTGGTTCCTGCGCTATATTCACCGCAACCCGTACCAAAATAAACACAAACTTTTTGTTGGTTTGTGCTTCACTTCCTATATTAACCAAAAGTACCCTAAGAACACAAATATTTTTATCAGTGTACCCTATTCCGAAAGTCCAACTCTGATTACTTACGTCGATTACTTTTTGACTTTTTGAACATTTCGTCACCTTCCAGGCAAAGTATCACAAGCGCCATGCGACGTTTAAAAATTTCCGCCGCCATTTTATTTTTTTACAGAGAAATTGTTCAACGAAGCTGTCCGAAAATTTCACTGAATTTTCTTTGTGCTGCCGATAAAATTTAGTGAAATTTCCAAACAGATTCAACCAACAATTTCTCAGTAAAGAAATAAAATGGCGGCGGAAATTTTTAAACGTCGCATGGCGCTTGTGATACTTTGCCTGGAAGGTGACGATTTATTAAATTCCTCATCTGAAATTTTAAGTTTTTAAAAAATAACACATGTTGTGGTGCATAAATACGTACCCTTTGTAGTGGTCCATTGATACAGAAGAGGCAAAGGTAGCGTGGAATTCTGCGATGGGTGGATTTGGATTAACAGCAAGTACCTATTCTTTTTAGCAATCATTCTTTTATACATTCGTGTTCAAGACACGTCGCGCTGCAGGATAATTTTAACGGAACGATTTCCATGATATTTTTCCAAACAGGCTATAGCAATGTTTAAGTGTTCATCCGATGTAACTGTCTCTTGATAAAATGTTTCGTCTTATGCCTTGTTTCGTCTTTTAGGTAAGCCTTATCCTGATGATCGATTTCACCGCCAATGTGTTTTGACGAGAATTGTGATCTCAAATTCAGTTCTAATCGGTCCATGCCAGAATGTATCTTTAAGTCTGAGGCAGAGCGGATTTTGGTAATGAGTCGCTCCGAGTTTATTTTAGTGTTTTTTTTCATGATTTTAACGCTCATGGCACAATTCGCCATAGAGTAATACAATTTTTGCCAATAGGATAATTTGAATGGGCTTTAAGGAACCCTACATAATGTCGATGGCTCTGTAAAACTTTTTCCGCGCGTTCCGCTGAGCTAATTTATGGTTTACACAACATTACAGGACGAGAGAACTCAACACTTTAATATAGCCGTCACGGAATTTTCATAGTGTTTGTATGCAACAAAATTAAGGCTCCTTTTTTACGGAAAAAGCACGAATACTGTTCTCGGGACTTTTGACGGCTCGTTTTTGGAGAAACACAATCGAGCGGCTCGAGAAATGCAGCGGTGAGGGATTTTCAGAGCAGAAGAATCGTAAGTACATCGTTGAAATATCACTAATAAACCGCCCGTACCTATCGCTTCCGATATAATTCACAATTTTTGAAGCTGCGCATCTCGCGTCGAGGCGAGCTCTGTTCGCACTGTGAGTCCGAGGCAATCGCTTGGTCGAGCGAAGCCAGAGTCGGCGAAATTTCGGGTGTTCGACCCCTGAGGAGGAAACCGGTTTTTGGCAACTTGATAGCTGGGCTCGCATTAAAAGTAACTCCTTTAGGCAATGTCTGGAGATGAAATCTGTTCCGGATGAAAAATATATTCTGCATACACAAGCGTTCTGCGAATGTTAAGACCTGTTCCGATTTCGCATGAGATGTGCTTTCTGGAATACATCCAACAAGACTCTTAATTGAACAGTGGCGTGGCGTGAAGGATCGATTATCGATATATCGTCATTTGAAGCTGTGGTAAAGAATCGATTACTAAGGTGTTCGCTACGAACGCCCTGATAATCGATCTTTTTTCATAGGTTTGAATGGCGAATCAATCGATATATCGCAAAGCACGCCACGCCACTGTAATTGAAGAAAGTTTTAGGCGCTTCAAGAGAGAGGCGGATCCTCTTGAAATTACACTGAAAAAAAAATCTCGGTGTATTTACTAAGAAAAGGGTAAAATTACCAAGAATTCAGGGTTCTATTTGATCCCAGTTTTTTCTTGGTAAAATTACCATTTATGGAATTGGTAATCTTACCGAGAAATCTCGGTAACATTATTGACTCTCTCTCGGTAATTTTACTGGACCTTGGTAAAAACGCCAATATTTTTTATCGGCAGTGGTAGAATTACCGAGATAAAATGGCAAAGTTACCGGGAATCGATAACCAATAAAAGTGGTATTCTTACTTAAAAAAAACAGTAAAAATACCGGTTTTTAGGTAAGTTTACTAGTCTATCTTGGTAAGATTACCAATAATTGGTAAAAAAAGTGAGATGGTGAAGTTACCAACGGACCTTGGTAAAAACGCCGAGAATTTTTTTTCAGTGTAGAACTGATACCTGAAGCAAATGGGTTGGTATTTGGAATGCGGGAAATGGAAGTGTTTGGTTCAAAACTCTTATTAGAGATTTGCCAAAGTGGCTGTATAGTGGACTTGAGCAGGTTGACTTTTATCTAACTCAATTTTTCACCGGCGCAGATTTATCAAGCGTGTCCTGGACTTGAAGAAAAAAGATCTAAATCCTAGACAACCTGCCGCAGTAGTGTTTCCGAGCGGTTCCGGCGCGTCGCACAAAAATTTAAATTGAATCAGTGAGTTCGAAAATACACCAACTCGGAAAAAAAAAAAAAAAAATTGTTCGGGAAACACCTAAAACTGCGCAGCGGGTGAAGAAATTAGTTTAAGAAATACTTTTTTGGTGCGAGAGGACAAGTACCTAGAGACTTTGTAAAGCACCAAGTTGAAATCGAACCACCATGTTTGATTACAGAGAATTAAGCGTTTAAAAATTTCCGAGTTGGTGTGTTTCCGTTCTCAATTTTTCATAGCCTGCCCTGAAAAATGTATATTTTTCGACCTGAATAACGCCTGATTATTTATATAACTTGTTGGTACAAGGTGCACTGAACCGAAAAAAGAAAACCGCAGAATCGGATGGTCACCCGTTTCCCTTGAAATGGCAAAAAATTGGTATTTCCAATGAAATACTTTGATTCTTACCTTTTCTCGTCGCTGTTTCGAGCACTTCCGATTGCAATTTCAAAATTTCCTTTCGCGTGTAGATGCTTCTATCCATAAATGTTACTGAACCGTAAAAAAAAGAAAATCGAAAAAAGTTGCTGTGTTTTCGAACTCACTGATTCAATTAAGAGGTGGACTAGTTTTAGCCGGTCGGTTCCTATCTTTACTCAACCTCGTGTATTCTGAATAAATAGAGCCAAAACGGCAATACTTTGTACCCGTTTGTTTCGTGACCGATCAACAAAACAACACAGGAAATGTGTCATTCAATGATAATTTTTCTATTTTTACCAAGCTCCTCCAAATGTTTCTTGTGCCGTTTTGTTGTTAGGCAAAATGGTATTACGGATCTGGGTGTTTCCTTGGTAATTTTAAAACCAGTTAGTGCGACCCCTCCCACCCCCCCCCCCCCCAAAAAAAAGGCACAAGCGGATCGAGGCGGGGCATATGCCCCGTGCCCCCCTCCTCCCACCGGATCCTGACCAGATTTTTGGATATTTTCCTGCTCGTCTTCATGCTCTGACAAGTGGTGATTACTCTGACGGCCGTTAAGCCCAACTTAATTTAAATATTGATGATTGCCAAACTATACCTAGAACGAATTTTTATCCCAAATTTTATCTCCAAAATTTTCGCAGAGGAACACCACTGCAAATTATTGACGTTGTTATATGAGTCTTCTGCGTTAAAGTTTCAAAACTTTTATATCACCACATTGTCAATCTCATCACTGATTTAAAACCAGACTTTCAAAACTTATTGGATGTTTACAAAAGATCATGTTACTATGGACATTAGCTGTAATAGTTTTCTTTATGGGACGGAACGTATCTTTAGTTGTGGGGATGTTTTTTAAAAGATAAATACAAAAACATCTAATCAGATACCAAGGTGAAGTGTTACCGCGCTCCGTCAAAAGTTTCTAAAAAAAAATAAAAAATCAGGCATTAGCACGCTTTCATAGTGAAATGTTCTTAATAGCAGAAAGCTGGATCAGAAGTCTTAACTAACGCACGTACCTTCGTCATTTTTCTTCTTTGACTTTGATTTCACATCCATTCTTGCATTTTTCCCGTTACTGATTGCCTGTAAAAAATGTATTCATTTCATAACCACATTAGCAGAAAAAAGGTTAATTTACTCAATACCTGCAATCTACAAATAGCATAACTATATCACAAATAGGAGCGTGTCTTCGAGTTTTTAAACCATGAATATTTCTCATGTGACTAAGGGCTCATTTTTTCTTTAAAGGTATGACACTGTCTCAGCACATTGAGAGGGACAACTTGAAAGTGTATACAGCGATCACCGTGTAAATCTAGTGCACCATATGCTTCATATTATATAAATGTTATTAATTATTTATTCATTATTTATGTTTACCATTATCTTTTTAAATATATCTTTCCATATTCTAACAAGAAGTGGGTGCTTGATGGTAGTTATGCGGTTTGAAATTCTAAAAAGTAAAAACCAAATTGCTACCTGAGCATTCTTGGAGCGGCAGCACTATCAAAAACATGCAAAAGAAAGATGAGCACACCTCGAACCATTATGCTGTAAAATTTAATACACAACGCCGAAGGCATTCCAGCCATCTTCAGAGGGAAAACAAAGTTTAATTAAAGAAACTAAAGATGGTTAACCAAAAATCACAGCTAAAGAATAATCTAAATAATGATCAACGCCAAGGGCAGATTAGCGCCCAGGGGCCCAGGGCAATGTTCATTAAGGGCCCTAAAATGCTAAAATTTAACGCCCTCTATGACAATGAAAATTCCAGTCTCACACTGAAAAAAAGGTGTGGCTTATAAACCAATCAGTGGTTCATATGGAACACCATTAATAGTTGTATATGAACTAATAATTGGACCGCGTTAAACAGAAAGGAACGCAAGCCACATCAGCTAATGCCAAATTTAATTGGGCGATTTAATTTTTTTCATGAAAACGGTTGCGCGGATTTTCGTGCCAATTTCAGTGAAAATTCTCCATGGTACGAAGCAAATTCCTTAAAAATTTCAAAGAAATCCGAACAAACGTTCTTTCGTAAAAAATGTAATTGCCCAGTTAAACTTGGCAATAGCTGATGTGGCTTGGTTCCTTTCTGCTAAACTCGGTCCAATTATCGGTCTGTGAGCATGAGCAATACTGTGGTAGCTCGTACCATAGTATGGTATGAGGTATATGTACTATTATTATATGTATGTTGCCTTCACTACGATTAGTATTGATCCATGTAAATCACTTATTGGTTTATAAGCCGTAGATTTTTCTCCGTGTGCGGCCTCTCTAAATCCATATTTTGGACTCCAATGACCCCCACTGGAAAAAAAAAAAAAAACACATTGGATCTTGAGTCCAAACTCTTAAAAAAACATCAACAAGAAAAAATACTCTGGATTCAATCAGATTGAAGCTTAAATCAAGAACCAAGCCTCTTAATTTAAGCGGATTTCCTTATGATTTAAGCTTAAATCTGATTGAATCAAGAGTCCTTTCTCCTGACAATGTTTTCAAGAGTCTGGACTCTAGATCCGATGTGTTTTTATATTTCCAGTGCCAAAAGGATTTCGAATAAAAAATAATCACCTAGGCGGACCCGTGGGGCAGGGGGCCCGCCACCTGACATCTTCCCGACACCCCTGCTAATCCGGTCCGAATCAGTGCATTACATGCAAATCAGTGACGTGGCGTGAATGATCGATATATCCTCATTTGTAGCTATGGTGAAGAATCGATTATTAAGGCGTTCGCAGCGAACACCCTGTCTATCGGTCCTTATCCGTAGGTTTGAATGGCAGATCAATTGGACTACATTTTGCAATTTGGACCTATAGATTCTAGTCCGGTTTAAAAACAACGTAGGTGCCATTAGTTTCCCTATGCACATAAGTGTTTTGCCAGATGAGCCAGAATTTATAGTTCCAAATTGCAAAATGCAGTCCAATTGATGTATCGCAAAGAACGCCACGCCACTGATGCAAATACAAGCGCGAGAGGAGATTGAGGAGGAACAATGAAGGATGGTAACATTTCACTCACACAAAGAAAAATCGAGATTAAATAATCCCTTCAAGTAGTGCTCCCATTTCCCAGAAATTTGGGAGCATTGCCCCCTAGTATCAACATATATGAAAATCAAAAAATGAATCTGCATGAGTCGAAAACTCAGCAATTTATAATGGTAAAACTTCAGTCATTTTACCTTATCAGTGAGTTCAAAAATCGTGTTCAAATCCCTCCAGTATTTTTTGCCGCAGGACATGATGAAAAAAGGGAGGTCAAACCAGTACCATGGCTTAACAACTCTTTCTTGAGACATGTGAATGCAGCTGAAAAGCGGACAATAGAACTTCATTTGAATGCAAATCAGGTGGCAAAATTTACACTGACTTAAGGCGTCCCAAAGAAAATCATGTGGCGATTTGAAAGCGCAATATATTCCCACATTTTATTGTATCGAAAACAACTCCGGCCGTGGAAGCCGTACTTACGGGAATAGACATACCGTTCGCGTTCCGGGCGTAGCTACCGGAGCAGTCGAAGCTGCGGCTCCAGCACCCGGAACTTTCGGCCTCCTAGCCCGGAGCGGACAGTATGTCTATGAAACCCGTAACTTTTTCTCTCAGTGTGCTATTTCAATCATTCGCTTGCAGTTGAACATTTTTTTTTTTTTTTTTTTTTTTTTTTTTTTTTTTTTTTTTTTTTTTTTTTTAACAAATGGGGATTAATTAATAAATTAATAAAAAAGGGAATGACCGCCCTTACTGACAGTATTTTTTTTTTAATTTAGTAACTTTAACATTATAAAATGCATGTAGGTAACGCTGAATACGAGAGTCAAAGTTTCAATATCGCCCTAAAAACAAAAGCTCAAAACACTGTAAGGCGAGGGAAAAAACGGAAAAGAATAGGAAAAGAAGAACTTACTCCTCAACTGCCCGAATGTAGTTGTTATTTGGATTTTTTAAAGCGTTGATCTCAATCCCCATAGCAGACTCTGGAAGAGAGGATGAATGAAAATCAGTAATTGCTCTACACTGATCTCTCTCAATGATTCAGTCATTTATGCATACTGAAAATAGTGTACTTCGTTCAAGATAAGATATTCATCATACCTTGAACATTTTTTTTTTCGACTCTTGAATTATTAGCATTAAGAAATTTATCTACAATCCACGTTATTGGATGATACCATTTTTTTTTTTTTTTTTTTTTTTTTTTTTTTTTTTTTTTTTTTTTTTTAATAAAATAAAAAAACAAAAATTAATTATTTTAGTGCATGATTACACGCGGGTACAGAAGTGAGTAATGGCAAGAAATTTGGCAAATACTTCTCTACACTTTTGCGCGAAATTTTTTAGAGAATATCCTTGAAAGAATTTCAAGTAGAGTAGAATGAATCAGTGGCGTCATAATCGACTATCGATATTATCCCATTTGAAGCTATGGTAAAAGATCGATTATTAAGATGTTCGTTGCGACACTAGCATAATCAATATTTTTTCATAGGTTTGAATGACATATAAATCGATACATCGAAAAGCGCGCCATGCCTCTGGTATAAATATGACATGAGATTTCCGATATCGTAGACGTAATAACGAGGCTCGGTACTTTGACTTTTGACGTATATTACATTGACTGACCACAAATGTTGTCCAGGGTGAGGAGCTTTATGATTTTGAAAACATCGATGAGGGATCCATCCGGATATTTGTGTAATTGTTGGACGAGCGTAAGTGTATTTTTGACGAATACCTCACAAAATTCATTCAGCTTAGAGAAGTGAAATGCCGGAGTCAGGAGTTTCCTACGTTCATGCCACATCTGCCCTGATGAGAGAAAGAGAGGATTGTTAAAAGTAAACAATCATTTGGAGCACCGTTTTCTTAAATTATAATGTCATTTACGAAAAGTAGGGAAGGAAAGCTAAAACCCACATCGAGATGCTTGACACCATGAAAATATTAAATATCACTCTGTGAAACTATCATTCCAAAATTGAAAAACTAATAGTGTATTTCCTTCGGAAAATACACTAAAAATGAAGCAATACTTTTCAGTTCGCGGACCTTTTCGGTCCTATCCTGACGACTTGCAACCCCCTTTGCAAACGTCACTGAAAATAATTTGAAATACAAACAATTTGAAAAAAATCTATAGAACATCCAGTAGTAACATCCAGGTAAATTAGGGTTTACGTTACCAAGGCAGAATCTTTTCTTCAATCTGTCATGTTTCCCTGCTTACGATTCGTTAATAATTATAGCACTATTTGAACCGCGTTAAACAGAAAGGAACCAAGCCACATCATCTATTGCCAAATTTAACCGTGAAATTGTATTTTTTACAAGAGAACTTTTGTGGGGATTCCCATAGGCGGTTCTAGACCTTCATGTTTGGGGGTGCCCAGAGGTGGAAAATGTCGGAGACCGGCCCCAAAGGGGATGGTCGCTCAGGGGAGGCCTAATTTTCGGCCCTCAAGTTTTATCCCATTCCTACCCTCCTTTCTCTTTTTCTCTCCTTTCTACTTAAATACTTATAAATTCAACGTAGAAAATTTTTAGCAAAACTTTCCACCAAAACTACATTCTTACCATAAAAAAAAAAAAAAAACAGTAGAATCTTTGTAAAACACGGCTATCAATGTTAATTCTGTTTAAAACATTTTCAATTAATTGCTGGGATTTTTTTCCAGTGTGAGCGAATACAGAATCTTTAAAAGCAGTAATTTGGTCTTTTTTAGATCAATTTTCAGATTTAAAAAATTCATGAAATAAAAATATTGCCAATTTTTTGCGCTTCATAATACGATTTTTACTTGACGTGTTTACTGTTTACTTGCCCGAAAGCCACTTTCACGGTTCCGGTAACCGTACTTAATTTTTGCTTGGGGGTGCCCGGCACCCACTGGCACCCCCGTAGAACCGCCTATGGGGATTCCTTTGAAAATGTTAAGGAAGTTGCTATGTGTTATGAAAAAAATTCACTGAAATTTGCACGAAAATCCGCACAACCGTTATCATGTAAAAAATGAAATTGCCCGATTAAATTTGACAATAGCTGATGTGGCTTGGTTCCTTTCTGTTTAATTTGGTCCTTTTTTCTTTGTAATGTGCTGGTTACACGCTCAAATTCCCATCAATCTCCGATGAAATGGTGACTGGTGCGCACCATCTACCATCAAATTTCTGCGGCCTGCCAAAATTTGATGATAGATGATGGAGCTGTGGGGCTCATCCTTCATCTGATTTCCACACAACCGTGCTTATTTCATGCTTATTTCAATCAACAAGCTGTTTTAATTAATTTTACTGATCAATCTAGATAACTCCCGACAGCCATCTTGGTCATCATTTTGATCAGAATTTGACGGAAAGAGCGTGTAACCAGGCCGTATTGAAATTCATTTTCCCCTCGCGGCCCCCCGAGTGGCCATCACTGCCCTCCGGGGGTTTGCGGACCACAGTTTGAGAAGTGCCGCTTTAATTCATATTATCCAATATCAGATTTATCAATCAAGCCAAAAGATTTTTTATTTTCCTTTCTTCAGACAAATTTTCGCGAGTGGATTCGGTCGAAGTTCTTTACTTTCTGCCAACCTCTGTTACAACAAAACAAAATTCCCTCCGTGTGACGGTGTGCGTAAAATATTTAGTTTTCATTCTGGCAGCATTGACGACCACATCCAAAATTCTCGGGTTATCTCGGGCGGTGAGTCGAAAAGCGGATGAATGCATACGTCGGCCATAATTCATGAAGCAACTGAGTTTAGTTCTTGAATTCAGCGGAGCGTTCTTCTCCATCAGTTTGCAACCCTGCCACACTGGTTGAAAAAGCCGACCGAATCCGCTCGTTGAAATTCGCCTTTTTTTTTGGCCTCACCGAAATAATAAATGGACTTACCTTTGCTGGTCAGGAGCCCAAGTCCGAGCCAAACGTGGAGCAACCGATAAAGCTCAGGTTTAGCTTGAGTGGCTTCAGATGTGAAGAATATCTGAAAAATTAGAATGAGCATATCTTATTGAAAAACAAAGTATGAAACTGTCTGGTTCTATTAAACAATATCTGCGATGTAAAATCTGTGAATTGTATGAAAAAAGGCAGAATTAAGTTGAAAGTTTAACCTAATACAAATCTATGTCAGAACGATGTGGGGAATTTAGGGCAGCGGCAGATAAGCTTCACTTTACTTCCATCTCTTTAGATAAAATGACGATTTTTGATGGAAATAACAACATTTTTACAATACAAGATTTCCATTTACTTGTCGCAATTTTACGCGGAAATTATTTCAAAATTTTGTTGAAAATCTCACCAATTTATGTACCTAAAGAATTACCGTCAAAAAGCAGAGAGGTTTTGGACAAAAATTGAGGCATTATTTTCGCATGAGAAAATGAATTGTCTAAGCACGTTTTGCAATTTAGAGGATAAGATACTTTCTTTTGTTTTGGAAGCTTGGCCGAAAAGAAGAGGCCATCAACGCAATAAGATACGTATCTTAAATCTGAAAAATCCCAAAGTGAGACAATTTTTTAAAAACACTTACACAGTTTCCACAGTGTTTTCATGCATCTTTTGAAAACACGTCGGCCCAAAAATGTCAAACTGAATCGGAATTTCGATGATTTGAAATTGAAACTAAAAAATTCGATTTTTGAGAGCTAGCTATTCGAAGTCTCAGGTTTCTTAATTTAGATTCCTAATTATTAAAAAAAAAAAAAAAAAAAAAAAAAAAAAATAAAAAAAAAAAAAAAAAAAAAATACTATTAGGAATACCTAAAATAAAAATTAACATTTTTCTTCCTGTGCTAGAATTTAAGTACAACTTTATGCCCTTTGTTTGCAAGAAATTGAAATAAATTGCTCCCAACTTACATTATAAAGAGTGGTTTAAT
This sequence comes from Bemisia tabaci, assembly GCF_918797505.1. NCBI lineage: Eukaryota > Metazoa > Arthropoda > Insecta > Hemiptera > Aleyrodidae > Bemisia > Bemisia tabaci. The sequence goes on from NC_092798.1 coordinate 37,106,670, forward strand.
GAAAGATTAACATTTTCTCAGCTTCTAAGTCACTCTGCTAAAAAGTTGCGTTTTTTTTTCACTGACGGTACACACAAAATGCAATGCCTGTACTTGCCTTGCACGTAAAACATTCGTGCACAAACAATAATTTGCCAGTTAATTCAATAAAAGTCAATTTCCCGGATAAGCACGGATTGAAGTTCTTATTCTTGAGTGTTCCGTTGATCTTTGAATCATATTAAAGCCAAATTCAATCAACGCACCTCGGCGTATTTTGCCTCTGCTATGAATACTGTGGGATAATAAACAAGCCACAGCCTGTATATTCCTCCATACTCCTTAAATTGCTTGTGCATCTCCGTCGGTAGTTCTGCAATTAAAAATGTGAAAAATAATAAAACACGGTTATCACTCATAATACTAACGGACTTTTAAATTTTTGCCCAGGAGAATTTATTTTTTTATTTTTTCTAAAACATATATTATTTTTTTAGTTGATATTTTCCTTCTTTTTTGGAGAAAAAAAAAACTAGGTAATATTTCCAAAACCTTTATAGCGAGTTGTGGAGAAACAGACGGTGGTTCTCTGGCTACTAATCGGACGTCCTCAGCAGTCAGCACAGAGCGGTTGCCGAGAGATCGGAGAAAAAAAAACGGAAACCATATCAACAAATCATTGGCCTGATAAAGGGGGAAAAATATAGGTCTTCTAAATGAAAAATTATAACTTTAAAGTAGTTTAAGGAGACCTCTATTGAAACTATAAGAAAAGCAGTTGCTGTCATAATCTGTTTCAGCGGAAACTTTCATACTCTAGCTAAATATCCCTTAAAAAAAGTTCATTCGCTAAACCCCAACCATTTCCCCCTTAAAAGACACCTGACACCTAAAGTGCAAGTAACTCAGCACCAAGAATTTCTTGAATTCATTCTTTAACACATTCTTGAACACATTCTTGGATTTTCAAGTCTTCAGTCCAATGTGAGAATTCCTTAAACTTCTTCATGAATGTATGAAATATTGAATGCTGTGTATTTTTTTTCTTGATTTTGGTTACATTTATCAATATTAATGAGAACTCACCTTCAGGAGACACGACGGCTTCTTTTAAATGCCCTAAAATTTTATATTTTAGCGGCGGACCGGGCAATTTCTCTAAAATATTGAATTGTCTATGCCATATCAGAGATCTTTGAATGAGTCTAAAAAGGGCGATGCAGCCAACGACAGCAAATAAAATCAACAATATCATTTTTATGATTTTTAATTATGACTTAGAAAACAAACTATTGAATGCGGAATGTTTCCACAAAAAACGGAATTAATGAACTCACAGCACATTTTGTCATTTTTCTTCGAATAAATGTGTCCACTTTAAATACAATTTGCAATATTTAAATCTGATTGGCTCGTTTGAATTTTGGCGCTCTCTGAAAGCAGTGCTAATCCAGACCAATAAAATGAAAGAATATTAGTTGATTTCTTATTATTAACAGGTTGAATGCAGTTGAATGTCAAGTACATCGAAGGACGCAATCGTTTTAATTTCCGGCTTATTTGCGGGGAAAATAGTGTTGCCAAAAAGGCCTACAAAATATAGATGAAAAAATGTTTTCGATTGTCGAAGCTAGAATTGAGGTTAAAAAGTTGATTTTTGGTAACTTTACCTCATCAAAAAAAAATCCCTAGATTTCCTGAAAAATCCCTAAATCCCTGGAAATTCCGGAAAATCCCTAAATCTAGGAATAAACTCTTAGACATCGGATGGCTGTTGGAAGCATTAGAGTCAACATTTGAAACGCTGCTGCAGAATTTGCCGGGAGTATAATCGAGTGTTGAAAGTCAGTAGAATTGCACAATGTAATAATTGCTTTCCGAAATAAGCGTTATAATAAAAAAACAACGAATCTGAACTGTTAATACTGGAACACACCTTCTGTAAATGTACCTTGCGAGAGATAAGTAAAAAAATAGATGTACTGGAGGAGAAGTGCTTCTCCACAGAGTTTGAAGAAGGAAAAAAAATGCCCAAATTTACTTACTTCAGCATTTTCGGCAAAATCACTGCAATTTCCGAACCTTTTTCTGGCCAGGGGCCAAAATTAAATGATTATGAAGGGCCACTTAGATGTTGTAGATAAAAATAGGACTGTTGAAAAAGTCGCCGTTTTCAATAAATATGTACTCGGAATGGAAGACATCTAGGGGAAAATTGTTACGATTTTCCGATGCAAATATTTTCCTACAATCTATTTTCCTGCGTTTTGGGATTATACGTACTAAGCAGGCTAAGGGCCCGTTCGCCAAAACTAATCGGAACTGTATGAATGAATTGCTCCTTTTAAAAATCAAAACAATATCGAATTGCGATATATTACACAGTTAAGATAGGGCTATGTCCTGTCGTAAGCGGCGACATAAAGTCGATATCATTTCAATAATCGCCCCAATGGCCACGATAGTTGTTAGACGTTTACGGTTTCCCTGGTAACCTTTGTTTGCTATCAGCTGATATCGAGTAAATGACTAGGAAGCTCCAACCCAGTGGTTAAAGCTTCCTTAACCGCGAAAACTTTAAAATTCAAATTTTCAAATTTTGAACGTAAAGTACATTTTTTCCATCACGAGATAAAAGCACAAACAAGTTTTGAATTGTTGACTGTATCACCATGATTCCAAAAATACAATACACAACATAGCATTGACTAACAATAAAACAGTATACAATAAAATAAAGTCATGACAAGGAACATAGCCGAAAATGGCGCCGATTCCCATCAACCAACGCGCGGTCTCTACAATGTAACATGCTGCATTGATACTCCCCAGCTGGGACCGTCCGGAATAGCAGCTCTAGTGCAAGCACCAGAGCCGCTAAAATGAATGAAGAATTTCGTGTATTTTCTCGTTTGAAAACAAGCGCGCGTCTTTCAGTATATATTCAGCACAAGTGGCCGATGTCTTCAAAAAACAGGTAAAAACAACCTGACAAGTGCAATTTTTCGATTCAACTGGGAAATATCAAGAAACTGAAAAATTGAGGAAAATTAGGATTATAGAGCACGTGTGATTTCTAGAGGTGAGTGAGGTTATCCAATTTGTGATAATGACCACAAGTGCGTGATTCAGTACAAGGTAAGAATCGCTGCCACACGCACACTCGGTCTCTCTGTCTAAAGTTAGCAGTCACATTCTACTTTACCGTCGGAAGTTCTTTTATTGATGGAAACATTTCGATATCATAAAGTGTTAATGAATATAAAATGTATGAACATAATTACGTTTCGTAATGATAATAATTTGAGGTCATGATTAATCAAAACTGTAATTAGGTCCTATTCCACGAAAGACGAAATTTTCAAACCTCTGTTCAATGGACCATTGATCAAAGAAATATGTTCTTAAGTGTTTTAAAAAAATTGCCTCTAAAACGAATGGGAGGTTTTTTTTTTTTTTTTAGTTGCCCGGTTATTTTGTCCTTTTATGTTATGTAAGGAAACAGCTTTAGTGCATTCAAAATACAATATATTTTTAACCCAATTTTTGTGTGTCTTTTAATACTAATTTTGTGAAAAAATACAGCTACTTATTTGGTTACAGTTATCTAACATTCTGATCAAGATTATTAAATATAAAAATGCAATACAATTTCAGTTAGAAATATCCTAAATTTTTGATAAAAATCCTATTTGTGAGTGAAAGTTTTCCAACATTGAATGCAATTACGTCATTTTGTCTGGGTATAATGAAAATATATGTGTACCTATGATTCTTCTTTCATATTTGATACTTTACACTTATACAATCTATTTTTCACGATTTTCCGAAACTCTCCTCTCGGGAAAATTTAAAGCACCAAAAAATGTACAAGTAATACTATTCTTTTCTTCTTTTTTTTAAATATAATGTCAACTTTCGAAGCCATGAAATTTTTTCCTGCGCGTAAATCTAACATTTAGGTTTTTCTGAGATCTGATGACCATCGCAAAACTCAGCTGAAGTTCATCCATGCCATGCTCTGACTCCAGCAAAAAATCACGTAGAATATATGACAGTACCACTTTTTCTTCCAACATGGCGAACTTTTGTCCTGAAACAGTATTAAAACGGCTTAGAATAATTATTTTGTAAGAGAGAACATGTTTATAAACACGCACAAAAGGGATTTAGCCAAGGATGGAAATGTACCAATATTTGAATCGAGACATACGAAAAAGACGCAGGCCCGTAAACTCGAGAGCCCTGGCTTTTGTTGTCAATGTATTTAGTACGGTGGGTACGATCAAAATCGACGATTTTTTGATTGGAAATTGCCACTTCGGGAGGTCATACTAGATGAAAAAATAAAAGTTTTTGTCCGTAGAACCACTTTCAAATCCGTGCAGGATCCAAGATGGCGGCCGTTAAAGATGGCGGCCAAGCGCTTTTTTGAAGTGCTATATCTCTGTTGCTAATTGTCCGATTTTGATTTTCTTTTTTTTAAAGGAGAGTTAAAAGGGCCTAGAATATGAATAAATTATAACAAAGTCAATTTGGCCAACAATTTGTCCAAAATGTTACAAAAAATTTTTTCCTTGAAAATTCCTAAAATTTCAAAGCAAAATAACTTCTAACTGAGCAGGAAAATTGATATTTTCTCTTCAGTAAAAGAGATGGGTCTTGATCTCGCGTTTAATTTGATACCAAAACCATTTTTGTGCTACGAGTAGTTAGCCCGCGAGAGCCATTTAAGTATCGCGCGATCGGCCGCGGCGGGCGATTTCCACCCCGCGTTCATGGCCACGGGCGCGCTTCACACGTGTAAAAGGCGCTGTATCTCTCCAACCGTTCGTTCGATTTTCAAACTTTTGGTCTCGTTTGAAAGCTACTATAAAGACCTGTTCAAATAATGTGCATTTTTACATTTACCTTTAAATAATTTGCCATATTATGAAAAAATACGTGAATTTTTCAATTTCGATCATCTTAACAGCCATTGATTTTTTGTTTCTGGGCGCAATTAGAGCCCTTTATTTTCTTGAGGTGGATAGAAGATTTTCTGACCTTCAAAACGATACCAAAACCTTTTTTGTGTGACGAATAGAAAACGCGTGAGGACGGTTTTGGTCGCGCGCTCGGGTAGAGGTTCGCCACTTATGCGCCGTGCAACCTCGCGTCGGCCCACGTTCATACGCTACAGAACTGGAATATTCGCTGTTTTTTGATCATTCATCGCAAAATTTTCATGAAAATTGTTAATTTTGGAAAATCCTTTCATACCCTCTTGAGACGAAGTGAATACCTATAATGAAAAAATAAATACTCTGGTTAACATGATAAATATGAAAAAATGTATAACGAACTGATTCCTTAAGTTTTTATGAGATGGAGATGGATGAAACCGCAACAAATTTGATTCATTACACTTTTAAACGACGATATATTGCCGATAATCAGCAATCTCATGGAATTTTAGGAACGATTTCTACAATTTTCTCGCTTAGAGGTGAACTCTACTATTTAATTAAAATTGATCGCAAAATGATCAGCGGGCTTAGAATCCTTCCCTACAACCAAGTGCATAGTGCACGCGGAAAACTTTTCCGATGCAACAGCGGCGTTTTTCCCTCTTTCGTCCTCAAAGGCACTTCCAGATGCCTGTTTTCAAACCCTGGAAAAATATACCTGCATGTCGCCTCTATTTTTGGCGGTAAATAGAGGTTTTCTTAGCAGGCGCAGGGGCGGATATCGGTTTTCTTAAATTATACGCTGGTAGATATGATATGAATGATAAACCGCTGTCATGGCTTATGGGTATTCGGAATTCGCCTTTTACGTATGTCAAAATATTACTTTAATTATAACATGCATCATGTGAAAAATGCGAAAGTCTGAATATTCATGAGCCATGTTAGGCAATATTAACGACAAAAACTAGGGTTCATGAGTTTTCAGGCTTCTACTCTTTTTGGATAGCTCTATAAAATAATAGTCCGCGAAAAAAGGGGCCTATGGGGCTTTGAGCCTATGTTTGCTACAGGGGAAATCTTTCAGTAAAACGATGTCGTGTTAAAAAATCAGATTTTACTCAGCAAAAATAGCTCTAACGATGTTTTTCCTCGTCAATTAAGGACCCCCTCTATGTAAGCGGTCGCACATAAGACTAACGTGAGTTGTATGTATCAAACCTGCAGGCAAACTCAGAAAAATATGGTCATCTAAAAAAAAGAATTTCAATCGTGGATTAAATGCAATAATCATTGCGAACTAGCTTTCGTGTGATTTATTGTTTGATGTTGCACGCACGGCTTTTGAGAATGAAATTGGTATAAATGACTCACTTACCAATGCAGTTCCTCGGACCTGCAGCGAAAGGAACGTATGCAAAAGGATGTCGACCCAAACTCTCCTCTGGACTGAACCGATCAGGATTAAACTTTTCTGGATCTGGGAAAACCTTCGGGTCTCGGTGCAGGTTGTAGACATTCAATACGATAACTGATTTCTTCGGAATCATGTGGTCACCTGAACAAAATAACAGGAACAAGATAAAGGAAATTTTCGCTGATTTATATGAAGATGAAAAGATATTGTTTTAAAATTACTGCCCTAAGTTTATTTGAGTCCAGGAGTTCGTCGATGTCTCTCACGAGATTTTCAGTCAACTTTAAGCGTTGCATTTAAAATTTCATTCATGGTTATGTAGGTATTTGAAATAATAAATTGAGAGTACACAATTTAAAATAAATTAATGAAATCCAGGGCCAGATTCGCCTACTTGCCGCCCATGGGCCGCCCGGATTTTTCCGCCCCCTTCTCATTTGTTCTGAAACATCAATAGATCGTATTCGACAGTGACATGTCGTTGGTATGTATTGTATGAAGTGGTATGTATCGTTTGGTTAACAATAGAACATAACCCCAAACAAAAATTTTAGGGTTTAATTTGGAAACGCTGAAAATGAGAAAATTCCTAACAATTTCACTTTTCATTGCCATTTGGTACTCGAGAGAATAAAAATTCGATCACATAAGACCCGTTACCTCAGATTCCTGAATTGACTTTTGAGGCTGTGGTTACACATTGAACCAATCGATATCAATATAATCTCACCTGTGTGATCTGTCGAATACAATCTACAAGAACCATCAAGTGAACGTGCCGGTGGGGGAGGGGTGTATGAGACGCGTTTACTCGTGTTGGGCACATTTTTTGTGAAAGCCCTGTCAACACTAACCAAAGGTCAGTTCCGTAAACCCATCCCTGTTTGGACAAGGCCTTCCATTTATAAAAAACGAACGAAAAAATTATGAAAGAACAAGCATAAATGTGGTTAAAAATTTTAACTTCCACCACCGCGCCGACCGCACCTTGTTGGCGCAATGCGTGAAGTATTCATGCAGTCTTGTAGGCGCTATGCTTTTCATGCCGACCGCCGAGCCGTTCTAGGTCAAATTGCGTGTTTGGTTTCTCTCTTAATTCGACAAATTAAAGGTGCTGTCTCTTGTATCACCGGAAGACGACAAAATTAGAAATTACTATACTTTTACTCTCAGGAAATGAGAGATTTTGTCGCCATTACTCGTTTGTAATTTATTTTCTGAATCCGATTTTTTTCTCTCTTTTTTTGATACCTACATTCAAAAAGATTGCAAAATTTGCGCCGGGCCCATGTGGCCACCCCCTTAATCCGGCCCTGATAAAATGTTCTTTTCTTTCCACGAGTGATGAGTGTAATTCACAGTAACATTCAATGGGTTATTAACAGTGATAAATGCATATCAAACGCTATATCACTTGCAAATTTCGATAAGATTCTACGTGGTTTTTTGTTTGATATGTTTGCCTAGCTGACTTTCATTAAAGTCCTTTGGAAAAAAGTGGGTATAGACCTACATGGAACTTGAAAATCGAGAAAAATTGATCAGTAGGTAAATCACTCGTACTACATTATCCTCTTGCGTTGATATAATTTCATAGCCTACAATTATACCGGGAAAAAATTATTTTTGAGAAACAAGATCAAATTATTTGGAATGCCTCACTGGAACAATTATCTTGTCTTAGTAAACAAGACATTCAATACATATCTTAAAGGTGAGTTCATGTGGTTGGGGTTTTTTACTATTATTAACGAGTCACTCTTACAGCACTTCTATGTGCTCTGTGACACCCAACCGCCACTGATAGCGATCCTGCCAGAGCTCCTCCGGCAGATCGCATCTCGCTTATTTCCTACCTCATTCTCTCAATCCACGAATTGGCAGAGGGCCCTTTACGCAGGGGTTTTCTTACTGAACCTAAAAAAAAGTGAATGTTGTTGGCGTTATTTAAAAAAAAAATGGCAGCTTGACGAGGGATTTTACCTAATTTTACGTCATCCGTAGCTTCCCTCCCTAAGATTGGGACACTTGGAAACATACGCATACTTTCTTTGATCACTTGCTCCAAATATTTCATTTTCTGCAAATCCTCCATAGTTGGGCTTCGATCTGAGTCTTGAAAAATTTCACGAAGTTCTTGGTAACATTTTTCCTGCAGGGAACAAAAGAAAGATTAGAATTTGTCTCTGCAAAACTAATAAGCCAATTTCAGTGCACCAAGATTTCCGTGAAGTAAGTTGATAGTATTTTCCTTTTATCTAACGCCCAGGCAGTGGATACTTTATTAGCCTGCGTAAACAAGCTCTGATGGATGTAAATGTTTGATATTTTCTTAAACCATGGACCCAGACCGTTATGGACTCGTGAAACATTCACCAGAGGTGGATCCATTAATTTGGCAACACCGAATTCTTCCATTTAAACCTATGCTAAATAATCGATTCTATGTCGGAGCACCTGGCCCCTCGAAGAATCGATACATATCCATTGGTATAAATGGAGGAAATCCGGTGTTACCAAATTGCTGGATCTACCAGTGACGTTCATTGAACGGATATGTTTAAAATTCGATTTCTATGCTCATCCCTTTTTGCAGAGGGCTTTTCAGATTTTGATCAGATAGAGCATCATTGGAAAGTATACATTGACGGATCCAGCAAATTGGTAACACTGTTTCTCTCCATTTAAACCTATGAAAATGTATCGATTCTTGGAGGGGCCAGGTGCTCCGACAAGAATCGATTATTTAACACAGGTTTAAATGGACGGAATTCGTTGTTGCCAAATTGCTGGATCCGCCCCTGAAAGTATAATGAACGGGCGCATACTACCTGAATCTCAGGATGAACTCCCAAGAGGAATAAAGTGAAGCCCATCGATGCTGCAGTCGTATCATGCCCCTGCAAGAATCGAAAAACGATACAAAATAATGCAACGCTCCTTCTGGAAAGGCACGAGAAAACCTTAAAAATTGCTGGCTACTGTCTCATTAATTTTCTAGTAGCTTTCAGCCCGCTTTGGGTGTAATCTCTACTAGAGACCCTTTCTCCTGCAATGTCAGTTCACACTTGACATCGGAAAATGACAGTCGGCTATACTGCCGCATGTTAAAGAAGAACGCTCCGCAATAAAAACCTAATTTACTGGGAAAATTGTGAATATTTTTCTTCAATTTTTTAGAGAATGTTGTTCACGATTTTATCCGAGACTCCTGAAAATTTCGAAGAAATAAACGGACAATTTTCCTCGAAAATACGTGCTTTATCCGGGACAATGTGGCAACTCGAACGTTCATACGGCATTCTTCCTTAGCACGGCCGTGTAGGGCATGTTTGATCACTATACTGCCGTGCTAAAGAAGAACGCCGTAAGAACCTTCAGGCGTAACCAAATTTCCTTTGATAAAACATGAATTTCCTGATAAACTGTTGAATATTCTTCTTCCTGTTTTTCAGATAATTTTGTTCGCAACTGCATTTAGAGTTCCTGAAAATTTCGGGGAAAATTATACATACCTTCACTCTAAAAATGTTCCATGTGGATTCACGTGGAAATGACCCGATTTCCATGTGATTTCATGGAAATCGTCTGACTTCCATGTCCTTCGACATGGAAATCATAACGTTTCCATGAAACTCACATGGAAACCAAGTCATTTCCATCAAGCCGTCATGGAAATGAAAACATTTCCTTGTGAGCTCGACATGGAAATCATAACGTTTCCATGCAACTCACACGGAAACCAAGTCATTTCCATCAAGTCTTCATGGAAATGAAAATATTTCCTTGTGAGCTCGACATGGAACTCATAACACTTCCATGCAACTCACACGGAAACCAAGTCATTTCCATCAAGCCTTCATGGAATTGAAAATCCCCTTCTCAGTTCGGCATGGAAATAAAAATTGCGGATTTAAACATGAATTTCGCGGCTTTAAAATCTTTCAATTCTTGGGCAATTCTAAACTGGACATACGCTCCGACATGCGCAACATGCGAAAATTACACATCGGAGCGTGAGTGTCACGTTTGAAGCATAACTACGATGTTGAAGGCGCTCCGCAAGGTGCGCGCCAAGGAATTATACTCGGTATACGGTTCAAACCAGAGATGCAAGATTTTATATGTAACTTCATAAAATGAAATTTCGTAAATTCCAATCATTTTTGAAAACTTCTGTGCTATGGGTTCATTATGACATGAAAAGGAAAAATCTTAAGGTGGATTCGATGGACGCCATATTTAGTGTCAGAACGGCATGCGATCCCCATATCAGGGTGATCGAAAAAAGTCTCAATTTTGGTCATCACTTAAGTACTTTTTCATCAGAAGGTAGTGTTTAGCATACACAGAAAATTACGGCATAAATGGTTTTATAACGCTATCGCGGGAGTTAGAATCTTTGCAACACTCGAGAGTGCATTGTCAAAAATAGTAAGTCCTTAGCATCGTCAATATAGGATAGGTGATTGATGGGCATCCTAGCAGACAGGATACTGCTGATGTAAACAACATACGCAACACCAGGCTCTCCACGCAGATGGATGGTTTTATAAATGGGCCAGAGATAGCGATTCCTTATCACGCAAAATGTAGTCAAACAAAGAACCTCCGCTTCTCAGAGGTTACAAATGTAAAATTTACAAGTTCCTCTAATCCTCCATGCCACAGGTGTTGGCATCCAGATTTGGCATTCATGGACGAACAGCCACTCAACCTAACGGCCCCAGCGGAACCGGTTGAAGTGACTGATCGCCAGGAAAAAGTACCCATCATAATTTAAACCGCAAGTAAAAACCCAAATAAGCCAAGTACGTGTAGTTATAGCATCGGTGCCTCAACCGAGCTGTGCCGTGTTGCCAATTGGACGTATTTATGCTAAATGGAACTGCAAGTGCAAGTGGAAAGATGGGGTGTGCTCGTTTGTGGTTGGGCCATAAGAATGAATGGGACATATGAAGCACCAGTGACGTCAGCGGCAACGACGAGAGAAACGACGATCGGGGCGGTCTTTAACTCATGAGCCCTGTCCACAAGGCTCTAGATACATGCCCACAGCTCATACACTGTGCACATAGTTCCGTTTGACAGGACGTGAAATCCCGCTTCTCCAATTCAGCAAACGGAAATGTGAGCCAAATAAGTGCGGCACCTATGAGCCGTGGGCATGTATCTCGTCCTTGTGGACAGGACTCATGAGTTAACCCCGCCCCGATCGTCGTTTCTCTCATCGTTGCCGCTGACGTCACTGGCGCTTTATATTTCCCATTCATTCTTATAGCCCGACCACTAACGAGCACACCCCATCTTTTCATCTACACATAGTTCTGTTTGATAGAAATACGTCCAATTGTTGGAGGGTAGGTGACTTACCCGGATGTGGTTATCGCCACTCATAATTGATCTGGATCTCAACTCAAACCGCTGAGGCTCACAAACTCACCTCAAACATGAAAGTGTTGACCTCATCTCTCAGATCTTCATCCGATAAAGTAACGGAACTGTCCTCGCACGATGCAAGTAGAAGATCAAGGAAAGCCATTTTTTTAGGTTCTGAAACAATATTGATACCAATCAGGTGATCGCCGAAATAAAAATAATACAATTCAAATTGACCTTTTTGAAGAATCCTCTAATTATCCGTGAAATTCTGGGAGCTGAGGAAAAATTATGACGTATCGAGAAGAAGTGGCGATTCTTGAAAGTTGACAACACTGTTTTCCTCCATTTAAATGTATGCAAAAGAATCGATTCTTGGTGAGACCGCCTGCCTAATCTAAAATCGATGTTTCATATGGATTTAAATACAGAAAAAAGTGTTTTCGACTTCAAGTCGAGTCAAAGAATGTTATGACGGACAAAACGCTCAGCTTACTGGAGAAGAGACGCCTAGAGAATGGGTTAGAACTATACTTTCATGCAACTTCAATTTCAATTTTTCCATTCGATTTTTCAAGGCATTTTTTTCCGGCTGTCTAGAGAATTTTTATCACAACTCAGTCTAAAGTGTCTGAGACTCAGCAAGAAAATATAATCATAATTTCCCTCAAAAATAAATATTTCGCCGGAAAAAATGTGGCATCAATCGAATGTATACCTACAACGTTTTACCATAGTACCGTAGATTTGTTACACTCGGTTTATTACACTCGGTTAGAGGTATTGGAATCAGTTCGAATACCTGTACCAGAAATACTTGTTTACGTGTCGATCTTGGCCGTGGTATTGATTTTTTCAAGTAAAACATTGGTTTAACTTAATTCGTTCCAATCGGTAGTTTTTTGGGGGGTCAAAATTTACGTTTCCCGTAAAATTTTTGTTTTGTTCCATTTTGCTATTTTCAGTGCATTAGGCAATGGATGAGAGGATCACTAGTTTACATACCTTCGGCCTCGTCGAGGTGCTGAGAGGAATTTTGTATTCTTTCTGCTCTTCCTATTTTTCTGTTATTAATGGCCTGTAACAGGTGGGTTCAATTCAATTCTGAGATTAACGAATACAAACACTTCATAAATAGTTGCAAGACGTAGTCCATATTTCTGGACGGAAAAATTGGAACATAATATAATTTTAACTAACATATTTACCCGACTTTTTGTAGTTTCCTCATTGCACCTTGGAAGTTGTATACGTGTATTAAGGTTTGTGTTGTTACAGATTTCCTGTCACACGTTTCATTTTTACTAAAGGTAAATGGTAATCGTTTATGGTCCGTGTTCCATGCGATTTATCAGGATTTTCTTTGAATATCTCGCACTAAAACGATAAAATTTGTTTTTCCATAGGGAAAAAAATCAACAACAAAAAATCCAAACAAAAGGACGACTAATTAAAGTAAGTCAGAGGAAATTCCACATGTCATGCTCAGATATACCGAATTTGTTTCAAATCCGACGGGCGGCAACTTTACAATACATTTAAAGAATGCATTTCTCGAAAAATTTTCAATATCGCAAGAAAATTCAGTAAAAGTTTAACTCATCCGGACAAAAGGCAACGCTTGGATGAGATAATGTGTAAAAGAAAAAATGGCTCAAAGCTTCAAAGAATGTCGCGTGCGATGGATACTAAATTAATTTTATCATATCGCCTGTATGCAACTATTCGGGCTCATTGGATGTCCGTGTTGCATACGCCCGGCCTTGAAGGCGTTTTGACTTCAGACACTAACCGCCTCGCCAGTGGCGCTCAGTGGAGCAAATCAACGAGAAGGTTCGGACAAATTGTAGAAACCTTAAAAACTCATAATCGATGTTAATTCGGAACGTAGAAGTTTCAAAAGTGGTTACATTGATTTTCTCGTAAAATTTTCTTCGAGGAGCACTCCATAAAATTAACAACCCGTACAAATGAACATCAATATTTGGAGCCCCAGTCGAAAATTTCATGTCCAACCTTTTTTAAGGGTAAGATTCATTGTGCGGCAGGCTTTACGGAGGATTTAAAATGGCAGAGATTCTTCATCAATACTCCGAAGACATCTGTTACGCATGAATAGTTGCTCTACAAATAAAAATATACATATATAAGAAAAAAAATTATTTCAGGTGCCTCTGCAAAAATTATGGTAGTGAAACTGGAAACCCTGAGGGATCAGCATTTTTCTTATGAGAGCTAATGGCGGCATAAAGTCAGGGAATAAATTTGCTTGCGATTTCGCAAATCGAGTATTAACTTCATTTACACACCATACGTAAAAATATGTGGAGCGACATGCAAAGATAAAAAGTGCATCATCTTATACGGAAAATTGGACATATTACCTTATCTGTAAGCTCAAAAATCGTATGCAAATCTTTCCAGTATTTTCTACCGTACGGCATGATGAAGAATTGGAAATCATTCCAGCGCCAGGGCTTGGTGAATCTCTCCATTGTCATGTGCGTGCAGCTAAAATATGGAATAAGGGAAAATACTGTTATCAATAGCCGGAATCATTCTAAATTGATTTGAACTATAATGAGAGGGTACGCTTCGATGGAAATTCTATAATTAAGGATTGGAAAAAGTATCATCATAAGATCGGGTGATTTATTAATTAGCCTCCCACAAATATTCACTTTTCAGGACTTCAAAATAAATTTTCTTTAATTTTTTTAGAGTAATTTGACTAAGATTAAAGTGAAAAAGATATTTATTCTCATGAAAATACTGAAGGAGAGAGGATGAGAGGAGGAGAAGGAGGAGGTGGAGGAAAATGAGGAGAAGGAGGGCTGAATGGCTCAAAGATACAAATTTGGAAAAACTTACTCTTCTACTGCCCGAATATAGTTGTGATTTGGATTTTTCAAGGCGTTGATTTCAATCCCCATTGCAGTTTCTAAAAAAAGAGAATAGGAGATTAAATAACGTATTTGCCCGGTCGGACCGAAGAGTAAATTTGCAGGTAAGTATTGCACTTGTTTTTACTAGATTTCCAAGAGATCGTATGATCGATAGTTGGATGAAAGGATAGCTTTTTCGATAAAATTATAAACTTGTTATTTTATTGCGGAAGTTATCCAAATTTGCGTGAGATTTTTTGATATTATTGAACCGCATGTTAAGCAAAGTTGGGAAACGCATAAGCGATTTAAAAGTTCCTCCATTTATGTAGGTACGCAATTAGATATAGGAGTTGAAATAGTTGACAAAGGTGAAGAATTTTGACGTATTACAATTGATCGAAGTTTAATTAAGCCAGTTGGCTTGGTAATGAATTTCTCTAAAATTGATTCATCACTTACGCCTTGTCTCCACGAGATGTTTCACGGGATTTTTCCCATGTTCGAATCACAGGAATGAAACTTCTGAGCTTTTTTCCCGTTAAATAACACAACAAAATTTCTTCTTCTTTTTTTTACGTCGTTTCTGGGACTCTATATTGACTCTTACTTAGCACTATGATTAGTATTGACCAACTCAATATTTTTCTTCACAACTTCACAAGTGAGATTTTTCCGTGGGACAAATCCTATGGAACGTCCCGTGGAGACAAAACCATATCCTTTAGGTACACAATCTATTCTAATTATTCTAAAGTTGGGATCTGCACATTTAAAACAATGTCCTCTCAATCTTCTTACGTATTGGGCTAATGAGCTCTTATTAAGTTTACTGGACTCACCGCAAATATTATCCAAAGCAACTAGTTTCATCAGTGTAGTTACGTCAACAAGACTTCCATCCGGTGTTTGATGTAACTGTTGGACCATCGTCCGAGTGTTTTTGACAAAGACGTCGCAAAATTTTGTCAGATTTGAGAAATGAAAAGCAGGAGTTAAGAGTTTCCTACGTTTCTGCCAAAGCTGTCCTGTAGGGAGAGAGAGAGACAGAATAACGTGAGCATCTTAGCAAAAATAGATAAGAGGGTTAAAGTAGGAATAAGATATGAAAAACTCATGAAGAGTATACTTTTTCAAAAAACAAGAATTTACAGGGAACACTTTTTACGGAAAAATACTGTAGATATGGACATTCTGTTAATAATTGCAGTTCTTGAACTGCAGGTGTGAGAGAAAGCTGTTCAAGATTGTTATTTGCCATGTACAGGGCCCATGGCTGTTGGATTTTATGCAATTTCCTCCAGTCTATTGGCACAAAAGTATGGTTACCGCTCTCGCCTCTTTTTTTTGTGAAACTGTTGCGTGCCAATTTATTTTAACGAGCGGACGAAAATTCCTCTCCTTAATAACTTGCTTTTGTTCCGCGGGTGGGCGGCCGGATTTTAATCATTTACTTATAATATTAGGAAACTGCGCTCCCTGACTGATTGCTAACCCAGCCACTGGAGGCACTTGAGATCTTGGACGAGATGAGCAGGCAAGTATATCAAGGATGAGCATGGAGTCCAATATCTTGGACGCGATGCTACTTAATAAAAAATATGGACGAATATTACTGACCTCTACTGGTCAACAATCCAAGACCAAGCCAAACATGAAGCAACCGGTAGGGATCCGGTTTGATTTCAGTGGTTTTGGATGTAAAGAAGATCTGAAAAAATTAGGTTTGCACGGTGAAAAGGAAAACTAAGGCCTCAAGTTGGGTAAGGGCGTAGAAAAAACATGAACCAATTAGGAGAAGGATTCAATGGGATAGACGATGTAAAGTAACCTTATAAATTTACGAGAACCGGGCTATTTTTTATTCGGCATCTTTTTATTTTCCTGCCAGTATCATCAAAAGTATATATTTGCTAATTTTTCAGCTTTATGTGGCAAGAATCAACGCTGTATTACTTAAAACTTCCTTTACAGATACATCCTACATCTGCCTTGTTATATCTTCAAAAACGTACGCATACGGTTTTTATGTAAAATACCTAAATATCCTAAATATCTAAATATCTTGAGGAAAAATGTGCCCTCACCGGCGCTTTTGTGCATACAGACTCTGGTGTACTCTACTCTATGACTGTATGCTAGTGTTTGACGTCACTTTTAAGGTAACAAATAAAGGTGCACGTATTTTTTGGAGAATTAATTTACAGCAAAATTGTCAAAATTGTGAATAATACTGACATACCTCAGCGTATTTGCCCTCTCCGATGAATATAATGGCGTACCCCAAAAGCCAGAATCGGTATATACCCCCATATTCCTTATAATGCCTGTAGGATTCCGTTGGTAAGTCTGCAAGTTAAAAGTCATGAATTAACACTAAATGCTGCGAAAAAACAATCTCTGGAATGGGGTACATTTTTCGGGCGTCCAAGCCTCCAATTCAGCAACGTTCTTTTCTCATCTTAAACGTGCACGATCAGCTGTTGAGACCGATGTTACAATTTCGCAAAACATTAAAATTATAAATTTAAATACTTGTAGTAAACTAGGGAGGGGGGGGGGGGGTTCCCTTGCACTTTCAGCCATTTATGTAGAAAACAAAATTTCTCCTCAATTTCCTCAGTGGGATTTTGAAAATGCCTAGGAAGTGCGTCCATCGCAAACGTTTCATAAAACTTTAAAATGATAAACTCTAATTGATGTCATACATCATACGAAATGAAAATCCTGAAGCATTTGTTTTTTTTTTTTAAAAATTACGATATTGTATTCTATGACACGATTTTGGATTGCGATATTGCAAATTTATCGTGCTTTTCCATTTTGTAAACGGGAGACCAGATGCAACGTACTTTTTTAAAAACATCGGTCCCCAGTAAAAATAAAACATCATGAATAATTTTCATGAGACAGAAAGAACTACCTCACCATCCTCCCAACAGTGCTGCAGAGTTGTAATACGGTCCGTTTTTGTTCATTTATCTGAAATTTACGTGTTGGAATAAGTAAGTTATTTCCAAGTACAAAAACTGGCAAACCACTTCACAATCCGGCAATATTGCCGAGATAATCATCAAATAAATCCTCTCGTCTCTGTGAAAATCATTGATGATGTTTTATTTCAGCATGAATTCTGTGGTTCATCTGCATTGTGGACACTTGCTCAAGCCGCAAAGTTGGTTAATCTTATGAGTTGAGCCGCATATTGCGTGATTTTTCAATATTGGAAACAAAATAAAGTTATAGCCTTTCTCCACCTTGTTACATACAGTTCAGGCCACTTCTTAGTGTTTTTTTCTTCATTAAAGTTATAGCTAGACCACAGCTTTTTGGTTAATTGTTTATTTCCGAGATGAGTGGACGCTGATCACGTGGAGTGCTGAAGATGGAATATGTATCCAAAATGCATCCACTCATTTTGTAAATAAACCGTGGTCAGGCCGTGGTCAGACCGTGGTGTAATAACCGTGGTCAGGCTATAACTTTCTAATTTGTTTCCAAAGCTTCGTTTTCTTTCAAAATTTTAATAAGGAGCATGTAGAAATTTTAAGACACTTTAATTTAAATCCATGCCTTTATTCAAGCTCTCTAAAAAGTGCATTTGACAATGCAGCCTCTTTTGATCGAAAAACAGGGGCAGTTCTCGTATAAATTGGCAAAACCAGCTATTATACATTTGACTTAATGTAAAAAAATCTATTTTAGGCAAACCTCGGCCTGCCTCACCTGTTGGTTGTTACCTGGCCTCGGATTATTTTGGCTACGGGTCGACCGAAATCTAAAATAAAATCTAAATTCGACTTTGAATCGGAGAGATTACATTCTAAACTCGAGCTGGATACGAGTTGAGCCATCCTCGGTTTCTCAACAACTCAAACCGTTGATCAGCGATTTAATAATAAAACCAACATCCCGACTGCAACTTACAATCGACTGTAACTTACAATCGACCGCAACTTACAATCGGCTGCAACTTACAATCGGCCGCAACTTACAATCGACCGCAACTTACAATCGACTGAAAGTTACAATTGGCCGTAACTTACAACCGGCCGCAACTCTGCCAAAAGAATTTAGGCCCTATTTTCACCTGCTATTTACGTATGTGTATTTAAACGGACAGGTGAGGGGCTTTGAGGATAAGGCGTTTAAGTGCAGTTTTTGAAAAAAAATGAGCTATTAACTATTTCAAATAAAACTAGTCTAAATGGATATTCTGAGAAGAATCCGCTCTCAAGTTCCAATTTTTAAGCATTAAAAAGTCTGTTTGAACTTTTTTCCGCCATAAGGATCCATGTAATTTTGAAACTTAAAAAACGTATTTCTCGCAATAGCAAAAGCTACACGTATGGGCCTTGTCCTCCAAGCCCCTTAAATCCAGTGTTGTCAAATCTCGAGAAAAGTTACCGTTAGAAAACCATATCGGCTTTACGAAGCCTCTAATTCTGTGTGTGTCGTCAATGTGGTAAAACGATGAAGAACTCACCTGCTGGAGAGACCATAGCCTCCTTCAAATGTCCTATTAATCTGTTTTTAAGTGGGGGACCGGGAAAATTTTCCACATAACGCATTTTTCTGAGCCATATGTGCGATTTCTGGTTGATTCTGAACAGGATGCAGCAGAACGCGGCGATACACAAAAGAAAACAAATCATGTTGACGGCTTAAAAAAAGTATACCTGTTTAGCCACTCATTGAACTGATATTCAATGGTTAATTCATGATATTTCAAAAGAACAAAGCTTCCGAATTTCCTATACTCGGGTCAAAAAACTCGTATGTATTTACATTTAAAAAAAAAAAAAAAAAAACAAGAACAGTTCAAACGTTCGCCGTGTTGTGTTTGAAAATGACGGACGCTATTCACATCAAAAACTTGTCAGTTGCAGACGTGAGATCTTTCTTCCAAAAATTAATAAATGTCACTTCGAGAATACTCAATTACGTAGCTATTGTATTACTTTTCATCGTCGCGAATTCTATCACCCAAAATATATACTTTTTGCGGCACTGTATGCATCATTCGCGGCGAAAGGTATGAACGAGTGATTCAATTCAATAAATGCAAACTTCAAAATTAATCAGTAATTCTTTATAATATTGGTTCAAAGCAGATAATTACACTGATACACCACACCACACAAACAATAAACAACTTCAGACCAATTTTCATAACCTCAATCCTGCACCGCCTCACGAAGTCTTAAGAGTCATTCTACTGCCTTATTCAAATAATTTTCCCAAACCATTTTCCTCTGTCTCTCCCCCTCCCATATTTTATTCTGCGATTTAAAAAGACAACGCATGGGACTTGTAAGTTTGAGGCGTATATTCAAGGTCGTAGCAAGTGTTCCTGTTTTTTCTCTTCTTTTTTGCTACATCAGTAAAGAGATGAACTCCACCTCTGATATTAAGTTTATACATTCATGCAGAGCTCGTGTGTGAGTGTGTAAACTTCGTTGTCGCTGTTAAAAAATAGTAATCCGCAGGATTGATAAATTCGTATCCAATTTGATATTATTTTGATTATTCTTCCTTCAAATGACAACATCGGCATACAATGATCTAAACACTAGCTGTGAGGCGTTGTTATCTTTCATTCATGTTTGTAAACCATGTGTTTTTTTATTTATTTATGAGAAGATATTATCATCACTAGAATTGTGAAAAGAAAGATGTCTCGTGAACAATGAAGAGTGAAGGGTAGACATGGGTCCTTCTCTTCGTTAAGAATTAATTAAATCGACGTCGTAAGTCCGCAATCACATATCTCGATTGCGGTATCTGATAATCTCCGCCTCTATGTTCTTTTTTTAAGGGAGAACAAATTGTCATCATTCCTTGCAGTTTGTGCAGAATTGTCTTCGCACTGAGAAGGAAAATCACGGCAGTTTTAAATAATTGCCGTTGAGTAGTTTTCCGTGTAAAAAATAAAAAATGACAAAAATTCTGCAACGTCGCAAACCGAGTTAAATTATAAAATAATCGATTTTAGGAGATAGACCGTATTCGATACATCAAACGGGTGATATTGTATCGATATCGATTGGTTCATAACATAAACATAACTTCAAAAGTCAATTGAGAAATCTGACGGAAAGGGTTTTTTGTATTAGATTTTTGATCCCTATGAGTACTAATTGGCCAAGAGTAGTGAAATTGCTACGAAATTTCTCATTCTCAGCTTTTCTGACAAATATCTTAAAATTATGATTTGAGGTTATGTTCTATTGTTTTGAACCAAACGATACATCGAATCACTATCGAATACGATCCATCGAAATAAAGATTGATCGGTTAATTTTCATCCCATTGAACGACATTCAGTTTTACATCTAGTTAGAGTCGCAGCTGATTCAGATAATTCATCAAACGACGTTAATTGGTTTAGTAAGTTCGAAGTAAGGACGGCCATTGAGGAAGGAGGGGAAGGGGGGGATTACTCTTTTTTATTCTATGTTCCTGCAAGAGGACATCTCAGGTGCTTGACACAAAGCCATTAAACGACAGAAAAAAAGACGACATTTTCTATACCGTGAAATTTGAGACAAGCAGTTTTGTTTGAACTCGGCAACGCAGCCTTACATACCAGTGGCGTGGCGTGAATGATCGATTATCGATATTTCCTCATTTGTGGCTATGAGAAAGAATCGATTATTAAGGTGTTCGCTACGAACACCCTGTTTATCGATCCTTTTCCATAGGTTTAAATGGCAGATCAATCGATGTATCGCAAAGCACGCCACGCCACTGTTACATACCTACATAAGCTTTTAAAAGGGCTTGGCCTGGTATGGTGAATCTCGCGATCAGCTGAATCTGATTAATTTATTTTTCTTCTTCTCCTTCTTTTTTTGCGAATTCACAGTCTGCTGAGGTTCTTCATTTTGGGCGCAACCCTTTTACGCGAATGGACCCATAATTAGGACCCATTATTATGAGGGGTTTTGCGCGAACAGGAATAGAGGTACTTTCGGGGGAGCTTCACCGCACAAGAAAATGATTTAAAAGGTTAAAAGTTAAATTGTTTAGCGTGACTGTTTTAACGTGAATTGTTTAACGTGTTAATTGTTTAAACTCTCGATGCGACTCCTACTATTAAGTAGGAGTCGCAATTCCATTGCAAACTGCCTGAGCTGAACACTCTCCCTCCTCAGCTTCGTACTGGTGCGCATTAGAGTTTAAAAAATTATTTTTGACTCTAATTTTAATTTTTGGAACTTTTTGGCTTTGTTTTCCCCATGAAATGGTGTGGACCCAGCACCATTTCTCCACCTTGTTAAATTGTTTACTCACTTGCACGTTTTTTTAATTATTTTTCCGCAGACGCGTTTCGGTCAGTACAGACCATTTTCGATGCTCGATCGTGACCGATCAAAGTCGCGAATGATCAAAGTCATCAGTCGCGATCGAGCATCGAAAATGGTCCGTACTGACCGAAACGCGTCTGCGGAAAAATAATTAAAAAAACGTGCAAGTGAGTAAACAATTTAACTTTCAGCCTTTTAAAGTAATAGAGGGTTTCGAAGTGAGCGGGGTCACTTTTGCTCGAGTACAAATTGAGCTGGGCCCCAGGACTTTGAACACGTGCAATGTGGCAATGATGTGCTGCTACTTTATAAGAAGTTTTTTCCTTGCCGAATGCATATAATGACAAGAAGGTGATTGGGTGTGTTCTTTTTTTTCTCCGTGGCGGAAGGCTTACGATTTTTATTCGCTGTCTTTGCTTTCTCCCGTAATTTATTCCATCTCTTCACACGTGTGTTTCATTACCGTCACTTAACCTAAAAACATTTTACCTCATCGACCACTGGAAGAAATATATGTTTTTTCTCCTCTTCTTTGAAGTGTTATTTTCAAACGTTGACAAGACAGGCGTCGTTTAATTCATATGGAAACAATCAATGGGTAAAGTCAAAAAATTTGTCCATAAATTGCAATGTCTCAAAATCTCCAATTTTTTGTCATTCTACTAAAATAAATGTGATCCAAATATGTTTTTTGAACCCATTCAAGAAAAATAATTGACTCCTTTAATTTCCGTTGAAAAATACAAAAATTCCACAAATAGATATTTTTTGTGTTATCGGTTTTTTGAAAAAAAAAAGAAAAAAAAATTAATTTTGTATAGTTATACTTCTAAAATTCATTTATACTTGAGAAGAAGTAATTTTTCTATGAACATGGGTAACTTCAAACTCAAACAAAACGCTAATTGAGAGGAAGAAAAAGTTCAAAGTTAAAACTGAAATGTATGATGTTAGTTAATTTAGTTATTCTTTAGTAGTTACATTGATAACTACTCTGACTTTGTTCTTCTTCAGTGGAACTTCTTAAATACGTTTCAGAATAGGATACAAAAATGTAAGGCACTTTTCCGTCACCTTAGAAATGAATTATTCTGGCGTGTAACCGCCCCAGGCGAGTTAAAGTGCGAAAAGGTTGTACAGTACACTACGTATGCACTCGTATTAGTAGTGTGACAACGGCTCTTCTGAAGCCTCAGTGCGGCTATGCGTAGTTGAAAAACCGATGGTTGCTAAGGAAACAGTAAGGTTGTGTACGCCGGCTATTTAAGTGGGTGAGTTAAAACAAAATAATTATGCTTCGTAAACCTGTCAACCGCAATTCATTGTGATGTTAGGAGTATTTCGCCAAGCAATGAATTTTAATCATTATCTCGGCCTTTTTCGGTTGGTTTTAATTGGCCTGTTTTATGGACTCTAATTCATTTCATTTCTGTGCACAAAAGTTTGACTTACATGCATGTACTTTAGTTTTGGCGGCGATATTGCACTCCTACACTTTTAATTTTAAGAGTTATTCTCATCGTTCTTGTTTTGAACCACTCTTCTAAAAATGCAATTATACATGTAGGTCTAAAGTATTTCAATATATTTGGATACCATTATAGCTGAGCTGAAGTCTAAGCCCTTGAGTGAAATGAGGGACTAGAATTCAGATGTTCAGCACAAGAGTTGCCTATTGGGATAAAATTTTGCTTTGTTCCTCTTGGAAAATAATCGTGGCTACTGACATTTTTACAAATTCAATGTGCGTGTTACATGTAAGTGGTAATGGGAATAGTTACCAATGTTTATCCTCTGGCGAGAAAAAAGTATATAACACAGCATCGTACCATGACCATATACCGTGATCTGCACAAAAAGTTTGAAAATATATTGAGAACTGATCCTAGTATGTTTTCATTTATACGCGTGTCTCCATTCATATTGAAAAGATATCCTCGCAAGTGCTTAGAAATAGTAAATTTAAATGTGATGGACTGATGGAGTCTGGCAAAAAAGCTCTTGAAAAAGAAATAGAGTATGATACGAGTTAATTATGTTCGTTGACTGTTGGGTTAACCTCAGTTATACTATAGATTAGAGGAAATGATTATGCGTCTTTTGGCACGTAAGGAACATGAAACAATTCCGAGAATTGACCTGTTGAGAAAAACTCAAAGGTATAGAAACATAAATTGCAAATTTGAAAAAAAATAAATAAAAAAAAACGGAAATGAAGGTTGCAAGTGCCAGTTACAGCAAAAATATATTTAAAAAGCAAATAAAATTATTAAGAATGCAAATGTTTTGTCAAGACATTTTGAGGAAATGCTATGAAATGTAATGAAACCTTGTATATCCTTGGAAACTGAAAATTGATATTTTTTTACTCCAAACCCCTACATTTTTAAATGCTCGGAAAAATTTGATTTTTCACCTTCAAGGCTTTTCCGTCTGATTTTACCGCATTATTCTCTGTATAAAAGATAAAATCTCATCGGCAAGAATTTTTAAACTGTGCAAAATTTATTTTGCCCATGGTGGAACGTGGTCTCTAGTGGAGCCGCTTTTGGTTTGGTCAAATATCCATGCAGTTCATATATTTAAATGAACACGATGAAACACAACATGAAAACTTCTTAAAACGCCTTCATTTGTGAGCAATACGATTTGCGTTGCACGGGCTCCACGAAGACTCGTAGACTTTAGCGGGTGTCACGTCATGCGTCACTGAGATCTCCGCTATTCTGCTACCTCTCTTTTTGCCTTTCTTCATCATCACTTCTTAGCTCTCGAGACTTTGAGATGCCCAGATCTGCTGAGTTGGTGGTCATCTGCAAGTTTACTTGATAACTCCTTTCAAATACTGTATGAATATAGAACGTAAAGTTTAACTCGATGTTTGATGTGCATCAAAGAATTTTTCAATAATGAAACAATACGGCAACGATGTATTTGGATACTCTTGAAACACTTAATACTTTACACTTTACTGCCATTTTTTAAGAAAACAGTGTGTCAGGTGTTAAAGTAACATTCTAGGATGTAAAAGTAACATCCTAGGATGATACTTTAATACCAGATTTTTAATGACAATATCCAAGAGTTATCGCACATTTTTTAACATCTGCGATGTTACTGCAGCACCTTTTTTTCGGTGTACTGTACGTAATACGTATGTGCCATCGGGTTCTTTATGCGGATACATAGATGCTTTTATAGATGAGTCAAAATAGTAGCTCATTATTATGAAATGTGGTCAATTCCTACATTCCTAATTATTAATTCTTAAATATACCGCTAAATAAGATAAGAATTAAAATCCCATTAAAACGCCTTCTCAAAAGTTTACGTAGGAACTGGAGAAAATACACAATACAGACATTAAGACCAAGGTAAGGATGATCGTTCATAATTCATATAAGAGTTAATTCATTTAAATTAAAGGGAGGGGGCATTTAGCAAATGAATCCAGACCAACGTTACATACGTATTGCTATAAATCGACCATTGTAAATAAATTCATGCCTCCGGAAAATGATTAGGGTTTCCTTAAACTAAACTTCTGCTCTGAAGCAATAAATTGAGAGAAAATGCAAGGACAGGAAGCGCTAATATCCGACTTATGAATAAAAATTTGAAATGCGGTCGAAGTGTTTTCGCAGATAAAATGTTGATGAAAAAACATCATTTCCTGGTAACAACGATAACGGAAAAAACTTTATAATAAAAAACTCAAATTTGAAAAGTACAAAATCAATGTAAATTCTGTTTAAATGTATGTTTGAGATAACCTTTTTGGGTATTTTATTCGGAAAAATTTACAAAAGGTTCAATTTTAGGACACAAGTATCAAAAAATCTTCCAAGATTTACTGCATGCTGTTTTTTAACTTTATTTATTTTTAAATTTAACTATGAAAAATTCTTAAAGAATTCAAGGCTCTTCACTTAAATGACTTTTATACACAAATTTTACAATGCGTAAAGAATTCAGAAAGACGCAGAGAAGGCTCTCTTAAACTTAATTATGGAAGTGTTTCAAATCATTGTTTAATATTGCTTTTTAAGGGTCGTTTTTACCAGAGCTACGGATTTTAGTTTCTTACCCCGTCTAGTTTGTCCATTCTTCACCCCCAAAAAATTCAGCACCAAGAGACTCCAAATCCGTTCAACGAAAGTCTGGGTTCATCCCTCGACGACCAGCCACAAACTGGAAAAGCTCCCCCGGAGGCTCTCGAAGTAACAGCCCTTCGTTCGGGTTTCGAATTCGGAGACTATAAAGTGAGTGGAAGCGGCGAACGACAAGACAATGGCAGATTAAGCGGCAGATAAACACGGAATAAAGAGGACGGGCTCATAAAGAAACCGATAAAATACAGTATCGAATCCGCGGAGGGATTTGATACGAAGGGAGAAGTGGCGCGGCATGCTCCGCGAAATATCGATTGATCTTCCGTTTAAACCTATGGAAAAGGATCGATAGACGTGGTATTCACAACGAACACCGAAATCGATTCTTTGCCATAGCTTCAAATGGGAAAATATCGATAATCGATCATTCAAGCCACGCCACTGCGAGAGCAGAGTGGCAGCTCACTCGAATTAATGACCGCAGATCGGCGGAAAAATTTCTCCGACGAAAGTTTTCGAACGGGCCTCCGTGGCGCACAATGTCCATTGTTGCCTGTTGGGCGCAGTTAAATAACACACATTCTTTCGAGGGAAGATTTATTAACAATACGAGTCTAAAACCCTGGAATTTATAACTATCCAACGGTGGAAAAAAAAAAAAAAAAAAAAAAAAAAAAAAAAAAAAAAAAAAAAAAAAAAAAAAATGGATCTAGAGCCCTAGATCCAAGTTAGTAGAAAACATTGACAAGAAAAAAGACTCTTGATTCAATCGTATTTTTGCTTGAATCAAAACGAAATCCGCTTAAATTAAGGGGCTTGGTTCTTGATTTAAGCTAGATTCTGATTGAATCAAGAGTACTTTTACTTGTCGATGTTTTTAAGAGTCTGGACTCTAGATCCAATGTGGTTTTTTTTTTTTTTTTTCCATGCAGTGAACGGTGAAACTTCCAAATTGCGTGTCACAATTTGCGACGTAGCAGACCCCTTATTGTCATACTCATTTTCTTTCTTAAAAAACACTCAAAGGCAATTCTTAAAAACTGCCATGAAATTATCATCCACAACAAGCAACGGAGTGGAAACTTCAAGAAATTATGTTGATATGCTCTTCCTTGAAAAATGAAATAGTAGCGGAGATTCTGAAACATCGCAAACGACATGCGTAATTTGGAAGTTTCACCGTCGTATTGCTGTGCAGAGGAAGTACACTCAATGTATATCTCAATAGACGTACAGATATTCGTGTTTGGTGGATGATCGTGTTACATCTCCAAAATTGAAGGCGCGATAGCATCAGGCGTAAACTCGCAATGCTTTGCTCTTTGCTGTCAATGCTGTGTCGCTTACATCCGGGAAAAAAAGTTAAAAAACAAAGCCGGATTACATATCTTCTATCTTCAGCTGTATTGCTCACATATTTCTTGAAGCATCCCTACGAATAAGACAAATGGAACCAATATAACATGGAAACTAGGCGAGGCAAAGGAAGCGCGTTGATAACGGCGCGGAGATACAACTATTCGTACTTGATGGATGTTTGTGTTGCATCTGCAAAATTGAAGGCGCGAGGCGTGAATTCGCCAAGCTCTACTCTTAATGAAGAAAGATAATAAATTATTGTGTCTTCCTGCTTGTGTGTCCAAGTAAGTTCCTACTTTTGGACTTATCTGTCTGCTGGACATTACTGATATTTGGCCTTTATAGATTTTTGGGCATTCAGGGTTTGGATATTTTGACTTTTGGACATTTTTTTTGGACATTTTGACCTATCATCGATCGCGGCAACAGAAGACCCGAGACTCTCCGCGTGAGCCCGCCGCAATTTGGCAGGCGCGCAAATGCTTCTCAAGCTAAACTATCCGAGATAATTTATGTCTTGATTTTCTACTGTGCTCCGCATAGACTGGTACAAAATGATGACAATCCCGCTCCCGCTAACCGCTTAACGACCCCCGCCCCCGAAAGTGCGTTCCTTTTATTTTTCCGCACCGCCGTTCCTTCCGCGCCCCTTCATTTTACCCCTCCCCAACGGTAAAGTTGGTACTTTAAAAACTCTCTAGCCCACCTTGCGGTCGTTTATCCGGCATTAATCATATCTTCCGTTCGATCGCCAAATTGAACACTAAAACCAAAAATTTTCCCCCAATTAGTCTAATTTTGTTGAGGAGACCTTGGTTTTAGGAATAAAATTTTTCAGAGGATCAATTTTTCTCGAGTTAAATTGAGAAATTCTATACCCAACTATTCGACGGGAAACAGAAATCAAAGAGAAAAAATGTCCGAGGGGATTTATTATATTTTGGACCGATGGAGAGTAAAAATTAATGTATACATCCGATCCTTTGAACTCTGTAAATGGATAAAGCGCAGCGTAACTCAGCGCTGAATGTTGTAATTGATAGACAAAGCGATAGCAAAAGGAGATAAATAGAAAAATAAGGGATTCTTTCAGTGTATGTGGGTGTTTGCAATTGACAAAGGGAACCTTAAGGGGAACCCACAAGGGATTCTTTAGTTAGTCCATCATTTTCTCCCATAATCTATAACAATCACCCTTTTCAACCAACAGATCGCTCGTTTTTCATGTCGTCTCCTTTGTCTATCGCTTTGTCTATCAATTTCAACAATCAGCCTGTTGATTAATTTTCTGGCAGCAGCCTGGCCTTCATTTTTCAGGATGGTCCTGGGTCTTTTACGTTCAAAGCGGAGTTTTGTTGTGTCTCTCCTGGAACATTTTGGCAAATTGACTTCTGTAAGATACATTTTGAGCTCCACGCAATCTTAAACTATGCGCAAACCAATGGTCCAACTCTACCCATAGTACTTCCAAAACGTCTCAAACTTTGTAAATTTTCTGCAGCATATCATGAAAAATAAATGGAAGAATATATCGGAAAATGGAGGAAAATGGAAATGCAAGGGTCCTCAGGCTATTTTTCACGGTGCATATGCTCTGCTAATATCATTTTACTAAGAGTGGTGGGGGGGACGGGGGGGCAGACTCACTCTGGTTCTTTAAGGGCAATACCCAATACCCCCATGTGAACATGGCAGATGTAATATTTTGTCTCGAAACCATGCTTTTATCCCTACAAGTTTCCAACTCTTACGACTAAGGGTTGATTCAATGATTTTGAAAGTCTAGATTCTAAAATGTTCGTGATCACCCCTTAATTTGCATTCATAGCGGTATCAGTAATTTCAACCAGATTTGCTCGGTGCTATTTCCCAAGAGTGGTCACATTCCGTTACTCCATTGACATAAAGACTTAACTGCATTTCAAAATGAGCCAAATCGACCGCATGATTTTGAGCTTTCTAGGGATTGCAAGAAGATACGGTTACGCCCTTAAATTATAGAAGTGGCGATTTATGGAATTTTCACCCGATTTTTCCCCTACCTGGCAACCTGGGTTTCTTCCAGAATTGCCGCACCGGGTAGTGCCACTAGAAACCTTTACTCCGGCTCATATGGAAAAATTGGAGGTATCCCTGGATTTTGTCAACGTGGCATTCCTCTTTCAACTTTTGCGTTTGTTCCCTTGACAAATGGGGTCGATTATATAATTAACCGTTTAGTTTATTCCTAACTGTCCTCCCTGCCTCTTCCATCCTTTGTTGATTCGGCTTTTGCGGGAACGGAGACTCGATCGTTTGGCTTTTATAACGTCTTCCGGTTTTTGCATTATACATTACTGTTAACTTTTGTAAACGCATTTTACGCACACAATCCGGCCAAGTCGCGCAGCTTTGAACACTTGTAAATCTGGCCAAGTCGCGCATCTTTAAACACTTGTAAATCCGGCCAAGTCGCGCATCTTTAAACACTTGTAACTCCTTTGTATATGTCGATCAATGCCGAATCAGATCGTCTAAATAAAGTTTTTCTCTTCTTACTACCGCTCATAATTTCTGAAAAAAATCATCAAAACATGTTTTCTTAATCTCTTATTAAATTTTTACACGTATCAAAATTAGTACGCTGGAAAAACTAAAAACTTGTGAAACGCTAAATGCAATAAAAATACACGGCATTAAAGAAAAACTCAATCTTTCACAATGAGAATGACGAAACATAGATAGCGTTTTGAATTTATCATAGGTCAAAATATTGGCTCCAATACCGACTTCTACTTTTCATTTTTGACGGGCGTTGCTGAGTGATTTCATTTTTTAGACAACCGCGGTGACTTCAGAAATATCGCATCCCCCCCCCACCCCCCCAAGGGACTTAGTATTAGTGGCTGTTTTTTTTCTAAAACCAAAAAATTTTCCTGTAACTGAAAATAATGGTAACAAGCTTTGACAAAGCTTTTTGGTGTGGAACCGGCAAGTTAGCGGTTGTGTAACTTAAGTTTTGCACACGTTTTTCACGTTGTGTCGATTCCCCCATTATTTTTATTGCAATGGCCAGAGGTTCCAACGCGATGGCACGTGGTGGTCCGAGGGTGAGTGTAAATTTCAAATTTTCAAAATTACTTTGATGCAATCTGAAAGTACCGGATGTAAAAAGTGGAGAGGGAACAAGCCCAAATCATAGACTAACGATTGTCTTACATCGTTCCGATGAAATGCATTGAATTATATTTCTCATGATTGCTTTCATGTCATCCAGACATTCGGTTTTTATGCTTGAACAAATTGTACTTACCTTTTATTTCATTTGCTGCTTTACGAGTCCATATGTGACATCCCACGGACATAGAGACCTTAGATACTATGAGAGCATTTTCAGAGGAACGATTTTTGTCGAATTTGATCGAAACTTTGGCATTCAAGCCACATGTGTTTCTCTTAGTGCAAGTTCAAAGCAGCTTCTTAATTTTTTCATCAGTTCGTTTACAGTGTTCATATTAATTTCGTGCAATTTTATTTTTTAAGTCCAAACATGCAGGTAAGAAGAGACCTCACAATTCTGCGACCGCAATCTTCCTCTAATTACCATACGATCCAAACTTCAAATACTTCTGCTCTGTTCAGGTCGACTTTTGCTGTGTTTTTAATACTGGAATAATCGTAAATTGATCCTCCATGGGATATCAATATTTCAATTTGATTTTTGTGACAACGAGGGTCCGTCTAGTACAGACCTTTGTAAATTTGTAATTTTTGTCAGCAGCAAGTATCTGAAATTTTTGTAATATTAACGTTGTTATGATGCTATTGTTCTAGGTTCATTGTTCTTTTATTGTGAGTAATTGTACTGGGTATTGAGGGGGCGGGGGGCTCTTTACATGTGTCATACTTCCAATTATGGGTCCCTCTTGTGCGAATGTTTGAAAATAAAAATAAATAAATAAAAATTAAGAATTATTCCAAGTGACTATTGAATGCAGGTAAAATTAATTTCAGTCGTATTTCATCGTCGCGTTTTCAACGAGGAATTAAAAATGGGAGCGTTGCAGAAAAACGGTATTTCGAGAAACGCTACAACGCAAAACGAGTGGCCGGAACTGTAAAAACGAATCTTGATTCCGGATAAACGTTGGTTCGAGAAACGTCAACACGAAATACGACTATATGTATGTTAAGGCGTGCTTTGCACAACGATGATGACTACTTTTGATTTTGCAGGGCGGAAGAGGAGGCCGAAGAGGGATGACCAAGAAAGGAGGTCAAATCCAACTTCAAGTTGAGCTGAACACAGACGAAGAATGGACAAAATTCATAGATCGCGAGGGCCTGATTGGTAAGATAATTTTAACTCAAAACCCAAGTCTTTCTCGGAAAAAAATCAGATAAATTTTCTCAACTTTGAAAATCAGTTTAAAAGTGATATCAATTTCAAATGCAAACGTAAACAAGTGAGCATGCATGCTATTTTTCCTTTTCGAAAAATAGTAGAACCAAGAAGTCATTCAGAAAATAAGAGGCATAGACGGATCCTTAAGTCGTAGGGGGCGTGTGCCGCTCCCTTAAAAAAAAGAGAAATGAAAAGAGAAGGAAAAGAAAGAAAATAAAAACAGAAAAAGAAAAGGGAAGAAAGAGAGAAGGTAGGGACGGAGAAAAGAAGAAGAAAGGACGCCTATATTTAGTAATTCTTCATGACGAAATAGACTCAAACTGCATATTAGGCCTTTTAAAATTTCAAAAATTTTCAGGGGATCGAACCTTGCGGACCTCCTTTCCGCTCCCCCTCCCCCTCCCCTCCGACGCCCCGTTTGAAACATCTGGATCCACATATGAAAAGAGGTCCTTTCATTAGTTGTTTAGAAGTATTTCCTGCAACATAAAGCAGTATAAGTTTTTTTATCAAATTAAACTGTGCTCTATTTGCATCTATTTTTCTGTCAAGAGCGGAATAAGTTTAGAGATTCTGGTTATATGTTTTTGTGCTTCGTGTTCCAGTTGTGGACGTTTTCAGCGAATGGTGTGGACCATGCATAGGAATGGTTGGCAACCTGAAAAAATTGAAACTGGAACTTGGAAGTGACCATTTACACTACGCTGTCGTAAGAAATTCCTATGTTTATATTGAATTTTCATAATTTTTGCCCACCACATTCTATTGGAATAGTATTCCGGTATTACATACTATTGAGGACCGTGGTAAACCTACTTTGATTATTTTGTAAATGATTACAAAAATAAACATTTGGACTTGACTGTGTCAAATAAAGTGTAACAGATTGAGTAGCCTAGTGTTTGGGCGAGCAACTAAAGTAACCTTTTACCATCAAAATTCAAAGGCAAATCGTATATGAAGATTACTATCATATTGTTCTTCAATGTCTGTCTTATTCGTTACATTTTTACTTACAGTGATTCGTTGTAGGATCACTGAACTTCAATTTTAAAGAAGAATTCAAAATAAAATTTCTGTTGAGATTGCTATTTATCATTTTTCAGGCGAAAGCTGAGGGTATCACGGTTTTAAATAGATTTAAAGACCGCAGTGAACCAACATGGATGCTTGTTGCGGTTAGTATTTCGTCGGAGATAATTTTATTTTCTATAATTGTTAATTTTAATTCCTCTGTAGCATCTCATTCTTCATCTTTTTTATCTGCTAAATCTGTTTTAGCCCACAATATTACTTATCAAACAATCGTATTTAGTTAATAGTCATAACGCGTAATACGAAATATACTTTTATTATCAATAATCTTAATGGCCATGCAAAAAATGAACTTCTGATTGACGGTGCTCGACAAGAAATTCAATCCATAAATCTTCATTTATTATTTCAATCAAAACCTTTCCGAATTTAATTTTTTTCTGACAGCCAAACAGTCACGGGTACCACCCTTTTCGCTGATCTTTGATGTTGAAGTTACAGTTTTATGATTGAATAGGTCTGCGCAGTTTTAACCCATTTGTACATCGATCTTTTAGAGTCAAATAGGTCAAATTTTGAGCGTTTCGTTGCGCGTATACACCTCGCTGCAGCACAATAAAATCACAAAATGTAAAAGAAAAAATTAAAGTGCTTTGGAAATCATTAAATTTGACACGGAACCACCAATATTTAAAAAAAACACACATTATATTATTATTCTCCTTTGATAAATTGATACATATTTTTCCCCATCAATTTAAATAAGAGTAATCAATGCAGAGTGTGCTAACATTTCAAAATCATGAGTTGAAAAACGCTGACTATGCGAGTATAAATATTAAAGCCGAACAGAGCGGAGCGGCGTGCTGCTAGCGCGAGAGGCTCACTGGCGCCTACAAACCTAAGTGGATACTTCACGCATTGCACAAGGCTTGAAGTATCCACTTAGGTTTGTAGGCGTCAATGCGCGTTCCGCGCTGGCCGCCCGCCCGCCGTGCGGCGGCGCCTGAAGCAACTATTTCACAACAGAGGTGTTGCACAGTATTATACGAAATTGAACGTATTAAGAATGGCAGGCATCCTTTAAAAGTACAGCATCTTTCCTCGCAAAATAAATCAAGATATACTTATCGTACACAGGAAAAATCTAAGAGCCTTCAGCTGAGGCAAATATATAGGTTTATCCGGTTCGGGTATAACAAGGTGGGAATTTCTTGAAAGATAGTTAAGTCCTGTTACACCAAAGAGGTGTAGAGAGTTTTAGTGAATTTCGTCTCATGGAATTGACGCTCCCCCATTTTTACCAAAACTCTCAACTACCCTGGTAGCACAGCTCGGATCGGTAAGGTTTTAGAAACATTCCACTTGTGTCGAAACTGATTCATCTCGATGAAACATATTAGAAACATTTCAGAAATGTTTCAATGACGCAAATACTTTGAACATTTCATTGAAACATATCCAAAACATTTTGAAAATGTTTTCAAATTGGATACATTTAACACAACAGAAATATTTTGAAAACCAATCCAAAACATTTTACAAAAGAAAAATTTGGAGGGGAAATGAAATGTTTTAAAAACATTTTGAAGACAAAGTTGCGAGTCATGTAAAATATTTCATCAGAGACAACATGTTTTGAACACAGTTTAAAAATATTTTCATTTCATCTTGCAGAAACGTGAAAACAATGTTTTTAAAATGTGTTCAAAATGTTTTCAAATTGTTCTACTATCACTTTTTAAAAACGTTTTCAACACATCTCTAACATGTTCTCAGATACTTCTAATTTCGAAGTGTTTGGTGAAATGTTTTGGAAATATTCTGAAAATGTTTCGAATGAATCTACAGCTTGTTTCAAGCAACTTCTCAAAGTGCTGTCAGATACTTTTCCTGCACGACTCAACAACACCTCCCAGCAACCTATCTGACACATTTTAGATATGTTTTCAATCATTAATAAATATTACTGATTGGTGCGGTATATCTCCAACTCATTTTCAAAACGTTTTAATTCTCTTTCCGATCAGCATCCTCAATTCATTTCAAAACGTTTTGAATATAAATCGAACCAGTGTCGCTGAAGTTTTAGAAAAATGTTTTCAACACATCTCCAACACGTTCTCAGAAACTTCCAATTTCGAAGTGTTTGGTGAAATGTTTTTGAAAATGTTTCGAATGAATCTACAGCTTGTTTCAAGCAACTTCTCCAAGTGCTGTCAGATACTTTTCCTGCATGACTCAACAACACCTCCCAGCAACCTATCTGACACATTTTGGATTGGTTTTCAATTAAAAATAAATATAATGTCTTTGAAACCTTTTTGAATATTTTGTTCGAATTTATACGTCACATAAAATGTTTTTGACACGTTTTAGAAATGTTTCATTGAATAAAATAGAAACATTTCTGGGACCTTTCTAAAACTTTTCCTACCTAGTTCAGACTGAATCCACCAGAGGGCGTTGAAGTTTAATTTTTCAATTTTACCAAATTTCAGCTTAATTTTTCGTCTCAAGCTATACTTTTTGGACATTTAATTATGTGGAGATTATTAACACGGTTAATTCCTTGTATGAATCGAGTTCATCTCCATAAAAGCTCAAAAGTTATGGATTATCTAGAATATTGAAACCGTACATCGTGCTTTGCGCATACTTCTCTGAAGTGAAGGTGTTCTAATCCCTCTGATAGGTTGATAATGATGAAGTGTAACGATTCAGCCCTCATGCAGGGTTGGTATCAAGGGATGCCTGCTGTGATGGTTCTAATTCCACAGCGACATTAGTTAAAACAAATGTCTGAAAATGTTTGATACCTATAGCCTCGGTGCCGATACCTCACTGAGATGTGTTAAAAAGGTATGAGAGACATCTATCGGACGTATCTGTGAAACGAAATTTAGGGGTGACATAGAGTTGTTTTAGAAACCTTCCCAAAACCGTCGGGACACATGATATGTTTTCAAGATGTTTCAACAAACCACTGAAAGGTTTTGAAAACATTTTTGAAACGTTTCGACGATACAAAGGAATGTCATGCCTCTCACCGAAATGTTTCAAGAATGTGTCAGATATATTTCTACGACGAATTTGTGGTGCCGATACCTCACTGAGATGTGTTGTAAAGGTATGAGAAACATCTATCGGACGTATCTGTGAAACAAATTTAGGGGTGACATAGAGTTGTTTTAGAAACCTTTTCAAAACCGTCTGGACACATGATATGTTTTCAAGATGTTTCATTGAAATGTTTTAAAGAAATTTTTTCGGATCAATGACACATTTTAAAAACATCTTCAATCTGACCTGTACTACCAGGGTATATATTATTTTCCGTTGGACCAAACAGACAAAACAAAAAAAACTAGCGAACCCTCATTCTTCCAAGACATTATATATTTTCATCCGAAAACGTCGCGAGCAATTGTCGTTTGTATTTACAAGTGGGCCAAATAACTTTGGGTCTCAACTGGCACGTGGACCAAAACTCCCGTGCCGAAAAAACGCGTGGACGTAAATTACTGGAAAAAAC
Source organism: Bemisia tabaci (assembly GCF_918797505.1). Classification (NCBI taxonomy): domain Eukaryota; kingdom Metazoa; phylum Arthropoda; class Insecta; order Hemiptera; family Aleyrodidae; genus Bemisia; species Bemisia tabaci. The sequence goes on from NC_092798.1 coordinate 37,143,014, forward strand.
AGGTGCGCGGACAAAAAATCGTTGACGAAATGTCCTATAACCAAAGTACCGTTGTTTAATCGGAAAGTCGCTTTTTGCCTCGATTAAGCGAATGCGTCTGCAGCAATATCACGAAAATAGATTACCTTTTCTAAAAATTAGCATATTTTGATGTCATAGGGAGGAAGACTGATCAAAATCATGATGGGAACCGACGCTCCACGATTAATGAGACTCATACAGCAAGAGCTCCATAAGGAGCTGAAAGTCATGGCTGGAGAGAGGGAACGAGAATCGGTAAGTTGTTTTCATTTATCTGTAAAATTATTTAATATTCTGAAACTAATCAAGAATATTTTACAATTCGCCTCCTTTGAAGTTAATTATCGAATAGCAAAAATACCCTAAAACGTAACCAAACAACTGGATGATTTTCCAAATAACGACACCATATTCCACCTGAAAATCATTTATTTGAAGCATATGCTGATCAATTTAAAAGAAAACAAGACCTGTTTAGCTCAACGAATCGACATTCCTCCCTAATTACTTAGGTCTTGTCCACACAAGCACGGTTCGCGGAACTTCGGGCGAACTTGTTCCAGGAACTTACTATAACTTAGCTAACTTTATCCTCGAGCTCCACAGTTCGCGGAACTAATTCGTCCAAATGGCGCCCGTGCGGACAAGGCCTCCTCAAGTCTCAACAAGTTACTCGTCACTTGTGGCGTGGCGTGCTTTGGAATGTATCGATTGATGCCGTTTAAACATATGGAACAAAATCGAGAAACAGGATGTTCGCAACGAATATCTTAAAGATCGATTTTTTACCATGGCTTCGAATTGGGAAATATCGATAATCGATAATTCACGCTTCGCCACTGCGCGTCACAAGCCAATTATTACCGTTACGGGAAAACATGTTGTTGATCCTCCGTATGCCCTTTCACCCCCAGAGAAAATATACATGATGTAAAATTTACTTCCGGAAGTCATCGCTCTTAGTCCCCTCAGTCCTCAGGAATTTAGGGTTGGAGTCCGGATAAAATTGTGACTACACGATGCGCATGCAGTTGCATTAGTAAAAAATGAAGGCGCGCCGGCATTTCTATACTGGTAGGTATATAAAACCATCTAAAATTTGGTTTCAAACTGAGCAGTGAGGAAAGTCAAATTTGGTTTTGTTTCGTTTCATTTTATTTTTAACGATTTCACCTTTAAAATACGGTTACCTGCTCTTCGTAAAATTTTAGTAATTTTAAACATCGATTCAATCGTGAAATTGAAAAAAATACTGCATCACTGAGTCAGGGTTTCAATCGATTTGATATTTTTCCTGCCAAAATGAATGCAACTCCTGCTTGGTCTAGTCATGGGTGATTCAAAAGGTGCGTCAACATTAAAAAGCTAGCCAACAAAAAAATCAGCTCACTCACGTTAGCCGTCAAAAAAGTCTGCCTCCTGACGGGCTGTACTTTTTATGGTTGTATTTCACTTAGTTGGGTGTACCGCTTACTCACCAATTTTACACTTTTTCCTCGATTTTTGCGTTTTCGCAACAGAGAAAATTCAACTATTTTAGGAAGTGAATTATTTATTTCTCAGTTACTCGACAGCATTTTCCACAGGAGCCAATTTCAATGAATGTGAGCAAAATTAATTTCCATTCCGGGACCACTCATCCAAAGTCTCATTACCTATTGAATAAATAACCCAATACTCTTGATTCTCATTATATGTTGTCCTAACATATGTTAGTTAGTTAGTTTATAGCCATTCAACATCCTAGGCTATTAACGTCTCTACAAAGAATTTGGAGGATATCATTTGCTTTGCCAAGAAGGAGTTTCCACCTACCTGTTATGTATTTTTACACTACCAGTGGAAATTGTAGGTGAGGCGCGCTGCTATAACAACCATTTCATTATGGTATTGCTAAGAACAGCTGATGCCAGTTAAGTGTGATTTTATAGTTAACATGGAGTCAACACCTTGATGTGGGTGTTGAGTAAATATTCATAATTTAAAAGGTGGTAGGGTAAAAAGTGTGAATGAATTCCTTATACGAAAAGACAATTGGATGGTTAGTCCTGCGGCACCTTAATTTTTGATGCATTAACGTTCATTCTTTCACTTCTAAATATCAAACGAGGCTGACTATTATCGCTTTATTCCTGTTTGTGATGTGACTGAACTTCAGTATTTTCCCGATCAGCTGGAAAGAGTCATCTCACGATAGATGCATGAGCGGATTGTGATCATACTGATTCCAATTCTTTTGACCAAACGTATTCAAATGAAAGTCAGGATGTAATTGAAAGTAGAATATCTGGTAGCAAATATCATTATAAGCGCATCGATTTGAAATCGAGCCGATAAATTTAAATTAGCAGAATCTGTCTTTGTCGTAAATCAATTCCCGTTCACTAATTTTTTTTTTCAATGTTGCCCTACATTTAGCAAATATGGCTGATAATCATTTATGATTTTAGCTTGATTTCAGCGAAATAACTGAGGAGGAAAGGAAACAAATGGAATATGAGAAACGACTCCAGAGGGAACAAGAGGAGCAAGAGGCAAAAGAATTAGGTAAAAAAAGCAACTTTATCTTCATGCTCTCATTCATACGTAAAGTAAAACAACTATTCGAAAATTTCTGAAAACAAGAGACGCAACCCATGAGTTATGCCGAAAATTTCCATTAAGGTTTCTTCAGACTGAATGCGAGAAGACATCTCATGAATGTTTAATGGAGGATTCAGAGATCTCTTCAGTTATTACCTAGATGCGCAATGATTTTCGATACAAATATTTTAACTCTGGTGCGGCTGGTGAAGTATCCCGCGAAATTGAATTCCCGGCGTTTTTGACCAATGAGATGATGACAGTCACATACATGTACACAGTGTAAGGAGCGAAACTTGCAAGAAAAAAAATATAGAAGTAGTAAAGTATTGTAGTAGTGAATCTCTGATCCCGTTTTAAGCGTGCCAGTAGGGCTCGCTTTTTGAAATCACTCGGATGTACCATAGTGCAGCACACCGATCAACCAATGCTATTCAACGGGCCGTCCAAATATTTTTTTCCTCGGACCCGTTTTCTTGTCTTTGAACCATTATACTGTCAAGCCCTGATGGTCTCTTACCAAAAAACCGAATGAACTGCTAATTGGGAACCCTTGAGAACATTTTCCTGTCAAAACCGTATTATTTCATTTGACAAAAACCTCATAGAAGCTTTCTTACGCTCGGAGGACTCAACTCTAGAACCTTTTTTCCCGCCAAAACTGTTTAGCCAATGAGCGTCTTGCACTGCAAGTGCAATCTGTGATGAGCCTCGTGACTCTTTATACCATGTACTAACCGTGGCCCCTGCAGAAATCCACTCAAACCACTGCAGTTATCTCCCGATATAGCTTTGGGTGTCAGGTTTCGAGCAAGGCAATAAAAGACGGCGAGGAGAGGGTCGCCTCGTCGAACCTATTATCTTCCACGCCCGATTAACCATTCACCGTGACGCCAGGATCCACCAAATTTTCACAAAAATTGTTTTCCGTCTATTTAGCGAGTTTTTCCTTACTTTCCGTTAAAGTACAAATAAAAAGAGACCTCATTTGTGAAAATCGGCCGAATAGGAGAGAAGTTACAGTTCGAAATCCAAAGAGATTAACTCAACGCGATTTCGATGCACGGCAGTTCGCCCAAATCACGGTCGTGCGAAATGCCGCATATCAGCTTAAAATCAAGATAATTGGACGGAATCTTTAAAATCAATTTACATTCAACGTTCATGAATCAATATTTTCTCCCAAATATAGCAAAAAGTACGAATTGACGCAAATAACAAAGACGTGAAAATAGTAGGTATGTGTCCAACATTTTAGTTATTCGGCACGCTTTCATGTTGGATTTTTCTGCTTGTTTTTTATTGAAGGAGATCAACCAAAGATTTTGCTTGAAGACCTAAAATATTCCTCTCATATGCAGGGGCAATCATCAGAGAAGTTTCCAAGAAATGACTTAAAGTATTTTTCCATGTAAAGGACAAAGTTTTAGAAGAGGTCTGCGACTCCTGTAACCGAGATACACATTCTCTCAGTTCCACCGACAATTTGCCTAAGAAAAATCATGCTTTCCATAGATTAAAATTTGTTGATTTTTCTATATTTAAATAAAATGTTAAGGTGAATCCAGGGTTCGATTAGAGATAATTCAAGATTAGAGATAGCGCCACCAGTCACCACTGAGAATTTCACTTTCCTTCGACGATTACTGAAATATTATTGTTCAAATTACAAAAATGAGATCCACAAGATATAGATTATTTTTCGTTTGATTTTTTGAGCCAAAAATATTGGCAATTAGAATTACAAGCGCAGAGAAAGTACGGCTGAAACTTTCAGCTCAGCGGCGGCGGCCGAGCGCGCAACCGAATACCTTATGTTCTGTCTCTCTCACTCCCATTGCCGCAATGGGAATTACTTTCCGCCGTAGTTACGACTTTATTTTTGGGAATTTTGAGAAGATTTTTTTACTGAGTGTTCCTCAAGTATGTTGCTATATCCCTTGGATCTCCAATCTTGAATATGTATTACGGTTTTTATTATTTTGGCAAATATATGCGGCTACTCTGAGCAGCGCGACGTGGTGGCGAAATCGCGAAGTTCCAAGCCTGGATTCACCTTAAGACAAGTTTTGCAATGTCATAGACTGGAATATATTTTTTTTCTAATTTCACAACTAAGCGATACATTTTTTTTATATTTTTAAAGCAGTGGCTGATTCCTCACCCTTGACGCATAGGTTAATATATTTGTGTTAGTATAAGAGTACTCATTGTTATCGAGTCAATATCTATCTCACCGAAAAAGGCATCTTCATTCTATAAAAATAATATAAAATATTAATGGACATTATTATTTACTTTTCATTATACAGCGGAGAAGATTCGAAAAGCCAAATTACGGTCACTGAAACGTCTGGCTCAGAAACTGACCTCAAACTCTGTGATAATTTTCTTCCCGACTGTTTACTCCGAAAGTCTTGGTTGTGAGCCTGCCTTGAAACTGCTTCCACTCTACGAAGAGGCATCTCTGAGCGTCGTGGATCAGCTTCCTTTTCAAATCACCAAGGACAATCTTGATTTGGTAATTGTGTTCCAAATCTATTTATGTCTGCAGTGTAACATTCGTAGTATGTGTGTATAAGCCGCTTTTACGGCGCGCTAGGGCGCTCTGCGACGCCTACTCTCCACAGGAATCTGTCATGGTAGAGATCCTCCAGAAGCTGGCATGTCTCCATCTCTTCACGGATGCCCTCTACCCACCGTTTGGCTGGACGCCCTCTCCGTCGCCTACCTGGAGGGACCCACTCCAACACCTTAGTAGTTCGTACACCTTACATTCGTAGTTTGTACTCAAAATGCGTAATGAACACATACACGTAGCTCAAGCAGTGTGCCAAATCATCGTGCTGAATTTTTTAGTGTAATTTTCCTAATTAATACACTATTACGTTCTTTTATTTAATGAAGTCTATGAATGAGTGATCAGCCTCTACTTAAAAGCATAGACATAGACAAACACGCTTATTCTACAACGTTCACACGGTTTGAATGTCACGCCATATGAGGGTTTAAGGTGGTGAAATTGTGTATCTATTTTGATAAACTTATTGATAGGCACAGTAACATCACACTGTTATTCCAGTAAACCCATATTATTATTCCAATAAACGCGATGGTGTTTCTGCGCTCATTATGACAACTACCCAAAAGTGCATTCTATAACTGCCCTAATAATATTTACCAATGAAAGTGTTCTGTCACAAAAATTTAGAAAAAAAAGAGAAAAAATGTGAAAATTTAGGAGTTAGGAAGCCCCTTTTGTTCTTATTCCAGTAAAATTAATGTGAAATTGACATTTTCAAAAAGCTATGGAAAAAAAGGTCATCTAAATTGCGTTAGTTTCAAAAAATTAAGTATTCTGATGCACAACACACAACAAAGAACTGCATAGTTAAATGAAAATACGAGTACCAAAAATATAATTGCTAAATTAAATATAATCATACTAAATCCATAATACATGTACATAGTGACATTTTTAAGTGCACAAGAAAAAAAAAGGGATAGTTCCTAACTCGGATATTTTAACAGTTTTTCAAATTCAAATTCAAGTTTAGTTTATCGCTATACATTAGCCATTGTAAGTTAGGCTAGTTACGGTCACAATGGGTATGATGAAGATCAACAGATCAGTTTGTTAACAGACTAGATTGGTTATCACAAATTTTCGTAGGTTTCATCAAATTATCTTAGGTATTAACAATTATCTCAGGTTTTGACAAACTAACAAAATATCTCTATCTATAAGATTAAATGTGTGGAGTGATGGGATCGTCGATAAGAGTTCTCCTCTTCAAACTTTATGAGTTTTTTAACGTTTTTAGCAACTATACTACGAGAGTTTGTTTTCGAGTATGCTAACTTGGGTCAAACGAATTTCTTTAATACATCGTAAGTTAGGCCATAGGTACGGGTCACAATGGGTACAATGAAGATTAACAGATCAGTTTGTTAACAGATTATATTGGTTATCACAAATTTTCTTAGGTTTTATAAAATTTATCTCAGGTTTTGACAAATTAACAAAATATCATTATCTATAAGATTAAATGTGTGGTAGTGATGAGATCGTCGATAAGAGGTCTCCTCTTCAAACTTTATGAGTTTCTTAACATTTTTAGCAACTAATACTACGAGAGATTTTTTTGGAATACGCTAACTTGGGTTTAAATCAAACGAACTCCTTTAATCCATCGTGCAGCATTTCATCTACAAATTCTATAATTTTACATTATCCTCTGAATTATTTTCGAAAAACCACAGGTTTTCTACGAATCCGGGCTGGAGCTAACGGACGCTTTTAAAAAGACTCTGACGTCATTGGAGTGCTATGTGACGTTACTACAGTATCAACCGGTCAACCCGGACCCTGAAGCCCCCCCTGAGAAGGAGGAACCCCTTGATTTGGGTGTCATAGAACAGAAAACGGTCATGGTTGCGACAGGCAACGGAGACTGCCTAAATCCAGCACCTAAGAGGTAAAGTAATTACCGACGAATGAATCAAGTAAAGACAAAGAATCCATTTTTCACGAGAATATAGTGGCCTGTGGACTTATTATTGAAATTAATAGACAAAGCTACAGACAAAGGGTAAATAGAGCGATCTCATTGGTGGGAGCGGGTAGTTGTAATGGGCAATGGACTTACATACGACAACCCACTAGAGACTCTATAGTTGAACTGAGTAAGGCAGAAAGGAACCAACCCACAATTTGGAAAAAAACCGAGGTATGAGTGGTTTTGAACTCAACCACTGCTCTACTATCTATCGCCAAAATTTCAAAGTTTTTGTTGGAGCAAATTTTGCAGAAATTGAACTTGAAGTTTATCTTTTACATTGAGTCTTATGCAGGAGCCAAACTTTATACCTCTTTTTCTCGGTTCGATCCCGATATGGCTTGGCTCCTTTTTGTTTAACTCCGTCCAGTTAGTCCATAATTTTTCCCTTAGTCTATGAGAACTGCCCGTTTAAACCATTATAGGATCGCTTCTCTTCCCTTTTTCCCTCTTCTTCTATAGTTTTGTCTATCAATTTAAAAATTCAGTCCCATGGTAGTGGTCATTGCTAGCGCCACGCAATCAACTGCGATAATACTCACTGGAAAACATTTTCAAAAGCTGCATTTTTATGGACACAGTAACGTAACAAATGTCGGGCTGAGCACTTGGTTCTGCGAGTTTTTAAATATTAGCTCGGGTTTGCAAAGCCAATTATGCTCAACACTCCGGTCACGAGCCATCTTTTGACGAATCTAAGCGTTGACTTCAGGAAATAACTTTTGCATTTTCGGAATGATAACAGTTTGGAGTCCCCAAAAAATATTTTATTTGATCCTGCAATGCGCTACGGTGTGTGCATTAAACATCAAAAGCAATCGTTTTAGTTCCCCCTACCAACAGAATGAGGCACTAAATATGCGGCTACAGCCTTACTTTGACGAATCTAAGCGTTGACTTCCGAAAATAACTTTCACATTTTCAGAATGATAACAGTTTGGAGTCCCTAAAACATACACCGAAAAAAAATTGAAGTTAATTTAACATTCTGGATGTAAAAAAAAGTGTGCGAGAACTTACAAAATGCTAAAATACCTGCCACAGCAGTTACTTCAGCAATGCCAAGATGTAAAATTAAGTGCTGTGGCGGGTAATTCAGCATTTATAAGTTCTCGCACACTTTTTTTACATTCAGAATGTTAATTTAACTTCCCTTTTTTTTCGGTGTATTTTATTTGATCCTACAATGCGCTACGGCGTGCGCAGTAAACATCAAAAGCAATCAATCATTTTAGTTCCTTCTACCAACAGAATGAGACACTAGATACGCGGCTATGGTGCGTATATCCCGGCGCGATGGAACGCAGAACTGTTTCTAGCGCCTTGATGCAACTACTTGTACCCGATAGATGTCCGTGTTGCATACCAGAAATATGAAGGCACTTTCTGATTTAACTCCCCCTTTAGCAATAAAATATCTTTGGTAAGGGAGAGGTCATAATCTAAAACCGTTTAAATAAATAAATAAAATACAATTCTGCAGCAAATGAGTTTATTAGTGTTTCCTCATGAATTTTAAGCTCCAATGCGAGTATTCCGCTTTCCAATCCGCTTGTTTTGCTGGTTGCCTACTTTGTTTTGCTGGTTCCTACTAGGTTACGCAAGGGCAGCCTGATCCATTTCCCGCCATACTTCTTCTGGTAATTTGCTACTTCACGTGGTGTCCATAGTTCCAAACGCCCGCCACGTTGTTTTAGGCCACGACTCTGAAGTCGTTGCTGTTGCCTCGGCCTCGCCTTCCTGTCACGGATTCTCAGGCGTTGCGCAAATTGCGCAACAGCGCCCAGCGTCGTCCTCATAACTCTTTGTGTCGCAATTGCCGCCTTAGTTATCATATGCGCGAGTGGTCTCTTCCTTTTGACTTCCTTCAGGAACACCTGGACCTCCTCCTCCGACATCTCTTCGCCCCCGAGCGGCAGGTTCGTTTTCCACATGGAACCCCCGAGTTTTTGATAAGTCGTCTTCGGACTCACCTGGTCGCAGTCCGAGAGGACTATTTCCCCGTTGACTCTAACCTCCCCTCTCGGTGTCCCCCGTTTCGGTGTCTTCTTCGTGAACGTGACCGTCAGAGGGGAATCTTTCGGACCGATCGCTACGACCTTAACCTTCCTGAACCTGAAATTGAGGAAATCGCCGTAATACTTGACAAAGCGGTTTCTTGTGACACTGATTCCCCAGCCGTAGCAGCAGAGTTTGCGCTTGCCGGTGTCGGGCGAGGGATTGTCCAAGCCTCTTCTTTCCAACCGCGCATTTCCGGAAAGAGCTTCCGCCGGATCAGCTGCGGTCGCCTGCGGAGGACCGAGTTCGGGTGTCGGCGCCCAAGGCTCCGCATCGAGTGTACCGATCTGTATCGACTGATCGAATGTAGACTTGTCTGCCTGATTTACGGGTGGATGTGCTTTTGCCCCGATCGCTGAGTAGATTACCTGGAAATTGGACCAAGTTTCAAGACGGAGCAGAGAAAAATGGAGAATTTTTAGCCTAAGGGGTTCTGAGAGGCTTTTACGAATATCCGCCACCTTTCACTGAAAGAAATATTTTTTTTTGTGTCTGAGGGTGAGTGTGTGTGTGTAAGTCGCACTAGGTGGATTCAAATTTCCAAGGAAACGCCCAGATTCGTAGTAAGGTTTTGCCTAACAACAAAACTGCACAAGAAAAATTTGAATACAATTTGGAAGAGGTCGGTGAAACTGGAGAAATTATTATTGAATGACGCATTTCCTGAGTTGTTTTGCTAGGAAATGATTTTTTTCATTTGAAAAAAGTTGTATTTGGTTTAAAGAAAATGTCTCGTACCTAATGGATTTAAAAGAAAGAGTCAAACGAGTTTTCTTTAATTTTGACTGTTTAATCCAAGGAAATGTTATTTTGTTACCGATGACAAATGTGTCTTCTTTGAATTCAAAAAAAGACAATTCTGCATACTTATTCAAAAAAATTCATATCTCCTAAAATCATTAAGGGAACAAAATTATTAAAATGAACCAAGTTTTTTTTCTGACTGAATTACGGGTTTTCAACAATGTTTTCCAGTGTTCAAGATCAATGCTGATAATCTTACTTTAAACAGCTCCTCCATTAAGGGATGGCTCATGCGGTGACACTATAATTCAGAGACCCTGAATTCTTAATCTAGGCAGTCTAATCGGATGAGACAAAATATAATTTTCATAGGGTCACGCTCTTATTGCCCGACAATTATTGTTTTGCAAATTGTTGACCATGTGTAAAATTGCATAATATTCATAATGATGTCAGGCAAGTGCGGTTGGGTCACCGAAGATGTTCCTCTGTAGGTATGTTTTTCTCTGAATTTGCCAGGTGACTATTTTAAAGAACTCTATACACGTTGAAAGCAAAATGAGCAATTCCATTAAGTCCTAAACATTATTACATAAAATTGCGACCATTTTTTTACAGTCAAAGGCAAACCCAAATTTTTTTTAAAAAAATCAAATTCGTCTGTATTCCCTTTTAATCGCAGCAAAAATGCTTTTGTTTTTTTAAAAAATAAAAATCTTATTCATTCTTCGTAACTACTTGAAAAATACTTAGAGATATCTCACCAGAAAGTATAATATCGAAAAGTAAATGAAGTCCATAGCTATCAAAATCACCAAATGTACGCCACTGAATGTATGACTGGTAGGTACAAAATGAACCCTTCTCTCGCGCGGGTGCGGTTTTTTACACCGTAAATCTGCTTTTAATGCGTAATCGTTTTATAAGCCTACCACTGATTCACGGCACTTAAAAGGTTTTTTTTTCTGCGTAACGTGAAAAAAAATCCTCGGTGGCTTCATCAGCTTGCGTATGATAAAGTTGGCATGCTAACTGATTGTGAATCAACTATAGCTCTGACGCGTTAAATGAAGTTCACTTTCCTTGTCGAAAGAGTTCAACAAGGCTGCGAGTTCTATTAGAACGCACACATTTTTAGCCTCTCCAACAAAAAATATTTTCATAAAAATCAGGGGCGAGGTGCGCAATTACATCCTTTTGAGTATCATTATTTTATAATTAATGTTACACACTACTCGCATGATGAAAAATAACGTCTAAAAGCATATTTGTTTTAGAATTTAAGGTCTCTATATGAACGTGGAAGGTCCATTATAAACAGGAGGTACAACCACTGGCCACTACGCATCCCCTCCCCCCCTCCGTCTGGCAGAGACTTGCACCCTGTGAAGCCCCGCTTTGAGGGCCTTCTAAGTTAATCAAATAATATTGGAGCGAGTTTATCTACGAGGGTTCATACAAATATAATAGAACTCCTTCCAAAACTTGGGTGATTTTGTGTGCAGTCCGAGAGAAAATCCGTGAAATTTTCCGTCAGAAATACTTAAGAATTCCTTCGTCGAAACTTTCATTTTCATTAGAATGTTTTGCGCTGTAGAAATTATGTTACGTTATCCCGTCTACAAAAAGACGGAATGTCATACCCAGTGCAGTGGCGGGTCGTGCCTAGCGATGAGTCAACTGACCCACGTTTAAACTTATGGGAAAAAATCGATTATTAGGGGTAACTTTAACAGTCGATTCTATTAGCATAGCTTTAAATGGGAAAAAGCCGATGATCGCACTTCCATGATTTCATCAGACGATTTTAACTTCACTTTTTTTACAGTATAGCGCAAGTGTACATGAACACAACTGAATCTGGGGAGAAGGAGCTGGCGTTGTGGACTCCAACCAGTCCTCTGTCGAAGGCAGCGATTTTTCAGCAAGTTTTCCCACGGCGCGTGGAGGCTTTGGGTCACGTCGATGAGAAGCTGCCACCGCCGTCGGTAGGTATCTTGTAAAGTAACATAGAGTATATAGAGTCGTAATGTAAATGGGAGAGCTGGCGAGACTTTAAAGCAATTTCCAGGTCCCGCATTCCGAGACTCCTGTGCGCCGCCCGGTCACTTTTTCGATACATAATCGATTGTTAGCGATACATGGGGACCTGCGGTCCGATTATTGAAATTGATAGACAAATCTATAGACAAAGACGACAAAAGGGACTTGGAGGGATCCTATTGGTGGAAGCAGGTGGTGACAATGGACATAGGAGGTAGGTAATGGACTAACTAACGGCAACCCACTAAAGACTAGACAGTTAGTCCATCATTTACTTCCTTAGTTTATAAGAACCAACCATGTCAACCAATAAGATCGCTCCATACTCCCTATGTCTTCTTTGTCTATCGCTTTGTCCAACAACTTTAATAAAATCCCCGCTGGCCATGGAATTACTACGTATTCCACCCCGCCATTTTGGATCGAGTATGTATCGAAAAGTGACCCGCACACCGGGCTCGGAACTCGTCGAGCAGAACAATAAGGCGCCAGCTCTCCAAATTACATTAGGACTCTATGATGTCTGCCGTACAACGCGAAAACGCCATTTTAAATTTTTTGGATGCAATGTATCATAGCAGAAAATCTTGTGTACCTTGGGTCAATGTTTTTTTAGAATTCTTTCGGAGGTACTATCAAGAACTTAACCCAGAAATTAGAGGTGCGTGGATAAAACAGTTTTTATTTTATAAACTGTTAAGTTCCAAAAAACGGGGGAAAATTTTGATAGATTTACGGCATTCTTGCTTAGCACGGCAGATGTACTCTTTTGTAAAGTAAGGAACATAGTTGAATCCTCCTGTCTACGAACATGCCGTCAAAGGTAAAAGAGGAAACAACGAGAGTGTCTCGAAGGATACATAAATGTGGCACTAGGCAAGGACTAAATTAGTCATCTACAAAAATTCAGGACAACAAAAAATGTGGCACAAAAATGTACTCATCGATGTCACTATGAGCAGTGCATTATGCCGGTTTTGACGTGGAGGCATTTCAAAGTGGCAAAAAAATGTGGGCCTTCGTAGTGTCGCGCTTTCAGTTTCGCAATATTATAAAAAGCTCTGCCTCACGTCTAAGGAAAAACCACCACAAACTGTGAAATGTCATGTTTGGAATTCACAATACTCGATTGAAATGTCATTTTACGCCTTCTCAACCGCCCGAAAAATTTAAAAAGCTGAGCGATTAGTATAAATATACTGACAGACTGCAATTACGAACTTCTCTGATCGGACCGAAACCAAGCAAGTCTCCTTGAAAATGACCCGCTAAGTCTGATTCACTGGTTGAAAAAGCGCATCTAGTCCGCTGATTCGCGCGATCGATAGGCCAGAGGATGCTCGGTCAGGGAACTTTTGCAAAACGGTCAGACCGTCTCTCGGCTCAGGAAGCTTTGGCGAGCCTGGGTGTAACATTCCACGCCTCGAACTTTGTAGGATTCGACGGCAATCTCAAATTCTTTTTCTCGTCCAAAATCGAGAAAAATCGACATGGGTACCATAGACTGAAATTTCGGGGTCAAAATCGAAAGTTCTCCGATCGGGCTGAAACTAAGCTAGTCTCCTTGGACTTGACCAGCTGAGTCAGATTTTCTGGCCTAAAATGCTCTACGAGTTCATTTAGAGCTCATAATTAGGAAATAAGAGAGCTAGTTGTTCCAAACGGTCTAAACGGCCATCAGGCGAAAGAAACGGTCAGAAAAACTCGTTTCTTAGCTCAGGTAGTTTTGGCGAGACGCAATTGCTTCTACGGTCTACGCTTGAAATCATGTAGTAATAAACCATATAGGCTCGAATTTTTTCCCCCGTGCAAGATCGTCAAGGAATAAGCCCGCGCGGCAAATAGACATTTTAAAAAATTATGAATAAACCCAGGATGCGTATTCTACGGAGTCAACAATTTGAAAAAAATATGTGCACATTCCATAAAAAAACTGAGCAGTCACTGCAACAAACGGAAAGTTTTTAAAGTAAAGAGCAGTTTCGAAACTAATATGTTTTTTTTTCTTTCTGCTGGATGATATAAAATCATTGATATCAACGAATATTGCCCGTTTTTTACTTCAATTTGTAATAATTTTTAATATTTATTGGAAGCGCAACGTTTTCAACGTTCACCTGTGAAAAGTGTCAGATTCTCGCATTCTACTAAAATATTGGAGTTGATTCAATAAACTACTCTTTTTACAGTACATAATCATTTACGAGGCCACAAAAGCTCCTGAGCTGATGGAAACAATAAAAGAAAACAGTGACATCGTGGAAAAATTCGGCTTTTTTGACAGCGCTGACCCTGCTACTGCCAAGCTCCTTTGCAAAACTCACGAGGATTTACTCCTCTTCGGCGAAGATCAAATTTTGTAAGTAAGAACATATCTATTGCAAAAGCCCGTTTATTCATACTCATTGCGTTTTTACTTATCTCCATACAATACAATCAGAGATCGGAATGCAGAATAAGCAGATGATACAACTGAAGACCATCGGTTGGAGAATAAAATGCTCTGATTTTAGGTAATTTGTACCTTTGCCATAACCGATAAGGTTAGAGATTGTGATAAATCCAGAAGCTTGTTTCAACACAATTTTTCTCAGAAAATAATGAATGCAACAAATTAGTCTATTGAACGACGGTTATCTGCCCGTACTTTGTGTGACAATGTCGAAAAGCCAGCTGATTATTAGAATTGTTAGACAAAGCTATAGACTAAGGAGACAAAGAGAAAATGAGGGGATCTCATTAGTGAAAGCGAGCGGTTGCAATGGATGAAGGAGGAAGTAATAGATGAACAACTTGCAACTCACGGGGGGCCCTACCGTAAGTCCATTATTTTTATCGCAGTCTACGGAGTTTAAACCAATCGGATTGCTCCATTTTCTCTTTGTCTCATTCGCTTATCACTATGTCTATTCCTTTCAATAATCAGTCCGCAGGAGCGCTATCTGCGCATTTCCGAAAAATGTTGATTTTAAACAATCGATAAAATGAGCTTTACTCGTCAGGAAGATAGGCAGTTTGCAACGCAAGGAAAAAATCCAACTTGTTTAATTTCTGGTACATTCCAATAAGAGGAGCACTTTCAATTGGACTGCATTTTTTAATTTGCAACTATAAATTCTGGCCCGGTTTAAAAACAACGTATGTGCCATTAGTTTTCCTATGCACTTAAGTGTTTCTTCAGATGAGCCAGAATTTATAGTTCCAAATTGCAAAATGCAGTCCAATTAGTAGGCAGGCAACACACACAACATGCAACACTCTGATTCAATGGCAAAGTTTACCGGTAGATATACTTCATTGCAGTCTTTGTCACTTGGAATCAGTGGCTATTTTGCAAGTTGGCAACACTGTTTTTTCCGTCTAAATTCATGAAAAATATTGATTTTTGACGAGACAAGCTCAAGTATCTTGATAAAGAGAGTATCACCATGTGGCTATGAGTTCTGATTGGCTCCTCCATCTTGAGCTTAATGAAGCTCTGAGGACCCAAAAACGGTGGACGCTGTAGGTAAACGGAAATACAAGATGACTTAAAATGTAGTTTTATTTGCATATCGCACCAGGCACTTTAATCAAATTCATTATTTGGACGTATTTACATAGTTTTACAACTAATCGTGCGTGTTATTTTCGAGAGATATTATCTTAGATGTAGTTAAGTTGGCAGGAAGAGCGATTGGTGAGAACTGTCAAAAGTTGGCAATGACCCCTCACCCATCTCGGGAAATCAGAACAAAGCGCCGCCATTTTTGAGTCCTAAGGCTTCCATGGAAGGTGGAGGGGCTTCATGTCGATATACTCTCTATCAAGGAACTCTAAAGCAAGCTGCAGACTGAGTGTCGAAATTGATAGACAAAGCGCTAGACGAAGAAGACAGAAATGGATATGGAGGGATCATACTGGTGGAAGTGGGTGGTTGCAATGGACAAAGGAGGTAGGTAATAGACTAACTAATGGCAACCCACCATAGACCCTACGTAGTTAGTCCATAATTTTCTCCCTCGGTCTACAGGAGCCCATTCCAACCAATAGGATCTATCCATAGCCCTTATGTCCTCTTTGTCAAGCGCTTTGATGTCTGCGTTGATTGTCGGTTAATTTCAACAATCAGCCCGCATGCCTCACCTAGAGCACCTGTACAGCGAGAGTATGGAGAGAGGTGAAACTCCGAAAACCCATCAGGCCTTCACCGATGCTTCTGCGAATAAAGCTAGAGCCCAGAAATGCAGCCAACCTATGAATTTCAATCATCCAGAACGATTTACTATTACCATTGTTACGAACCGTCGTTTATTAAGCAGGTATTTGACCCAGCTTCTGCATTTTACTCATTTTTGCGGAAGAACGCTCATTTCTGTACATTCTTGGCCATCTTGGTTAGAATTGGAATTTGCAGACTGGCAGTGAAATTTTGTGTGTCAAAATTCGGTCAGAAGGATGGCTGCACTTTTGGGCCCCAAGAGCTCCATGAAGCGATCTGTCCATAAGCCCTATTTCTACTCGTCAAAATGGCGTCAAAATGGCGTCAAAATGGAAGCTCAAAGCGAATCGATAAGTACGATCTGCTCGCGATTGTTGATCAAAAAAGGGCCGCGCCGCTCTATTTTGAGTTGCAACACTCATCAATCGCATCAAGTCCCGACTTTGAGCCACTTATCGTTGAAATAGATTCACTTTGAGCTTCCATTTTGACGCCATTTTGACGAGTGGAGACAGCGCTATACTCTCGCTAAATAGGTGCTCTACAAGGAAAAAAATTAAATCGCTGATTCAACAATTCAATTGCTAAAAACAGTGAGTGCAATGTTTCAGTGTAGATTTTACAACAAAAAAATGCTACTTCAACCACCCCCGCGGTTAAATTAGTTTAGAATGTGGTAAGAGTAGCATTTTTTTGTTGTAAAATCTACGTTGAAACATTGCACTCACTGTTTTTAGCAATTGAATTGTTGAATCAGCAATTTATTTTTTTCCGTGTAGCCTCACCAAGAATCGATCGATTTAAATGGTGATAAAGCAGCGTTGCCAGCTTTTGAAAAACACGACGGCTTGGGATACCGTTTCAGGCTGAGCAAGCTGGTGATCGCTATGAAGGACACGAAGAAGGACGAGTCGATCCTGCTGTTCTCGCAGCTGTTCCCGATCTACATCTCGCCGGACCCTACGATTGGGCTCAAGGAGCGCGAGCAGTTCTTCCCGTTCGACTTCGACGACTGGGAGGGCAGCGTGGCCGAGTTGAAGCGACAGCGGAAGATCGCCGAAGAGCAACGGCTCCGGGCCATCCGGGAGGCAGAGGCAGCTGCCGCCGAAGCCGCCGCCGAAGAGGAGGCTCAGGGAGAGGGTGGTCAAGAGGGAGAAGGGCAGCCGGAGGGCGAAGGTGACGCCCCCGAGCAGAAACCAGAAGCTTAGCGGAAGTGAAGGGGATGGAAGTTACAGATGTGCAGCCAGTTAAAGAAGGGCAGCCAGTGGCTGAGGGCGACACCCAGAAACCGCCCGAGCAGAAACCAGAAGCTTAACGGTAGTGAAGGAGATGGAAGTTATAGATGTGCAGCCAGTGGCTGAGAGCGACACCCAGAAACCGCCCGAGCAGAAACCAGAAGCTTAACGGAAGTGAAGGGATGGAAGTTATAGACGTGCAGCAAGTTATAGAAGAGCAGCCAGTGGCTGAGGGCGACACCCAGAAACCGCCCGAGCAGAAACCAGTAAGCTTTAACGGAAAAGATAGGAGTGTAAGATATATATGTGTTTTAAAAAGGGCAGCCAGTGGCCGGAAGTAACCCCTCGATCAGAAACTATTGAAGCTCAACGGAAGTGGAAGGGTTGAAAGTTAAGGATGTGTTTTAAAAAGGCAGCCAGTGGCCGAGGGTGACACCCAGAAACTGCCCGAGCAGAGACCAGAGGCTTAACGGAAGTGAAAGGGATGAAAGTTAAAGATGTATTTTTAAAAGGGCAGCCAGTGGCTGAGTATGACGCCCAGAAACCCCCCGAGCAGGAACTAGAAGCTCGACGGAAGTGAAAGAAAAGAAAGTTATAGATGGGTTTTTAATGTAGTAGCAGCCGGTGGTCAAGGGTAACGCCCAGAAAGCACCCGGGTAGAAACCAGAAGCTGAATGCTTCACTTTCATTCAATATTTTTATAAAGATACGCATTGATTCTCCGAAAAATGTACAACAATTTTATGCACGATTTTAATTGAAATCACGGGAAATTTCGTCCCGATATTATATTTAGTCCTATTTTCCTTTTTCTCTTTTTATTGAAAAAAAACCATGGTCCTAGATTCAACATCGTAGGTATTAGGGTAGTTATTTTTGCTCTTTTTACAATGAAAATTAGAAGACAAATATAAATAATGACGCGTCGTCGAAGAGTCGCAGCGATTTTAGCGTTCGTCCCGCCAGCGAGGCTGCCCGCCCGTCCGTCGGCAGGGCGGTCAAGACGTCTTCGCAGTTTGACGCGCCTTCAATCCGGCGGAGCTGCAACATGCTTACACCCGCGGTCAAATAGTTGTATGTCACTACTGCCGCAAACGAACTGAAATATCGATGGTTCCACGCGAAAAGGAGCTTATTTACCTCGGTTGCAACGTTGCAAACCACGGTTAATGCTTCACTTTCATTCGATAGATTTCAAAAGATACACGCTGATTCTCTGAACAATATAGAACATTTTTATGCACGATTTGAATTGAAATCAGGGGAAATTTCGTCGCGATATTATATTTAATCCTTTTTTCCTTTTTTTCTTTTTACCGAACAAAAACCATGGTCCCAGATTTTAAATCGTAGCTATTAGGATAGTTATTCTTTTTTTTTTTTTTTTTTTTTTTTACGATGAAAATTAGAAGAAAAATATAAATATTGACGCGTCGTCTAAGTGTCACAGCGATTTTAGCGTTCGTCCCGCCAGCGAGGCTCGGCAGGGCGGTCAAGACAGCTTCGCAATTTGACGCGCCTTCAATCCGGCGGAGCTGCAGCATGCTTACACCCGTGGTCAAATAGTTGTATGTCACGCCTGCCGTAAACGAACTCAAATAATGATGTTTCTACGCGAGTAGGAGCTCATTTACCTCGATTGCAACGTTGCAAATCACGGTCAATGCTTCACTTTCATTCAATATTTTTTAAAATATACGCGCTGATTCTCTGAAAAATGTACAACAATTTTATGCACGATTTTAATTGAAAACACGGGAAATTTCGTCGCGATATTATATTTGAGCCTATTTTCCGTTTTTGCTTTTTACCAAAAAAAAAATCATGGTCCTAGATTCTACATCGTGGGTATTGGGGTAGTTATTTCTTCTCTTTTTACGGAGAAAATTAGAGGACAGTCATAAATAATGACGCGTCGTCTAAGTGTCACAGCGATTTTAGCGTTCGTCCCGCCAGCGAGGCTCGGCAAGGCGGTCAAGACAGCTTCGCAATTTGACGCGCCTTCAATCCGGCGGAGCTGCAACATGCTTACACACGTGGTCAAATAGTTGTATGTCACGCCTGCTGTAAACGAACTCAAATATCGATGGTTCCACGCGACTGGGATCTTATTTACCTCGATTGCAACGTTGTAAACCACAGTTAACGGAAGTGAAATAAGGGATGAAAGTTACAGATCTGTTCAAAAAAGGGCAGCAGTCCTCGCACTGTAGCCGGAGGATCCTTTTGGGATCCGCTACCAAAAGAGCAGAGATGATCAAGAAGGATATCTGCTAAAAGGAACTAGGGACATGTTGGAAATATGGGATGTGCTCTAGGAAGCTGCATGAGAAACATTGTAAAAGTGAACTTGATTCTTTTTGTGATGATGGCAATGTCCGGATTTTACATAAAATCAAGAGGAACTAAGTGCCAAAATATCCGTTCCGACTAATGTAACAAGTAAGAGCTTTTTGGACAGGGATCAGAAGTTAAAAGCACACGCCCGTCGACCTCGTCGTTGTCGTCGCCGCTGACGTCATTGGCGCTTTATAATTCCCATTCATTCTTACGACCCTCAACTAACGAGCACATTCCTTCTTTTCCACTCGTCTCTGGTTGCTTTTAGCAGAAATACTGCCAATTGGGACCATCCATCGGAAAAATTACCTTGACTCCCATCTGACCGACCTCGGTCTTCCAGACCCAAGGCTTAGACATCTATGCAAAAATCTATACCTTCTTACCGACATGGGATGTTTCGAATGGAACACCCATGCGCAGTAGATGAGGACGCATTACGAATGACGTGAGAGACGAAGAAGGAGAGAAAGGAACAAGAGAGTTAGGAATTTTTTCAACTAGTCACAAAGACATTGGTTTATTGAATTTAATTTTTGGTGTTTAAGGAAGATTGATCGTTACTTTTTTTAGAATGCTTATTTGGACTACATTCTTCAATTTGGACCTATAGATTCTAGCCCGGTTTAAAAACAACGTAAGTGCCATTAGTTTCCCTATGCACATAAGTGTTTTTCCAGGAGAGCCAGAATTTATAGTTCCAAATTGCAAAATGCAGTCCATTTGGTCTGAACTTATAAATGTTGATTCCTTTGTAATAAATTATTGTTTACATAATTTTGTTATAACTTCTCAAGCGTTTATCATAATCTTCTTTATGACATATAGTATCTCCAGCAGTTGGAGATTTTGGTACTTGACTTGATTCTTTCATTATTGGTGCTCCTGACATAGCTAGCCCTCGTATAAATAGTTTATGTTCTTGGCTTCTTGTTCCTGTACTTCTTTAAAAGTGAGGAAGGAGTAAAAACAGATGCGGAGGATGAGGAAAAATTGAAGAATAAGAAGAGGGGGAGGAAGAAAAATAGAGATAACAAAAAGAGGAAGTAAATTATTTCTTTTGCTTTTCCCTCCTTCTACCCTCTTTTCGCCTCTCTCCATTAATTTCTCATATATTTATTCCTCTCCTTTCACTTCATCTTTTTCCTCTCCTCTTTCATTTCCATCTTCTCCCTCGTTCCTCCGTCCGTTTCTCCTTTCGTCCCTTTTTCATTTTCTTTCTAGTGCGTCTCAACTTGACGTAACTACAATATTCTTCAGAATTAATTTGGGTTTGTAGCAGTTTCAATCATTCTAATATCGAAAGATATGCAACAAGTCGTGACACAATTCTGATTTTTTTGCCTTTAGAGTTGCAGATCAGAATAGTCAATAGCTTTCTTCTCGGAACTTTTTCTTTGAACAGTGGCCTTTGACTCGCCACATTACAGGGTTGGTCGAACAATTTCGGGCGTTTCTATCCGCGGCGGGTGTGTCAAGCAATTTGCCTTAAGCTCAATAATTGAATTTTGGGGACTTCAAAATCTTGTGAGTGAAAAGAATCTGGTTAGCGTGGTTCAATTCTACTGTTTTTTCAGATGAGACAATTTATACGTCGCTTAATAATTTATAGAGGCATTGACGTTTATTTTGTGGCAAACTGAGAAACTAAGCAGACGATATGCTTTTGAATACTTGCAAGACAACTCCAAGGAGCTGTTTTTGACTATAAATTAAATGGTCAAAATGGTGCTCTACGCTGTTAAAAATCAATGATTTACTCTGAGTGAATAGCCGGCGTGAAAAAAAAATCCAGCGCGAATTTCGTGCCTTACTCTGAGTGAATAGATCAGAGCGTAAATATCACCAACGACGGACGAACTAGTTGAGATATTTTTGAGGCGCGAGATTTTTAACAGTGTATCGAAGGAAAATTTGATTTAATAACGACGGCACGTTCACTGAATAAAAATTTATTTTTAAAATTTTTTATGTACGTAATAATATTACAGTAGGTAAATCAATAATAAATCAATCAATCGGTATTTACAAAACAGTACAAAGGATGATCGATACATTTCGGTTTCAAAACAAAACAATACACTCAAAATACGGGAATGAAAATTATGTTTAAAAAACCTATGAGCAAAACTCAGCTTAAATGTAGGCTAGTAAGTTTGAGTCAATGAAAATTCCTAACTTTCATCGTAGACTAGAACGCGGAACAGGTATATTAACTGATTTATACAAGGGGGTGTGACTCACACAAATTGCAACAGTGTGGCGTTTAATGATCTGCTATTGCACAGCAACCAGTCTAGAGGATATTTTTTCGTAAACAAACGAACAAAAAGTGCTCTTTCCAAACCCTTACGTTATTTCTGATTTGCTCCGATCACGTGAGCGTGCCATAAAGTTTTCATTTTGAAATACTTCAACCATTTGGTTTATCTGCAAATACTTTCAGATAAAAATAGTCAAATACAATATAATGAAGTGTCAATTGAATTTGGGCAAGTTAAGACAAGAAATACAAGACAAACAAAAAAATTTAGAATTAAAGATTGCTGTGTTGAGAAATTGGATGTTTTACCAGAAACGTCTATCTACTGCGGTAGATTTAAGAAGTAACCTACCTATCTGTTCTGGGGATGGATTAGATTCAGGAGCAGGTTCAAGCCGAATCAGACGCTCAATAATTACAGTCATTGTATACGCAGTGGTAATTTATATTACTGGTTAACCTCTGATTACATCATGTATAAAGAATCAATTTAGGATTCCAGAATCGACTCCATTACATACATTCAGATAGATGGAGGACCAAGCAGTAAGGGCAGTTGCAGAAAATTAATTACTTCTCGTATCGATGCTAATAATTATCAAGTCAAAAAGCCCAGCTTTCTAAAATACATTTTGAGTTCAAATGCATTTTTCTTTGCTTTGCGGATCAATCTTTACGGCAAAATTTTACAATGTTACAAATTGATGAAAAACCAGCGGCACAAAAACATGTCGGAGATCACGCTTCGTCTCAAAGAAAACGTATGCTGAATATATTAATCTAACGAGTTGCATGATCGAAAACTCTAAAGCATGAGAGTAAAATAGTTTCTTTCCTATATGTAAGTTTCTATACAAAAATACAATTGGTAAAAAAATCAGAGGAAATAACTATAAAAAATTAAACATGTGTCATTTAGCATAGGGAGTCTCCGAAGAGTGAGATATTTTATCTTTTAGGTTAATGACATGAGTATTATAAAACTTTTGATACTTTATGTACACTTTTTTAAGATGGATTTTTTCGGGATAATGAATTTGTGTTATTTTAAATTGAATGCAAGCTTCTTACTCGGCCTAAGACCATAAATAATGAAAATGTGTGGAGCGATTGAAAGCTTCCTTCATTTGGGACGATTGTAAGCATGAGATTGTTTCTTTACACTACAGGCGTGTTCAAAAATGACAAATAGATTCAATATCTTTGTGCGACGTGGCTTCATTACTTTGTTCATCACCGACTGAAACACTAAGAGCCTTTGATATTTGCGAGTTATATATGCACATACTTTTTAGACGAGGCAAGGCATTACATCGACGGGAAGAAAACAATCGATTTACATTTTTGGTCGAGCCCTTACTTATTTAAGACTATACGAACAACGAAACTCTAGTGAGAATAAAGGCTGTTTTTTATTCCATATTTCGTTATTTAACATTTCTTTTCTTCCACTGTGGATAGTATTAAGATTTAGAATTTTTCGTGCAATGTTCAAAGTCATGAAATTTTAATCAGAGAAATATGAATGAATGCGTGCGATGAAATTTTGCATTGAAAAAAATAAAGCTGAAGAATAAAAAAAATAATTGTCCGCTTCTGGGAGATATTCAAAATGTATACTAGGCCCAATTACAATAACGATGGTTGTGAGACAAAGATAGGAACGAGACATGAGCAAAAACGAGATAGGTTAATTTACTCACTTAAGGAAGACTGGCGAAATATTGAATTAGTGAAAAGTGCAATTTCTGATTTGGCTGTAAAAGATAGTAAAGGGTGAAAATATATGAATATTGATAAAAATGTTGAGCATTTTTTTCTCTTTTTTAGATAGGTACGCATAAACCAGGTAGTAAACTTAATTGAGAAACACTCTGCATCAATCAGGGCCTTAAAATGCACGTTTCCAAGAAAAATACAACACTACAGGTTTTTCACATGATTCTATTTCACTATCAAAAGAGTTTGTTCAAAATTTTCTCTAATAGACCAAAATTGGCAGAGCCGCAGAGCACATTATACAGGGTTATTCAAAAGTTACGCACCACTGGCCATAACTTTAGTTCTAATTATGATATCGATTTGCGGTTTGTGGCGTTCTTACTCATATCGAGGGGGAAACTTTTTGAGGTAGTTTTCAGTTCTTCACCCCCCCAGGGGGAGGGGGGGGCGGGGGGCAACTCAAAAATTTTAAATGGCAACCCCCATCATGTGATACATCGTTAGAAAGAGCATGAAAAAAGAAAATTTTTGGCGCAAACCGGAAGTCGATCTGACCCCCCTGTCAAAAGTTAGGGGGGTCCAAGGGTTATTTAGGGGGTCCGTACCTTCATTTTTTAGAGTAGCTTCGGCGGCTCTTGGACATACCGTTTCTCTTTTCAAAGAGTCCTCGAATACTCCAAGTCTGATACCGAAGTCTTCATATTGCCCCCGGGCCACCACAGCCCCCCCCCGTAGGGGGGGGATGGGCCTGTTACAATGAAACATTGCATTAAAATGCGGAAAGTCACAGAAGAGCTTCAAACCTAGTATCAAATCCGAGTGGACCTTCTTGCCAATGTTAACGCAAACGCAGCCTGCGACTTTAAAGTGAGTTTTCAAAACTCTTAGCCCCCTGCCCCCCCCCCTCATTTTTGGTTGCAGAGCGGGTAAAAACCGGGAAATTCACTGCAAATAATGCCCGAAACTAATGTCCAACTTGAGGAGGACCCTTGAAACGTTGCGATCAGTCGGAGCATTGAAATACAAGGACTGCCACCCCCTTAAAGTATGGAAACATCCAAAACACCCCCGCTGCCCCCCTCATTTTTCGTTGCGGAGCGGGTAAAAACCGGGAAAATCGCCAGAAATGATGCCCCGGTTCTTACCAGCTCTGCAACGAAAAAAGAGGGGGGCAGCGGGGGTTTTATGGATGTTTCCGTCCTTAAAGTGGGCGGCAGTTCCTGTGTTGCAGTTCTCCGACTGAGCGCAACGTTTCAAGGGTTCTCGTCAAGTTCTACAGTGGTTTCGGGCATCATTTCTGGCGATTTTCCCGGTTTTTACCCGCTCCGCAACGAAAAATGAGGGGGGGCAGCGGGGGTGTTTTGGATGTTTCCATACTTTAAGGGGGTGGCAGTCCTTGTATTTCAATGCTCCGACTGATCGCAACGTTTCAAGGGTCCTCCTCAAGTTGGACATTAGTTTCGGGCATTATTTGCAGTGAATTTCCCGGTTTTTACCCGCTCTGCAACCAAAAATGAGGGGGGGGGGGCAGGGGGCTAAGAGTTTTGAAAACTCACTTTAAAGTCGCAGGCTGCGTTTGCGTTAACATTGGCAAGAAGGTCCACTCGGATTTGATACTAGGTTTGAAGCTCTTCTGTGACTTTTCGCATTTTAATGCAATGTTTCATTGTAACAGGCCCATCCCCCCCCCTACGGGGGGGCTGTGGTGGCCCGGGGGCAATATGAAGACTTCGGTATCAGACTTGGAGTATTCGAGGACTCTTTGAAAAGAGAAACGGTATGTCCAAGAGCCGCCGAAGCTACTCTAAAAAATGAAGGTACGGACCCCCTAAATAACCTTTGGACCCCCTAACTTTTGACAGGGGGGTCAGATCGACTTCCGGTTTGCGCCAAAAATTTTCTTTTTTCATGCTCTTTCTAACGATGTATCACATAATGGGGGTTGCCATTTGAAATTTTTGAGTTGCCCCCCGCCACCCCTCCCCCTGGGGGGGATGAAGAACTGAAAAGTACCTCAAAAAGTTTCCCCCTCGATATGAGGAAGGACGCCACAAACCGCAAATCGATATCATAATTAGAACTAAAGTTATGGCCAGTGGTGCGTAACTTTTGAATAACCCTGTATTTGTAGATCTTCGAGGAGAATTTAATTCACATTCAGCTTGAACTGACCCAGCCATTCCACATTAAAAACTTTGCTGGGTTAGGTGGGACATTGCCGTAAGTGCTTGATTCAGTCATTAATCGTAAAGTAATAATCATTTTGAGTTCGATAGTTACTTTTCAGAAAAAATGGTTTACAATCAACCCTGAAAAAGATTTTCTACTACCTCGGTATTAACACTCTTCCCGAATTTCGCACGCAACAACCACCTATCTGCTCACAAGTATTGAATTAAGAAATGTGAAAACGAGTTAAAATAATTAACAGCGACTATTATTAAATGGTATATCTCTGTACACAGTTTATTTGGGTACAGATAACAAGTATGTACTTATGTTGTTCAAATAAACTATTTCAGAATTAATACGCTTTTCTCATTATTCCGTTTAGCTGTCGTGGTTGTCTGCCAAAAAGCCTCTGAGAAAGAATACATTCCAACCTTCTTCAAGACCCGTGGTTACACTATCGATATTTTTTTCGATATCTCAAAGTCGGGCAGCTGATACACTGAAAAAAATATGGTTGATATTACCATATTCTGACACAGTGATACGAGTATGCTAATATACACCAGACTCTGAGGTACCATTTACCATATTCTGATATGTAACACAAAAGTTCTGGTGAATACTTCTAAAATTCTGATTATTTTCACTACATAGTATCACTGTGTACAAAATCAAGTAGACGTATAGTAGATCTTACTAAAATGATCAAATTTTTCACAAAACAGTAAAAGCTGTTGTATTAAGATTTTGAAATATTTAAAAACTCACGCTCTCACTTGGAGGTTATTTATAAATTTATGATTAATTTATAAATAATTAATATTTTATTAATAAGTAAAAACGTGAGTTTTTAAATATTTCAAAGTTTTATAACGTATAGTAGATATTACCATACTTTTTTAGAGTACTGCGCTGATAAAATTTGCGAATATGATTTTAACACACCTATATTTTTTACCATGAACCCAAAGGCTCTTAGATGGTATAAAAAAATGAACACTTTTTAGAGCGAAAAGGAATTTTTTATCAGAGCCTTCATGAAAGACAAGACGACAAATGAAACGAGAACGTTGTTTTATCACTAAAAGCAACCGAGTCCCAAAAAATTATTCACTTCATCACGTTGTCACTCGACAGCTCGACGAATTGCGATTACACTGAAAGAACATTTTTCCGAGAGAAAATTTAGCAATGCGATGCGCACTGTGCAGCTTCCCGGCCATTAACCTAAAAATAATTTGAGGGACTACGGTCACAATTTTTCTAAATTAAATATAAGGAAGTAGAATGCAGTAATATACTTTACTTTATTACTTCGAGAACGAATTATTCTTAAATGACAGTGTACAAAAATGTTAAGAAACATGAAATAAACATCAAGCACAAATATCTACAGTATCTAAGAGCCCAATGAGAGCGGACAATGTAAATTTCTTGGCGGATTGTTTTCACTTGCTTTCGTTTTATTTTCATGAATTAAGGAAGTTGGTAGTTTGAGAGGGGGAGGATGCGTTCAAACCGAGTCTAACATGACCAGAGAGCCAATAAGCGCTAACCCCTCCATTAACACAGAGCGGCGTGCTGCCAGCGCAAAACGCGCAAAGGCGCCTACAAACCTAAGGGGATACTTCACGCATTGCGTAATGCTTGAAGTATCCACTTAGGTTTGTAGGCGCCAGTGCGCGTTGCCGCTTGCCGCTAGCCGTAGTCTGGACCTGGCTTTAGGGTATTACTCCCCCCCCCCCCCAGTTTTAAAATTTACTCGAATTGTTTGTTGAGGTTGGAGAATCGACGTAGGATTGCAGAGATAATGTGAGTAAATAAATACCACGCGGTGATTTTTAGGAGAATATCTCGGTGAGAAGTAGGTGCAAGTGCACAAAGTTTTTTGACGAGAAGTTCCGCATCAAATAAGATAGGAGCACATGACGTTTAAGTTTAAGTAATTCACACCATAAACGTTTACTGACAATTAATCCTGCGTTGCGTATGATTCATTAGCTATCCTTTACATTACTTAATAGTTTATTGCTTTGGGTTTTTCTTATTTTCGGTTGATAGGCCTTCTCGTCAGAAATTCGTTTTTCCCTCTCTTTTTTTATTGGCTTAAGACAAACTCGCGAAACTCCATTCGGAAATTACCAACTACGTCAACGACTGGCCCCTGAAACTACTTTCATGATCAAGGCAGAAAAATCCTCTGTTAAATAGTCAAATAACAAATCGCTGTGAATCAATTTACATTGAGCCTTATTAGGATTACATTTTGTTGGATAGATGACAAATTGTGAGGGAGCTGGTTAGATACTGCCGTTTTATGTTGAAAATGACTCGAAAAAAACTTGATTTAAAGAAAAATCAACGAATTAATTGATTAATTAACCAATCGGTAAACCGATTGAAAAAAACAACGTAAAATGGAGCTACAACTAGGTAAAAGTTTTATACACGGATTACGCCTACTTTTCAGATATGTTTGTTACGCATTACACCTTACGGCCTTGCGCATCATTACATACCTAGTTGACACTTTACTTTACATGTATAATACATCAAAACTGTACACCAAAATATGAAGTTCTAGTTCAGAGCGAACCCTCGGATAACAGCGCTACGATGAGCGAAAATTTAAATTAGGCACGTTTAGAAAATATTTTAAGAGTATAGCTTTTAATTATAATTTCTTTATAACCCTTACCTAGAAAAAAAAATAATTTCTAATGATTTATAAATGTACATTATGTAAAGTATGTTACAACTAGAAGACAACAAGTAAATAACATGGGAAGTAAAACATTAAAAAATAAAAATTGAAACTAAAATCAACCGAAGATGAATCACGTGACTCTGTTTTTCTGGGGAGCTCCATTGTAGTTGAAATGTTCCCAGTAGGTAGCTTTGTTGTGCAGAAAAAGGAGAAGAACGATGGGGTATTGAAATACTTTGAAATTTTAATCTCCAACAATGTTCCGTCACATAGATTTACAGAAGCACCATCGTAGTGGTAATATATATCATGACCCAGTAATTAATGATCTCGTGTCTAGTTATGAAAAATATTATTCAGACAGATTGGTTGGTTTCTGAGACATCTAGAGCAAGACCAATTTACAACAAAGACTATGTTGAATTGTTGAATGAAGTCATCTACCTCACCAAATGAAGGCAAGGTGCTTTGGTGACGTGTATAGGTCTATGTAACGTCATTAGAGCAAGGTCTTACAATTAGCCCTTCGATGATGGTACCTGGTACCCTTTCATTGGCTATCAATCACGATAAATTGCTGAGATGAGGATTATTATCAACCATTTCTTAAAAATTGGAACGTCAGTGAGAGCTGAACATTTTGCAGCGATTTTCTTTGAAAGAAAATACAGTTTTTAAGCCTTTAAATCATGGAAAGAGTAATTACAGAGAACCTATATCCATTTCAAATCGTAACCAACATTGATTTTGTTTTTTGTTTTATATTTTACCCACAGCTTTACGATTAAACAATTCCATTTTCCAGTTGAAGCCAAAGCATGGTGCCTATGTTACGTTGACGTTCTAATTTTCAAAAAATGTCGAGATTAATCCTGTTTTTTGGGGTCGATATCCATCCATCAGATGCGTAGTTCTAACTTAATTGAGCTGCAAACATGTTCAAGGTTTATCAAAGCGAAGATGAAACGGGGCACAAGTTAATTTCTCTTATTCACGTGACTTACCTAAATTTAAAAGCGATTTACAAAAGCTTCGAAAAATTGCAGGAAGAACAGAACAAATTATTGCCTTTGGTTTGGAGGATGAAGTTCGGAGCGACGTTGGCGGCGAACAAACTGTCCCGAGTGAGGCTGAAACTTGGCAATAACGATAAAATTACAATAGCAGTGACGATTACAAAATACATTGTAGTACTCTAATATTTCCGCATTGCGGGTACGTGTATTTTTGTCTGTTTTTCAACAGGTGAACAGATCTGAGGTTTGGCACAGTGACATGAATAAAAACAGTGGATAAGAGGAAACACGATAGAACTAAACAACTGATAATTTTGAGATCCTTGTGAAATACTAAGAGAAAAGGGGGGGGGGGACGAGTGTTAGAATCACACTGTGTTGAATACGAAAAAAAAACTGCAAAATACTTGGACAAGAAATTTTTTTTCGGATAGATGACTAGATACATCACACATGTAGTTTTTACTGCACTTTGAAGATTATTTAAAACCATACAATTGAGGCATTTAAGAACGAACTACTGCATAAAACGTAGGTATTGTAGCTAATGCAGAGGGGAAAGAAAAACAAATTAATGAGACTGAAACTCTGTTCTTGATTTCTTGCGCAAGGAACAGCGAGTAAGGTTCTTCAAACTATTTTTGTTAGCCTGCCTTGCTTTTGAAGTTCCACATCTTGCATTTCCTTCCGCTTATCTACTTGCTAAAACAAATAACATATGAAGAAAACAAAACAGGTTTGCTCTAAAGATTTGCATATCTCGTAAAAATCAACTATTAACTCAACAAACTAATAAAATACACAAGAGGAGAAAAACTTTAACAGTTAGTACAAGAAAAATTAGAATATTTTGCACGCTTGGAGCAAAATAAAGAGAAAAATTCAAACAGAACAAAACAAATAAAAAAACAGAGAATGGTGCTAACACTAATAAAATTTGTTTAATTTCGAAAATAGGATACGTTTAAACAGAACAATCAAGTTTTAACAAATAAAGCTTTTTACTTCAGCGCAAGAAGAAATTGATTTTTTTCTTTTTTTGAAGGAGGGTGGGTTGAATTTTTATTTTTTTAAGGATAAGGTGGGGAAATTTTTGTCACAAGGCATGACATAATAAAACGAAGACAAGGGAAAGATTTATCTCAAGAATGTGGTAACGAGTAAAATGAAGACAAGGAGGGGAAGATCTATCCCAATTTTATGGTAACCATTAAATTATCTCTGCCACCTTTTTGTGAGAAGCTGATGAATGTTAAAAATATCAAATCTCGAATTTATTGGATTATTTTTACTCATTAGTTTACTTCATAATTCAAAAAGTACAGATATTTTAAAATCATTTAAGTTTGCATGAGGTGGCAAAGGAAAAGGTATGTGATTTCGAAAGACAAAAGTTGGGCTGAAAACAAAAGTATAAACAAAAAAAAAACAGCATTGCTTGACAGGTGAACCTCTCTTACTATCTCACAGATGGGAAATAACGATAAGATTTTTACAAATAAATCCTCAAAATTAAATAAATAATAACAATGCGCTATTTACATATTACCCGTTTAATTAAATTATGAAATAAATAACAAATTCACGCTAAACAACTACTAGCAAATTTGAAAAACTAGTAAGTATAAATGAGGCTTTTATAAAATTAGCAACCTATTATTTAAAATCATTTTTTTTTCATTATTTACTTTTTATTAACTAACTTTTCAAAGCTCTTAAAAAAATAATTACGTGAAAAGAAACGAACAAAATGGTAGCATAGTTAACCAGTTTGATGAAGACAGAGCTATAATTGAGGTTTGCTGCGCAGCTCCTTCTCCTGCGACAAACCTTTAACCTAGGTTTGTGGTAGCAGCCAATGAGGGCGAACGCAAGACGCGACAAGACAATGAGGAAACAACTTCGAATATTCCATTTATCGGACAAAAAAGAATCAACTTTTGACACAAATAAGCACAAAAGAGTGTATCAAATCCAATTATTTAATGATCATGCGAAATGTGTGCACTAACGGACAGTTGATTAGTGTTAATGGAGGAATTTGGATACAATTTAGTGATTTACCGGATATTGGAGTTTCTGAATATTTTATAAACGAACTGTATACTTTTTTTTTCTTTCTTGAGAAATCGTCGCAAATACCTAAAGTGTGATAAGTTTATAAATCACTTGAATTCATAGGCATTTGCTGTTCTTCAGGCAGATTTTACGCAGGGAAGGTAACGCGACAGAAATATCTCTCATTCCTAGCACCTGTCTCATCAATGTCTAATTCACGATTAAAAAGCGCACAGCTGAGTATGCATCTTTTTGTATGAAAAATTAAAAAAATATAGTTTAATTTTATTTTTAGTGTTTTACGCTTTCAAAGCGCAGTTTAGGCGTCTATGCGAAGATGGAGACGTTCAGTGGTGCTAATGGCTCCAAACTCACAGATTGTACGTCAAATGACAGAGACAACTGGAATGCTTGATACTTGGAAAATTCGGTCACTCAATTTTATAGTCGAAATATACGTGGAGTAATTGTTGAAACGAATGAAATTATGATAAAATCAGATTCGATACAAAATGAATATCCATGGTGAATTTAGGATGGGCAACGTAGATATATGTTGAATGCTTCGCGGTACGGTCCTATGACGTCATCGCCTGACAGTAATACA
This sequence comes from Bemisia tabaci, assembly GCF_918797505.1. NCBI lineage: Eukaryota > Metazoa > Arthropoda > Insecta > Hemiptera > Aleyrodidae > Bemisia > Bemisia tabaci. Next base: position 37,175,343 of record NC_092798.1, read on the forward strand.
CTCATTTTTGTGCTACAATTTGAGTAATTATTGTCCGTTGTAAGAGAGCTGATTTGGCGGTGACGTCACTGATTCATACAGTATTTTTACGCAAAGCAGAATCTCAACATCTTCTGATGAAAAAAAACAATTTGTTCTCAAATAAATTGTATTTAAGCAGCTGTGATGTAATTTAATGTGACCTAAGATATTGTAAGTTTGCTGACCATGATCTTTCACACCACTGATAGTGTAACTCCAATGCACTTTAGCATGACTGAGTAAACTGCGCGAGAGTGGCAATTATTTGGCAGTTCCGTTTACAGGAAAGTTGTTAGGACGTTTGCTCGAGCCGACTTATTGTCAATGAATATTAACAAGGAACACAATTTAGGGTCGAAATCTTGTTACAAATTTGGCAACGCTCGATTAATGTAACGCAGACTTATCATGAAGATTCACACTGGCAATTTACATTCTTCGGCGAAGTATTAGTATGAAAACGGTCGAAAAGTACACGGAAAATCAATAATGATTTACGTGAGATGGTATACAGGCATTCAAATTGTACTCTACGGAAAGGAGCCAGTTTTAAGTTTGCATTAATCCACAAAAACAATCGTTCTTTAAGTGTCCTGCTGGGCAATTGAGGTACCTAGTCGGGTGAGCCTGGAAGGTTATTGCAACAAATTTTGTCAGCGAGCAACACGCCCTACAACCCTTTTTATTATCCCTGGCTGTCAGGCCGGTAACCTAGAGCCCGATGTGGATAATCTCCGACGACTTTTCGGACTGAATGAACTGGAATCATCCTACCTACATTCCACGTTGTGTAGTATTTTCACATGTTTTATTTTTTTACTGAAAACTGAGCAACGTAACACCTTGAAGCTTTTCGCAAATTTCCTCCTATTTGAGAATATATTTACACTATTTTAAGTCAGAATATTGCTCGGTTTTCTTGTAAAAATATAGAACACAAGAGGAAAAGTAGACAACGTAAGATATAGTTAGCCCGATTCTAGTTGAATCCTGCCGATTCAGCAACTGGTTTATGCAAGTCTAATTTGTGCCAGCACTGAGTTACTGAGGATGTCGTAATAAGGGCCATAACGTAGAACTGGATTCACCATCGCTTTTGACGCTTCCTTGCAGTAGCGTGGCATGCTTTGCGATGTTTCGAATGTTACGCCATTCAATCCTGTGAAAAAAGATCGATTATTAGGGCGTTCACAACGAACATTCTTTTTGTTTTTAGTTTGATTGACCAATTTACTGGACCCATTTTGGTTAGAGAAGTCGTCAAAAACGAAAACAAACACAGTTCAAAGAGCCCATTCATGTTTTTCACGTGGCTTCCTTATGTGTGAGGCAATTGGGGAAAATGAGTCTTAACTTTCTCTCCGGTGAAGGTTGGTGATACAGGCACTTGAGAACTCCACTGAGCTGAGTATTAAAAACGGTTAAGGAATTTAATGCATAGTTTGACAGAAAACCACGGCATTTTCGGGCAGTCAACTTAGAGTGTTGGACATAACAATCTTTGAATCATAGTATCCTTCACCGAGATCGTCCGTAGATGATCAAAAATAGGGTAAGGCTCGTTTAACCAAATCGTCTGACAAATGGAAGGAACCTGAAGCCTTGAGACGTATTTTTTAGGACCATATATTTTTGGAACGCTCTTATCTTTCGTCGAGGTTGACGCGGGAAATTCAAATACTCGTGCTATTCAACTACGCTGAAATATGTTCACGTGGCCTCTTGATTTCAATTTTCTCTTTCCGGGAGCCAAAAATCTTCATGGTAAGCAAATTTTGATAAACATATGTGGAGAATTAGACTATTCTGAGAGACGCTCCATACGCACGCGTAGAAAATCAGATTATCGCTGCAAAAAGATGCTCATCACCTTTCAGAATGCTTGCAAGAGAGTCGGAAAAAGAGATCTTCAGATAAAAGGATAAGAGACACATCCTTACTATGTATGACCAATGCTTGCCGCTAAGGTGACTTCGAAGTACAAGAAATTTTCGGAATTTCCTACCAAATTTTTGGTTGTTTTTCAAGATAAAGGAGGCGGAGTCTATTTTTACGAGCAGTGAAAAGAAGTTATAGGTCAAATCGTATCACTTTATCTGAAATCCTCTTTTTCCAAATTTCGTCATAAATCATGTTCGGACAGCAGATTTAGTTCCCACCATCAATCATTCTTCACTGGAAAAGAAAGATTTGATTCAAGCAAAATGTTTTTCAATTTGCCACCAAGAAATTGAATCTCTTGAATTGAACAGATAAGATGCTTATCAAAAAAAAGCGCTTGCATCCAGCAGAAATCTGCTCGATTCAAGCAATTTCATGTTAGAGTCAAAAGGAAACCTTCTTGATAGCAAAGATCCTGACGAACAAAGGGCCTTCACTTTCTTGCAAAAACTCCGAGATTGTGTCCACATGTAGCTTTAACAATACCTTATGATGATATTTTTAGCTTGAGTTCAAAGCTCATTCTGGCAAAGTTTCAATTTTTGACCATTAAAAAATGCAAATATTTCGAAGTTTCCGAGTTGAAAAGAAAACTTCAGTCGCTCCCTTTTTATTCTCTGAAGCACAGTTTTATTATCAATGTTAACCTGCCTCAGAAAGTAAGAAAGAAAAAACAACTAAAGTTGTTTTTTCAACAATCAAGAACTTCAAAATAATAGTATTTTTCAATGGTCAAAATGTAAACTTAGCAACGTCGTATTACTAAAACGAGTTTTGAACTCCTCCTAAAACTCTCACTGGAGAATTTCCTCTTGATAAGGTATCGTTCGAGCCAACTTTGATCGAAGTCACTACGTTCCCCCGAAAAGAGGCACTTTTCGACAGGCTTTCCAAACAGTGGCGATTTTTTAAAGTTGGCATTACTCTTTTTCCTCCATTTAAATGTATATAAAACAATCGATTCGTATCTAAGCACATTGCCTCACCTAAAATCGATATTTTCAATGTATTAAATGGAGGGAGAACAGTGTTGCTAACTTTCAAGGAGCGCCACTGCCTTTACGTCAGTTTTCCTTCTCAGTGTTCCGTACCCTGGAAAAAAAAAACATTGGATCTAGAGTCCAGACTCTTAAAAACATCGACAAGAAAAAATACTCTTGATTCAATCGGATTTTTGCTCAAACTAAGAACCAAGCCTTTCAATTTGAGCGGATTTCCTTTTGATTAACGCAAAAATCTGATTGAATCAAGAGTCATTTTTTCTTGTCAATGTTTTCAAGAGTCTGGACTCTAGATCCAATGCGTTTTTTTTTTTTTTCCAGTGTATGTGATGACTGAATAAACGAGCCAATAATTTGAATTTCCCGCGCCGAGTGACGTGAGCGTTGGAAGCATTTGTGATCCGTGGAAGAAGCACGTCTTAGTTTGAGCAAGAGGGATTCGACAACCGGGAGGTCCTTAGTTGACGATAATATGCGGGGCGGACATGAGGACCGCGATGGTGGCGATGACGGTGAAGAGGGTGAAGATGATGAGGCAGAGCCGGTCGACGACCATGGCGGCGAACTTCCAGTCGTTGGTGACGGCGGCGTCCTCCTCCTCCTTGCGGATCTTCTCGGTGATGACGCGGAGCTCCTTGAGGATGAGCGCGAGCTCCCGGTGGGGCCCGAGGCAGGAGGCGGAGGTGGCGTGGAGGAGGGTCCCCGTGTGCCCGTCCTCGTGAGGGTGTCCGCCGACGCCGACGCCGTGCCGGGGCAGGTACCCGTGCGGGGCCGGCGGCGGGATCGGGGCGTGGCGGAAGTCGTCGTCGATGTCCAGGACGTTGGCCAGCAGCGACTTGGAGGAGCGCTCCTTGAGCTCCAGCTCGCGGAGCTGGAGCTTCCGGGCCGACTCCCCGGAGCCGGAGACCGGCGTCTCCGGCTCCGGCCGCGACATCCGCAGGATGCACGGGAACCACTTCAGGAACAGTAGTTTGATCTGCAACAGGAAACGCCCACCGTCAAATCTCAAGACTGAAGACACCCTCGAAAAACACCTGGATCGCATTTACCAAAGAGTAGAGTCCCTTTATACTGAGAGTCAAGACAACACCCCCTCATGGAGTCGCAAACGGGAATAAAGATTACAGAAATTGAAAGTTTTTCGTAATCTTTGATCGGCCCATTCTCAAACTCCTTTCTCCGTTCCTTCTCTCATTCCGTTTGTTCCTTGCCGAACCCGCAATTCCCTGGTCCATTCCAGATTATAATCTTTGCAATCGGTGAAAATGTAATCTTTATTCCCGTTTGTGACACTGTGAAGGCCTAAAATACGGGAACCAATCAGAAATGGATTCACATTGTCTTGACTCTCAGTGTAAAGGGACTCTACCAAAAAGGAACCAGCGAAATTGCAGTGTTTTCAAAATCGTGCCCTTTCTCCATTTCTTTTAAAAAATACTTAGTATATGTGTAGTATTAAAATTTACACAGTTATTTTCCTTCACAATTAATAATTTTTTGGTGCAAAGCCAAAACTACTCGCTATTCCAGGAGGCTTCTTGGATAATAATTATGAAGGAGCGACATTGTTACAACACTGTAATCGCGCCGGTTCCTTTTTGCTAAATGTGACCCACTTGGTTCTACATGGATCGCATTTAGCAAAAAGGAATCAGCGCGATTACAGTGTTGTAAAAATGTTGCTCCTTTACAATAATCTAAACAGCCTCCTAGAATAGCGAATAGTTTTGGCTTTCCACCAAATAATAGTTAATTTTAAAGTAACATAATTTTGCAAATTTTTAAGTATTTTTAAAACACACATTATATATTCCGTCCAATACATATTTATTTTCATCAATTTGAATGAGAACAATCCATGCAGAGTGTGCAAAAATTTCAAAATCATGAGTTGAAAAACGCTGACTCCGCGAGTTTCATTATAAGAAGCCTAACACCGAGCGGAGCGGCGCTGGCGTGCTGCCGGTGCGAGACGCGCACTGGCGCCTACAAACCTAACGGGATACTTCACGCATTGCGCAATGCTTGAAGTATCCCAGTTAGGTTTGTAGGCGCTAATGCGCGTTGCTTGCTGACCGGCTGGCCGCAGCCGGCTTTTGTCTTTCAATCGCGGCGAATAATCGCCGTGTGTGTCTGGGCCTTCATATGGATTAAAATATGATTAAGGGAGATTTAGAGAAACCTTGAACACAGAATCATAAAACGGACTATGTTTACGAATCTCGGGAAAAAATTAGGATTATGACTCTGGAAATGGAACCTCGCAAGGGATTTACAATAATTTGCCACTGCAAAAAGTATAAAATACGGGAGACAAAACGAACTGCCTATAAGGTAGGTGCAAAAATTACTCCGGTTTTGCATTTTTAGAAGTGATAAATCATTGTAATACATTGCAAGGGAACATACTGCAAAACGTTACTTGAGCTTTGCAGAAATGGAGATGTTGCATGTGTGAGGAATTTGCGATTTGACCATTGATTCTTACGTAAAAGTTTGCGAGAAACACGATGGTGCCACTGGTTTTCTCTGAAATCAACTCCCAAGCGCAAAAAAGCTCTCAAGTTGAGGCCAAAATGGAGGGGATATCCCACGCTATCCTGAGAGTCCACCTCTACATCAAGACAAACTCTCCATGCGAAAATAGGGAGCAAATACATTAGCAGGGATGCCAGGTTTTCAGTTTTCGAGTCTCCAAACAAAGTGGCAGCCCTGTCAATGTATTTGCTTCCTATCTTCGCATGGAGAGTTTGTCTTGATGTAAAAGTGGACTCTCAGAATGGCGTGGGATTTCCCCTCCATTTTGGCCTCAACTTGAGAGCTTTTTTTGAGCTTGGGAGTTGATTTCATAGAACACCAGTGGCACCATCGTGTTTCTCGCGAACTTTTGCATAAGAATCAACAGTCAAATCGCAAAGTCCTCACCCATCCATTGTCCTCTTTATGATGATTTGTAGAGGAACTCCTTAAACCTCCCTCAATCATAATGTAAACCTCGTAAGGGAAGGGGCTATTGTGAGACGACTTTGAATGAGACCCATAAAAAAGTACAGAAGGTAGTGACAACGTGGCAAGCCCGACGCCTTCATATCTAGTCGTGATGTAGAAGTATGCATGAGGTTTTAGCAAGGAACAGAAATCGCTTCTCGCTAACTTCAAGTGCGATCTCACATCAACCTGAGAGCGCCTTCAATTTCGAACGATACCCTACGGTTTGCCATCGAGTTAGTTAAGTTGCCTATACGGCCCGAACCCAACTAAGGGCACTGTCTGCAGATATTATAGACAAACGCCCAAATGTTCAGACTGGCGTAGCACGGCAGTATATTCTTAACGTACAACACTAGCTAAGAAGTAATGAAAAACAAAGGAATTTTAGTCAGAAATGGGAGTGGACGATGCCTGCCACCTTATAAAACCGTATGGAGAAAATGACGTTTCAGCGATGATAAAATCGGTTGGGATTACTGCGGATGAAAAAACAGAAATTTCCGCATTGAAAACTGTTGAGCGATACTGTTGATCACTTTTCCGTAGAAATAAAGCTGCGAATAAAAATCAAATAGTGGCGGTTGCGAGTTTATTCTTTGCATTTCAAAGACTCCGATTCAATTTGGAAATCATGTTGGATTCATACTGGTAAAAGTAGGTATACAGGTTACTAGGCAAAATATGATTGAAGCACTACATAACGCTTTTTCTCTTCGTGATGTAATTGAACGAAAACAACGAAACACACAACGGAAAATCTAGAAGACAACTTATAAACAAGATACGGGTGATTATTTGTATGATCCAACTTTAATTTAATCTGTGTTAAAAATATTTGCATTTAAAAGTTGACCTCTAAACCTCCTGTCGTGCGACTCGTTTTCTACGTAATATTTTGGCATATTAATAAATGTGACGTTATCAGCAAATACCTTCTCTAGTCGCCCATTGTTAAGTACAGCGAAAAGAGAGGTTGAGTATTGAGGAGGTGCTGATGACGATTGATTCGGGGGAAGGTTATGCATAGACCGTGAGAATACATTATTAACTATTATCTGACTATTTATCGAAATCTCCAATCTTTCTCGGTCGAGGAACATTTTTCCAATAAGTCCGTCGAATCTCTCCAGAACCCGAGCCCTGGACACGGATTTAATTGCGAAAGTTTCGCTCGACATATTTTATCAGAATCTTTCCCGCTCCTTTCTCGAGGACGCCAGGGCGGAGGATGATAGTGGCGCAGCTTGAAAAACTTTCGCAGTTATCCTGCGAAGAGATTCCAATATTATTTCCTCAAGAATGTTTTCACTTTAAATGAGTTTGCGGATGTTAACTTGGCCGGGGAAAAAATTGAACGGGAGCAGTTGTAGCAGGATTGCGGTCCGAACTTTAAATGACGGTTTATTGGTGTTTAGACGCTTTTAACAAAACTAATGGAACTTGAAGTGGAACAGGAAAAGTTTCGGGTCGATGGCTCGGTCGAAGGAGGAAGGAAAACCAAAACAAAAGAGGGCTTCCGGCAACTTCCGCCGAGAGAGTTGTGAGCCCCCAAATCGAAAGTAACGGGGAAGACGCATTATGCCTCATAGCTGAAGGGTGGCTTGATCGGCACGTGTCCTTGCAAACAACCTCCAGGAACTCCAAATTTTCTCAGAATGAAATAAACAAAATAACTTGTGACTTCTGCCGAATGCCCCTGCTCTCATTATTTAGTTCAATCGCAGAAACAGTCCATTAGCTTACAGTAAACCCTTTTTGATCGGCCACTTCTTCACTGTTAAAAATGGACCGCGCTGGAGGCAGACATGAACCAAGCCACATCTGCTACCGCCAAGTTTAATCCGGCAATTTCATTTGTTACGTGAAAATGGTTGAGCGGATTTTTGTGCAAATTTCAGTGAATTTTCGGCATGAAATGGAACAATTTCCTTTACACTTTCAAAGGAATCCATACAAACGTTCTCTTGTTAAAAATTAAATTGCCCCGTTGAATTTGACAATGGCTGATGTGGCTTGGTTCCTTTCCGCTAAAGCGCGGTCCCAATCAAACTCCTCTGAACGAACCGGTGTGTTTGTGTATTTGGTGGGTTATTTTGTGTGTTATACCATAGCTTTTCAAAGTGGATATTCAGCTTTTACGTGATGAATTCTGGGTAAAATTGATATATCGTCGCTCCTCTGACGTAAGGGTGTATCTCAATTTTCACGTGAGCCCTGCTTTACATACCGATCCATGCTCTCTGGGGCTCATGTAAAAATCGAGATACGCCCTTACGTCAGAGGAGCAACGATATATCGATGATAAAACTCCCAAATCAAGTATCTCCCTTTGCGAGGCAGCAGACTCCTTGTCAAACTCGTACTTTATTTTGAAAAGGACAACTACTCTAAGTCAATTCATAAAAACTTCCGTGATTTTCCTTCTCTGCGCGAAGCAAACTCTAAGAAAACTTCAAGGAGTAATGTTGATTTGTACTTCTGTAAAAAAATAAAACAAGAGCGGATATTTTTAACACCGCAAACGAAATGCGTGGGTTGGGAGTTTTACCGACAATATACCAAATTTTGCCAATTTTAGTGGGTTATTTTGGGAAAATCGACATTTTAACTGTAAATAAATCATTAAGTTCGTACCGAAAATCATCCTCCTTGAATCTTAAAAAAATAATACGTATCTAATTATGTAAATCGATGCATTGAAATCGGTTCCAAAATAAATAGAGTACTTTGACTTCATTTTAAGACTTTTAAATAGATTTTGGTGTAGATGAGACATGTCTTTCACCTATCGGTCGACACCAACATTTTTCATGTGACTTTTCCGCGGGTTTAAGCGGTTTCGTAGGAGTTTGCAGCATCCTGTGCGCAACATTTTTGCGAGGACATAGCACTGTTCGACTAAAACTCTAAACCTATCTATATAACATAGAGAACCTGGGTCTAATATCCTCCAAATCCTCACCAAGAAGAAGGAGGTTTTCCAGCATCGTAGTTGTTAAAAAAAAGACAGCTCTCTACTCTCAAATGCTCATTTTTTCCACCTGCAGTACTTTTCCATCAGTTTATATCATATTTACGTACTGAGGTGTACAAAAAGTGACAGATGGGGTAAAATAAGCACTTTAGAGTTGTCACACACTTTTTCAGCGACCCGAATGTTGCATTAGCACCTTATTCCAGGTGCTGCAAAAAAAATACGGAAAATTTGACTTCGATATCATATTTTTTTACAAATACAAAAAAAAGTGTTAGGTCTGTGTGTCTCTGTAAAAACCATTGGTGACAAAACTCTGCTAAAAAACGTGTACTCTTTCGTTTCATAATACTTTGGGACAAAAGTGCTAATGGCACGTGAGTCATACTACTCAGTTTAAAACTTTTCCTTATGACGAACTTCGCGAAAAACCTCGGACGATTCCGCTCTCCACGCATAGGGGAACAAGTACGGAAGAGTTGACTTAGAACCTCATATCGATGGCTGAGGAACAGTACCGCTTAACTGGAAATTTAGTGGAAAGAGAGTCAGCGACTTTGCTGTATTTTACAGTATAAAATATACGCAACCCGATGTATTCGGTTTTTTTTTTTCAATTCTGCATGGAAGCGTTGCGTTGTAGAGACGCTTTAAAGTATTAAAGAAATTGCAAACCTGACGTCAAAATTACAAAAATGGCGACAATCTTTCTTCATCCTATAAAATTGTCAGTTTGCAGATCGGCAGTATTGTTCCTCAGCCATCAACATTTATGAGAAAACCAAAAACATTTTCACTGTGTGTCTCAGTAAAAACCTTTCGCGACAACTTAAAATCCTCCCTAAAAACTTGCACTGTTTCGTTTCATTGTATGTAGTTTGGAAAAGGCGAGCTAATGGCACGTGTGTCAATACCTCCACGCTGATTAAAACTTTCTTCGGCGAAGAACTTCCCGAAAAACCTTAGACTATTCCGGTTCACACACTCGAAGAGACGAGAACAAATGATAGGGGCACCGACGGTAGCTTACATTGCCATGCTGAGGAAAAACGCCGTATGAGCATCCGAATGTTGCCAAATTTCTTATCGGAAAATATGTATCTCTAGAGACAGTTATGAACATTTTTCCTTGAAATTTTCAAACCTTTTAAGATCAAATTACGAACAAAATTTTTCGAAAAAATCAAAGGGAAACTCTCACAAATTTTTCCAAAACACCGGAAAAAAAAACACATTGGATCTAGAGTCCAGACTCTTGAAAACATTGACAAGAAAAATACTCTTGATTCAATCAGATTTAAGCTTAAATCAAAAGGAAATCCGCTCAAATTAAGAGGCTTGGTTCTTGATTTAAGCAAAATTCCGATTGATTCAAGAGTATTTTTTCTTGTCGATGTTTTTAAGAGTCTGGACTCTAGATCAAATGTGTTTTTTTTTTTTTAGTGAATTTCGCGATTTGTCATTGGAAGTTTGGCAACGTCTGAAGGCTCATACGACGTTTATCCTGGCAGAACAGGGAGAAACTAACGCGGGGGTGGCTGATATTCATTAAGTCAAAAGTGTGTTGGATTCACTCCCACCTTCCCTTTGTATCGTCGTGTATATAAATGGGAGCATATCTCGAATCAAAGTAGACAAGCAGAAAATCCGGGCTCGGGGGAGATAAGCGACATTAGAGGCGGAGGAAGTAATAGAGGAGGCGGAGTCGCCTCGTATGGGGTAGAAAATTCAAAACTGCAATTCCGCGCGACTCACAGTGGATCGAGTCGATCAGAGAGGTCGGACAGAAAATTTCAAACTAAAACTGCAAATTTTGATGTTTGAAGGTGATTCGATGGACGCCATATTTTGTGTCAGAACGGCATGTGATATATCGAATCAATCGGTTCCATTTTTTTAGCTACTCGTCATTTTTCTCCAATTTTAAGATCGCAATGGAGCACTAGACAAGGTACGAATTTCAGCATTCTGATACATGTTTCCTAACCAAAATTTCACGTAAAACACGATACGCACAACGAAAATTATCGAAATTAACTCCTTACAAAGATATTTCATGATTCTTGATGCGTGAATTGAAACCACCCTCTCATGAAAACTCAATGCTCTACGTGATTCACATCGCGCGCTAAACGTTATCATAAACGTCTCAGCGATATAAAAATCTGGCAACCTCAGTCTTGACGCTTTGGCTCAGCTATAGCAAATTGCTTTTAGTTTGAATAACACATGGTGGGAAATGAACATTGCTTGATTGAGAAGCTTGCTGAAACCACTGTAGTGCGCGATTTGACTCACGTAGAGCTTTGAGCACGGGCTTGTGAGCGGCCAGTTCAAATTCCTCGTATTAACGGATGTGAAATAAAAACTTTAGTATCTTCGCTAAGAGTTGGTTTCAGTAACTTTAGTTACACGAATCGTGTTCTAAGTGAAATTTTGGTTCAGAAACATGTATTAGAATGCTAAAATTCGTACCCTGTCTAGTGGTCCATTCTGTCGTCAGGAGACTTGAGCACTCACTTACCAATTTTAACAAAGAAATTCAACGTAATAAAGGCGTGGTTTTTTTAGAGAGAAAACATAGCATTCGATACTGATATCGAAACTGCACTCGAATGCGATATTTTCTCTCTGAAAAAACCACGCCTTTATTACGTTGAATTTCTTTGTTAAAATCGGTAAATGAGTGCTTTAGTCTCCTGACAACAGAATTGCGATTTCAAAATTGGAGAAGAATGACGAGTACCTGAAAAAATGGAACCAATTGATGCGATATATCGCATGCCGTACTGACACAAAATACGGCGTCCATCGAATCACCTTAATCTGTCACATTTTACATTTTAAGGGGTGCTACTAGAAGAACATTTCGCGAGAAAACCAATGGACGCACTCTTAAGACCTCGAAGTTTTGTACGAACGGAGTTATAAAGTTTCTAAATTTTGTCCGACCTCTCTCATCGACTCGATCCGCTGTGCGACTCCGGGAGCCGGAGCCGTGGCTTTTTGTCGACCGAGAAGAATTAAAATGGAGCGAAAACTTCGCGTTGCTTCAACTCCGAAACGGAAATTGCTTCGACGTAATAGTTCCTCACCTCAATAGTCATACGGTCTCGGCTACGAGCTCTTGCCATGTCGTCGCTTCCCCGACCGAGGAACGTAACTCAACGACAAACGTTGCAAAATTTACTCTTGCAATGGGTTAGCTTACTGATTATTGGTATTTATCGACGAAGAAAACAAGAGAAAATGTAGCGATCACTGGGGAAAAAAAACACATTGGATCTAGAGTCCAGACTCTTAAAAACATCGACAAGAAAAAATACTCTTGATTCAATCAGATTTAAGCTTAAATCAAGAACCAAGCCTCTTAATTTGAGCGGATTTCCTTTTGATTTAAGCTTAAATCTGATTGAATCAAGAGTATTTTTTCTTGTCGATGTTTTCAAGAGTCTGGACCCTAGATCCAATGTGTTTTTTTTTCCAGTGATCCTATGGTGGGAGCACGTGATTCCAATGGAAAAAGAGGGTGAGTATTAAACTAGCTGATGTCAATCCTTGAGAGATTCTATACAGTTAGACCATTATTTTCTCCTTTCGTATATAGGAACCGCGCATTTTAACTTATACGATTGTTGGATTAACGCATTTTGCGTGTTATCAATGGATAAAATTAATAATAAAGAGAAACAAGTTGGATTTTGCAATCGCTAGCGATAGCAATATTCGTCATGGGAACGTTAGCTTCTGGGATATGAAAATGTTAAGGTACAGTTCGTTTGTAGTATCTTCTGAATTGAAGGGGCTATGTAATTTTGTGTTGACATCTCTTTTTTAACATTTTTAATTATTTTCTTTGCATACAAGAAAGCTGTTATGTACCAATTATTTATTTTCGTTGGATTATATATGGTTTTCGGAAGTTAACGCATTTAAGTTTCAGGTTCGCTTTTTCGGCGTAAAGTGTACATAAGGTGTCCCAAAAGCACCGGGACTTGTTCTGTAACTTCGAAAGTAAGATAGATACAGACATGATCTTGATTTCATTTTAAAGATCAACTCAATACCTATCGATTAAAACCAAGATCAGCTCAATCGGATAAAAATTGACCGAGTTATGGCAATTTGAAATCAGCGAGGAAAGTTTACGCCTACGGTTTTTAAGGAAGATTCTTCATCGCCGTAAATCGAAAAGTCGGCCGATAAAGTGATGCTTATTGTGTTTTTTTATTTTCGAGGTGTCATTTATCAACATTTTGTACCATCAAACACAACAGTTGACAGTGCGTATTATTGCAAAGTACTAAAGGAGTTGAGAATGCACATTTCCCGGAAACGGTCGGACTTGAAAGCTTCGTGGATACTCCATCAAGACAATGCGCGGCCTCACACATCGAGCTTAACACGTGAATTTATGAGTAAAAATGGAGTTGAAACAATCCCTCATCCCCCTTATAGCCCTGACTTGGCTCCATGTGATTTTTGGATGTTTCCTGCGCTTAAAAAGGAGCTTCGCGGACGAAGATTCGTATCGAAGACAAAAATCCAGAATGCAATTCAAAACTTCTTCAACTCCATCCCAGAGGAAGAATTCAGGAAAACAATGTTGGATAAGTGGCAAGAGCGCATGAAAAAGTGCATCCGGTTTGATGGACGGTACTTTGAAAAGCAAAAGGAAGTTATGGAAGATTCGGAGGAAAGTGGATACGAATATTAACTTTTTGAATCCTGGTAAGCGAAAAATCTTCCTAAAAACCGTAGGGGTAAACTTTCCTCACTAATTTCAAATTGTCATAACTCGGTCAATTTTTATTCGATTGAGCTGATCTTGGTTTTAATCGATAGGTATTGAGTTGATCTTTAAAATGAGACCAAAATCATGTCTGCATCTATCTTACTTTTGAAGTTACAGAACCAGTCCCGGTACTTTTGGGACACCCTACGTATGATATTTTTACTCTACACATATGCCCAAATACGCATCATAAGGGACCTATGTGCTTCCTAAGTTGCCAAGTATTAATTATTGTTAGATTATTGGTCTAAAACATTCAATACAACCAGTAAAAATTAGCTGTCCCCTACGAGATTCGAACCCCCGCTCGCACAAAAAGTGACGCTCTCCCAGAGTCAGAACGGTGGCTGTAGTTAACTGAGCTATCTCGCCGATCGGAGATGGGAGGAGAAAATGAGAACAGTTAAGTGATCTCGGACGCTGAGCGGGGCTTCACAAAAGACGTCCTTGAGATTTCAACGGTTCGGCCACTGGCGTGATAAGAGACAAATGGATCAAGCGCATTACTCTGTGAGACATTGTTTACCTATGCGGTCATGTGTCACAAGGTTCATCTCAGTATGCATTTGCGATCGCGGCAGTAAGCTGAGGCAATATTTCTGTATTCATGGATTAAATCCATCAATCGAGTTCTGATTTTGGCTCATATATCCGTAACGGGTCCTCCAGAGCAATTTTCCACCTTGTACGATGGTTATTATTTCTTTACATCTATGTTTAAAATTTGAGGTGGGATAATGGCGGCTTCTCAAGAGCAACGAGGTAGGCGATCTTTTGCACCAACGAACAGAAAACTGATGGCGAAAAATAGCCAATGAAAACCTCCCAAAAAAAAGAATTTGCCTAAAAACGGAACTTCGTGGTTCTGCGCAGATTTACCAGTCAGACACGACATCTCAAGGTGGAAAAAAACTCGCTGAAAGCGAATTTTAGAAATCAACACAACTTGACGTAGAGACATGATTGGCTAAAAAATACAACGGTTTTTGATACATCGGAAAATCAACCAAAAATCGGAGACTGGGCGAAACGCTCAAGGTCGCAGAGGTATAGGGAATCCCATTGCGAAAGCAACGGAACGATTGTAATATCATGGGGAACTCCGTTCCCATGACAAATAAAATCTTGCTAAATAGACCAATAGACTTAAGTGAGCAGGGACGCATAAGTTTTAGAAAATTTTATAAAATGAAATCCCCGAATGAAATGTTTTTTGATAGAATCAGACGACCATGAATCACCTGAACATGGAGACATTGTCATCATGACAGAGCCAAAAGCCGCAACCTTCATTTCGCGATGTTTACGTTTCCATCCCTAAAACTGCCGGGGAATATAGGACATGACGCTGTTTTTCGGACTTCATGCGCACTTGTCTGGTGTTGGTGACACCTAGCTCATAATGTGGCAGTTTTGCCTGTGTACTCAGGATAAAATTCCACGTCTGACAAAATTTTCAATTTTTTGACCTTTAGCCCGATATTAACGATCCAATCTCAAATAATGAACACGCACTGGGAAAAGAAAAAAAAACACACATTGGATCTAGAGTCCAGACTCTTGAAAACATTGACAAGAAAAAATACTCTTTATTCAATCGGATTTTCGCTTGAATCAAAACGAAATCAGCTTAAATTAAGAGGCTTGGTTCTTGATTTTAGCTAGATTCTGATTGAATCAAAAGTTCTTTTTCTTGTCGATGTTTTTAAGAGTCTGGACTCTAGATCCAATGTAATTTTTTTCCCAGTGAGGTTCAGAAAATATGAAGGAAAAAAATATCATGGGTTAAACTCCAAAGTTCCTTGTCGAATTCTCGGTTATTTGCTCCAAGTTGCACACTCAGATTCTAAAGTTATACGAAGGACTAGGAAGCTAGGCCCTCGACTGCTACGCGGTCCAACCTTCTACCATCAGAAAGGTGTCTTTGGCATGCTTCGCGGGCCCCCAAGAGTTTACGTGAATAGAACGGGCTCATGTAAAGGCTTATTTCTTTCCGATAACCGTAATTTCATAATACTATACAACGATATATTACTCAATGTCAATATAGAGATAAAAAGAGAGTCAAGCTTTCGTTGATGATTTTGAAAATGTATCCAGCACAAAAAACAATTTTTGAAAGTTTATTTTGCATCGATGGTCAGAACACACACACGCGAAGTTTTTTATTCCATTTCATTTTTGTTGGAGTATATCCTCGGCCTCTGCAATGATGTGGATAAGCCTTTGAAGCGAGTTGAAAAGACATTTCCGAGAACCTCTGATTTCTGCTTCGCGCAATCCATCAACTCCCCTGACTGATTTCCGCGAAAACACGACCTAAGCAGCCCTTGCGGTCGGGGGAGTGTTGAGATGATGGAGCGCGCACAAAGCGTCTTAACGACCAACTCGATGAGTGACGCTAAGATCAAGGTGACTGAACCACTCGCGTCGAAATACGAGATTAGTGCCGTGCTAAAGAAAAACGCCGTATGAACATTCAAGTGTTGCCAAATTTCCTCGGATAAAACATGTATTTTCGAGGAAAGTCAAGCGTATTTTTCCTTGACATTTTCAGATATTTTAGATCAAATTACGAAAATCCCATATTTTTATATCTGAACTGGAAAACCTTATGATTTGCCTCAGCTAAAGGATCTCATATTTTTCCTGTGCATGATAACTTCGCCTCGGCACTGGTTTGCCGTAGCGCTTCGAGCAACTATTTCGCCACGGAGGTGTTGCACAGTATCATATGAGATTGAAGGCACCCCAACGTGTCATGATTGATGGCATCTTTCAAAAGCACGAAGTTCCCTCGCAAATTAAATCGAGTGACGACAACAAAAAGAGAGCGGTAGTCGAAAAACTTACTGTCCTAGTATCTGTATTTAATAATGTTTAGTATGATTTTTAACTTCAATAGAGGAACAAGTGACCTAATTTAAGGAGACATATCATCAAATACCGCCCAGAAGATTTCCTTATGAGTTAATAAAGAAAATAATGTTTTCTTAAAGAAGAAAAGATGCTTTTATAAAAAGGAAAGTCACTTACATCAAGCAGAAACCCGCTTTTGTTCACCTATTTTATGCTTGATTTTAAATAAAATCTTCTTGACGGCATACTCAAGAATGTTCCTTTATCTCTCTTATCTCGTCTTATTTTGCAAGGAAAGTTCCAAACTCTTAAAGGATGCTTGTCATTCTTATTGTCGGTATGTTGGAGTGCCTTCAATTTCGTATAATACTGTACAACACCTCTATCGTGAAATAGTGAAGCGCCGCGCCGTGGCACTTGGCACGCTGCGGCGCGGCCAGCCAGTCAGCACGGAACGCGCATTGGCGCCTACAAACCTAAGGGATACCTCAAGCATTGCGCAATGCGTGAAGTATCTGCTTAGGTTTGTAGGCGCCAGTGCGCGTTTCGTGCTGGCAACACGTCGCATCACTCCGCTTTATGCCAGTGCCTATAATTTAAACTCGCGGAGTCAGCGTTTTTCAACTCATGATTTTTATATGTTTGTAGACTCTGCAAAGATTACTTTAATTTAAATTGATAAAAAAAATATATATATATGAAAGGAAAATTTATTGTGTGTTTTGTGAATATTAAGGTGTTTCCTTGTCGTATTTAATGATTTTCAAAGCACTGTAATTTTTTCTTTTATATTTTGTGCTTTTACTGTGCTGCAGCGTGGTGTGAGCGCAACCAAACGCTCAAAATAGGACGTATAGGACGACCCTGAAAGATCGATGTGCAAATGGGCTAAAACCGAAGATTGCGTGCTTCTCGGTTTTTCCCCTCTTTCATTCATTTGTGCATAGTTTCTGTCAACACAACTACTGCTGGTTCTTATTTAATACGCCATTTTTTCATCTTTAGGTCACCATATAACCGACAAAATCCGAAGTGTGAAACATCTTAGGTCGGTTTTTTCAGGGCTGCTTTTCTCACCTAAGTGTCGTCGAGAGCAAGGAAGTGGGATATTACGGGAACAAGAACAATGGGAAGGGGCGGGGGGCAGAGATGGAGTTATGAGGAAAAGACAGCCAGGAGGAACTTGTTGATTGATTATTGGTGAAGGTCGGATGAAAAAAGGGATATCCGGTTCGACGAGCAAGGAGTAGTGCGTTGACGTGTTGGTCGCTCATCGATGTCACGTTGGGGATAAATAATCAACTTTTATTAGAGATCATATACATTTTCGGGAAAAATGAGCAATACTGATATCTGTATGCATCGCGGAATTTACCTGAAAATTAATATTTCGAAACATATTTCAAACAAATTAGGAGTCCTTCTTTATGGTCTATGGTGGGCTTGAGGGCGGTCACAAGGGCACTGGCAGAAAGCGTTGAAAAGAAAATTTGGACGGTGAAAACGTTGGATATTCAAAAATTCTGCACGCGCCTTCGATATACCGATATACAATTTATGCTACGTAAACGTTGAAATAGTTGTATCACCCCATGAGCTCAAAACACGGATGGGTAATACGTGGTGCTCGCTGCAGTGCTCGTTACACGAGACACTTATGTATGTATGCTATAGTCGTAGCCGTAGGTGTTAAAATAACATCTGTTGCAGGTCCCCCACCCGACCAAAAAGTAACGAGGTAGTGGTTGCTATTTTTAAAAGTTTAGTGCGCTAGTACTAGTGTGTCTGGAGTCCCTCACAATCTTACAACCATCCGGTGAGGGGGAAGTCTTATTCCCCCCCCCCCACCCCCCCCCCCCCACCCCCCCCCCCCCCCCCCCCCCCCCCCCCCCCCCCCCCCCCCCCCCCCCCCGGCCCCCCGCGCCCCCCCCCCCCCCCCCCCCCCCCCCCCCCCCGCCTCCCCCCCCCCCCCCCCCCCCCCCCGCCCCCCCCGCCCCCCCCTATCCCCCGCCCCCCCCCCCCCCCCCCCGCCCCCCCCCGCCCGCCCCCCCCCCCCCCGCCCGCCCCCCCCCCCCCCCCCCCCCCCGCCCCCCCCGCCCCCCCCCCCCCCCCCCCCTTCCCCCCCCCCTCCCCCCCTCCCCCCCCCCCCCCCCCCCCTCTCCCACCAATCCCCCCCCCACACTCCTCCCCCCCCACCCCCTCCCCCCTCCCCTTCACCCTCGCTCCTCTTCTCCCCCCCCCTCCCCGCCCCGCCCCCCCCGCCCTCCTCCCCCTCCCCCTCGCTCCCCCCTCTCCTCCCCCCCGGTCCCCCCTCCCCGTCCCCCCCCCCCCCCCCCCCCCCCCCCCCGCCCCCGGACTTCCCCCCCACCCCCCCCCCCCCCGGACCCCCCCCCCCCCCCCCCCCCCCCCCCCACCCCCCCCCCCCCCCCCCACCCGACTCCCCCCCCCCCCCCCCCCCCCCCCCCCCCCCCCTCCCCCCCCCCCCCACCCCCCCCCCCCCCCCCCCCCCCCCCCCCCCCCCACCCCCCCCCCCCCCCCCCCCCCCCCCCCCCCCCCCCCCCCCCCCCCCCCCCCCCCCCACCCCCCCCCTCCCCCCCCCCCCCCCCCCCCCCCCCCCCCCCCCCCCCCCCCCCCCCCCCCCCCCCACCCCCCCCCCCCCTTATTATATATATATATGTAATCTTTGAAGGGGAATAGAGGTAGAATACTTTCATCAATAGGAGTTTGCAAGTTTCAGCAATCACTAGTCCAAAAAAGATAAGAAAAAGAACTATAGATGATGGATTGTAAATTTACCGTAATTACTCGATTTCTAAAACAATGAGCTACATTTTATACAATCCTCAAGGAAAGATTTGATCAAAAGACCTATACTAAAATAGCCTTTCCGCACGTGTCTGAAGAGGCTAAGATAAATTTAGCCCGTCACTGTGGCAACCGCCCTGAATTCCTTGGTCAATATTCTTCCACTCACTCTGAGGATTACCCCATCAAAAACTTTTGACGTACATTTCGATGGCGACCGACCCTGCAGTCAAAGATTTATTGGAACTGGTCACCAAAACACTGATGCCGGTTTGATCAGTTTTCCAAAATATATAAACTACACTTAGAAGAAGGGTACATCGTTTTTGGCTCTTTCATTGAAACACCTGTCTGTATAGAAAAAATCGGAGTGGAAAAGCAGAGGTGAGACAGGAAGAAGAAGAGGAAGAAAATAAAAATAAAACAAAGAGGTGGAATACGAAGAAGAAAAAGAAACACCGGTATGTGTGGAAGCATTAAGAAAACATACGATGATTTCGAGGGAGGCAGAACAAAAAAAGAAAGGCGTTCCTTATTGAAAAATGGACGTACTTCTGTCAAACGGAACTATGTGCATTAAGACATGAGCCCTGAGACCCATAAGAATAAATGCATTACAGGGCTCACGTCCTAATGCACATAGTTCCGTTTGGTAGAAATACGTTCAAATGTAGGGCACATATTGACTAATAACACAGCATTGCAGGATAAAGTCAAGCAAAATTACAGAAACTTACGAACTCCTTTGGATAAAAGTAGGCTTTGGGGGATAGGAGACTTTGGTGGCTGGGTGTCGCAGAGCGCCAAAGAGCGCTACGAGAGCGACTTTTCGGTGTGTCTTAAGAATCCGATGAAAAACGGATGAAACCAAACGATTAGGAACTGATAACTGTTTTAATCCATTTTGAGATCGTTTTCAGCTCATCAGAGTTTAGTGTTACCGAGTCGGTTTCCTCCTTTTTTTGCAAAGGGCTCAGACCTAGCTCCAGTCATGTGGGGCTAAGCCGAGATTAGAACAGCCGCTAAAGTGGTAATGAGGAGCTAGTTGCATTCTTGCCACATTGGATGAAAAACATTGAGAGAACTCAGACTAGAATCTCTAACTTCAACATTACAGTCCTGATGTACGATTGTACGCTGTGCAGTAAGGTATAAAAAATCTTAATTTATGAATATAATCCACAATAATTGGGTGCTACAGTATATATTACACCCAATCATAATATTATACGTAACACCATTCACTGGAAAAAAAACACACATTGGATCTAGAGTCCAGACTCTTGAAAGTATTGACAAGAAAAAGGACTCTTGATTCAATCAGATTTAGGCTTAAATCAAAAGGAAATCCGCTCAAATTAAGAGGCTTGGTTCTTGATTTAAGCTTAAATCTGATTGAATCAAGAGTATTTTTTCTTGTCGATGTTTTTAAGAGTCTGGACTCTAGATCCAGTGTGTTTTTTTTTCCAGTGTTGATTTTGCAGTTTAAGTTTTTACGATCCGAATCATGAGCTTTAGAAACTTCTCGTTGACTAACGAGAATAAATGCCCGGATTAAAATCTGAGAGGGACCGTCCCACAACGCATCGACTGAAACTGCAGGAGCGTGCATCTTCATTAGCAACGTCTCAGACTTCCTGTCATTCTATAATGCGTTGATGGAAAAAACTCAAATTCACTTATGGAAAACTTTCCTAATTTTCAAGAAAAAGCGTTGATTTGTTCTAGTTCGATAAAATAAAATGGGAGTGAATATCTTGAAACACTGCGACCAAAATGCACGTCTCTGCAACGATTCCCTCTAAACCCCGACTTTCAACTTTCTGAATAGCCTCGATAGATGAAGCCCGATTTTGTCGTATTACTTGTCGATGAAGGTCAATTGACAAGCTGTTGAATGAGTTTCAATCATAGACGGGTCCGCAATCTCCGCTTTCTTTCTTCTTGATTTTTTTTTGGGGGGGAGGAGGGTAGGGGGTTTCTGCCCCTCCCCACGAATCGTATCGAAATGAGCTCGATCATACTGAATCTTCGCTTATCACTTTAATGATTCACATAGAGCGACAACATATTTCGGAAAATCTGCCCTGCGCTGACTGTGTGAGAAGTTCAGACTAACAAATACTAATTCATTTCCGGGGATCAACATTTAGGACTACATTTTGCAATTAGAAGCGAATAATTTTGGCTCATTCATTTTAAAAGCACCTATCTACACAGGGGAATTGATGATACATACGTTGTATATAAAATGAGCCATAACTTGTAAATCTATACTGCAAAATGTAGTCCATTTATCGACAAAAAGCATCCTCAATGACTAGCCTCATACAAGTGAATTATTTGAGTAATTTACTCTATAATTTCGTCGAACTGGGCCTTCTTTGTTGTACAGATTGCCAGACGCGTTGGTTAATCGTAATCACTTAGGAAAAATTTGATCAAACAATTACTTCTGTCGATTTTGCCGGACGAAGTAACGTAGGTAGGTATCTCCATTCCAAAGTTCTAAAATTGACTCAAGTGATTCAATGTTCCACATGAATTTACCCGTGCAGTTGTTGTTGAAAATTTGTCTAATTTTTGCATGAGATCAGATGAAAATTCAATGAAATTTTCTATTGGAAATTCCCAAGATTCTCCCGGTAAAAACGTAATGAGCGCGGCGAAATTCGGCATGACTGAAATGTAGCATCATAATAGTTCTGAAGTAAATGTATATAATTTTATTTATCATATTTATATACTAATTTAGAGGCTAGACGAACAGGGTCACGGCCCTAGTCAGAACTTAGAAGAAAAAGAAGAAGAAGAAATGTAGCTATGTTCATTCGCGAGGGAAACGGCGCGGCGCGCCGCGGCGTGCTACCAGCGCGAGACGCGCACTGGAGCCTACAAACCTAAGTCGATACTTCACGCATTGCGCAATGCTTGAAGTATCACAGTTAGGTTTGCAGGCGCTAATGCGCGTTGCCTGCTGACCGGCTGGCCGCCGCCCCGCAGCGGTGCGGCGTTACGCGAATAAAATTGCATAACTGAATAAAATAAGGCGCACCCTTCCGCTTGTGTTTATAACCCAAACTTTTCCTTTTAATAAGTATGTTAGTGCGGAGTCCTAAAATAGTTTGTTTCAGCTTGCAAACACGTGTGAGCCGTCTCTGCAGTGTACTCCGTCATCCAACCACAAACTTTTTTCAGTCGGTAACACAAAGGATAGTAGACCCGAATCGGCTACTCTGGCTACCGGCAAGCGAGGCAAAGAATGTAACTCAGCATAAAAGCTCTCCACAGTGGAGTCAGATCTCTACGAAAAATCTTCAAACTCACTTTAAATCTCCACAAAATAAACCATTTTTTCAGTCGGAGCGGCCATTGAGGCCTGGTGGCAGATTAGTTTAATGACGCGGAGCAAAGAGTAAAAATGTACCGCGCGGGGGGCCCTGCGATATTATATTTTTCTATACCCCTCCACCCTTCCACCCCTTCGCCCCCACTCCCGATCACCTCTCACCCCACCCCTAGCGAGGCTCGAAATTCCTGTTGCCTTGCGCTATGTTTTCATTGCTGTCCCTTGTTTGGTGTCAACCCTTCACCACGCGGCGTGAAATTGTTACAGGAGCTGTGGATCGAACTTAGCCAGTTCTCTTTCTTCCTTTTATATACGAGGGGTCTGAATGTATCATGAAAATGATGGGTTTCGAATCGGGATAATGTATCTTAGAGATTAGGTTAGGATGATTGTAGGAGGATCCCGAACTCAATACGTTGTCTCCCGGACGAAAGAAAGTAACTCCATTCCAAGTTTGCCGAATTGACTGAAGCAATTAATTTATTTTACAAAAATATATAGGTAATATATGGGTATATATAAATTGGTGACATTTTTTTTCTCCCATTCAAACCTATGGAAATTCATAGATTATTGAAGGAGCCAAGTGCACCAACAAAAATCGATTATTTAACGTACGTTCAAATGGAGGAAATCCGATGTTGCCAAATTGCTAAATTGCCGGATCCGCCTTTGCAGCGGTCAAACAGCTCGATCCAAGCGCGAGTCGGTCTCACTGTTGTCAGATTATGCAATAAAATTCGGATACTTCACATGGATTTAAATAGATCGTATTTGATACATCAAACAGGTGAGATTGTATCGATATCGAGTGATTCAAAACTTAAACATAGCCTCAAAAGTCAATTTAGAAATCCGAGAGAACGGCCGGTCTTTTGTAACAGATGTTTTATTCTCTTGAGTACCAAATGCCAATGCAAAGTGAAATTGTTAGAATTTTCTCATTTTCAGCTTTTCCAACTTAAATCCTAATAGATTACTTTGAGGTTATGTTCTATTGTTTTTAACCAAACGATACATCGAACCATTATCGAATGCGGCCATAGGGAAAAGCGCAGATTTCCAGCCCAATCTGGCAACAATGGCCGGTCTTCGCCTTAAAGGCGGCGCCAAGTCGGAGGCGATTAACACTCGGGAGCTGGAGGAGGCGCGAGCTGAAAACCGATTGAAGCCCGGACGGGGCGCCTTAATCATTCGTTAACCACCGCGAAAAGGATGCGATCTGAGGATGCACACTTCCAGTCGGGCGGAACAAAAGAAATGACTAAATTAGCTGAAAAGGCCGGTCTCTCCGGGGGAGAATCGATTGTGGTGCGGCGGGTCCGGGAAGGGGGAGGATGCTGTAGGCGCTGAAATCAGGTCACGGAAGTGGGGCGCTGTTGTAAAGCAGGGGTGCCGGGTCGGTGGGGGAGTTCGGGGGCGCTTCGTTGGTATTCCGCCGTGCTAAGGAAGAACGCCCTATGAGCCTTCGGGCGTTGCCAAATTCCCTCCGACAAATCACTAATTTTCAAGAAAATTTGTGAATATTTTCCTCCCGATTTCTTAGGTAATTTGCTTGTGATTTGATCTGAAAAGTCTTAAAATTTCAAGGGAAAATATTCACAATTTTCCTCAAAAATGAACGTATTATTGGAGAAAATTTGGCAATTTGCGAATGCTCATACGGCGTTTTTCCTTCCTTAGCACGGCAGTATTCGGGGGCGGCGTGGGCCATTCGGTGGCCGGGGGTGTTTCGGACGGTCGGAGAGAAGTGAATGCACCTCGGCCCTTGGTTGCCTTTCGGCCGCGCCGCTTATAATTAGTATTCTTATCCCGGGGAATAATGGGGCTTTGAACAAGGTACAAATTGGATCGCGTTAAGCAGAAAGGAACCAAGCCACATCAGGTATGGACCAATTTTATTGGACAGTTCAATTGTTTACACGAAAACGGTTGTGCGGACTTTTGTCCAAGTTTCAGTGAATTTTCTGCCTAGTACGAAGCGAATTCCTTGAAATTTTCAAAAGAGCCGGCACAAACGTTCTCCGGTAAAAAATTAAATTGATCAGTTAAAAGCCATGACTGATTTGGCTTGGTTCCTTTCTGCTAAATGCGGTCCAATTAAATGACGGAATGACGACATTTTTATGATTTGCGTTTCACTAATTCCATGATACATTAAATCGATTTAAATTTTCTTTTCTGCATTTCCCGTTGTTTGAATCTTTTTCTACAAAAAATAAATTAAAGATTAGAAAAATAACGTGATGCTTCAACTCATAACGCAGTAAACAGTATAGTAACGTTATGAATTCATGACCCCCTCAAAATGATAATGGCAATGCAGTTAAACAGGGGGGATGAGTGAGTAAATAATTAAGTAAATTATTAAGTACGTAAGTAAGTAAGTAAGTATTTTAAGAGAAAAGAAAACACAAAAAGACTGCCTGAGCTGAACACTCTCCCCCCTCCCCCCCTCAGTTTTGTTCTGGTACTTATTGGAGTTAAAAAAAAATGTTTGACTGTAATATAATTTTTGGAACTTCTTGGCCTTGTTTTCCCCGGAAAAAGCGTGGACCAAGCACCATTTCTTCACCTTGTTAAGTAAGTAAGTAAGCAAGCAAGCAAGTAATTAAGTAAGTAAGTAAGTGAGTGAGTAAGTAAGTAATAAAAATGAGAGTAAAGAAAGATGTTGGTTTGAAGTAAGTTTAAACATTAAGAGAAAAAATAACGCTATATTTATATTATTTCCGCGATCCGACAAGAGGGCTTGAAAAGTCGAGCTATACATAACGCCCTTTCACCTCACTCGCCTATTTCAAGCACTTCAACAGTCTCCCGCGACAATTTCGGAGGAATGTTATGGCGATAATACTTCATTCCTTTTTTCCTTTTTTTGTGTTCGAGTTTTATTGATCACATAAAACAGCGGCAAACAGACAGAAACGGTGATTTGCCGAGGTCCTTCTAAAATTCAAACGTTCTTCCTTCTCAAGAGTTTTCTGCCAATGAGCTTGCAAGAATAAGATACTCAATTTAAAGACTACCTGGTCAATGCACTTACGATTGTGTGTCCGTAAGCCGTAAGCACAAATGCAGAACAAGCAGGTAAACCCAACGCGAGGTGTTGGAAGAATGCGCCGTAAGTACAGAGCTCCCGCTCATCCCCTCCCCCCCCCCAAAAAAAAAAAAAAAATCAAAAAAATTTCGGTACAAAATTGCGGCCTAATCCATGGAAAATTCCGCGATTTTCTCGCTAAAAAATTTCCTTCAAAAGTGAAGACAAAGAGTTAATCTTATTTGATACTACCACCATGGGGTTGTGTTTTACTTTTAGGCATTAAATTGCCAAAATTAATCTAAAAATGTGTATTTATTTTACGCAATTTATATTTATAGCTTTCATTAAGTTTAGAGGATTATTTCATTCGGCGTATTGCCTCCATTTTTTTTTCCCGGACGAAGTAACGTAGGTATCTCCATTCCAAAGTTCTAAAATGGACCACTAGACAAGGTACGAATTTCAGCATTCTGATACATGTTTCGTGACTAAAATTTCACGTAGAACACGATGCGCACAACGAAAATTACCGAAATTAACTCCTTACGAAGATATTTGATGATTCTTGATGCGTGAATTCAAACCACCCGCTCATTAAAACTCAATGCTCTACGTGATTCACATCGCGCGCTAAACGTTATCATGACAGTCTCTGCGATGTAAAAATCAGCTGGCAACCTCAGTCTTGACACTTTGGCTCAGCTATAGCAAATTTCTTGTGGTTTGAACAACACATGGTGGGAAATGAACATTGCTCGATTGAGAAGCTTGCTGAAACCGTTGTAGTGCGCGATTTGACTCAAGTAGAGCTTTGAGTTTCTTGTGAGCGGCCAGTTCAAATTCCTCGTAACCAATGTGAAATAAAAACGTTAATATCTTCGTTAGGAGTTGGTTTCAGTAATTTTCGTTGCACGAATCGTGTTCTACATGAAATTCTGGTAAAGGAACGTGTATCAGATTGCTTAAATTCGTACCTTGTCTAGTGGTCCATTGACTCAAGCGATTCAATGTTTTGCAAGAATTTACCCGTGCAGTTTTTGTTGAAAATTTGTCTAATTTTTGCATGAGATCAGATGAAAAATCAATGAAATTTTCTATTGGAAACTCCCAGGATTCTCCCGGTAAAAACGTAACGAGCGCGGCGAAATTTGGCATAACTGAAATGTAGATGCTCATTCGCGAGGGAAACGGCGCACAGTGGATTGGGTCAATAGGAGAGTTCGGACACAATTTGGAACCTTTAAAAGCTTATAACTCCGTTTATACAAAACTCTGATATATTAAAAGTGGTTCCATTGGCCTCCTCGTAAAATTTTCTTCCAGAGGCACCCCTTTAAAGGTAAAATGGGACGATATAAACATCAAAATGTGCAGTTTTAGTCAAAAATTTAATGTCCGACCTCTCTGTTTGACTCGATCCATTGTGCGACGTGCTACCAGCGCGAGACACGCACTGGCGCCTACAAACCTAAGGGAATACATCACGCATTGCGCAATGCTTGAAGTATCACAGTTAGGTTTGTAGGCGCTAATGCGCGTTGCCTTCTGACCAGCCTGCCGCCGCGCGCCGCCCCGCAGCGGTGCGGCGTTACGCGAATAAAATTGCATAACTGAATAAAATAAGGCGCACCCTTCCGCACACCGATCGCTCCTGCTCCGCCAGTGCGAAATCAGTTTTCTTTTCGAGAACATTTATAAATATTTTGCTTCCAATTTTTCAGATAAATTTGTTCGCAATTTTACCTAAATTTCCTGAAAATTTGAAGGCAAAATATTCATAAATTTACTAAAAAATAAACATTCTATCGAAGGAAATTTGGCAACTCTCGAATGTTCTTACGGTGTTTTTCCTTAGCATGGCAGCGCGGTAGTGAGGTGGAGAGGAAAGTTGCCGGAAATCTTGGATTCGAGGAAACGTCATTCTCCGACAGCGCATCTGAGAAACTTTTGGGAGGGGGAGGGGCGGAGGAGGAAAGTAGAATTTTTACGTTATCACGGTTACTTGTATTCACATTCACCCAGAAATATCTTCTTAAAAAAGGAAAAAACGCATGTATCAGCGAAATGCGCAGACCAAATTTCGTTGGTGTGGGAGGAAAAAATGTACTCTCCAAGAGAATTCATGTGTTTGTATAAAAGGCTGTGAAACAAAGAAAATAAGGTATGATTGTGTAAATTGTACCGTATGAGTAATCAAGTATTATAAATGTGGTAAATATACATACCCATGGCGACATTTCGTGAGTATCAGCATTCCTATGATGGTAATTTAGTATCAAAATTGTAGAAACTACTGAAGATGCTACCATGAACATAATACAGTTGAAATATGTACCTGCCAAAACCACAAACATTATGTCATGAATTTGTTTAAAACAGTAAAATTATAAAACATTTAAAAATGTGTGACGAGCTCAAGATAAAAAGTTTGTGAGAGTTTATGTTATTTATGTTGCGAAACACACATTGAGGGTTTACTACCAGAGGGGCCATAGTAATTATTTTCAGCTCACTTGAAAAACTTTCAACTTTTTTTAGGTGCAGCTCTAAAAAGTTATAAGATGTGATCAGGAATACACGAGAAGCAAAGGATTTGAACAAGGGCTAATTAATTATTTAGGTGCCGCACTCCACAATATTAGTCGCAAAACCAGCCGTTAAATTATGTTGTTCTAATATGAATCAAGATTTGCAATATTTGATACAAATGTATGAATACGTACACAAATTATTATCAACTGGTTTTTTACTGTTGGTCCAAATAATATTTCCTTTTTTTTACCAAAAAAGAAACATTGACACCAATGATTATAAACATTTTCAAGATGTTTTATTGAAGACAAATAAGTTTCAAACTAATAAAAATGCAAACGCTCTACGAGAATGGTTTTGCAAAAGCAACAAGCGATGCACTCACAATTTCTATCAAGCAGATTAGCACACAATATTAACTAGAGGTATGACAGGTATACTTCCAAGAATCAGCGCAATCATACATTCAACAAGAGGAAGTTTTAAAAACCCACATCACTCAGAGTGGTGTGTTTAAAATCATACTTCCCTCGGATAATTTATACATATTTACTTTGGGTGAAAAGAAAATTCCGGTTTTCTTTTCTTTATCAAAAAAAGAAGCGTTTTTCTAAAAATAAAGCATATTTTACAGCATTAACTACAGGAAAAAATCACAAGTAAAGTAACGCAAGATGTACTGATTATGAGGTACGAGGGGCGTTCAATAAGTAAGTATCCCCCCTCTCTAAAATCCATAAGAATGGACCAATTTTAAAAAACTTGGGCTCAAAATCTTCCTTAGGATATTTTGAGTTCAACAAAACAAACCGCAACAAAATCGGACGATGTGCGGCCGAACGCGAGCCGTTTGAACGCGCCGAGGTGCTGGACGCTCCCGCCGAATCTGCGAGGATTTGAAGTCCGCTACAGGAGAAGAGCTTCTCTGCCAAAGCCTCAGTCGTTCATCACTGACGAAAAATCAAAGAAATTTTTGTAGAATAAGGGGC
Source organism: Bemisia tabaci (assembly GCF_918797505.1). Classification (NCBI taxonomy): domain Eukaryota; kingdom Metazoa; phylum Arthropoda; class Insecta; order Hemiptera; family Aleyrodidae; genus Bemisia; species Bemisia tabaci. The sequence continues at coordinate 37,204,640 of NC_092798.1, forward strand.
TTACCTCACTTCTCCGCATAACCAGCTCGATCCAAGCAAGTCTGATACTGAGACTAAGACTAAGAGAACAGCTTTTGGATGCCTCGTGCGTGGAAGTCTTTCAGCTGACCGCGGATGGAAGAGTGGACGGCTTGTTTGACCTCTTCCACTGATTCAAAATTAACTCCTCCAAGTTCAGATTTCAGGAACGGGAATAAATGGTGGTCTGGTTTGCCATTTATTATCGTATCTGAAATCTGAACTCGGAGGAGTTAATTTTGAATCAGTGGAAGAGGTCAAACAAGCCGTCCACTCTTCCATCCGCGGTCAGCTGAAAGACTTCCACGCACGAGGCATCCAAAAGCTGTTCTCTTAGTCTTAGTCTCAGTATCAGACTTGCTTGGATCGAGCTGGTTATGCGGAGAAGTGAGGTAAGCCCCTTATTCTACAAAAATTTCTTTGATTTTTCGTCAGTGATGAACGACTGAGGCTTTGGCAGAGAAGCTCTTCTCCTGTAGCGGACTTCAAATCCTCGCAGATTCGGCGGGAGCGTCCAGCACCTCGGCGCGTTCAAACGGCTCGCGTTCGGCCGCACATCGTCCGATTTTGTTGCGGTTTGTTTTGTTGAACTCAAAATATCCTAAGGAAGATTTTGAGCCCAAGTTTTCTAAAATTGGTCCATTCTTATGGATTTTAGAGAGGGAGGATACTTACTTATTGAACGCCCCTCGTATGATACACCTTTCGGCATGCAAACTCAACGGCGCTCAGTAATATGAGAAAAGGTAATGAGAGGGCCTTTTTAATAGATGAAATTGAACATTTTCTTCGTGCCTTAGCTACGTTCTTCCTTCAGAATGCTCCACTTGAGTGATCCTCTGAAAAACCTTTTCTTTCCTAAAGGATGTTTTAGGATAGGACCAAAGTTAAAGAAGAGAATATGCCAGCTATAAGCAATTTTAGGCTGTTTCACCAAAGCTAATGACAGAGATGCCCACGCCACTGTATGAAGCCACCATTCTTAAGATAAACAGCGCAAGCGATTTGATCAATTTAACAAACTATCCGTAAAAATAGAAAATAAACTAAATGGAGGTGAGTGATTTGCGGTAATTTCACGGAATTTCTGTGCCTACGAGGAGAAATCAGATATGATACAATGATACATATGTGTTTAATGAAATACGCACTATTTTGTTTACTGACGGAGTTTTAGAATTGCAGCCCCCACAAAAAAAAAAAGAAAAAAGGCTCCTTACAACCACAATTTGAAAATTAGTGCACCTAATGTTTGCTCCTTGACGTCACGTGTAAAAACAGCCGATTTCGAAAGCACATTTACAAATCCCTATATGAATAGGCTAGACTACTTGAAAGACATTTAGAAAATGAATTTTTTTCGAAATACATCTGGAGCAAAAAACAGAGTTGATCCTCACATGAGTGGTTCCAAAATTACGATGAACGTTGTGGCAAAGCTGGAAAAACTACCTCTTAATTTACAATCTGAAAATATTTAAAATGTATCAATGCGCTCAGCGTTGTTTTTAAGCCATTTACCGCCAGGAGCTACTTTTTTCACTCTACAATAGATTTTTTCAAAAGATTCATTGTTCCATTGCTCCAAAATAGATAAGGAAAAAGATACCCCTTCCTGTCTTTATTCATATACTTTAATCATCATTAAAAAAAATCGGGAAGTCTTCGGACGGTGAACAACGCATGACAGCACAGTCAATTTTCAAGTTCAAAAAGAGGATGACAGCAATAATCATGTTCATTACAGAAATAATGATTTTAGAAATGTATTATACAGAACATAAAAAGAAAACGCATATAAGGGTGATATGTATACTAGAAAAACAAAACATTCTGCCTTCACAGCTGGTTTTCATAGCAAGAAATTTTGAAGAGTTATGACGTAAGATCTGATCATTCGAAGAAAAAGTAAAATCAGGTATGCAGTGTATCCTCATACAATTTTCACAAAACGATTTTTGTCAAATAATGCTTATGTGAACATATTCAGTCTCAATACTTTGGTATACATCCGTTTTATATATTTTCTCTTCTTCCCTCTTTTAATCACACCTTTTACATTAAGTTCATACGACTTTGCAGTTAAGAAATGTAATTATGAGATCATGAAAAAATGCGTAACGCCTTCAAGCATTCGCATATGCAACATTGACATACGTTGCGTTAAAATAGTTGCATTCAGGCGCTGAGACTGTCGTGTTTAAAAAAACATGCATACCTTCATTGGTTTTCCATTTGAGATGTAATGGTTTTGCCTAAAGTTTCAACGCAAACCGTGATAACGCGCATAAGCTAATAGTGAAAAACCAATTTTTTCTCAATGGTTATCAGTCCGAGAGAAGAAAAAGGGAAACACCCAAACCCGTGTTGATGTTGGTTTGTTTAAGATCAGACGGTACGTTCTTTTGAAAACTGGTTTGGTGTTGGCAATGTCATTGATAATTTTAAGACGAAGTATTGGGGAACTTACTTCAAATACCTACCCGCTTTTATATTTCAAACTAGGTAATTAAGGTACTGTTCATATTTATATTTTTTTAAAGCTGATTTGTGGGTGTGTTTACTCAGATCCGTTATGCAAACATCCCTCACACTCTCTATCAGCCATCCTCAGCCATCACAAAAAATGAGGATAAATTACAGCGAAGGACTGTATACATACTGCCAATCGTAAACGAAGTAGTAAAAAAACGCCTATTCATCGAGTCTAACTCTCTCAACTAACCCGGAACCTGTAAATTCAAGGAGAAAAGCTAGGAGCGGTTAAAAATATTCTCGGAAAAGCTGAGGAGAACCTCCATGTTTCAAGGTAAGACAATCCATTGAAAGAAACTTCAAGCATCATCATTTCCTTTTTTTGTACGCAAGGATGTTCCGAAAAAATGTCTTCACTTGAAAAAAAGAGGCCTCAGTGATGATGCAGATGCACTACAAACATTTACATTCTAACGGAAAATAGCATGCAGTGAAAAAAAGGTCCATTCAGAGCAAAATATAATTACAATGTAACACATTTGAGCCTTCAGGACTCACTTTTATTCGGATTTTTGTTTAGGTGCAGTATAGGTTATCCAGGTTTGGTTAGAACTTTCGATTATATATCAAATTCGTAATTTTATCTATTAAGATTGTAATAGATAAGTTATACGAGTGTGAATTTACTTAATCGTGTTTGTTCTCGGATGCTGAGAGGAATAATTGATAGTCCGGGATGACGTCGAGAAAAAATTCTGTAGAAAAATCGGAGGGCTATGGCGATGTATCGACGAATCTCGTCTTAGAGATGAAAAAATCGGGGAATAGATTTTCCAAGTTGCTTCCGGCAAAAATGCTCATTGGTATTTTAATTTTCTATGGTTCTGATCAAAAGAAGTGAGGATATATTCGTCTTAATTTGTAGTCACAAAAAAATGAGGTAAATATTCGTCAATTTATAGGTAATATCCGGAAGCCGAAAATACGGATGTTCGCTTCATTTGTTTTATGCAATTTACATTTATAGCTTTCATGGAGTTTAGAGGATTATTTCATTCGGCGTATTGCCTCCATATAAATGAAACACTATTCGAGTGCTCAATGAAAAAAAAAAAAAAAAAAAAAAAAAAAAAAAGTTATATTCATGAATAATACCTTTTAAAAACTTGATGCATCGCATAAATAGCTATAATGTATGGTGAACAAAAAGAAACCGTTGACTTTTTAAACAGTCAATGTTTTTCCTTCATGCTCTTGTTATGAAAAACAAAAAAAAGTGGCGAATTTTAAACTTTCCCCCAGGTGTTACCGCTGGATGGATTTTGTACATTTTTGGAGTTGGAGAAAATTACTTCTAAAACATAAAAAAGTTTGCTGTAAGTTCATAATTCAGTATGCAATCTGCATATTTTATTTTCTACGACCCAATGAAAATAGGAAAAGAAAATTCAAAAATCAAAAATCTGTCATTACCACGAAAAGTCGGCATAGAACTAAATAGTTCAGAAAAGTTGTAAAAAGAATGACGCCATCCTCGCTAAAACGCAGCATCTGCAAGAGATTAGTAGTTAATGTTGGGTAAGTTTATGTATTTTGATCAGAGACAAAATATCTCAGCGGCAAAATATTATATTCTACCTCCTAAGCTCTACAAAGTTTTTTTTTTTACTAAAGCTTGTACATAGAGACAGAAAACAGGCATATTTTCCGTCTGAATTTACTCTGCATCATAAGTGGCGGGTTTGCTGGATGAAATTTACATTTTCCATCGCAATTTGGGAAAAGAGTTTATTATAATCTGCCGGTGGTGACTCCGTAAGGAGTCCAAAAAATCACAATATTGAGGACATTGTACTGTTAGGCTTTAAGATACTTTGTCTCCGGATTTAAATTGTTGGATTCGAAAAATTATCTTCACTGACCAGGGAACAAAAAAAAAGGGACGGGAGATTGAAGATGGAGAGTTGATAAAATACGAAAGCTAAAAAAAATGAACAACATGAAAATACCCAATGATTTTTTTTTCTAATAAGAGAAACACGAACAACCCTGTATATTTATAAAATTGGGTTGAACTTCATCGTCATGAGCAAAACGGCTAATGATTTCCGTAGATAACAAAACTAATCCTTTAAGCTATGAAGTTGAATGTCAATTATTTAACATTTTTGCTTGATCACCGATTCTTTCATTTAATACTTAAAAAAATACCAAATTGTGAAAATAGATTTTAATTGGTGACAGTGAATTTTACCAAAATTCCCGATTATGCTCCGCAAGGAGTGGCAATGATGTCAGCATTGAAATGATTATTAAAAAATCATCATTGCATAATATTCGTATCAGTCTGTTAAAAACAAAACATTAATAAAATGTGACTGATGAATGAATGAATGAAAAAAACAAGAGAGACCAAAAAATAAAAAGATGATGATAAGAGGACGATTCATTGGGAAAACAATGTGAAAGGAAAAATGCTTGGTCAGTTGTCTACAATTAGTTTTGTGACGAACGTTATAAGCAGTTTGTTGCATTGCGGTGCGCTTTCTTTCGTTTCGTGATTTTGAAGGAAAGTGAAATATGGTGTGATCAAAGTGACAGGCGGTGAAACAACGAGTCCGTTTTCAGCCTTGCGAAATGATAGACATTTTATGTTAAAGTCTTTATTAACTTATTTCAATTTCAAATGTATTGTCATGTGCAAAGTTTGAGAGAGAGTGGAAATTGAGTTAAAGCGATACAATATAAACACAAGAAATAGGTTGTGAGCTTGTGATAGGTTCTCTAAAAACTTACTAGAAAAAACTCAGAACCAGACATGAAGCGGAAAGTAAATTACTTATATCCAGACCTGAACTTAAATCATTGTGGTAATTTTTCATGCAAAAAGAAGGTAATCTTAAATACATATCTATATACTGAAGGCAAAATGTTTATTTCGAACTGGTCTGATTTTAATATTGTGATTTAGTTCTTCATAAACGTTTATTACAGACTTTTTAACATTTCATCATCCCGTTGTTTCAGCTCATGGCAAAAGTCATTCCTTCAATATAAGTGCACAAAGGTGAAAAAATACTGACCTTCCGCGTTGGTTGATGAAATATTTTTTTAAAATTAATTTTATCAAGAGAGGCATACGAATAAGAATAAAAATGAACGGATATCTTTGTAATGATGTAAATCAGAACTATCTGGTGGGAAATAAAATTTGGCGGAAATAGAAAATGTCTGCGTAAAAAAAAAGGACTGAATGAAGTAAAAGTGGAGTGGGGTGGAATAAAATGAAGAAATAGAGAATTGCGATTGGGGAGGTGTAGTAATCCTGGGACTCTAACCTAGTAAAGGAATAGCCTCAGATGTTTGCGGTAACGCGTCAGCAATCATCAAGGAGAAAACTGACAATGATAGCAGGATGGTGACCCCTGGAACATGTGTAAACTAGTTAGTAAGCTTGCCAACTTTTCTGTAGTCTAAAGTAAAACATTAAAGAACCAAATAAAAAAATAATCGTGGAATAACGATCTATAACGATCGGAGAAAGTCAAGACTTAACACCCATGGACACGTAAGTAAATACTCTTTTGTCCATTCATATTAACGGTACAAATTTTGGGTTTTGAAACGTAAGTCATTCATTTTTTTTTTTTTTTTTTTTTTTTTTTTTTTTTTATAAAATTTAATATGGTTTTTTGATCCATTACAAATGCAAACATCACTATACTGGATACACCTTCATAAAAGTCGGAAAAATACGTAACTCAATTTTTTTTTTCAATTAGTAGAAAAGTTTGTGGTTGTCATTATAAAAAAATTATAATTTCCCCTCAATCTGTCATGAATAGTACACATCTAAAAAAATCGTGGGAGAGCCTCGATGAGCGTTTTATCAAAAACCATACAAATGAAGCAGTAATTTATGAGAAGCAAAGCCAATGTCATCATTTCCTCAATTCTTAGTCTCACCTCCTCTTTCAACCTGTCGGCTACAATGTTTCCTTCTGAAACTAATAATGTTTAACCCTTCCTAAATGCGAATTAGAACCTCATGTTCCGGAATTGATATTTGGATAAAGAAACATACTTTGACAATTCTATACTGCTAAAACTGATTGGGACATAATATGAGAACTTCTCAAAAATCATGAAATTGCTCGTTAAGTTAAAGAGATATCCATTTATGGCATACTTAGCGCTGAATTCCGCATAAAATTGAACGGTTTTGTCAATTTTTAAATTTGCAAAAATAGGGATTTTTGAAAATTCATTTTGCTAGACATATTAAGAAAAATAATTGATGTGCAAAAGTAAATTGATGTAAAAAAATATCGATTGTGTATGGAACTTCATTTTCAGTCGTGTGAAATATCGATAGCATTATCATTTGGTCAGAAAAATCTGAAAATTTCTAGATTTTCCTCGACTTTCTCACTTTCTCACACTTTCGCTACAGCCTGTGGCGAAGCGTGAATGATCGATTTATTGATAGGTGCCCATTTGAGGCTATGGTAGAGAATCGATTAACAATGTGTTCAATGGGAAAATTCTGTTTATCGATCCTTTTCTATCGGTTTGAACGGCAGATTAATCGAATTATCGCAAAGCATGCCGCTACTGGCTACAACCCGGGGTGAACTTTAGCCTCTAAGACTCTGTTTAGACTCTTTACTGTTCTGTCTTGCTAATTTTCGCAAAATTCCCTAACTTATCCGTGACTTCAATGGTGAGAAAAATCATACTGTTTTTGAAAAGGAACCTTGCGTGCTTAGTTTTGTTTTCTCTCCTCATGAAAAATTCCATGACCGCCGACATAATTCTCTGACTTCTTCCTGTTTTTCTGGGTTAATTTTATGTGTAGCAGTATTATTCAAAGTTCTCAATTCCCCATGTTTGCCCTTTATTTCCCAAAGTTGGCAATAAAATGTCGCCAGATGACGTCACAAGACATTTTCATCATTTATTTCATCATTTTTAAATATATTTATCTAAAATGTCCCATCTCAGGAAAAAATGATGTAAAATACTGAGAACTCAGCTTATCAAGCACTTTCAGGCGAAGCAATATTTGTGTGTGCAAATTCTCCATCATAGAAGTATAGGACTGAAAGTGAAGAATTTGCCTCGACAAATTTCCAGCCTTCGGATAATCCGAGGTTTACTGTATTCTGCATTCTTCTAACGATTGCTTTTCCAGGTTATCCTCGACTGTCGTCACCTGAGCCCCACAGGCGAAGCAATATTTGTGTGTGCAAATTCTCCAATATAGAAGTGCAGGACTGAAAGTGAAGAATTTGCCTCGACAAATTTCCAGCCTTCGGATAATCCGAGGTTTACTGTATTCTGCATTCTTCTAACGATTGCTTTTCCAGGTTATCCTTGACTATCTTCACCTGAGTCCCAGTCAATCATTACCCAATAGCAAGCAAGAACGGGCCACCAGACCGGCTATTTCGCTCCATCTGCTTCCCAAGAAGCCCCACCACTAAATTTTAGCCCTAAACGATTCGGCCCTGTCATTACTTCCTCGAGGATCGAATAAATCCTCCTCTTAATAAAACCGACGGCGACTGCCCGAAGTGCACTGCGCCATTAGAATAGAGTTATGTCGCTGGGCAGGCCCTCCGCGTTCGTTCAAGGGACAGCGGACGAAGAAGCTGCTCTATCCCTCTCCGACTCGTGTATCGCAGTGCGGAGGAAGCGAGAGAGACAGGTGGAGCCACCGTTTGACTTCTACCCGCCGCACAGTGGATAGAGTCAATGGGTGAGGTCGGACATCAATTTTTTGGGTAAAACTGCTAATTTCGATGTTTATTTTGTCAAATTTAAATTTTGGGAGATTCATCTTGGAGGAAATTTTACAAGGAAACCGACGGAGCCGCTTAGAAAACCTCAACGTCAAGTGTTAGTGGAGTTATAACAGGGTTGCCACACAATTTGACCGCGTTAAACAGAAAGGAACCAAGCCACATCAGCCATTGCCAAATTTAATTGGGCAATGTAATTTTTTACATGAAAACGGTTGTGCGGATTTTCGTGCAAATTTCAGTGAAAATTCTCTATGATGTGAAGCAAATTCCTTAAAATTTTTAAAGAAATCCGAACAAATGTTCTCTCGTAAAAAATGTAATTGCCCAGTTAAACCTGGCAGTAGCTGATGTGGCTTGGTTCCTTTCTGTTAAACTCGGTCCAATTTAGAAAACAAAATTCCCTGGCATTTCCCTGATTGCCCTGACACACTTTGGTGAAATTCCCTGACAATTGAAGATATGCTAGATGGTAAGAGCAAATAGTTAGAAACAGTTTTCAGGCAAAATTTGTCGTTCGAAACGTCAAAAACATTCTAAAAAGCAAATTAAGGTGACGTAATAAATTTTTCTTGACATTTTCGTCGTACTCCCTGACATTTCCCGGTTTTCTCTGACTCAAATTTGCTGACATTTCCCGGGTTTCCCGATAATTCTTGACGGTGGCAACCCTGTTGTAAGCTTTTAGAGTCTCTGACTTTTGTCCGACGTCTTAAATTGCCTCGTTCCATTGTGCGGCCTTCGGTCTTTAGTATCGGGTGGATTTATAGGGAATGAGATGGCCACCACTGTAGCTCATCAAGGAGGATTGTCGGACCATCTGTCTCCGGCCGGGTAATATCCGAATTAATTACGGAGATAGTTTGCGCTCGTGCTTTGCCGGTGCCGAAATTCGCCTGAACGCAGTGCGGCGAAGCCTTGAAATCGCATAAATTAGTGACCCGGTATTTATGGGAACTGCGCCTTACATGGGCTGCAGCACCTTGTGCACGTCCTATCGGAAACGTTTGCTGACCGACTGAAAGAAAAGTAGGCCACAGGGCAAGGTCTGGAGTTCTGGACCAGGAGAGGATGTCACTTATGGACTGCGTTAAGCAGAAATGAACCACGTGACATCATTCAATGGGGCTCTACACAAGGTACGAATTAAAACACCATGCAAGATGTTTTTTCACGACAGGTTTTTGTTTTTGTCTTTTTAAAATTTCACGACAAAAACGAATCACGCAACGGGAAGTCTGAAAATCACACCAAAACAAGATACGAGTGTTTACAATATTATTGGTTAAATGACAGAAGTACAAATGACGGTATTTGTATAATCGAACTTCCTTTTGACCTGTGTTAAAAATATTTGCTGATATCGTTCAGGAGTTGATTCCTGAAACTCCCGTTGTATGATTCGTTCTCTATGAGAGATTTAGAAAAGAATGGAGATGTTGCATGTGTAAGGGATTTGCGATTTGACCATTGATTCTTATGTAAAAGTTCGCGAGAAACACGTCGGTCCCACTGGTTTTCTCTGAAAACATCTCCCAAGCTCAAAAAAAGCTCTCAAAGTGAGGCCAAAATGGAGGGGATATCCCATCCCACCCCGAGAGTCCACCTATACATCAAAACAAACTCTCCATACAAAGATAGGGATCAAATACATTAGCAGGGTTGCCACTTTATTTGGGGACTCCAAAACTGAAAACACGGCAAATTTTTGTGCAAATTTCAGTGCATTTTCCGCATAGAGAGTTCTTTAAAATATTCAAAAGAATCCGCGCAAAAGCTTTCTTGTAAAGACTTAAATTGCACTGTTAAAATTGCCAGTAACTAATGTGGCTTGGTTACTCATTGCTAAACGCGGTCCATGTATTCTCCTAAAATTCTACGAAGGAAATGAATCACACAGCGGACTGTTCGAAAATCAACTCCCTAGCGAGATTTTTACAAGAAGCGCTAAAGTCAAACGATCAAACTGGACCATCAATGTATCAAGCTGAAGGGCTGCGATTGGTCCAAGTTATCGAATTAGCCAGTCGCAACACCTGAACTTGATATTGTGATAGCTAGGTTTGATCGTGTGACAAGAGCTTCTTATAAACGCAGATCAAACAGATGTTAGATTATTCAGATGACGTCATTTGTATATTTGCCGTTTAACAAATGCTCAGAGACCACTTGACATGACAAAAATTTAAGCATTCTGATCTTTGTTTCTCCTGCAGAATTTCACGTAGAACACGATACCTGCTATATGATATACTAAAATCAACTCCCAACCAAGATATTATCATTTTTATTCCGCACTTGTTACGAGAACTGTGAGCTCCCCGCTCAAATGAGATACCAGAGTCTATAGACTCTGGCGATTTGATTCAAGTATACTTGAATCAAATCGCGCACTACAACAGTTTTGGCAGAATTCTCTATGAGCAGTTCACTTTCCCAATCCTGTGTTCTTCAAAGTGTAAACAACATGCAATAGCCGAAGTGACGATAGTGAGGTTGTCATATTTTCATTTTGCAAATATTGTCACGGTATCGTTCAGTTGGCGATTTAACTTTAATAAACCATGGTTTTTTTTTCATGAGGGGAAGGTTGAAGCTATTCACTAGGAAACGTTGATATCTTTGTTAAGAGTTCATACTTTCAGTAATTTTCTTTGTGCAATTCAAGTTCAACGTGCAATTCTGCTGATAAAACATTTATCATAATACTTAAAATTGCATCTTGTTACGTGGTCCATTGTAAATTTGTATTTTGTGTTGGAACTAAACCGCAGAATTCCAGTGAGTGATTCGTTTTTCTCGTTAGATTTTGAAAAGAAACTTGGTAACGCAGGGCTTGAATTCATACCTTGCCTAAAGGCCCATTTTCTGAGCTTGAGGAATTCAGTCACGATGTCCACAACTCTTGAATTTCCTCATCCGTGATATTCAAGAGCAATTTCCTAATGACATCCAGCGATAGAAAACTGGGAGGAATAAAGGTTTTAAATTTGAATTTCCTGATTTTTCTAGATTTTTACCGATTGATTTCGAGATGATTTCCTGACTTTTGAGACGCAACTGAGTGATAAAGAATAATTTTGGAATTTTCCGATCCGGTTAGGAATCAAACTTAAGCCGTCTGGTGTGACACATCGAGAGAAAAAGGGTCGTTTCAAGTTTTAAAATATAAGTAATGATACATCTGAGAGTATTATTATCATCCACGGTAGTTCATTCGTAATTTCCTTAGAAATAAATACCTTAAAATTTGGATGAGCAAAACAGGCGGTATCCTGCCCATAAATCGTAATTTTTAGGTATGCTTTAGCAAAGCTATTCTACCCGAAGCAAAGCTGCCAACTGTTCTAATTATGTTCTATAAGCTCAACAAATTTTAAAATCCAAATTTTTGTCACGAGGCATGTAAACTTTCTAGCTAATTGTTGCAAATGAACATGAGGGAAAAATCAGAATAAATAATGGAGGAGGGACATAAGTGCAACGATTTGCTGAGTCATCAAACAATGATGAGTTTGGGGATAAGTATTCTATCAAAAAATATTTGAATAAAAGGGGCCTTGATATTTTTCCACCGCCCGTTCTAACTGACGATATAAGTAAATGCATAGCTCCTGCGATCATATTATTATTCATTGTAACAATAAATCAAACAAGCTTTGTTAGTAAAGTCTTCGTTAAATGCTTAATAGAGGGACTACTTTGTAACATGAAGAGCCATCTAGAGTCAGTAAAAACTATGAATTTTCATTGTTATAATTATTCTATGTTCAATACCTATCTTGAGTAGAACTACTTCACTTTTTGATTTTGAATCTCATAAATAGAAACTCAGTGAATTTATCAAAGGTTTATTGTTTTTAACTTCAAATTACAGAAGAGACAAGATTCTCCGTGAGAAAATCGTATATTCATATCGTAAATAAAATACTGTATTTTTCTCCTTATGAAATAGTAAATTAAGGGTCAAAAACCATGCTAGAAAATCACAGATGTATTTATAATTTTTTTTACATTGTGTTAATAATTGAACGATCTAATGGAATCAAAATTAATATACATGGTAAAGGAATAAATGTATGTGTGAAATTAGTGGTGTATATAAAAAAAAGTCTAAAAAAATACCACACTTGTTCGGAGGGTAAAAACCAAAATTGATTTGTGCATTAAATAGTTTTGTTTGTTTTTTTTTTACAAAGAATGATTCATTGTGCATGACAGGTAGGAAATGAAAATTATAATTAAAGGAAAGGAATCAGAAATTATTTACACAAACGAACATAAATTTTGGGTAGAACAAAAGAGACCAAATGCAACTCAACTCGTTTCAAGATGAAATAGAGGTATGCTGAAAATAAAAAAAATGCGAAAGTATAAACGTCGATGAATTAGGCTATCCTAACTTTCAATGCAGAAGGTAAGATGCAAAAATTTGACGAGAAAATCATAAGGAAGCTTCCGAGGAACCCAATTGTGTTCAGTTTTTTATTGAGAGCTATACTTTTCGGCATTTGTCCTTGTATGCGTTTAATATTGATTAATAAATGGACGACATTGGACTACACTGATGTAAATCGAAAATTTAAAATATGTCCAAGCAAATGAAATGTAACCCTATGGATTACGAATATTTTAAAAATAACCCTGCAAGTTTTAAAAGTATGTGGAGCTGTCAAATTGACTGTAAAATATCAACGACGTTGACACGATCTAGTGTTCATTTATCGGAGATCACTTGATTTGCGTCCAGCAAGCTATGCCTGCAAATATTTAAGATGTATAGGTAACATGTAGGAACATGTAAAGAGGGAGAAAATTCACAGCACGTACTAGAAGCAACAAAAAAACCCAGGAAGATAATGCTGACCGTGCTCTCTTTTCTTTGAATGCTTCCCGAGGCAATTTTGAAGTACAATTTCAGGATCAAAACTGAACTAAAGAGATGCAAACTCGTCTTTCAGCAAAACTATTGCTTTCTTGAACCAAAAAGGAAAAATCAAATATTCTCGATGAAGGTATATCTATCAAAGGAGGAGCAGAAATATATTCGTGGCTAAGCAACTCCCAAACCTGAACACTAATGGGTAACCGACTTGATGGAACTCAAGGGGAAATTTATCAAAGTATGCATCAACAATTGAAGGGAAACGGAAAAAAATAGCTCAGAAAATTTAAAGAAAGAAATCAAACGTAGTGTAATCCAAACCAAAAATCAAACTGCAAGGTTCTCGTCAAGCAATCATAATGGGTGTTGCATTTAAAAATTAAACGAAATAGGAATATGCATCCAAGGTCCAAAAAATATGAATGTTTCTCTGCCGAAATTTTGACGTGTGTCTTAACTACGGGCTCGAAACGAATCCTACCTATTAACGGTCTTTCAGACGTGGGAGGCATTGTCTCCGCTACCATGTTAAGAAAAAAGGTTAGCGAAAGTAACACGGTTACATCTGTCGGTCAAAAAAGCAACAGAGCATTATTTGTGACGGCCGACTAAAGCAGACTTTAAACAGGATAAAATATTTTCGATTAAGCCATTACTTGTTTTCTGCTTCATCCCCTAAAAATATTTTTGATTCATAGAGTCAACATTGATGTATTTCACAAGGACCTACAAGATGCTCTGGGTTGGCATATTTGTGAGTGGAGCCTTAACAGTGATCTATCTACTTCTTGTTAGAGTTTGGATTCCATCCGAAATATAGAGCCCATTGAGAAAATCATTAAATCGCATTGGCCTCAAAAGTTAATCTTGAAATCAATTTTAGTAAAATGCATTGATTAATGAACTGAAGCGAATAAATGCACAAATTATTACCAACATAAAGGCGAAAGAAAATAACAAACTGACAAAGAAATGGATAATATTTTTTTTTTGGAACAGAAGTGAAAAATAAAAGCACTGTCTAGCCAGACGAATTTTCAAAACTTCCCTCGAGTTGCTCTTAAACATTTGTAGAAACGAAATATGAATACCGATTTTCCATAGCCATCGGACAGAAACGGAACCACAGTGAGTTAGTTCTGTGTTCGTTACTAAAATTAGAAGTTGTCAATTTTGTTGATGTAATAGTCATTAGACAAAGGAGAAAATTGTTTACTTCTCAATGCCCGATCTTCAATTACAGCAATCAGTTGAAAGGAAAAAGAATATCATGATATTTGATTTAAGGACGCCTAAAGATAGTGAATTTTTTAAATCTTTACGATTATCGTACCCTGAGCCCTGGGGAGGAAGGTTAGTGGAACAAGATTTCAAGGAGTGCACAGTACAGCATATTGATAGAACGAATTAATTTCCGTCCAACCACTCACTGATTTCACAAAAACGCGTCTCTGTGAAACTAATGAGTTATTGAAGGGCCATTAACTTGTTTTATCAAACGTTTCCTCCCAATAAATCTTGATCCACGCACGAAAAGTTAGAGACACTATCGGTTTAACTTCTAAAATTTTATCGACCAATTTTTAAACAGAAGTCAAAAATACTCGCACTCGTCATCCGGTATAGTTTTCTAAAGGTTTGTAATTTTAAATTTTGCACTAACTTGCATACAAAATTATCGCTGCAAACACTGATTTTTGTAAGCCTCTGGAACTTACTTGTGAATCTTGGAGGTTATAATATCAAAGGAGCAGAGCTTTCAGAACCTCATAATCGATAAAAAAATACTACTCTACTGACACAAAACAGCGGACGGTTTGGAAAACACTGCTCCTTAGGCCAAGTTCACTTAACTGACCTCCGGTTCACGCTGGGCGTTACCTGAAAACCGGACAGAACCTTAAACCTCATAAAAGTGAGTCCTTTTGCCTGCATGTGCTACCTTGAGTTGAGTTTTATTTAATTACCTAACAAAGGCACTGCGTCGGAAGTTGCAGGCATTGTCTCTGCCACCATATTTAAAAAAACGGTGAGAGACAGAAGAATTGTAACACCTGGACAGACAGTACACGCAAGTTTGTTTAGTTGAGCAAAGTTCAAAACACTCACCATAGAGAGATTCATGGCATGAATAAATAGAGTCGTAGCATAGGTGTTTTACGTAGGAATTAAACTGTTTATGCGCTGACATTTTTCTAGGATACACAGTGGTTGACGTAATCGATGACTCAATGTAAAAAAACTCATTTCATTATTTTTCAGGGTTGCAAGTTGTGCTCTGTGATATGGAATCAAATGCGAAACGCACAACCCATTTCACAGATTTCCTTTCCCACAAGTAGGGTTATTGTTGATAAATATTGATACAATAATTGATTAATAGCATCATCATGGATTTATCGATCATGATCATTGGCCCGCTATTTCACACTGAACAAAAATTATTACCAAATGAGTGGTGTCAATGAGAACTCTAAATTAATGATAGCTATTACAAATCGCTATAGCGGTAATTTTACTAATAAGTTTTGATTTTACCACTACATCGATAGAACTATCACTTAATTGTAAAAATACGATCACAATAGCTATCATTACTTCAGTAGACATTTGGGAAACCACTTGATTGATATTTTTAACCATAGTTTTTTCTCATTGCTGCCGTGTGAGGAATGAACGTTTATAACATCTAAATATGGCGAATATCCCAAGATGGCGTATCTACTTTCTGGATTGTTTTTAAAACTTTTTTTTCATATTTTCAGAAAATTTTCAAAAAAGAAGCAGTGCACTACCAAATGATGATACATCTCAAGTCCATGGATTTGTGCATTGTGTGTCCATTGAATACGTGAGTTCCGTTGAGCTATTTAGGAATCCTAATCGCCTTTGATATTTGATATTCATAAATTCAAGGCAACATTTTATATCAAACTTTCGCGATGACACAACACTACTTTACTTTTTGTGTATTTCATATATGCTACAAATTGTGTATCACAGTTGAAATCTCATGAACGCTCTGCAAATCCCATTGCCTAACAATGATCAAGTGTGTATCACTGCAAATGGACTGATTTAGTGTTCACGCCATTCGATATAATATCGAACTCCGTGGTTCGAACCAAAACTAATACATGACCTCATAAGCAACGTTCCATTTGAGTTGATTGTATGAATAACAATTTAGTCATTAACAGGTCATGAATAAATTAAGAACTCATTTAACACTAGAAATTTCGATTGCAAAAAACCCGTAGACGCATTTTACCATTTCGGCGCGAAGGGGGCGAATCAGAGACATTGTAATGTAGAAACTACGTGGGGGGACGCTGCAAGTCAACTGTGAACAGTTTGCAGTCAACTGAGGATGGAGCTTTGAGCTCCAAAACGCGTCTCGTATAAATTAAAAAATCACCAAAGTGAGTGCCGGAAAATTTTACATCTCAAGGTTATGTGTTTGTTGACATTTGAACCATGACGTAACCACTGGATCAGCCTATATACACTAAATGAGATTTGCGGGTAAATTGCCTATTCATTATTGTTCAAACAATTACCCATCATGATCATATACAGTATATGAGGAGGTAAAAATTATTTATCGTTTCATTGGAACAGATGATTAATTATTACTAAACACTAAGGCACGTAGTACAGAGACATTGGGTCCATGTGGGGTGGGCCACGAACAGGATAAAAACGAGCACAAAACTGTGAGAACATTACAGTTCACTTTTCCCTTTTGATATTTTTATTTATTTCTTTTTACGCTTCAAATTGTTTGTTTCAAAAGTTCAATTTCTTTCACGTCATTAACTTGTGCCAAGGTAAATTGTTTTTACGATATTTTCTATTTGACCTTTCACAGTTAGCCTAGAAAACCCATAACTTTACATTTCTGTGTGGTGAAATAGCTGCGAAATTATGCTAGCAGCATGTGAATGACATGGTGTTAAACAAGACACTCTTGAAAATATGAATGATGCTGCTCAGTTTCTCGAGGCTAATATTGACTCATAATAGAATTGACGAAAGTCTCAAGTGAGCTACCTTCTTCACAACAGACACTACAGAATTCATTCACTTCAAGTGGGTTCATGATTATTCGGATTGAAAGAAAGTTCTACGGCACACACAAACCCAAATAAGAAACCACACACACTGCAAAGCCGCTTTCTCATTCAAGAGCACCATACTTTCCGCTGAATGGGAATAAGTCTAGACTACTGCTGTATGAATATAAGAACTATTTATTCCATTAAAGTCCCAACTCGCATTCCAAACAAACGGACAACGCTCCTCAATTCGCTGGGATCTTATCACTTGACATGAGACCATAAGCATATTGTTTGTTGCGCGATAATAACTTTATTCGTTTGAATTAGCCGACCTTTCAACGGCATCGGCACCCGTTCGTGGATATAGATAAATTTACATCCTGAGCATGAAAATTTAACTGCAACGACAGTAAAACCAGCATCTCAGAATCGTCAGAGTCATTCTTAGACCGCGAAATAAGAGCGGTTGCATAACGGGCGTCTCATTACTGTACTGTCGTGCTAAGGAAGAACGCCGTATGAGCATTCAAGTTTTGCCAAATTTTCGCACGGCATACATTTTTTTTAGGAATGTTATGAATTTTTTGGTCAGTTTTGCAATCTTGAAATAAAGTCACGTTCCCTCGTCTGGAACGACGAATTAGTATCAGATTCAAAAGGCGTTAAATACATGGTAATCATTGAATGCAACTAATCGTGCTTGTAGGATGTGCGTATTGCATAACGCAAAACTGAAGGCACTCTTCATGCTCCCTTTTTGCGAACATTCCGGTTACGACCGAAAACATCGATTCCTATACAGTAAACCTAAGTGTTTCACACGCACCAAACTGGAGTCCTTAACCGGAGTTATCATTGTGGTGAACTTTGCTATCAATTGGGACAAGTTCATAAAACACGTAAGTGGCATGGTGATTAGCCGCCTGCCCTGCATTCTGCCTTGTCTGCAGCGTTTAAAATAACCTTAAGGAAGGGGAAAGAAACGAAAGAGAAAATTTCTCACCTAGTCTTCTAGCGCTGATAAACGTGATCTGAATCATCGCAGACGTCTGTTGCCAGACATTCTGCTAATTGGATGAATTCTGCCATACTGAAGAAAGACGCCCTATGAGACTCTAGACGTCGCCAAATTTCCTTTGATACAATACGAATTTTGAGGAAAACTTGTGAATATTTTGCTTCGAATTCTTCAAAGAATCGTATTCTTAACGTTACATAAATCATGTAAGAATTTCAAGTCAAAATATTGATAAATGTTTCCCCAAATCTGGATATGCGAACGGAAACAATTTGGCAACGTTCGACTGTCCATGCGGCGTTTCTCATTGGCACAGCATAATTGGACTGCATTTTGCAATTTGTAACTATAAATTCTGGCTCATCTGAAAAAACAATTATGTGCATAGGGAAACTAATGGCACATACGCTGTTTTTAAACCGGGCCGGAATTTATAGTTCCTAATTGCAAAATGCAGTGCAATTAACGAGCCCCAACCGAACCCAGGAAGTTAAACTGGTTCTCTCCGACAACACCGCGCGGGCAAACAATTAAAAAGAGTCAATTTGATGGTGGTCCGCGATAGTAGAAATTGGCTGCTGGCTTCCCGGAAATGGTGGGAGAAATTCCGTGGGGGGGGGGGGGATGACGCGGAGGCGAGGGAGTCTGGTACATTCTTATCGATGACATTGCGGGTCATTGGTTCGCTGCCGCGTCGGAGGAGTGGAAGTGTTGCATCAGCCGATTGCCCGGTTCGACTCCCGTTGCCGCTTTTCCGGCCAAACTATATATGTAAAGACGCTATTAGTGCCACGTCACAGAAAAGCGATATATATATATATATATTTATATATTGGTAGCATTGAAAGAGGTTATGCCAATGTTATTGTTTGGATCCAATTTGATATTATGGAGAATCCCTACACTGAAAAAAAAAAATCTCGGTGTATTTACCAAGAAAAGGGTAAACTTACCGAGAATTCAGGGTTCTATTTGGACTAAATTTTGCAATTTGGAAGTATAAATTCTAGCCTGGTTTAAAAACAACGTATGTGACATTAGTTTCCCTATGCACATAAGTGCTTTTCCAGAAGAGCCAAAATTTATAGTTCCAAATTGCAAAATGCAGTCCATTTGATCCCAATTTTTTCTTGGTAAAATTACCACTCATGGAATTGGTAATTTTACCGGAGAAGCTCGGTAAAATTACCAGAAGTCGAAGAGTGACTCCTGGCGCTGGAGGTGCGGGACTCTTGAATCACCCTGTATTTCAAACCCCGCACTCGTATCGTTCCCTAAGTGTGAGTTTTACGATTAGAGTTCAACGCTCAGATTCGTTGCTGAAGCCATTTCATTGCTGGGGCGTGTATAGCTAAAACGCCTTCATTTTCCTGGTATGCAACCCGGACGTCCGTCGAGCACGAATAGTTGCATCTAGGCGCTAGGATCACCTTCGTGTTTCATCCCGAGGAGACATGCGCCATGGACAGGCATAATATGCTTCTCCATGCTGACATTTATTGACAAAGATCAATGGAGATGTTGCATGTGTGAGGAATTTGCGATTTGACTGTTGATTCTTATGCAAAAGTTAGCGAGAAACACGATTGTGCCACTGGTTTTCTCTGAAATCAACTCCCAAGCTCAAGAAAAGCTCTCAAGTTGAGGTCAAAATGGAGGGGATATCCCACGCTACCCTGCGAGTCCACCTCTACATCAAGACAAACAAACTCTCCATGCAAAGATAGGGAGCAAATACATTGACAGGGCTGCCACTTTATTTGGAGACGCGAAAACTGAAAACACGACAACCCTGCTAATGTATTTGCTCCCTATCTTTGCATGGAGAGTTTGTCTTGATGTAGAGGTGGACTCTCAGGGTAGGGTGGGATATCCCCTCCATTTTGGCTTCAACTTGAGAGCTTTTTTTGAGCTTGGGAGTTGATTTCAGAGAAAACCAATAGCACCATCGTGTTTCTCGCGAACTTTTACGTAAGAATTAGTAGTCAAATCGCAAATCCCTCACACATGCAACATCTCCTTTATTCTGCTACCTAAGTACAATCAATTTACTGCAGCTATTTAATTTTATCGTCGGGCTGGACTTATTTACGATATTTTCCTTAAACTGTGATTTTAATAAACAGTTGAAAATTAAGATTAGTCAAATTGACGTTCGTATGCACAGAAAAACCGAAGTAGCGTAATTTTCAGATTCCGTTTGACAACACCGTTCCCAACGGAGCCGTTTGATGCCCCCATCAATTCTAACATGCTATGTTCTGTTTCCCCTCTGAGCTTCCCGGGAAATTACTCCCTTTTTCCTGACTCGTTATTAGTTTTCATTTAAACTATCGTTCGATCTCGATGGTGATCAGCCGACGAGGCATAACATCGATCCATTTATGAGACACCGCGTAAAAAGGCATCAAAGAATTGATTGTCATTTGTTGTCATTTGACTGCTCGCAAAAAAAAAAAAAAAAAAAAAAAAAAAAAAAAAAAAAAAAACCCTGACGCCGTCTCAGTCGTGAATTCCAGAATAAGATTGTAACGGCCAATGCGCGTTGATGATGCGCAAAAAATTATAGCTCTGTTTCTTCTTAAGTATCTTAAATCTGAGTGGAGAGTATCTCTCCCGAGCCAATATCTGTCTTTCCTGGAGTGACACATGCTACAAGGAGCTTCCCATGCCAGAGCGAGCTATCTAACTCACCGCAAAATTTTGTCACTCGATGCTTCAGGCAGGATAGCTCCATAATATTTCACTCAGGCCACTCAGGCCAGAATAATTTTTAACAGTGTGATCAGCCGACGAGGCAAAACATTGATCCATTTATGAGACACCGCGTAAAAAGGCATCAAAGAATTGATTGTCATTTGACTGCTCGCAAAAAAAAAAAAAAAAAAAAAAAAAAAAATCCTAAAAAAGGGGAAAAAATAAAAAAAGTAGGGCCCAGTTTAAAATTGTAATGAAGAAGAAACTAAAGTCGGACCTCCTTACTTTGTCAAGATCGTGAGGAGATTCAGTTTCCAACTTAATGGCTCAATTTTCACAATTTCGGTCCGAATTTTTCTCGCAAGTAGAGCAACCGCAGGATGGCCCCAAAAATTTCCCTCGCGGCGAACATTCGGCTGTTATTTTCATTTGAATCAGATTTTTTCGAAGCGAATTCACTCAAAAATCCTCATCGAATCAAAATTCAGTTTATTGTCAAAAATATCATACTACTACCGTGCTCCCCTAAAAACATAACGATGGCTAACGCACAGTACCGCCTACATGCAAATTGACGATATAGCAGAATGAAGAGAAAACTTCTCCATTTTTGTCATTTTAAGGTTAGATTTGCAATTTTTTCATGCATTCTAGCGTCATTGCAGCGCTCCCCTACAGGATAAGAAAACAACTAAAATCATCATCTTGCGTATTTTGTACAATCGAATGCGGCAAAGTCGCTAACCCATTTTTGCCTAAATTTGAGTTAGGCGGTTTTGTGCCTTAAAGTGGGCCGATTATTGAAACTGATAGGCAAAGCGATAGACAAAGAAGACATAAGGAGTATAGAGCGATCCTATTGGTTGACATGGTTGGTTCTTATAGACTAAGGAAGAAAATGATGGACAAACTGTCGGGTCTTCGGTGGGTCGCCGTTAGTTAGTCCATTACCTACCTCCTATATCCATTGCCACCATCTGCTTCCACCAATAGGATCTTTCCAAATCCCTTTTGTCGTCTTTGTCTATAGCTTTGTCTATCAGTTTCAATAATCAGCCTGCAGTATAGCATTCGATAATCGGAGGAATCGGATCAGAATCCAAAGCACAAAAGAAACACATTAACCTAGTTGGTCCAAGATCATTCAAGCCACTGAGCAAAACTTCTGCAGCGTGTCTATTGTCGAACCGTTCATCGGTTGAACTCGATCGACGAATACATACCTCAGTAGATACATAAATCGATTGAAATCGTTCGATAGCAATCCGACAGTCGATCCACTAGCACGATCTCACTCACAAATGCCCCGGAAAATACAATCAGCCCCCACACGCTCGCCCCCCCCCCCCCCCCCGTAATCGGGAAATGAAACATCATCGAATAAGTCATGAAACATGGACCGAAGGTGAACCGCTCCGAGAGATCTATCGAAAGTATCAGACTCCGAAAGATACGTTCAAAAGTATTACCTCCATTGCTCACGTATTATATTAGCACCAGAATTGCATCATTCGCGCATTTTAATCGGTCGATGCTGAATCCTTATCACCTACTTTGTAGCATGAATAATATTTCCGCATCGGCTTAAAGAGATGATTTTGTTCTCCAACTTTGGGGGGGGGGGGGGGGGGGTCGTGGCCCCCAGAGAAAGCGTTTTTGGAAAAAAAAAGTTATACCGCGAAAACGTATTTTTTCGACCCGAAGAATTGACTCCTTCAATATTCGTACTTAATCCTAAGACACCCTATACACCCCGTACTTACGGCTCCTGGAGCCAAAGTTTTTTTCTCATTGTCAGTTCAGTTCGGCCGGACTAAATCGAATGTTGGGTTTGCCGAAACTCTCATTTGTATTTAAAATGCAGCTTCTTTACATTGAACAGTTCCTTCTGCAAGTTGATTCCCCCCCCCCCCCCCAAGCAAAAAAACTGAACAAGGGACACAGGCAAGTGCGTTTACAGGATTACTAGAGTAAAATTTACTTTGGAAAAAGTTGCTGTGACGTAAAGCTTTGCCACGTGCTTTTACGGCTTGACTTTCTTATTATTCTATCGTCCTTAAATACAAAGGGAAGATCAGGCCAATGTAACTTACGGCGTAAAAGTCTTTGGATAGTTTATATGAAGTTTTATTCTCGAGAGAGGAGGGGAAACAACAATATAATTTTAGAATAGCTATCCACCAATAGATATTTTCGGTCCCGGTGCTTTTGAGCGTATCTTCTGACCTCCATGGATTTTCGAGAGCTTATTTTATGCGAAAGTCAAAAAACTTGAACAAACAGATCCCATCACACTAAAATTGTCCGCCGAACCTTAAAGTTTTTGGATGGAGATGTTATACAATCAGAAACTTAAGGATTCATTCAAATCATTTTTCAGATTCACTTGTAAAAATACTCACCACAAATTTTCCATTTACCCTGTGAGCCATGCACACACGCACTAATCAAAAGCCATAGGTTCAATGAATTCAAAAAAAAAAAAAAAAAAAAAAAAAAAAAAAAAAAAAAAAAAAAAAAAAAAATCTGTTTAAGATCGACATACATATTTTCAAGAGTGCTCCTTTTAAAACCACTTTAAAACTATTTAAGAGGTCAAATATTTGTTGTTGGAAAAAATTGGAAGGAAGAATCATTATTTATAAAATAAAATCCTGAAAGCAACCAACCACTGAATGAATCTGATGGGAATTATTAGTCGCAAATCCGCACCTCACAGAGGAGCGTAAGTTTATTGATGGTCTTAAAGATTGTGAAAACTAGAAGTTGATTCACAAAATTAAGCTGAAAAGAATTTAATTTTCAAAATTTTTAGTAACATTTAGAACATTAATTTTCTTTCCCTTCACTTTCACCGTTTGTTCACGTGGATTTTTTTTTTTTTTTTTTTTTTTTTTTTTTTTTTTTTTTTTTTTTTTTTTTTTTTTTTGGGAGGAAAAATAAATAAAGTTTCTTGTACTGGGAGACTCAAGTGTGAATTGGGAATTTGTTTGGAAAATGTAGGTATTTCTGAATGAAAATGTAGAAAGTGTTCGGCTACCCATAATAATAGAAAAACCTTGCGAATATCTTAAAGGTAATTAACGCTCAATTTTAAAACTCTGATTGAACGTGACTGTACCTCCTCCAAGAGTAAATATTATGGGGGTATTCTTTATCCCTAAAAATCCACGATCGTTGATCCTGATGCAATTCAAAATTTCATTATTTCGTGAAAAAGAGACATGTTTCGGTAAGATTAATGCATATTTAAAGAAAAGCCCTATTCATCTTCTGACTTTTTATGAGTGTAGTTTACACTGAGTCACGGCAACCATTTTTAGAAATTAAATACATTTTCAGTTTGTAATGCACGAGACCTATAGAAGAGACTGAAAAATGAAAATAAAAAATGAATCACGGTTTGAAAAATAATATACTGTATCAAATTCACAAACATATCAATGGTGTGAGAGTAATTGATCAGAATTAGTTTTAATATGGGAATTTCGCTGAAACTATTTTAAAAATGAGAAGAAAAAATAACAGAAGAAAAAAGGGAAATTGGAAACGAACATAAGTAAGGAAACAAAGATGAGGTCTTTCTTACCTAATGAAAGTTTTTCCCCTGAATCCGGAGGTAAAGTAAACCCAAGCACAGCCATTGATGCGATGAGTACACATGGAACAATTAGATTGAAAAAATAGTATAATGTTCTTCTCCTAATGATAATCACAAATGTTATATCGATGTAAGGCTCGGGACAGCAATTATAATATATAACATTTTTCTTGCCGGGAACCCCTGAAACAAAAACAAAACAAAGATGCATTTAATTATACACAGAGAGAAATTTCAACACTTAAGTCTGGTTAAAACGGGAAGCAAAACACAATTTAACCTTAGCCTTCGGTTGACAATTTCAAGAGAAAATGCCAGCTAGTTTTCTAGGAGAAATTTAATAAGAAACGAGTGGTGAACACCAACGTCACAATCGGAGGAATGCATTACCCCAGTCTCTCCATTGTTTTCTGCGCTAAAATACGCCGCAAACAGTACCAAAATTAACACAAAATTTGTGTTAGTCTGTGCTTCACTTCCTATGCCAACCAAAAGTAACACAATAACACAAATATTTTCATCAGTGTACTGGCCTTCAGCCTCTCTCTTCAACAACTGTAAGTTCAGACTTCCAATAGGGCGTATCTAATGAGGAAGTAAACTTCACGTTTGATTTCTGAATGAATCCTAAGGTAAAAATTGTCCAAACCACAAAAGACTTAAGACTGACAAGAGTAATGGTGCCATTTCTCCCCAATTTATTGAAAATTGGTAAATTTACGAGCCAGAGAGGCTGCTCGAACGAGCTTTGGATTGGGTACCACCTGAGAAAAAGCACCAGGGAAGTCCAATGAAGG
Organism: Bemisia tabaci; assembly: GCF_918797505.1. NCBI lineage: Eukaryota > Metazoa > Arthropoda > Insecta > Hemiptera > Aleyrodidae > Bemisia > Bemisia tabaci. The sequence goes on from NC_092798.1 coordinate 37,229,996, forward strand.
AATGACGGCAGGGCGTTGACAAAGAGATGTTGCGTTAATTTCTGTCAATGGACAGTGGTACCTACCTGTGGTAACGCGTGGTACAACAGTGGTAACTCGTACCTTGTCCACTAGACAAGGTACGAAAGGCTTCTGATACATGTTTCTTGACCAGAACTTCACATAGAACACGACTCGCGCAACGAAAATTGCTGAAACCAACTTTTAACGAAGATATTAACGTTTTTATTTCACCTTGGTCACGAGAAGTTTGAACTGCCCGCTCACAAGAAACTCAAAGCTCTACGTGGGTCCAATTGCGCTCTACAACGGTTTCGGCGATCTTCTCTATCGAGCAATGTTCATTTCCCACCATGTGTTGTTCAAACTATAAGCAATTTGCTATAGCTGAGCCAAAGCGTCAAGATTGAGGTTGCCAGATTTTTATATCGCAGAGACCGTCATGATAAACGTGTAGCGCGCCCTGTAAATCACGTAGATCATTGAGTTTTCATGAGCGGGTGGTTTGAATTCACTCATCAAGAATCCTTAAATATCTTCGTAAGGAGTTGATTTCGATCATTTTCGTTGTACGTATCGTGTTCTACGTGAAATTTTGGTTAAGAAACATGTATCAGAATGCTGAAATTCATACCTTGTCTAGTGGTCCATTGCCCGATAGCCTCTGGGAAGATAGACACATGTGGCGCTTGGGTGTCGCAGAACGCCAGAGCGCAACTTAGAGGCGACTTTATGTGTAAATGTACCAAACTTTTATGGATACTTTACAACGTGTTCGCGAGCTTTAGTCCGAGATTCATTTATTTCAGCATTTTCGAGAGTAATCAAGTAAGACACATCTCCGGTAGGTCAGGTTAGGTTTAGGTTAAGTTGGGTTAAGTTAGGTTATGCCAAAACTTGAAGATAAGATCCCAAGTTAATTGGACTGAATCACGCAAAAAGAAACGACTTCTGGTTTATTCCAGGAACAGTAAATACTCGATACTTGCCTTGTGCAAAAAGGTGATTCTATACGCATTAGATAGAAAAATGGTTCTCTATTGCGTAAGTGATTTGACTGCGGGTAGAACACTAACAGTACACTAACTAGTAACACCAAGAAGAGCGTATTTAGCTACAAATAGGATCTTGCTAACAGCATTGGTATCATACAGTATTATAGTAGATAGATACCTCGATACAACTTTCTCTGTGGATACATCATACGTGATTGGTTTCAAAAAGAAGGGCATGCTGGAATCAACTAAAAGGGCGAGACCCAGGTTTTCTGGCGCAGCAATTATATCGACAAAGGCGGATCCAGCAATTTAGCAACACCAGATTTCCTCCATTTTAACATAAATAAAATAATCGATTCTTGTCGGAACACCGATAGAATCGGTGTCAAATCGGTCACCTTCAAGAATCGATACATTTCAATGAGTTTACATGGGGGGGGGGGGGAATGTTGCCAATTTGCTAATGTTTATCGACTAATTAATCAATAGTTATAAGTACACAGTTTCCCCAAAACTTTCCGTAAATTATCTTAACAATGTAGATTTTAGTACCATGATTGGAAAAAAATGGTTTGGAAGATCATTGGAAAGTAGCAGACATAAAATATGTAACGTCTGTTACCGCGTACATGCTAAACATAAAACGTTAACTACGTAATGCGTGTCACAAAATGTTGGTCACAAAGTCACACAATTTTGGACGGTATACAAGACGAAAGGGCTCTTTTTTCATAAGCCTCCTAAAGTATTCAGAGCTTCTGTTCAATTTCCGGGTCGAGTGGTTGAAGTTGCATTTTTATATCAGTGGCGGTTGGGTGTCACGGCTAAGGGCACGGTAGCGCTTTCAGTGTTATGTTAGTAGTATGAATATTTTTCCTTAACCTTTTCAGGAACTTCAGGTTAAATTCCGAAAGAGAAGTTCTGAAAAATTGAAAGAGAATTATTCGCAAGTTTATCGGGAAAAATGCGTGTTTTATCAAAGGAAATGTGGCAACGCCTAAAAGTTCATATGCGTGTTTCCTTAGCACGGCAGTATTACTCATATTACGCTCATCCGAAACATCCAGTTTTTTCTAAAATTATTTTTCATCTACTCAATGTGAGACTTTCCGTGTACAGCTGTAAATACAAGATTGTAAATTGTGGATGTTGCGAGAAGCAGGCAAGCTCATAAAAAGTATCAAACCTGCAAATTAATGAGCGAATTCCGGACGCAATACAGATGCAGGAGTTACTCATTAAGACCGACTGCATTCTGTATAGCCTTCCGTTTTGCGAATGATGGTCTAAAGAATGAATAATCTGTTCGACTAATTCGGCAAAACAAATGTAATGAAGTAGAATCCGTTACGTGAGCCATGCGATTTTGGTAGAAAAACGAGGCTCAACGGGCTGCATGAGAGGGGAAGTAGGCTTCTAATCAAGCGTTTCTTCTGATTTAAAACTCATTATGAAGTACCAAACAGCAGTTTGTTTTCTACTATGGGCCGCGTTACTGAAATAACACGTCAAAATTACATTTTTTCCCCTTCAAAATGCATCTGGTACTCACCTATAAAAGAGCGCACATGTTAACAACAGTTTTGCAGTTTCGGTTGTGATGATGTTTCATTTTAACCTTGTTCTGTTGTCTCGGACTCCTGTTTCGATTGGAAAAATAGTCTAAACGATTCGATTTACCTTTGACGTGTCCTCAGGGCGGCCGCGCAATGACTTCGTTCGGCAATCTGATTGCGGTGGGCCTTTTCATCATAGGTCCAGCTTTGTGTAGTAAGTTATCTCTTCGCTAATTTCATCTCTGATATTCTAATGTTTCATTTTCATACAGGGAAATTTGTCAATGATAAGATCCATTGGGCAACGAAAGAGGTGTAGGCAGGATAAAGAGGTTAGCACTGAAGATACAGCCACCTATTTCAGAGCCTAGTTTTTAATGGGAAAAATCGCGCAATAATTACGACCAAGGCTGATCAAGCCGTTATGTGTACATTCCCGAAATTGACGGCTCAAACTGTATAAATAGTGTATTCTGGGTCTTCCTTTGTCGATGCCTTCGTGTCTTAATCGATATACATTTTCAGGATTCATGAGAGAACATACCGGGAGAAAAATTGGATTTGAATACCATGTGGCACACTGTTAAAAATCCCGGCGCGAAATTCATGCTTACTCAGTTGCCATTTTGACCACCTGTTACTCTGAGTGCATGGATCCGGTCAGTGGCGTGGCGTGAATTGCGATATATCGATTGTTATGCCATTTGAACCCACGGTAAAGAATCGATTATTAAGGTGTTCGCTGCGAACGCCCTGTGTATCGATCCTTTTCCATAGGTTTAAATGGCAGATCAATCGATACATCGCAAAGCACGCCACGCCACTGGATCCGGTGCGAATTCCGCGCTCTGGCCGGAGTGAAAATCTGACAGTCAAACGTAAAACGGAACTGTCGCAGCATGGATTCGAATTCGAGTCGCGGCGGTGATAGACGAGTGCGCTACCAGTTGCCATTCGGCGTTCATACCAGGAGGTCCTGAATTCACGCCACTGGGGGTACCTCAACTAATTCGTCCGTCGTTTGTGATATTTACGCTCCGATCTATTCACTCAGAGTACGGCGCGAAATTCGCGCTGGGTTTTTTTTTCACGCCGGCTATTCACTCGGAGTAAATCATTGATTTTTAACAGTGTTAGCAGTAAAGATACAGCCACCTACTTCAGAGTCTAGTTTTTAATGGGAAAACCGCGTAAAAATTACGACAAAGGCTGATCAAGCCATTATGTGTAAATTTCCGAAATTGACAGCTCAAATTGTAAAAATAGTGTATTTTGGGTCTTCCTTTGATGGTGCCTTAATCGATATACATTTTCAACGGATTCATGAGAGAATATACCGGGAGAAAAATTGGATTTGAATACCATGTGACACGTATATAAATCTCGAGTCATTCATTATTATCATTACTTGTATCATTACATTGCTTCCTGAATTCGTGTCGATAAATAATTAAATTTCAACTCGATTCATTCAGCCTGAGCTTTTGGGCTCTTAGTGTCACGAATTTGTTGCTACGGGCTGTGGCAACGACAAGCACGTATTTAAAACGAGCCCCGAAACGAAATTTTTAATTTAAACCGTCCCACGCCTTTATCGGGCCCGTGGGTATTTTATTCGCCGGCATCAGATTTAACGGAGAAAAGAGTTTAAAAAAAAAACAGTGAGAAAAATTGGAATTCAATCAAATTTGGATTATTAAGATTTTTATTTTTATTATATTATCTTATTCTATTTCTTTTTTATTAAAATTTTAAGTTAAATTAAAACTAATAATTTTCAAAATTATAATTAAATTTGCTAATTTAAATTTTTAGTGTGTTGATAAGGCACGTCATTCATCCATGCAAAATGCTTATTTAAGTTGATGAAATAAAATGCTTAAAGTTTAATAAAGCTATTATTTAAAGTTTATAATGTAAAGATTATTGGTTTGAATTTACATCAAGTATATGAGTTGAGGAAACAAATCATGTGAGAAAATCCACTTTCACACTGCACACTTAAACAGTTTAAAGTGACATCCGAGGCCACGCGAAAGAAAAGCAACTTGGCGCTGAGCTCTTACCCTAATAGCTGCAACTGAACTGCCGTGCTAACGAATAACGCCGTATATGAACCTTCAGGCGTTGCCAAATTTCCTTTGGTAAATCATGAATTTTTAAGCACATTTGTGAACAGTTTTCTTCCAATTTTTCAGAAAATTTCGTTCCCAATTTTACCTACAGTTTTCGAAAATTTCTCTGACAAATATTCATAACTTTTCTCAAAAATAAACATTTTTTCGGAGAAAATTTTGCAACGCTCGAATGTTCATACGGCGTTTTTCATTAGCACGGCAGATCACCCAGTAAACCCCCAAACTGCGGGAAGACGTGATAAAAGTTTGCGAGATTTTCTGTTACTAAGATTTCTTTACATATACCTCTAGGTGAACATGATTACCGGCTACTATGTAAAATTAACTGAAGAAATGCTGTAACAAAACTATGATTCAAATTTTGGTTTACATGTTATCTCGACTTACTGATTCGTTTCAGATCCGAGCCTAATCGAGAAATGCAAGTATGATTGCAAGCAGAGCTATGGGTTCGTCGAGCACGGACACTCCAATGTACCGATCAAAATTGGGGTAATGCAGTATAGACCTCGAAAGTGTAATTGCAAATTTAACCTCTCGGAACTGAAGCACATCATAGACGAAGCGAACCTCGAAGCAGTCGAGACGGATTATTGGGAGATGACACAATGGTTGAAGGACCACGGTTATAAATTGAGGCTCAATCTGGAGACGTGCGATCAAGTGTGCGTGCAGGAAGGAGGGTACGTCCAAAAAAAGAAACCACGCAAATCGGAGCATAAGAAGATTGGCATTTTAAGAATCAGCAGCGCTAACGGGAAGGAAAAGTCAACGGGCAAAAAAGGGCGTAAGGTGTCGTTCCAACACGGGAACGGGGAGGCAGGATCGCGACTCCACAAAAGTGGGCACGAGGAGACTGGCAAAGACGGGAACCAGCAGGAAGAATCACACCGTGTCCTGCTCAAAACTGGGCACCTGAAGAATATCGATAATGAGATAGGCGAATGTGAGTGCAGGTACCGCAAAGACTTCTATCATTTCCTGGAGCACGAGGGCTGCGACGTGGCCGCATTCAAAAAGCACGAGGATAACTCTACGGAGGCGAGAAACTGGTTGATAGCTGAGGGTTTTTCGGTGAGTGTGATACAAGCACATCGCGACGTGTACGAGTTAGAGGAAATGCCCGATTTGGAATGTGAGCACAACTGCCGCGTGACTCAGGGATATGTCGGCTTCAAAAAAAGCCTCTTTAAAAATGATCCTCACGGGAGGATACCAATCGCCACGGATGTAGACGAAAACGATCCTTCGGACACCCAGATTTTGGTAATTGAGATTCCGAGAGACGAACAAGACCCACTGGAGTGTAAATGCAAAATCAACCCTGAAGTGTATTCTCACTTAGAGAAGTTAAAAATTAACACCTCCCATTTCAAAACGGCATTTTTTGAAGGCGAAGCTAAGGGGTGTAATTGGTTATGGTGGTGGAATTTGCGTAAAGGTGGAAAGTATGTCAATGTCATGTGCCCCAAACCACCCGAAAAACCCAAAAAATCCAAACCCCCAGCGACGATTACGACTACTGATGAGGGGTAAGAGCCATTGCCCCGAAAAAGAAGAAGAGGAGCACAAAGAAAAAACTTCGCCGTTTTCCGACTTCGGAATTGACCATAACGAGAAATAGGGGAGAAAGGAAAGTGGAGGAAAGAGGAAGGGAGGACGCTTGAAGTTTAAGAATTGCTCTTCCTGTTTCACTCGAAGGTGATGGGTGTCTCATCCTTTCTTCCCCTAGATATATGAATATTATGAGACATATGACGGACGTATGATTGAGATAGGGTTTGCAATTTTTCTTTAAACATTACAGCGTCATTATACAGTGCTTCCATGGAGGATTGGAAAAAAAACTAAAAACATCAGCTTGCATATTTTATACCGTAGAATGCGGCAGAGTTGCTAACTTATTTTCGCCAAAATTGTAGTCTTGACTGTATTGTTTCCTAGCCCTCGGTGTTTAGGAAAATAAAATAAAAGTATTTTAATCATAAATGGACGTATTTATGCGAAAAGGAGATATGTGGAAGTGGAAAGATGGGGTGTGCTCGTTAGTGATCGGGCCATAAGAATGAATGGGGAATATAAAGCGCCAGTGACGTCAGCGGTGAGTGCGGTGACGGTTTCGGGATCGGGATCGCCGTCCGGCGTCTTTAACTCATGAGCCCTGTCCACAACGCTCTCTTACCATGCCCGCGGCTCATGAGTTAGCATATTTTGGCGCTTAGCTCCTTTTGATTTAATGTCAAATCCCGTTTTTCAATTTTCTCAAAAGGAGCTATATCCACTTTTACATTGTTTCTAATGACCCAACTAACGAGCACACTCCATCTTTCCACTTGCACATATCTCCTTTTAGCATAAATACGTCCAAATGGTACGCATCCCGTTCATATCGTAAAGACTACGCCACGGTCCAGTCTAGCTGCCTTAAAGTTCAACAATTTCTCTTCATCTGTTTCACTCGGAGGTGATGGGTGTCCCGTCCTTTCTTCCCCTAGATATTTGAATATGATGAGATCATGACCTTTTCTAGCTGCCTAATATCTTAATGATCTTTTGCACTCTCCCTCTGAGGAGATGAGGATCTCCTCGCCTCTCTATTTGGAGATGCTAGCGATCTCCTCGTATTTTTATCTGCAGATGGTGGCTGCTCCTCCAATCTCCTCCTATTCGTTTTGAGTCCTTCCGGAAATGAGGAGAAGGTGTCAGCTCCCAACGTGTAGCACTGCAGCGATTAAAAACAATGGGAAGAAAGGATTTCCGGAAGGACTTAAAACGAATAGGAGGAGAGTGGAGGAGCAGCCACCATCTGCAGATAAAAATACGAGGAGATAGCTAGCATCTCCAAATAGAGAGGCGAGGAGATCCTCATCTCCTCAGAGGGAGAGTGCGAAAGATCATTAAGATTTTAGGCAGCTAGAAAAGGTCATGATCTCATCATATTCATATATCTAGGGGAAGAAAGGATGGGACACCCATCACCTCCGAGTGAAACAGATGAAGAGAAATTGTTGAACTTTAAGGCAGCTAGACTGGACCGTGGCGTAGTCTTTACGATATGAACGGGATGCGTACCATTTATGATTAAAATACTTTTATTTTATTTTCCTAAACACCGAGGGCTAGGGAAAAATACAGTCAAGCCGACAATTTTGACGAAAATAAGTTAGCAACTTTGCCGCAATCCACGGTATAAAATATGCAAGCTGATGTTTTTAGTTTTTTTTTTCCAATCCTCCATAGAAGCACTGTATAATGACGCTGTAATGTTTAAAGAAAAATTGCAAGCCCTATCTCAATCATACGCCTGTCATATGTCTCATTATATTCATATATCTAGGGGAAGAAAGGATGAGACACTCATCACCTTCTAGTGAAACAGAGGAAGAGCAATTGTTAAACTTCGATATATTTAGTAATTATTCTTGACGAAATTGACCGTTCCTTTCTCCTCTATTTCTCACTATGGTCAATTCCGAAGTCGGAAAATGGCGAAGTTTTTTCTTTGTCCTTTAAATCTGTCATTTAGCAGGCAGGCGGTATTGTGTTTTAAACTTTGCAGCATGCTTAGTTTATTTATGAGAATGTTTTATTATCAATTAATCTCATTTTATTGTGACTTTAAAATCTATTTCTGTCAAATGTTTGAATAAAATATGATATTATTTGCGTTAAGATTTAATTTTCGATCACACTCCTTAACTTTTTTACTAGTAAGTAAAATTATCTTAAATATGGTGTCGGCAAGCTTAGTCGCAATTTTATCAAAGCAATAACTCATTTGCCTCATAAACAGTCAGAAAACTGCATGCAGTTATACGTCAAACGCATGAAGTGTTTATCGTTGGGAAGATTTAAATGCATGGGCTGTCTAAAAAATGCCCGGACTGTTTCGCAAATTCAAAAACTAAGCTAGCTAGAGCCTTGATCTTGGTTATAATTCAAAGATGAACTCGAAAGCCTAGTTGAATTGGAGGTCAACTCATTTGGTCACAAATGAACGAAGTTATAACAGTTTGGATAAAAAAAAAATCGGGACCCTCCTCCGTTTTCAATGGGAACATATTCTCGTTATGGGTAGTCTTTATTATCTTCGGTGCAGTGATGTGGCGTGCTTTGCGATCCATCGATATTTCGCCATTTGAAGCTGTGGTAATTAATCGATTGTTAAGGTGTTTGCTGCGAACACCCTGTTCATCGATACTTTTCCATAGGTTTAAATGAACGATTAATCGATATACTTCTCTGATTATATCGAACACAATCGTCCGCTGACCAACCTTGTTTCATTCTACACGCCATTTCATGAAAGCTTACATTGCCGGCGCAGTTGCGACGCAGTAATCCCTGAGTGACTTTGGCTTTTTTTTTTGCCAATATTTCTTTCGATGAAGTTTCCGCGACTCACAAAAGACTCAGAATTGGATTATGAACAATTTATCGTCGTCAGTATTATGTTGCGGATAAAACGTTCCGAGCTCAAAAATAGTGAAAAACGTAAATCGAGACATAAGTTTAGATGTTTTTGACAGCAATTCCGCCTGAGAAATTCAGAGAAATATGTCAAGAAAGTGGTAAAATAATTAGTATATTGATAGCCAATATTTTGAGATGGAAAATTATAATCTCGAAAAGTCAAAGGGATGAGCGGATTAATCAAGAGAACGCAGTAAGACGCTCTCCAAAAACTGTATGTGGGGGGGCTCCAATTTTTGAGCGTCTCTGGTTTACCAGACGCGACTTCCAGCCGATCGACTCCTCGTTGTAACATGTATACATGGGACATAGCGTGTTGTCGTAGCCGTTTTGGTACAGGCAGTAACACTTTGATCTTGTTCGTTAACTGTTATTTTTAAAAATATGCGTAGAATGTGCACGGATTTCCGGGTTACATTATTTTAAGGTCCTCGCCGTGCTTAAAAATTTATTTCTGATCCTTAATTTCCGAGGAGTTTTGAAAAATTTAGGAGTAGTCACGTAATCCCTTCATTTAGTGACGTATTGCTGTGATTTTCTGTGATTGGTTCATGTTCCAATTTTTTTGCTAGTATGTTAGTGGACAGAAAAACCCCCCTCAAATTGCAAGACAAAAAAAAAGGGAGCATTGTACATGGTGGAAAATTTCGCCAAAGGACCAATTACGTCTGTAAAAGCCAAAATCAGACGTTAATATTGAACGATTTCTTGATTTAATTCATGAGAATCCAAATATTAATTTGCCTCAGGGCCAAAGTCATTGGGCCGAGACGCTAATGTGGAGCTTCGAAACAACTGTGAAGCATGTGGCCAATAAGCGTACGCAATTTCTGAACGCGCCTCCTCATTCTCTGAGACATGGGTCAGGTTTTCAGTTAAAAAGTGTAGTATTTCTCATCACAAAAGCGTGGCCGAGTGCCTTAGCGTCCGGCTGAAAATCCGGAGGTCATGGATCAATCCTTCGCCTGGAATATTTTTTACTTTGTTTTAAGGTATTTTTCGTGTTTAATTTGACTGAAAAAGTATGAGCAACTATATTACTTGCTTCTGCCACTGAGAGAAGCGCCCTCCAACTCAATTGCGATCTTATTTTTTCTACTCTAATAAAATTAATTCCGTTAATCTTATTATATTACTTATTTTCTATATCGAGATTTTTCTTTGTTATAGTTAGTTCATCTATTTTTGGTAGTTGAATAGGACTAAATAATAGGAATATTCAAAAAATAATGGGTCTTGTTTTTCACTCAAACTGTCGCAACTTTGTCGATTTTTTGTGTGAGTGCATTTTTAGTCGGGATGGAGCGGTTTACGGCGACCTTCTGGTCAGCATCACAAAAAAGACAACGTTTTTAAGCGAAGAGTGCGGAATTCAAAACAGGCTGCAGGCGTCAACACCACTGTGCTGGAGAGCTCGCCCTCGCTCGAGCATTTACAAACATTCTTCGTTTTTCGTTCTCATTCACTCCGTTGCTGTTTAAAGTCAATATTTTATCTTTGTGGGATTTTTTTGGGCAATCGATGGAAATTGAATACTTCTTAGCCATGTTATTATTTTCATCTCCGCCTTCCCATACCTCCTCTCATGGCCTATTTCACCTGACTTCAACACAATTTCGCCTTCATAATCTGTGCAGGCAAAGTGATTTACCTCGGTGTTCAAACAGTCACCTACAGCCGTTTTCTACATTCATTCTGTCAATGTAAAATTTTAAATGGTTTCATATCGTGTACACGCGGTTATACTGAAACCACTAAAATACGTTCCTATATAGAGGTTAGTGTTCAAAAGGGTATGCTTATAATTCATTTTTATCAAGAGTACACTACTAAAAATGTGTGAGCTCTTTTAGTGAGCAAAGAAGAATCACATAAAATTACATTCAATATTGATGAGCAGCATCAGCGTAAAACGTAAAGTGTGACAGGAAATCTGTCATATCTGAAATACGAGGTAAAGATGTATTTAAGGAACTAAGAAACCGAAAGTTTGATGGTATAATTTGTTTATTTTTTGTGTAAGAAAAATGATCACCTAACGCATACAATCAGGGTAATAAAAGATAATCTAAATAAAGTTATATAAGACAATAGATTTAAGTTACATGGAAGTTATAACACGGCACATACATATATATTTCCTTTCTCTTTTTCGTTAAGTAATCCGTATAACTATTTCCTTTATAAATACAGAAAATCAGTAAATAGTCTTATTTTCAGTATACAATTTCTATAATTAAAATACTACTTTGTATACATCCAATCAAAAGATCAAAAAATTCCAAAATCCAATCAAAAAATTGTTCATTATTTTAATATATGAAAAAGTTTCTTGGAATGCGGCGATTCAAAAGTTTAAAGTCACTTTTGAATATATACAGGAGTATGATCACTGAATTTAGTGAGATACGTCTGTTCATTATAATTGTTTAGGTTTGTAAAGACAACATCCAGTTGTGATCCATATTGTGTGGTTACAGAATCTGGCGGCAATGCTGAATGAATTTCATATTTATTAAATAATTAATGATAAATTGTTTTTTTCTTGTTTCAATACGTCATGATTGAAGTCTACTATGATTACAATTTTGGCAGCATAAGGTATAAATTTATGTATGGTATTTACATCAAATTTAAAAAAAAAATTGTTTTATTAGCAGGGGATACAAGTGATGCACTGTTGTAGATTATTACTTTTTCTAATGTGAGAATAACATTCCAAATCATATGATATTGACTGGAGGGTGAATGTTACTATTGTCTGACAAGGGCAATACATCAACAGTGCCTAACGCAGTATTGGCTGTTACATTGCATGTTTCTGACAGAGGGAGTTGAAGCGCGTGTCCGTAAACAAGGTCAATTAATGTATTACCAAAAATAATGTATATTATTAATATTTAAAAATGGCGAGAAACGTGCCATGTATCTTTTTCAGTCTAATCAATTACCTACTTTTGTATAAAGAAAATTTCCAGATAGTAAAATATATTTCTTTAGAAAAAAGGAGTTCGCATCGTCAGCATACAAAAGTGATCGATGGGGTTGCTTTTGCAGATGTATAACAAGATGTTTGAGTAAGGGTGCAAAAAGAAGAAGGCTAAATTGCTGGTGAAGTTTTTTTCTCATGCTGGACGTTGGAGCTGAAAATGAAGGCATGAATGCTTCTTATGAAGTCATTGAACCACAAAACGTGCTGAAGGAATTTGCGAGTTTCATGATGCAATAACTTACCATCGTACTTACCTGCAATTATATATATTTTTCACCATTGCAAGCTGAATCCGAAAATCACAAATGATGAAGCATGTGGTCCGCAACTTTTCGTCTACCAGTTGACCACGATGACAAGGGTCCGGCCGCCGGATAAAGCCTCGGTGTGGATACAATGATGACAGTATCTCAGTGAGCTCGAAGCGGACCTGCCGGCTGCGCGCTGGGGTCCATGATTGCAATTCTCGCTTCGCACGAAAATTCCCGAATTTTCACTCGGTCTAATCGGTTTGCACAGACTGTTATAGTGATATGTCTGGATACACGATCAAATTCCGAACCAATTATGATCAAAGGCGACCAGTTGATGACTGATGGTCATCATGCAACAGTCCTCTTCGATCAAACTTGGACGGGCCGTCAAATTTTGATCAGAATTGAGTTCCACCGTTCGAGAAAACTCGATTTTACTGAGATAAGAAAGTAAGATTCCCTACCTCGTATCTTCCACAAAAAAAGAGATAAATCAAATTAATGAAAAAGAAACATGATACATGCTCTCAGCTTAAAAAAAAGCTCTAGTTTTTGAAAATCGGTCGATGAGTTCGCGAGAAAACTCGAGTTTACTGAGACAACCTCCTGTCGCCGCGTACCCTCCTCCGGATTCAGGGTGCGCGGAGAGTCGATTATTTCAGACCCGGGTGATCGCCGCTAAGCATCACATGAAAAAGGTATTCAACATTTTTTATTGAGTAGACCTTACCTTACTTTTTGACATAGTTTCCACCTTCGTTTTGAAATTTTTGGAATCAATATAGCCGCCTCTCGATGCTCTCGGCGAAGGAGCTCTTGCCTCGGCACCGCAACTAGTCATTGACAGCGCTCTACCCCACCGAATCAGTTGGGAACCGCTTTCCACTGAGGAAGTTTTTAGGCCAGGGAACAGAAGAAAATTACATGAGGCTGAATCGAGATAGTATGGAGAGTGTGGAAAAATTTCCCTGTGCAAAGGAACTGATTCGGATGGGTAGAGCGCTGTCAATGGCTGGTTTCGGTGCCGAGGCAAGAGCTCCTTCCGAGTGCATCGAGGGGCGGCTATATTGATTCCAAAAATTTCAAAACGAAGGTGGAGACTATGTCAAAAAGTGAGGTAAGGTCAGGGTAAGATCTACTCAATAAAACATGTTGAATACCTTTTTCATGTGATGCTTATAGCGGCGATCACCCGGGTCTGAAATAATCGACTCTCCGCGCACCCTGAATCCAGAGGTGGGCACGCGGTGACAGGAGGTTGTCTCAGTAAAATCGAGTTTTCTCGCGAACCCCTAGACCAATTTTCAGAAACTAGAGCTTGTTTTTAAGCTGAGAGTATGTTTTTTTTTTTTTTTTTTGTTTTTTTTTGTTTTTTTTTTTTTTAATAATGATTTTATTTATCAGATAACAACTTTGAAACAAGACCGACAGCAGTCTTGCTCGAAATTGGGAAGAAGTGCAATTGACATAGTAATTGTGCAAAATAAATTAAATTACTTACATATAGCTACATATCAACCATCAATTTAGTTATATTGTGCATTTCATGTCTCTACCTATTTACTTAGAGAGTATGTTTAATATTTCATTTTTTATTGATTTGATTTATCTCTTTTTTTGTGTGGAAGATACAAGGTAAGGAATATTACTTTTTGGATGACCCTCGTACACATATTAATCACTATGTAATGAGGCATCTTCAGGAAATTAGGTAATTACCCCTTTACGACATCCATCGTTATAAGAATTCGTAACGACGTTTTTGGGTTTTTTTTTTAGGAGTTGTGTCCATTCTCTGTGGCATGATTTTCAAATTTCCATTTGCTCTTTCTTTTTTTGAGTATAACTGATTCCCATAAAATTTAAAATTTTGAAAAATATTTGGTACTCTATGATTTTCATGCAAGCTAAAAAGTAGATTAGTATCCCCCAGAATCTGAGATCCAAAATCAAGCCATGTCATAGAGGGTTAAGGGAGAATACTGATTGATCCAATAGTAGTCTCCGAAATTTTAAAACTCTTTAAACAATTAAATTTAAAAATTTAAGGTTGCCTGGTCCTCGACGCAAATAGCCTAGTTGCTGATCGTCGTAAATTAACTAACGACTATAACTAACTATCTCTTGTGTGCAGCAGACCCATTTGCTCTGAAAGAGCAAAGCCTCTAAGTGTTTTTGGTCTAAAACTCATTCCGATTTAAACAGCCGATCGAATGGAATTTTTTTCCTGAGCTTCGTCATTTAGACACCGAGTCAAAAATGGTATTTTTCCGCATTATGTGCCCTGCGGGTCGATTGTTGAATCGTTATCGAATGACCTTGATCGATAAAACACATTGCCGAGATAGGGATTTATCGATCGAGTTCTTTCGATAACGATTCAACAATCGACCCGCTGGTGCTCACGTGCAAAAGTGTACACACGCTGACGACTGTTCCACAGTTTCGATCGGGACAAGGTTAGGTTTTAACCTTGTTGTGCTGTCACGGGCTGCTGTTGCGATCAGTCCAAACAATTTTGTTCAGCTCTGACGTTCGTTTAGGGTAGCCGCGCAATGGCTTCGCTCGGCTACGTGATTTTCTTGAGCCTTTTCATCCTAGGTCCAGCTTTTTGTCGTGAGTTGCCTCCCTGTTTATTCATCTTAAAATTTCTGATGCACGATTTTTATCATCTACTTGCTTCTCATTTAAGTTTACTGAACAGTTGAATGGACCTGTTGCGGAAGTAAAAAACAGAGCCACCAGATATGGAAAATTTCATGAAATTTATTGAAACTTTTGGGGATACCTTTAGGAGGCTAAGAAATGCCTAGAAACAGTGATTCAGTGGCGTGGCGTGAATTGCGATAAATCGATTGTTATGCCATTTAAACCTATGAAAAAAGATCGATTATCAGGGCGTTCGCAGCGAACACCTTAGTAATCGATTCTTTACCATAGCTTCAAATGGCGAGATATCGATAATCGATTATTCACGCCACGCCACTGCAGTGATTCTAAATTTTGAAATTTTTCACCCCAAACCTAAAAAATTCGCGCGTTGCAAATGTTTTCGTTTAGTTTAGAGGTTGGGTTGGGGTTCTTCTCTCTAAACTCCCCTTTTTGCCCCCTCTTTGTGTCTGGCACCTTCAGTAGAGTAGCAAAATACCGCAGCATCAACTGGAAAGACCATCCGAAACGCTTTCAGACCTCCAAACGTTTAATAAATAATTCTAAAAAAATTAATAAATTTCAACGTTTGTGAAATTTATTTGAGCCTTTTGAAATTTAATGAAATTTCAAAACGTGAAATTTCACTTTCCATCTCTGAGAGCCACCTCTAACACCCACCTCGAAGCCTATACCGTTTCACGGGACAAATCGACGGTTCGGCAATCGCATAACTCGTTTGCGGTGTCTGAAAATCTTCGCCTCTATGTCATTTTTCTAAAGGAGAACAAACTGACATCATACCCTGAGATTTTTGCAGAAATTTCTTCGCATGGAAAAGAAAAGTTACGACAGTTTTAAGGAATGGACCACTAGACAAGGTACGAATTTCAGCATTACGATACATGTTTCTAGACTAAAATTTCACGTAGAATACGACGCGCACAACGAGAATTACCGAAAGCAACTCTTATTCCGAAGATATTTCATGATTCTTGACTCGTGAATTCAAACCATCCGCTCATGAAAACTCAATGCTCTGCGTGATTCACATCGTGCGCTAAACGTTATCATGACAGTCTCTGCGATATTAAAATCTGGCGACCTCAATCTTGACGCTTTGGCTCAGCTGTAGCAAATTGCTTAGTTTGATTGAGCGACACGTGGTGGGAAATGAACATTACTCGATTGAGAAGCTTGCTGAAACCATAATAGTGCGCGATTTGACTCAAGTAGAGCTTTGAGTTTCTTGTGAGCGGGCAGTTCAAATTCCTCGTAACCAATGTGAAATAAAAACGTTAAAATCTTCGTTTGGAGTTTGTTTCAATAGTTTTCGTCGCGCGAATCGTGCTTTACGTGAAATTCTGATTAAGAAATATGTATCAGAATGCTTAAATTCGTACCTTGTCTAGTGGTTTATTGCCGTCGAGTAGTTTTCCGTTTAGAAAATAAAGTATGATAAAAAGTCTGCGACGTCGCAAACCGAGTTATGTGATTGCCGACTTACACCGTCGAAATTAGTTGCGCTAGTCACAGAATCGCGTTTTGATGCCTGATACTTGTAGATTAGCTAGGAATAATAAGATGTATCCAAGCAGCAACTTCCTACGTTCAGTATTAACCGAGACATCGTGCCCTTTGGAAAGCCGAGTTTCACGTTGAACAACCAGTGCGAATGTGCGTCACACTGACTGATGAAAGCAAGGTGGAAGAAACCAAGAGTGTCATTGTCGCGGTGGATGAAGTCAAAAAGCCGACTTTTCAGAAAGCGATATCTCGGTTTACATGGAACGTAGAAAGTTGCTGTTTAGGACGGATTTTATTATTTTTAGCTAATCTACATATTTCAAGCAGCGAGTCACGATTCTCTGACCTGCTCAGCTGATTCATTGCGCGCAAACTTTCGACTTTCAAAAGGCTTTCAAAAACTTTCAAAAGGCGGTCGAGCCCAAATGCGCAAATTGCTCAGAATTAAAAGCTTAAAAGCGCACACTTTATCATTTGTGGTTTTGAGCTTTCCATCCGATGGTGCTTGAATACATCAATTAATCAACTGAAGGTGGAATTCCCTGGTAAAAATTGGCGATAGGAGCATGCGTTTCAAAATACCATAGGAGTTCTTATAGCCGACTAAAGAAGGCTATCGAAAATCATCTAGCTGGCTGTAGAAAGAAGAGCAAATCGTAAAGCCGGGCTATACGAAGCTATAAAAAAGTATACAGTCGGGCTATAGTTCCTGTCGCCGGGCTTTACACTTTATCGCCATTGGCTGTAAAAGGCTATAAGAAATTATGTAAACATTTGTGTGCTTTGGAAATCATTAAGTTTGATGCGGAATTACCTTTATTTTTACAAAACACACATTATATTTTCCTTTAAAACATATTTTTTTTTCATCAATTAAAATGAGAATAGTCCATACAGAGTGTGCAAACATTTCAAAATCATGGGTTGAAAAACGCTGACTCCGCGAGATTAAATATTAGAGCCTAACACAAAGTGGAGCGGCGACGCACTGGCGCCTACAAATTTAACAGGGATACTTCACGCATTGCGCAAAGCGTGAAGTATCCCTGTTAGGTTTGTAGGCGCCAGTGCGCGTTTCGCGCTCTTTGCCCGCCCGCCGCGCCGCAGCGTGCCACGGCGTCTGAAGCAACTATTTCACACCAGAGGTATTGCACAGTATCATAAGAAATTGAAGGCGCCCCAAGATATTAAGAATGACAGGCATCCTTCAAAAGTACGGAGCTTTCCTCGCAAAATAAATCAAGATACTACGGCACAAAAAGAGAGCGGTAGTCCAAAAACTAACTAAGTCCTAGTATCCGTATTTAGTAACGTTTAGCATAAACTTTATCGTCTGGCTGTTGCTTAATCGCCATTGACTATAAAAGGCTATAAGAAATTGTACAGCCGGCTACAGAAGCTATTGGAAATCTTACAGCCGGCTGTAGGTCTATAGTATTTTGGAACACACTTTGGAAACACTTTGGAACACACATTCTACTGCCAATTTTTACCAGGGTTATGATGGCGGCGGAATTGAATTCAATGCAAAACGTATGAAAACTTTGAATTTTCACCAAATTTCTACCCCTACTATAAGTGTGATAATAGAGGTAAACAAAATCGTCTAATCACTATTGCTCTCTGACTTCATGTCGATAGATCGTACATCATCTCGATTTCTTCCATTAAAGCTTTTGGGCTCTCGATTTTTAGTATTTTGCGCCTGGTGCGGTGATGATTGCGGACGGAGGGGTAGGCACTTACATATGCTGCCCTCCACCCTTGCACTGTATATTAAAGAAAAAAATTACCCTAACCGGAAACACTCTGTATTCCATTACGTGGATGTTGAATGAAAAACATATTAGTATTAACCATTAGTGCCATATTAGTATGAAAACACATATGAGAAACTAAGGGAAACTAGAGAAACTAAGGGAGAAAATGATAGACTAACTATAGGGTCTCTCATGGGTTGCCGGTGTTAGTCTACTATACCTACCTCCTTCGTCTATTCCAACTACCCGCTTCCACCAATACTGCCGTGCTAAGGGAGAACGCCGTATATGAGCATTTGAGAATGGAGATGTTGCATGTGTGAGGGATTTGCGATTTGACTATTGATTCTTATGTAAAAGTTCACGAGAAACACGATGGTGCCACTGGTTTTCTCTGGAATCAACTCCCACGCTCAAATAAAGCTCTCCAATTGAGGCCAAAATGGAGGGGATACCCACGCTATCCTAAGAGTCCACATTTGTATCAAGACAAACTCTCCATGCAACGATAGGGAGCAAATACATTAGCAGGGTTGCCGTGTTTTCAGTTTTGGGGTCCCCAAATAAAGTGGCAACCCTGCTAATGTATTTGCTCCCTATCTTTGTATGGAGAGTTTGTTTTGATGTATAGGTGGACTCTCAGGGTAGGGTGGGATATCCCCTCCATTTTGACCTCAACTTGAGAGCTTTTCTTGAGCTTGGGAGTTGATTTCAGAGGAAACCAGTGGCACCATCGTGTTTCTCGCGAACTTTTACATAAGAATCAACGGTCAAATCGCAAATCCCTAACACATGCAACATCTCCATTCTCAAATGCTCCTACGGCGTTCTTCCTTAGCACGGCAGCAGTGGCGTGGCGTGAATTGCGATACATCGATTGTTATGCCATTTAAACCTACGGTGAAGAATCGATTATTGAGGTGTTCGCTGCGAACACCCTGTTAATCGATCCTTTTCCATGGGTTTAAACGGCATAACAATCGATACATCGCAAAGCACGCCACGCCACTGCACGGCAGAATAGGATCCCTCCATTCCCTTCTCGTCCCCTTCGTCTATCGCTCCGTCTACCAATTTCAATAATTAGCCCGCTGGTTCGATCAGAGACAAGAGACCCTCCACTAGTATCTTGGCCATTGTGGAAGCTTCTACTTTCGGGACTTCAGCACTCCACTGTTGACTTACCTACATGGTTGATGTTCAACAACGTGTTGGCAGTTTCGTTTTGCAAACAAGCCGAAAATGGCCGACGTTTCGGAAACTTGTTCGGCTCATGACGTCATCCGAAGCTCATCATCGACCATGTAGGTAAGTTAACAGCCGACACTAGGGTGATGACTGTTGCTCCCTAGTAATTGTCCGTAAGGAATTGTTGAAACCCCGAAAGTGAAAGCTTCCACCTGTCGCTAGGAGGCCAGTGGAGGGTCTCTTGTCTCTGGGTTCGATTCAGATTTCAACTCAAACTTTATCTTGACACCCTCCTGGGTTTCAGAGCCGACGACCGACCAGGAGTGCAGCGAGGAGTGTGGGAGGAGATGGGGGTCAATCGACCGCGAGGGCAAAACTATACCGATCAAAACTGGGCAAATGGGGAAGGGGCCTGACGGAAAGCCAGAATGTGAGTGCCTGTACAGCGGCTCTCTTTACTTTGTCATACGTAAGGCGGGCCACGACTTGAAGGAGTTCCAAAAAGAAGAGCAGGACTTCGGGAAGGCCATATCGTGGTTACGGCAGAACGGTTTCAAGTTAGCGGAAGACCCGGCTTGCGATGAACAGTGCAAGAAGGATAAAGGGAGCATCGTGGAAGGGGACCCACCCACAAGGGTGCCGATGAAAACTGGTGGGCGCATGGAGGTGAACAAAGACGGGCAGTTAAAATGCAAGTGCACATACAGCCAAGACTTCTATAGTGTCCTGGAGCGCGCAGGAAAAAGCGTAACCGCATTCAAAGAGTGCGAGTTTGACGATCAGGCGGCCAAAAAATGGTTGATGGCTAACGGCTTCGAGCGGCGGGTCACCTCCCGGGATAATAAAACTCCCTCGGGACACCCCACTACGAAGGGAAAGGAGGTAATATCGGAGGAACCGGAGGTCGAAGAGTGGGTGCAATCGAAGGGCAAGGCGGTTCAAAACGAGGAGAACCCTCCGCCCGCGAAAAGGTCCGGAGAAGAACTCACGAGGATGTGTCATGCCCAATGCCGACGACTTATGGGATTGGTCGACTTCGATGATGGTGTGGGTAAGAGGCCGCTCTCATTGGGTAAGGTAAAATCATATAGAAAAAAGGATTCGGAGACGGATCAATTGAAGTGTCATTGCGGATTAAACTCTCAAGTGCTTGAGATCCTAAGAAAGAAAGGTCGCGATCTCTATAAAATCAAAGAGGCATTTAAGGGAGGGCAAGAAAAATTTATACCGGAGTTACTAAGGCAGGGTCTCACAGTTTACCTGGAAGACGGAGCGTCCCCGGGTGGATACAAGGAGTTGCGACCGCAAATAGCTGCCATCCCTCCAGGACAACCCTCCTCGTCGGGAGGCTCGTCGACCTCGAGTGGACGCAGGCCGTCGCGATCGGACTCCCCTGAAAAATCCTTCAATATAATGGAAACAATTGAGGAGGGGGAGGAGGAGGAGCAGCCACCATCTCCACGTAAAAAGACGAGAAGATCCGCACCACTTCCCGGTAAATAGAGTTAGAGGGATCATCAAGATTTAAGGTGGTTTTTCAGCACTTCGGATAACGAGACGATAGTCGATCCATACACTGAAAAAAAGGTATCAACTATACTTCTAGAGGATTTTGGCCCCAGCCATAAGAGTAGTTGCACTGGCTGGAAGTGCATAGGCACGAGCCAGCGGTATCTCTGCTAAAAAAAACCTCTTGGACCAATGCCGCGGTGCATTGACTTAAGAGTGCAGATTCTTGTCGCCGGATTTAAGAGTCTTGAACTCTTGTTTCAAGCGGATTTTGCATTGATTCAAGCGGATTTTGCATTGATTCAATTCAAAATCCGCTTGAAACAAGAATCCAGACTCTTAAATCCGGCGACAAGAAACTGCACTTTTGAACCAAGAGGTTTTCTTTACCAGTGTATAGTTAATGCTGTCTGTGAGGGCACCAGCTAGAAGTATGGTTGATCCAACCACACTTCCAGCTGACTTGACCATACCTCTAACTACTGTAATATCTGGCGCTAAAATCAGCTGGGAGTATAGTTGGGATTGTGATACTTTTTTTTCGTGTAATTTCCAGATTTTAGGTCATTTTTTGAAAATTCCCGAGCATAATGGCACGTTCCTACGGTCCAGTGAGCCAAGAATTTGTAACAGCAAAATTTGACCGAGAGACATTTTTGAATGGCTTAAAAATATGTTACGCGTAAGCATTGACCATATTCCTGCTAAACGGAAGTAGAGACGTGTGGGAATTATAGGGTTTGCTCGAATCGTTCGGGCTGGATTCGTTTTTGGGAAATGGAAAAGCGGGAAAAACAAAATTTAAAAAAAAAATCGATAAAAATTAAATAGGAGAACTGAATGTGCTCTGTAGTTGCTATTATTTTCCTTCAAAATGTAAAATAAATTGCACATATTTTATGTTGTGTGCTCAAATACTTTGTGTTGGTCTGTTCTATGATGATTAGGAACACATGGTTAGGTAATGATACGATATTTCCCAATTTCCTCTTGGTATGTCATGGAATTTGGTTAGACTTAAGAGTCAATGAAAATGTCGAAGACTGATGCAACCAAACAAAACAAGTTTCACTCAGATCTGTTTGACAGACACCAAGTTAGCATTTTTTGTTTTTTTTTTTTTTGTCACCACGATGGAAAAACCTAGCACAATCTGAGATGAGCGGTTAAGGGTCTATCTTTTCGATAACACGAGAGATCAAAGGATGCAGGAAGCGGAACCATTAGTTTTTTGCCGGCAAGGAGTGAGTGGTGAAGACCTTCAAACTTCAAATGTTTAGCACTAACCTTGACAAAAACCGAAATTGTGTGTTCTCGAAGTATGAAAGACACCATGCATTTCCATCCTTCGCATGATTCTTTAAATATAAAAATGTCATGAATTGAAATGCATACTTCCAAAACACAGTATTTTGGGGAAAATTGCTAACCTACGTTTGGTCTCGTTTTTATGCTATTGGTTTAAGTCAAGTGAAAATGGTGGAGGCCGCTATTTGTTTTAACATTGAACATGATAGCAAAATGAGCAGTACGTGCATAACTATGCAGCGCATTTTAAAATTATTAGGAACTAGAAACAGAAATAAATTAATAATAACAGAATCAGTAAGGTAAAACCTAAGTTACATTTCGGAAAAAATAATGTAAGAGTAATTTTGAACATAACTGGCTATGAGAGAGAAACAATACGAGGGTAAAAACGTTGAGCCTTATGGAGGATGATATCTTAAGAAACATTGGTTTCGATCTTGATGTCGCTTGGTTCCTGCCTATTAAACGCACTTCAAATATTCAATCACCATGAGTGGCACTAGAGCATGGACAAAATCTGGTGGGGATCAAGGCCACAACGGCAACACTGCCTTGCTAAGGAAGAACGCCGTATGATCATTCGATAGTTGCCAAATTTTTCCCAATAAAACGTTTATTCTTGAGGAAAGTTCTGAATATTTGTCCCAGAACTGTTCAAGCAATTGAGATAAAGTTACGAACAAAATTATCTGAGAAATTGACAGAAAAATATGGAAAAAGTTTCCTGTAAATTAGCGATTTGTCAAAGGTAATTTGGCATCGTCTGAGGGTTCATACGGCATTTGCCCTGGCACGGCAGAACAACGCATCCTCGCGACTTTTGTGTTCTTGTCATCGCACTTTCTGAGGCACTCGCCGATGGCAACGAAGACACTTCATATCCTGCCGATGCAACAAGTTAACCGTCGGACAGCTTTTTATCTCTATCTTCCCGCTCTTGAAATATTAAAGATTTGGCTACATGAAAAGAGCGCGATGTGGAGATGGCATGCGATAGTTTTAACGGATCCGCTACATCTTGCCACACTTTTCAGCTAATTCCTAAAAAATTCTACTCTATAAATCCTAAAATGAAGTTAACAAAGTCATAACGCGCGAGAAATTGCGCTCGATTTATTAAATCAAATTATTGATTTTCGTGTCCGCATAACTCTATAGCTTAAAATTCATATTTTACGGGCGGAATGTTGTAGTAATCAACAATAAAATCCTCTTTAATGCATAATTGATCCATGTTTAGCTAAAATTTTGCAGTAAACTTTACTTTCACTATTGTTTCACCCCAAACTTCCCGGTTGTCACAAAGGAAACGTTTTATATCGTTCATGGCTGCGAAGGTATAAAACCATAGCACCCTTTTGCGCGAACGTGACAGGTCAGAAATCAATTATAAGGATGAACATTGATGTTTTCTCATCAAAGTTGCGTCCTTCTTTGTAGAAACAACGAATAAGATTTGCAGTGCTGCTAAACATCATTGCCTGGCACATCATTTGCAGACGGCCAGTTTAATAACCAAACAAGCATTTTGCCCCCAAAAATTTTTTTACTACTTTTATGTTTGTTTAGTTGGCCATACATTTTAAAAACCATCGTACAAACTGAGCGGCGTTGCGAAGCTTACACGTCGTTTCTACAAAAAATGACTTGATGGCATGTGCAAGATAATGAGAACATTGAAAATTTCCAATATTATCATTCAAGTGTGCGAACAGTGTTTTCTATTGAGTTCATTCAGACGTCTCGCACGCCGAAGAGACCAAAGTTTACTGGGATCAAACTGGACACCAAACTCTCGTCAGTAAGTGTTACATTGAAATACTTTCTTTTCTATTGCAAGATCTCTCTTGACAGGACTTTTTTAAGATTGGTCACAGGACGAAAACAGAATATTGCTTCTCGTGATACCAAAACATACATCATGTGTAATTACTTACCTAACAGATCCCATTCCCCATTTGTTATAAAACTACTAATATCACCACCTCCTTCGTCTTGGAGTTGTAAGTCCAGCTGAAACAAAGAAACACAAAAACCCGTAAACTATCGATCCAACCCTTCACTTTTTACAAGATTAAATTTGATAAATCCTACTTATAGACGGTAGTAATTGTGACAAGACATTCACGCAATTATTAGAGTATTATTGGATAACTTGTGAAGCTGTTACTGAAAATTATTTAAATCAACAGTATCAACAAGAACAATGCCTCAAAGAGATGAAAATTGTATCATGGAAAAAATCATGATAATTTCCACCAAGACACTCTTTGATGAGGATGATTTTAGGTTTTTTTTTAGCATTCAACATTCCATGGGTAGGTATTAAACATCAGAATAGACAACAATTTTATTATATTTAAGATTTTGTAGCACTTCTCAAGTTAACCATGAAAGACATAAACCATCGTTGCTTTAGACGAAGGCAATCCTCGATCAAAATTTATTTCGCGAGAAAGAATATCGCCTTCCGTTTCCATCGCATTAAGTTAACAACACTGACAAAAAAATTGCTAAAATACAGTGACAAATCACCAAATTAGTAAAATCAACCCGGTGTTCTTAATCTATTTTGATGAGTTGCCACCTTTTTTCACTATTTCATGTGTTGATTTTAGCAGTTTTTTTTTTTTTTTTTTTTTTTTTTTTTCAGTGAACGCACAGTGGATCGAGTTAATTAGAGAGGTCGAACATAAAATGTGTAACAAAAACTGCAAATTTTGATGTTTATTTCGTCTAATGCTAAAGTTCAAGGGGTGCAGGCTCCTAGAGGTGTCATGTGGAAACGAATGGAGCCAAGTTTAGAACCTTAAAGTTTGGCATAAGCGGAGTTATGAGCGTTTACAGTTTCCGAATTTTTCCGACCTCCTCCTATTGGCTCGACCCACTGTGCGAAGCTATCTAACAGTCAGAGGCTGTAAATCGCGGAGAGCAGATGACAGATACGTGGAGTAACCGCAGGTAGGGTGGTATGGCTATAATTTTGACCGGCTTACAAAGTTCCGTGACGATAGAAATCGTGACCGGTGGACTAGGCGAGGGGATGGGGGAGGTCGGAAGTCACGTAGACCTGATGCTTCTTTATATTAATTTAAAAAGTGTTCACACGACACATCGAAAGCAATCTACAATCTCGGCGAGGCGGAAGAACTTCATCACTTCACCCGTTCTTACCGCTTCATAACTCGTCGCTCCTATTGAGGAAGAACGTAACTGCATTTCATTGCTGCCAAATTTCACCCACATTGCATTTTTATCGAGAGAATCTTGGGCGTTTCCGACTGGAAATTTCACTGATTTTTCTTCTGATCTCGGACGAAAATCAGTAAAATGTTGGATTGAAATTGCACAAGTAAAAACAGTTGCAGTCTTGTAAAAACTTAAATTGTTTCAGTCAATTTTGCAACCTTGGAATAGAGTAACGTTCTTTCGTCCGGGAAACGGCGAACTCTTTCTTTCGTTGTACGGGAAAGTTATACTGAGAGTCAAGACAACACCCCCTCATGGAGTCACAAACGGGAATAAAGATTACACAAATTGAACGTTTTTCGTAATCTTTAATCGGCTCATTCTCAAATTCCTCTCTCCGTTCCTTCTCTCATTCCGTTTGTTCCTTGCCGAACCCGTAATTCCCTGGTCCATTCCAGAATATAATCTTTGCAATCGGGGAAAATGCAATCTTTATTCCCGTTTGTGACACAGTGAAGGCTTAAAATACGGGAACCAATCAGAAATGGATTCACATTGTCTTGACTCAGTATAAAGGGATTCATATTTCTTTCTGCTTTTGGAGGCTTCATTGGAGTAAACTAGGTTAATTAAATACACTTATTGTTTTATTTGTTTACCGCGCACTCAGGAAAAATGACTTAAATAACTTCAAGAAGATTCACTCTTGAATCAAGAATAAAACCGTTTGAATCAAGCTTTAAGCTCCGCCCATTTTCTTCCTGGCATAGACATCAATTGGACGTATTTCTGTCAAACGGACCTAAGCGCCACGGAAAAGCATTGCGAGTTTAGAAGGAGCGAGCATCGCGTTCCGCAACACCCGCCAATCCGAGCCCCTCTCTCCTTTCCTCCCCCTATGGCGCTTAGGTCCGTTTGATAGAAATACGTCCAATTTTTGCTCGATTCAAGAGAAATACACTCTCAGCGGCAAATAGGAATACATCTGCTTGAGTTAGGCCACTTCTTTCCAGAGGTAACAATACACGATGAGTGATACATTGGTGGACTGAATACGTGCTAGATCCAAAGTCAAATTTTTGATTAAAAACTTTGAGTCTCCACCTCCAAAAGCATCGAAAAACCCACCACCGGCCTGAGTGTTGAAATCGATCGACAAAGTGAGAAAATGAAGCGATCCATATGGGAGGTTGCAATGGGCGGTTTTTTTTTTTTTTTAATTTTTTTGGCTTTTATTCCTTTATTGATAGATTAAGAATCTACAACCATGTAAGGGCGTTCATGGCTGAGCCAAAAATAGTTGTTAGTTGGTTTATTGCAAACTTTTGCTTCGGCAAAAATAAGAGTTGTTTCTTATAGATATTGTCCCAAAAATTACGACAAGCGCATCGGCAAACTTTGAAACGCACCCCTAACTTCACAATCTGCGTAAAAATTTGCGTATTTTTAAGCTTCTCGCTTCAAAAAGGATACTCCAGCACAGGTGAGCATTACGTTAGAGGAGTCGTTCCACTTGATCCCTGCGCTCAACGTGGCCAACGCTTCCGCGCACAAGTTGAGGAGAGCACGAGATCAATCAAGGCGGATATCTATCAGCGCGAGAAAAATGTGAATGTAAACACGCCGATCGTTATCAGAACCTTCGTCTTGTCACATGTTTTTTGGTGGATTGGCGTCAGCGTTGTTGAATATTCCGTAGTATCCTCGTATGAGCAGGGGTTAAATGGAATGACTCCTCTAACGAAATGTTCACCTGTGCCATGGTGTCGTTTTTGAAGCGCGGGAAGCCCGAAAAAACGCACATTTCTCAAGCAAATTGTGAAGTGAGGAGTGCGTCTCAGACTTTGCCGATACGCTCATCGTGATTTTTGAGACATTTTCTACGAGTAACAACTCTTATTTTTCGACGGTGTATAAGTCGGCAATCACATAACTCGTTTGCGGTGTCTGAAAATCTCCGCCTCTATGTATTATTTTAAAGGAGAACAAATTGACATCTTTCCTTGAAGTTTTTGCAGAATTTTCTTTGCACGGAGAAAAAAAATCAAGGCAGTTTTAAAGAGTTGCCATTGAGTAGTTTTCCGTTTATAAAATAAAGTATGACAGGAAGTCTGCGACGTCGCGAACCGAAGTTATGTGATTGCCGACTTACACCGTCGTTTTGCTCTAGCAAAAGTTTGCAACTGGCCCATTCCCGATTGCAAAAACGTAGTGCACCTGTAGGAGGCAAGGAGCGTGAGTAACAGAAGCGTTAACGACCCCCGGCCTCCCCGTTAGAGGACGAGCCACGATGGATGGGTTGATGAGGTAGACCAGGAGGGGGGAGGGGGTGCGTTCGAACCCCGACAAATGTTCAATCGTCGAGGGCAAACCGAAAATAAATAGTGATAAAGTATAGAATTACCGGATTTAGACGAGAGTCGAGCTGCGGCAAACTCAATCACGTCTCTTAATCGTGTCCGAGTAAATTTTATCACGGCGCGGTGGAATTTACTTATTTAAATGTTTACTCGCTATCTTCGAGATGCGCCGCGTCGGGCTGCTGCCAACTTGTGCTTCCTCGAACTTACTTCCCCGCAGAGAGAGTATATTTTAGAGAAGGGTGTGGATTCGATCGACATGAATCGATCGAAAAAAAAACGTGAACCGAGCGACGTGATTCGATCGAAAACTGGGAATCGATCGAAAAACCTGTGAATTGCTCGACAAACCTACGATGCAATCGATGGACCCGTAAATCGGCCGATCTACCGGCGAATTGGTTGAAAACCCCGTGAATCGCTCGACAAATCCGTTAATTGATCGAAAAACCCGTGAATCGCTCGACAAACTCGTGAATCGATCAACAAACCTACGACACGGTCGATAAACTCAAGAATCGATCGAAAAACCCGTGAATCGCTCGAAAAACCTATGACTAGATCCATAAACTCGTGAATAGATCGAGAAACCCGCCAATCGATCGAAAATTGATCAAGATTAGTCGATCGATTCGCTTCGATCACTTCACGTTTTTACTTTTTGATCGATTCATGTCAATCGAATCTATTTTAGAGACCCCGCACTAACGATCTAAGCGATGTGGTGGACCAATACACAAGTTTTCTCTCACAATTTCATGGGAAAAACTCATCTCTTGAAGTCGGTGCACAATACTGATTTTTCATCATCATCCGACCAAATATCGACGGTGAAACTACCAAACCACGTATCTCGTTTGCGGTGTTTAAAAATCTACGCTCACATTTTATTTTTTTGAAGTAGACCAAATCAATATCATTCTTTGAAATTTTCACACAATTTTCTCCGCACGAAGAGGAAAAATCACAGAAATTTTCAAGACTGGACGATAAATAGTTTTTCATTTAAAAAATAAAGTATGACAGGAAGTCTGCGACGTCGCAAACCGAGATACGTGGTTTGGTAGTTTCACCGTCGATAAATGCAAGGCCGGATTTACCTACTTGCCGCCCATGGGCCGCCTGTATTTTGCCGCCTCCTTCTCATTCGTATTGAAACATCAATGAAAACAATCAAGTGAACGTGCCAGCGGGGGAGGGGTGCATAAGACGCGTTTACTCGTGTTGAACACATGTTTTGGGAATGCCCTGTCAACACCACTAGCAAAAGTTAAGTTTCGTAAACCTATCTCTGTGTGGACAAGGCCTTTCATTCATAAGAAATGAACAAAAAAATTATATGAAAGAGCAAACACGAGTGTGATTTAATGAGTTTAACTTCCGCCGCCGCGCCGCGCAGACCGCACCGTGTTTGGCGCAATGCGTGAAGTATTCACGCAGTCTTGTAGGCGCCATGCGTTTCACGCTGCCCGCACTGTATTTGTCGCAATGCGTGAAGTATTTGTCGCAATGCGTGAAGTATTCATGCATTCTTGTAGGCGCTATCCGTTTCACGCTGTCCGCAATGACCGCACTGTGTTTGATGCAATGCGTGAAGTATTTGTGCAGTCTTGTAGGCGCTAATATGTGTTACATGCCGATCGCCGCGCCGAGGGCTTCTCCTTTTCATCTCAAGTCCTCGTCATCATTGCTCTCCAGCGCCGCGCCGTTCCAGGCCAAATTGCGTGTTTGGTTTCTCTCTTAACTCGACTACTTAAAGGTGCTGTCTCTTGTATCACTGAAAGACGACAAAATTAAAAATTACTATACTCTCAGGAAATGAGAGATTTTGTCGCCTTTTCTCGTTTGTAATTTTTTTTTCTAAATCCGATATTTTTTTATACCTACATTTAAAAAAATTGCAAAATTTGCCGCCCTCTAGATTTGCCGCCATGGGCCGCGGTCCATGTGGCCACCCCCTTAATCCGGCCCTGAATCTATGTATTTCGTGATCTATCTCGTTTCGTGATAGAACTCGATGTTTTCTGGTTTATCAAAGTCCTGGATTTCGTCCATAGAAATACATCAATGCTTGTTGGACACCGGACGACTTTGCTTCTTACTCGATGCAACTTCCTCCGTTACGAGATTTTATGGATGCAATTAATAGATGGCGCTGGCAATCCTGCATCGGTTGTGATCAAGTTGGTGACGTCACGGGAACGACGGGCGTCGAGGTAAGTAAACAAACCGAATTCGGTTCTGACTTTTAATTCCCCCTCCCCGCCTTCGCGTCGTAATCCAATACCGTCTCACGTTCACGGTGATGACCAGTTTGTTTGCAAATGTGTCCAGGAATTCACCAGCTTCATCTCAGAGCACTGCAAGAGCTCAAGCAAAGTCGATATATGGACGTATTTTTGCTAAACGGAACTATGTGCATTATGACGTAAGCCCTGTTATGCCTATATTCTTATGGGTCTCAGGGCTCATATCTTAATACATATAGTTCCGTATGGTAGAAACACGTCCTTATAACGGAGACCCCGCACGGCCTCACGGCCACAGTCTCTATTATTATCTGATTTAATTTTAATACTTATGAAATATGCGATCAAGAAAAAATTAAAAAATGTTTTTAAGTGATTTTAGAAAACGATTTGGGCGTTCTAAATGCTGGTTAATCTCATTACTCTTGTAACGAAGGAATTTTTTTTTATTTTTTTTTTTTATTTTTTTTTTTTTTTATGATTGCTTTTAAGAAAGAGAAATCAAAATGTTTCAAACTGGGGTTTTTTTTGGACGGATCCACTTTTTTAAAAAAAACTCTAAGAAAAGGAAAAAAATAATTAATAATTTTCTGCATCTGATATTTCAGAAATGTTTTCATACAACTTTCTAGAAATTGTTTTAAAAACAATTTAAATATAATATTTTAAACATTTCAAAAGATGTTTTTAAGGTTACGAAGTGACGTTAAAAGGAATGATAAAATCATACATGTCGTCATATTTCATTCCTTTAGGTGTTTCAAAGTCGTTTTGAAATGATTCAGTTTATCCCTCAGTTAAAGAAAAAAAAAAACATAAGTAAATAAATAAACCTGTAATCTGTGACTTTGAAATCATTTTTCGAGCGTCATACCAGTACCAGTACTGCGAGGTTTCAAGGGATGCTTTCGTTCAGTGATGACCCATTGACCCCCTCATCCTTACGTCCTGGTTAAAATTGACAGTAGGATCCGTGTTCCAAAATATTATAGACCTACAGCCGGCTGTAAGGTTTCCTACAGGTACACGGACTTTATGTCCACTTTTTTTACGTCCACAGACTTTTCGTCCACAATTTTTACGTCCACAGTTCTAAAGCCCACACTATTGTTAAGTCCATTACTTAAACGTCCACTAAGTTAAGTCCACAAATGTAAAGTCCACTAAAATCAAATTCAAGCGTCATATTTTAGTCCGTGTGTAAAATTATATTGACAATATCGAAATGAGAAAATTAAGAGAGAATGAGGTGTTGTTATCGTAACTCATATTTTAAATGAAATGTTAATTTCTTCTTTTGATTCATCTTTTCAAATTGTCTTTGGTAAATACTTGGTTTCATTTCTATCCTTGAAATTTCCGATATAACATATGTCTTAAATGCACATTCTTTTTTTTTAATGAAATTGATTACTTCATTTTAAAAACATTTACATTTTTAAAACGTGGTAAATATTTGTGAAACCTTTTCCAAGCGATGGCATCGATATGAATCTCAATGAGCCGTAGTTGTGATGAAAGAAACTATAAAATAATTGATAAAAGAGGAAAAAAACTAAGAAGCACGCACTTTTTTGTTTTTAACTTATTTGTACATCGCCCTTCTTGAGTCAAATACGTCCAATTTTGAGCGTTTAGTTGCGCTTACACCACGCTGCAGCACAGTAAAAGCCCAAAACATAAAAAAATAAATTAGAATGCTTTGGAAATCATTGAATTTTAGTATTTACAAAAAACACATTATATTTTCCAGTAGTACATGTTTATTTTGCATCAGTTTAAAAGGGAATACTCAATGCAGAGAGTGCAAACATTTCAAAATCATGAGTTTAAAAACGTTGACTCCGCGAGTTTTAAATATTAGAGCCTAACACAGAGCGCGGAGCGGCGTGTTAGCAGCGCAGAACGCGCACTGGCGCCTACAAACCTAATGGGATACTTCAAGCAATGCGCAACGCGTGAAGTATCCCGTTAGGTTTGTAGGCGCCTAGCACGTGTCACGCTGGTCGCCTGCCGCGCCGCAACGCTTTAAGCAACTATTTCGCGTCAGAGGCGTTGCACAGTATCCTACAAGATTGAAGGCGCACGTAATAACTAGTTAAAGAGGACTTTCAATTTTGACTGCATCTGTTAGGTACTGAAAAATGTTTAATTTGGCATTGGAGCGTTTCCGAGGCTCCCGCTTTGGTTTTCATCTGATCATATCCGTACAGTGTACACATGAACATATGTTTTTATCTGCTCTTAAAGTTTAAATGAGAAGGAAAAAAAATGTGGACATAACATGCCCACAATTTGGAAAATTTTGGACATATTCATAGTTGGACATTAAATCATGTGGACTTAATAAAGACTGGACTTAACGTTTAGTGGACATAAATAGCGGTGGACATTTATTTAATGGACGAAAGGTAGGTGGACATAAAGTCCTGGAAGCTCCTACAGCTTCTATAGCCGGCTAGCTTACAATTGTTATAACCGATGGCAATAATAAGCTACAGCCAGGCGATAAACCACATAGCCCGGCTATAAGAAGTATAGACTGTCTGTTTAATTTTATATCGCTTCGTGTAGCCGGATGGATGATTTTCTATTGTCTCCTATAGCCGGCTATAAGAATTCCTATGGTATTTTGAAACGCAGCTCCTATAGATCGTTTTCGATAGTGGTTCGATGTATCGTTTGGTTCAAAACAATAGAACATAACCTCAAACAAAACTTTCAGGATTTCAGTCGGAAAAGCTGAAAATGAGAAAATTCCTAACTATTTCACCTTGCGATGCCATTTAGTACTCATAAGAATCAAAAATCTATCAGAAAAACCCCGTTTCCTCAGATTAC
Organism: Bemisia tabaci; assembly: GCF_918797505.1. Classification (NCBI taxonomy): domain Eukaryota; kingdom Metazoa; phylum Arthropoda; class Insecta; order Hemiptera; family Aleyrodidae; genus Bemisia; species Bemisia tabaci. The sequence continues at coordinate 37,262,990 of NC_092798.1, forward strand.
TCGATTGACTTTTGAGGCTATGTTTACATGTTGAACCAATCGATATCGATACAATCTCACCTATTTGATGTATCGAAAACGATCTATCGCCAATCTTTACAAGGGCGGTATTTATAAACGTTACTGGTCAACATAGATATGGAAAAGAGGTTGACTGAATTACCTGGAAACCATCATAGGTCCAGCTTCCAAACTTCATCTCGCATCTCTGGTCGTCGAAGGGAAACCAGGTGATGTCGATTTTGCAGGTGCTCTTGAAGATCCCCGGAGGAATATACGAGCAACTGCCATTGCTTCGGACGACGACGTTCGTCGGATACGTTCCGTCGAACCCTTCGTCCGCACTGTAAACAGAATAAAACAATTATATCAAAAAAGAGAAGAAAAAGGCGGAGAACCTATGGAAAAAAGGCCCAAAAATGTTCTTCGGTGACATTTGAGGAGTACGTATTTTCATGGTGACCAGAGACAAGAGCAACAGTGGCGTGGCGTAAATGATCTATTATCGATATTTCCTCATTAAATGAGGAAATATCAAATTTTGATGATATGGTAAAGAATCGATAAACAGGGTGTTCAATGCGGACACCCTGTTTTTCGATCCTTTCGCATACATTTAAATAACAGATCAATTGATGATTCGCAAAACACATCACGCTACTGAGAGACAAATGTGTTTTAGAGACTCAGCACTAAAAACCTGAGTAATCACGGGGAAAAAAGTGTTAGGAGTTATCCCCTAACAATTTTACTAATTGTGATACGACTCCAATGTGTTGGATTTATAGGCATTCTAAATGAATTTTGGTGGTACCGAAAAATTTGGGTTAGCAACCTAATTTTAAAATATTGGGGTACTACCAAATTACATGAAAATTCCCATATCATCCAACAACTCCTACCTCATTTTATCCACGCTGTAATCGCGTGAGGCACAAGTTAAATCCAAAATTTAACGTTATTTTCGCCTGATGATGTTGGACTATTTTGCAATCAGAAACTATGATTGTGAATCTGTTTAGAAATACAACCATAATGTACCATTACTTCTCCTATGCGCATGAGTGTTCTTGGAGGTGAGGCAGGCCACATCAGCTATTGCCAAATTTAATTGGGCAATTTAACTTTTTACATGATACCGATTTTGCGGATTTGTGTTCAAATTTCAGTGCATTTTCTGCATAGTGCGAAGCAAATTTCTAAACATTTTCAAACACACCCGCAGAAACGTTCTTTTGTAAAAAGTTGAATTGTCCAGTTGAATTTGGCAATAGCTGATAAGACTTGATCCGCTTCTGCTAAAAACTGTCTAAATTATAGTTCCGAATTGCAAAAAGTGGTCCTATTGATGAACAACTTGATTAGCGTGAAAACTAGTGGTGAGGCGTGAATGATTGGTTATTATCGATGTTTCCCAATTTGAAGTTAAAGTAGAGAATCGATTAGTAAGTCGCACATTGCGAACACCCTATTGATCGACCCTTTCCCGTGGGTTTAAATGACAGATCAATTGATAAGTTGCAAACCACGCCATGCCACTGATGAAATCAAGTAAAATTCGCCAAATGATAACTGATGGATGTCATGATAAATGAAGTGAGCGCTTTGATAGGCAATTTTTTCACAAATTAGGTTGGAAAATTGATAAGCCAATTGCTCGACTCTTTGATCATCAATCATCTTTCCGGGAATCTGAGTAGTGACTTCTGCACGTAACTTCGCTTTTCTAGACTAGATTTGCAGTTCTAGAACTTGATTCAACCATGTGACCCTGGATTTTCGTCGGCAACAGCTCTCGGCAAAGTGCGCTATTTTTAAAACAGTCCTTACTTCGCTACGAGTGATGACTAGATCACGACTACGGAAGCGTAGGTAATAAACAAAAAGCGTGACGCTTGCTTTGAAATAATCGCAGTGTTCGATAGAAAAACAAACTTTTGAACGTGAATTCGAACATGTTTATGGCTGAATCGACCCACCCAAATTATTTACCACTTTTGCACGATTTTCTCACAAGATTCAAGAAAACTTGCAACTACAAAAAGGCTAAAACTCGCATAAAAACCCCGTATTCCTTTTTTCTTCGTTGAGTTGGTCACCTTCGCACCTGTCCCGGAAATCTCTCATCTCTCGACACCTGGACAACTTTAAATATCAGGTAATACATTTTCATGGCCTTAGGCTTGTAACTCAATATATATTTCACTCTTAGATGCTGCTATAAAGTATTTGTCTTCAAGTACAGAACAGTGAATAATTTTCAAGTTTCAAGAAAGAAGTTTCACTTTCACTTAGTTCCTGGTAGCCGAAACACGTTATGATAAGTTGTCCTTTGTAAAAACATGATGTATTCTCTGCGCGACGTTGAACAAAATACTTCATATTTTCCATTTTTACGTTATCGATTTCTTTTACTTTGTTATTATGATAATAATAAATACTTTACGCAGAGAAAATCCGTTTACCATATCATGGCACATGACCATAAAACACGTTTGGCACATAAAAAACGTTGCCTGGTGCAGAGGGAGTTTATACAGGACAACAGTCGGCTTGGGGCAAGTTCGGTCTGAAATGATGAAGTAAAATCACCATAGCCGAGTATGTTGAAATAATGAGTCTTTAGCACAGCACAATCTCTTTTTTCCGTCATGTCGTTAGGGTTACATTTTATACTTAGAGAATCGTGATGTGGTTTATTTTTAAACATTCTCATTGACTGCTGTTTTTCAAATCGTCATTCTCCGTCAAAGACAAATTCGTAACGCCATACACGTACAGAATAGATCACATCATACTAGAATGCAGACTTATTTATCTTCTTTTATTCTTTCATAGAACGGAAATCACCACACAACCAACTGTGAAAATGCGCCTAATTTACATCACAGGACTTTTTGCCGCGTTACTGAGTAACCTTACTCTAGTTACATCGGTAAGTTTATGAATTAAATGGAACAAATCTGTATATTTAGGTAGTGAAGAGAAATCATGAAATGTAGAAATCGTTTCATTCTTACGAGAGACGAGTTTCTCCAACTGAATGATCATCCCGTTGTCACTCTAAAAAGAGACTGAGCGGTTCAATAAAGACCATCGTATTTAGGGACTACGGATAAACTAATCGTCCGTGAAAAGTATTGGAGGGCACCGATCGAACATACGAACTAAAGCATTCCATTTTTGCTCTTCAAAAGTTATAGAAGAAAAGTTTTCATTGTACGGAAAGTTTGGAAATCAACTCTTATCAAAGCTCAAAATATTTATCATACATATACATTATAAATACGAAAATTTGCTTATTTCATATTATCATTAATGATTATTCCGTAGAACAACTAGCATTTAAAGCGACACATTTAGAAATTTAGAATTATAAATAAACCGCGCTTAGCAGAAAGGAACCAAGCCACATCAGCTATTGCCAACTTTAACTCGGCAATTAAATTTTTCAGCAAGAGAACGTTTGACCCAATTCCTTTGAAAAATTTAAGGAATGCAGGAAATTCACTGAAATTACACGCAAAAAAGTCGCTACTTTAACGCGCTCTGACATTCTGCGACCCCCAAACGCCACATAAGCCTTCCTTCCCAGAGGTTATCGGGTAACTGACAACGCAACATCTCTTCGTCAACGCCTGCCGCCATCCCTTCATGACTCGTCATGAAGGGAACTCATCTCTCCTCTCTTCATCATGGGATGTCCCTGTAGTCTTTTCTCAGGTAGCACCCAATCCAAAACTCGTTTGGGCCACCTTTCCTTCGACATGCTTTGCACATGCACATGTCCTAGTCTATACCACACTAACTTCCTGTACATGACGTCGTTTCTACCGTTTTCATGTAGAACATTAAATTGCCCGGTTAAAGTAAGCAATAGCTGGTGTGGTTTGGTTGTTTCCGACTGCGGTGTAAATGAAGTCATGTGCATGGTTTGTGTTTCTTACTTGAATGATTTTGATTAAATGTACATTGCGACGATCACATCTTACGTAGAATCTAGGAAACGTATAACGCGGAACTTTGTTTAATCCATTTTGACGAAAATATGCTCACAGGTTGAATTTCTTTGCCGATAGAATGAGTTTCGAAACGATTTTTTCCAGGTGACTCAAACTGAAAGAAACCTGAGGGCCAGTTTACTGGAGTACCACAATGCTGACACGTGCCATCTTCAAAAAACCAAGCATGCGGGATTCAAAGCCTCGCTCGCGAAGTCCAATTGCGAAAAAGCCCTCAACACATTTCTCTCGTTGTGTGTTGGGAACCTCAGTTACCAAAGCGCGTGCCACGATCCAAAAAGACCGGCGGCCTGCGACAAAGGTCGCAAGGTCACCCCTCGATGCTCTTTCCAATGTCGAGAGTCTCCCGATGGGGCGTACAAGACGAAACATCTGAAGGACATAGTTGCCGCTTTAAATTTAGGTTAAGAACTTTATGTACTAATTCACCACGAAGCGAATAGGATATGAATAAAAGCACTGTGTCTCACGAAAAATTACTCAATCTGTCCGAACCCACCAAAATTAACAACTTAATCCGGGAAGGGACTGTAATAAAATAAAACAAGCGGGAAAGTTCTAATACTGTCGTATTAGAAAAGCGCTCAGGTGTTAGTAAATGTATTTAATGAAGAAAGGACGTATAAGCTCCGTCGACTTGGCTGGGAAATGGAAATAAAACATCAGCTGATAGCAAAGAAAGGTTACCAAGGAAACCGTAAACGCGTATTTTTGTTTCCTGAAAATGAGCTCACCGTTGAGCTCATCAGGCGCGTTTTTTTAAGGCTTCATTTGAGTTCAACGATCAATTTCGATAAGAATTACTCTACCGCTAAGAAATTTTCTTATAGACAAACGATCGAAACTACCTGCGCATTACGTTAAAAGCATAAAATACAGTTTTCACAGCTTTATTTATTTTAAAAATGGACCCCTCCCCCCCAAAAAGCCTACACATCGATGAGCTGGTGCGCCATTTAAACGCATTAGCACTAGTATACTAGTACTCAGAGGCAAGTCGAAATCAAAAAGCGCTGCCTATCGGCTGAGCGCTTAAAAGTGTCGCTCTCACAGCGCTCTCCGGCGCTCTGCGACGCCTAACCGCCACAAAACTCGGTCCTCGCACAGGTCATCAGGGAGTTGGCATACCCTCATCTCATCCATAACCCCCGGTCGCCAACCTTTCACCGGGGGTCCCCTTCGTCTCCTCCCAGGAGGAACCCAAGCAAGCATCTTTTTTGGCAGTTTCTCTTCCGTCATCCTATTGTATGACCGTACCAGACAAGTTGTTTGGTCATAACCTCAATTTTATATTATAGAGCATGATTTTACTTTATATAGTGTACTATGCACTAATGTATGCATACATTTAAAAGAGATTTGTACCCTAGGAAATGAAAAAAAAATTGTAATGGACGCCAAGAAGGAGAATCCTTACTCTTCATTAATAATCTACGATCTCTTGTACGATAATCTACGTCGCAACACCCTCCAAAACTGGGTAGTCTTCTCAAAAATCATTACCTTGTCTTGTCGCAAATAATTATTTTGAACTTTGCCTTGTTGCCTCGCTTGGGAGTTGATTTCCAAGCTTTCCGTTGCAAAAACCGCTGGTATCCGTTTAATGTTAAGGAGGAAACAGACATATTTACAACTCAAATTTTTTTACCGATAAAATGAGTCCCGAAATGATTTTTTCCAGATGACTGAAGCTGAAAGCAAAGCGAGGGCTGATCTATTTAAATATTATCAAGCGGATTCTTGCCCTCTCCAGAGGGGTAGCCACGCAGGATTCAAAATGTCGACTGCAAGATCCAACTGCGAAAAAGCGTTTAACACGTTCCGCGCGCTATGCGTTGCTAGCGACAGCTACCGAAAGGCGTGCTATGATCCAAAAAAACCGGCGATTTGTCATGGAGCGGGAAGAGCAGTCCCTCGGTGCTCTTTTCAATGTCGGACATCCCCCACTGGAGCGTACAAGACTAAACAACTTAAGGACATAGTTTCTGCTTTACACTTATTATCTTAAAAAAGCAATCTTATGGCCATAAAGTGAGTGGAATGCGAGTAAAAGCATTTTTATCGTGAACACGTTTCCTCCTCAGTGTATCGTGTACTTTAAAGTAATATGTGATGCTTACAGTTTACATGAATCATACTTAATGAGCTCTATTCCAACAATCCTAACAACGGTTAAATCGTGATACAATGTGCAAATATGGCGTTAAAAGACAGAATCCGACAATGAGAATGATCCGAAATTTATGATGCGATGTCAAATAAGGTGTAGCGACGTAAAATTAAATGCAAGTTTTGTTGTTAGTTGCAAATTCAAATACTTCGAAGGCGCTAAAACAGAATGGACCACTAGCTAAGGTACGAAGTTAAGCGTTCTGATACATGTTACTCAGTCAAAATTTTATATAAAACACTATTAGCGCAACGAAAATTACTGAAATTAACTCCTAACTAATATATTTAATGTTTCTTGACGCATGAATTCAAACCACCCGCTCATGAAAACTCAATTCTCTACGTGATTCACATCGCGCGCTAAGCGTTATCATGGCAGTCTCTACGATATACATATGTGGCAACCTCAATCTTGACGCTTTGGCTTAACTATAGCAAATTGCTTATATTTTGAACAACACATGGTGGGACATGAACATTGCTCGACTGAGAAGCTTGCTGAAACCTTTGTAGTGCGCGATTTGATTCACGTAGAGCTTTGAGTTTCATTGTGAGCGGGCAGTTCAAATTCCTCGTAACCAATGTGAAATAAAAACGTTAATATCTGCGTTAGGACTCGGTTTAAGTAATTTTCGTTGTGCGAATCGCTCTCTACGTGAAATTCTGACTAGGAAACATATATCAAAATGCTGAAATTCGTACCTTGTCTAGCGGTCCATCCAGATTATATACCTGCGTTGTGGTTTTGTGTGTGAGGGTGTGTGTGAGAAGAGGGCAAATTGCGATTGAAGTCTATTTTTAGGAAGAGGCATGATACCTGGGATCCGAATGTTAAAAATCGACTCAAAGATTGCGCACCTCGTAACGATACGCGGAATTTTGGATCAATAAAACTCGAATTTTTTTCACCCGTTCCCTTTTCCATTCCAGTTCTTAATGTCTGTGCCCTTTATGGGCACATTGCACAAGGAAACACACAAGTGCATTCGTTCCTTTAGGAATACCGCGAAATATTCACGTCGATCACATCGCATACCGAAGTGTACAATTTTCGAAAACCGTCTTACAAATGTTTGATGTAATCGCGTCGGCGGGAACTTTTCTCTCAATCGACGGCATTCAGATTTTCTGGAGAGAAATATGTGAGAACAAAAGGTAAACGAACTTAATTAAAATTATTATGGAAAGTATTAATACTTAATAACGCGTATAGTCACTTAAGTATAAAATTCTTAAGAATCTATGCCTTTGTTTAAGGTTGATTTCCAAACTTCCCGCTGCGATAATCGCTTTCTGAGTGACATTTTGTAGAAGAAACACGTTACATGACATTTTAGTTATGTGCCCGGCATCGAAGAAACACCTTTCAAAGTTTAATTTTTTTCTTCTTCAAAATTACATTTTCCAGATGAATGACGCCGAAATAAAGGCGAGGGCTAGCCTACTGAAATACCACCAAGCAGACACTTGCCCTCTTCTCAGGGGTAACCAAGCAGGATTTAAGGCCAACAGAGCCAAAACTAACTGCGAGAGAGCACTTAACAAGTTTCTTACGTTATGCATTGCTAACGACGATTACCAAAAAGTATGCTACGATCCAACAAAACCTGCGGATTGTGACAATGCTGGCAAAGTAGTCCCTCGATGCTCTTTTCAATGTCGGAAATCACCTACTGGAGAGTACAAGGCCAAACAGCTTAAGGACATCCTCACTGCTTTGCGTATATTATCTTAAAATTATGTTGTTTTGATTGGCCAAAAATGCACACGATACGAATAAAAGCATCATGATTTGTATTTCAAATAATAAACTTCGTTCAAGTCTTTGTCAATTAATACTTTTTTATATCAAGAATGGGGGGTTTAGGGATTTTAAATTTTATGACTTCTTTACATATTTTTGTTTCTTGGTCAAAAAAGGAGTTGGAACCAATTTAAAACATACCAGGTCTTATGTTTGTTGTTTTTAAGCCTTGGTCTCCCGTTTTCTTGTGTTTTTCAGTCTGCTAATACAAGCTGAGCTATGTTCCGACAATTTTGGTACCACGTGCAAAAAAGAGTTGAAGATCACAGTTAAAAGATGTACTTTTTGACACTTATATCGAACCTATTTTGACAATTAACACGATCCGAGCTGTATGAAACTACACTGAAAAAAAAAATCTCGGTGTATTTACCAAGAAAATGGTAAAATTACCAAGAATTCAGGGTTCTATTTGATCCCAGTTTTTTCTTGGTAAAATTACTATTTATGGAATTGGTCATTTTACCGAGGACTTTCTCGGTAATTTTACTGGACCTCGGTAAAAACGCCAATATTTTTTATCGACTGTGGTAGAATTACCGAGATAAAATGGCAAAGTTACCGGGAATTGATTACCAATAAAAGTGGTATTCTTACCTGAAAAAACAGTAAAAATACCAGTTTTTAGGTAAGCTTACCAGTCTGTCTTAGTAAAATTACCAATAATTGGTAAAAAAGTGAGATGGTAAAGGTACCAACGGACCTTGGTAAAAACGCTGAGAATTTTTTTTCAGTGTACCTTTCTCAAGTTCTTAGGTTCAAAAATATTTTTATTGTGGCAGACGTAAGCCGCCAAACCAATAGAACTGGTGAAGAAAATGGGCCTGTTGCAAACTTTTGCTAGAGCAAAACTAAGAGTTGTTCCTTACAGATAATGCTTCAAAAATCACGATGAGCGCATCGGCAAAGTCTGAAATGCACTCATAACTTCACAATCTGCCCAAGAAATTTGCGGTTTTTTGAGCTTCCCGCTTCGAAAACGATACTACGGTACAGGTGAACATTTTGTTAAAGGAGTCGTTCCATTGGCGGCAATACTCATCATGGCCGACGCCAGTCCGCCGAAACACCTGTGATGGGACGAGATAACATCTGAACAGGATTAAACCAGATAACAATCGGCGTGTTTACGTTTATATTTTCCTCGCCCGCCTTAATTGATCTTGAACTCTCCTCGAATTACTCGCGGAACTGCGCAAGCGTCGGCCATGATGAATATTGCCGACGATGGAGGGACTCATCTAACAAAATGTTCACCTGTGCAGTAGTATCGTTTTTGAAGCGGGAAGCTCAAAATAACGCAAATTTCTTACGCAGATTGTGAATTTATGAGTGCATTTCAGACTTTGCCGATGCGCTCATCGTGATTTTTGAGGCATCATCTATAGGAAACAACTCTTCATTCTGCTCTAGCAAAAGTTTGCAACAGGCCCATTGGATCTAAGTTTCATTGTTAAGTTCAAAAACTATTTCCAGTTAAGCGTTCCTGTCGATCCAGACTAGCGGCGTGGCGTGGCGTGGCGTGGCGTGCTTTGCGATGTATCAATCGGTCCGCTATTTAAACATAGAGAAAAAGGATCGATAAACAGGTGTTCTCAACGAACACCATCATAATCGATTCTTTACCGAAGTTTCAAGTAGAGAAATATCGATAATCGATCATTTTTCGTCTCGCCAATGATTTACATAATGCGGCAGCTGAGTCTATGGGTAGAAAAGGCTGCTTTATAAGCGGGTAAATGTAAATTTCGAGAAGCATCCTGTTCAGAATTCTTCAAACTAGCTTGAATAGCGGTAACACGAGCATGTTTCATTCAAATGCGTCCAACATATTGAGAAGCGAACAGATTTAGAGTTCGCGGATGGATTCTCAACCACCGATGGTTTCCATATTTTCAAGATCGGCACCGGCACTTCTCAAAGTATCATTTCATTCGTCCATCCGGACGCTCTAACACTGGGAAAACTATATTACCTCCTAAGAGCATTGGGAAGCATTCTGAGTTTAGACGAAGGTGAGGAATTGGCTAGAATCCACCTGCTGGCCACACCATTCAGAGCCTAATGTTTGTTCGTGTGTCGTGTTTTTTGAGATAAAAGTAATGAATTGACTTGAGATTGTGCGAGTATATTTTTTATGGTGCAAAAGAAATTTACAGACAATTTTAAAGAATTCTATTTCTTATCTCTCTCTAAAAAAATATTACAGGAGAATGATCTAGATGCCGTAAATCGGACTTCATTGTGTACTTAAGAACTACAATTACTCACTCATCCGTAAATAGTTAGTTAGTATAATTTTAAGACATTCAGCGTCTCAGGCTATTAACGTATTTACAGATAATTTTGAAAATGGGAGTATAAACGAAAATTTAGATTTTTAAATTAAGAGAGGTGAAGCATTTAAAAGCACATTCTCCTATGCATGCATAGGGAAACTTATGGCTCATACGTTGTTACTAAACTAAGCCAAAGAGTTCCTGACTGGAAAATGTAGTCAATTATGATTTTGGCCAATGCCGTTCAGTAAATCTACACATTACAATAAATTGGAGACTACACTTTCTGGCGCATTCGAAAAAAAAAAAAACTTAGGTGCATAGGAAAAGTAATGGCACATAGGTTGTTTCTAAACTGAGCCAGGAATTGCAGATCCGAATCGCAGAATGTGTTCCAGTTTATACAGCAAAAGGGGAAATAGTTCTTTAGCGGGAGGCGTTCCACATACGAAATACAAATTTAAAGCTTCAAATTATTTCTTGGAAAGTAAAAATTAAGTTCAGTTTTCCATTGACTAATCTGCACAACTGCTTAAGACTCCTATCGACTTAAACAAAAAAATAAAAAACCCGCATTTGTGTAAATCGATTGTACAAAGTATAATAAAACTTTCAGAGTAAAAATGAATACTTCACCTATTGTACATGAGTATATCAGGCTTCCATAGCCTGTGAGGCGGTATTCGTAAATCTCTAACATTGCCAAATTCACTGGGATTCCACCTTAAATTTACATCATTCCATTCCTGTAACCAGAAAAATCATAATTAAAGTGATGCAAACTTGCAATTAAACTTCTTAAATGAATGAACAGTACAGTATAAAAGTAGAATTCTCTGACATTTGAGTCATGTCCATTACCTTCTCCATTTTTGATCGAAAATGTATCAAAAAGGTGACCTATTCTCGGCGCACACGGAACTTGGAACTCGTCGACTAGAACATAACCCCACTTCACTTCATTAATTACGACTCCATGGATTGCATTTTGCAAAAAGGAACCAGATGCATTGCAATGGTTCAATGGTTCAATGGATGCAATGGTTTGGGTAACTTCATCCTCCGCGATAAAATTACAGAAACCATGAAAAAATATGAAATTTACATGATTATTTTTGTCTTAGGTTTACAGTCTTAGCGAGGAAAATAAAAACTGTTGATGGATAATCGGGTTTTTCTTCCAAGACAAAAGAAGATGCACAATTTTAGCAACACTGCAATGCTCCTGGTTCCTTCTTGCAAAATGCAATCCCTGTGTACTTTATGGAGGCTCATACGGCATTTTTACCTAGCGCGGCACTAGACTAATTTGTCAAAACTTTAAATCTAGCGCTCCTCACGAACACGGGGAGGCCACCCTGATCGATTTCCAAAGGGCATATCTCGTGATAAAACTACGACATCTGTGCTTCGCGTCTGCCACTTCTGATCAAATTAGAAATCGACATTGTTGATAAAGTCCCCGTCCGACTCATTACGAAGAGCCCGTTGACGCACGACAGGACGATAAATTAAAACCCAGCGGGGCCGGGGAGCCGGGTGTTTTCCGCGAGGGGGGGGGGGGGGGGGCGACGAAGATTTTTAAAAACTTTCCCGAGTTGACGAAGTCCCCCGGATTTTTAATATTAAAAATTAACTGGATGTAAATTGCTACGTTTCTCACATTACGAGCCGGGGCTGCTCCGGGAGAGGGTGACGGAGGGTGGGGGTGGGGGGTGGATGTTGGATATAAATGGAAATCGCGGAACATGTTTCGGTGATGAATGAGTCGAGTGATTTAATATCTCCTGACTAGCGGAGCAGCGCGGAGGGGGCCGCGGGCGTTTTCTTGAGAAAATGCGATTTCGTCGGATGAAATTTCATCTCGCCGTGACACTCCGCCGAAAAGAATTAATCAAAATTTCATCACAATGGACTCTTTCTCACCCGCGGAAGCTCCTCCCGCGGGATTCAAATCGAGGTTGGTCGATGAGATCGATGGACCACTATACTGCCGTGCTAAGGAAGAACGCCATACGAGCCTTCAGACGTTGCCAAATTTACTTTGATAAAACGCGAATTTTCAGGTAAATTTTTGAATATTTTTCTTCCAATTTTTCAGACAATTTTGCACGCAATTTAATCTGAAATATCTGAAAATTTCAAGGAAAAATTTGCATGAATGTTGTCAAAAATACGTTCAAAACGTAAATTCAACGTAATTCAACGTAATTCATACGTAAATTCAAGGGAAATTTGGCAACTTTCGAATGTTCTTACGGCGTTTTTCCTTAGCACGGCAGTATAAGGGGTAAGAATCAGAGGACTGTAAGATACGGCCGCGATAGCGGAGAGTGCAGTAAGTGTCAAATTTTAGAAATAAAAAAATCCTTGTTTAACTATTTTCCCGAGTCTGAGTGACACCTCCCTAGCGGCATAGATTGGAGCACTGCAAATTTAAGACTCACGTCATTGCGCCTTCAGTTTACTTTGCTTATGCAACATGGACATCCATCATGCACGAATAGTTGTATCTCTGCGCCTTCATCCTCTCGCGTCTTTTCCTTTGCTTGATTTACATGTTGCGAGTTTATATCGTTTGTCTTATTGGTGGTAGTGCACGAAAAAAAACACGTTGGATCTGGAGTCCAGACTCTTAAAAACATCGACAAGAAAAAAGACTCTTGATTCAATCGGATTTTTGCTTAAATCAAGAACCAAGCCTCTTAATTTGAGCGGATTTCCTTGTGATCTAAGCAAAAATCTGATTGAAACAAGAGTATTTTTTTTGGTCAATGTTTTCAAGAGTCTGAGCTCTAGATCCAATGTGTTTTTTTCCCAGTGTGCTTCAAGGGTGAAGGACTATGGATAAGATACTAATCTCAACAAGCACATTCCGATAAATGAAAGTCCCACGAAAAATGCCAATAGTGTTCAAAATATAAATTCTTAGCTGGGTTTCCTTAGACTTAGACTGACTATTACCAAATGGACGGAGTTAAACAGAAAGGAACCAAGCCACATCGGGATCGAACCGAGAAAAAGAGGTTTAAAGTTTTTCTCCTGCATAAGACTCAATGTAAAACATAAACTTCAAGTTCAATTTCTGCAAAATTTGCTCCAACAAAAACTTTAAATTTTTGGCGATAGATAGTAGAGCAGTGGCTGAGTTCAAAACCACTCATAACTCATTTTTTTCCAAAATGTGGGTTGGTTCCTTTCTGCTTAACTCAGTCCAAATAATACTCATCTCCACCTGATAAATTTCCATCGTTTTCCGTCACAGCAAACACTCGCTATCGAAACATTCATGGACTGTATCAAAATTGGACCGCATTCATCAGAAAGAACCAAATCATATCAGCTACTGCCAAATCAACTGGATAATTTAATTTGTTACAAGAGAACATTTGTCCAGATACCTTGGAAAATTTTGAGGAATTTGCTTTGCACTATGCAGAAAAATCATTGAGATTTGCACAAAAATCCGCGCAACCGTTTTTACGTAAAAAATGAAATTGCCTTATTAAATCTCACACATTAGCGGATCCAGCAAATTGGCAACTATGTATTTCTCCATTTAAACCTTTGGAAATGTATCGATTTTTAGAGGTGCCAGGTGCTCTGACAGGAATCGATCATTTAACATAGGTTTAAACGAAGGGAATCCGGCGTCGCCAAATTGCTGGATCGTCCGCCTCTGATTTCACAATTTCTGATGTTGCTTGGTTCCTTCCTGCTTAACGCGGTCCAATTGTCCTCATTGTGGGTTCCCGTGACCTAGGACGCAGATCTGACTGAGTTTTGGGAGATCAGCGTCTTCTAAGCGAGGCTTCGCCCGATCCAGCGCAGAAGTCTGTGAAGAGAGGGGGGGGGGGGGGCGACCAATTGGGCGAGCAATAAATGTTTGATCGAGTAAATAAATCGTTGCGACGGCCATGAATCGCAATGGAAGTGGCTAATAAAATGTCTAACATGCTTGATTCGGCTTTTATTACTCTTCGGCGAGCTATTCGTCCCCCGAGGATCTCGAACCGTTATCCGCAATTTTCCGTCGCGAATCAACGAGCCAAAAGAATCCCTGAAAAGTTTGATTCCTAGCCGAGTTTTTCTCGATCTATTCTGACGAGGATTTCTGATGCTACCATCCAAAGCAAAGACTAAAGTATCCATCTGCCGTGCTAAGGAAGAACGCCGTATGAGCATTCGAATGTTGCCAAATTTTTTCGTTGAAAATATTTATTTTTTAAGAAAGTTATGAATATTATCCCTCGAGACTTCTTAGATCAAATTACGAACGAAATCCTCCGAAAAATCGGAAAAAAAATATTCACAAATTTCCCTTAAAATGTGTGATTTGTCGAAGAAAATTTAGCAACGCCTGATGGCTCATACGACGTTCTTACTTTAGTGCGACAGCTATTTAGTGAGAGTGCGGATATGTTGGTACTTTTGGGCAAGGTCATGGAGCTTTCAGGGCCCAAAAGGGTAGCCAATCCATAAATTCAAATCATCCTAAGTGATTTATTATTATAATTGTTACGACTCGTCGTTTGTAAAAATTTCATTTGACTTGGTTGTTGCCAGTACTCATTTCTCTGAAAGAACGTTCATTTATACAAATTTTTGGCCACCTTGGTTTGATTTTGGAATCATAGGATTGGCAGTGACATTTTTTGTGTTAGAAGGTTGGCTGCTATTTTAGACCCAAAGAGGTCCATTTTTAGACAGGCTCGTACTCTTTCTATATACATAAAGGTACAAGACGTTCCAAGAGATCGCCACTGAATGATCCACTTGTGATTGCATCAGCTTTTTCAGCAGATGATGCAAAAGTGCATATAATGTAGTTGTGGTTGCTTCTATTACCGTGAATTTTACCCCAACCATATTTTTAGACGTTGCAAAGTGTTCAAAGTAATTCTGTGCATCGCACTTAAAAAAATATTTCAAATCGAACTCCTACTATGAGAAATCTGGTAAATGGTGCAATAACTATCTCATAGTCTCTCTATACATAGAGATGCTCTGTCACTAATTATTTATCGATCATCACAAATATCAAATTTTATGCACAGGCACTCTAAAAATATCATTGATGTATATTTATTGGGGTTTCTGTTTAAGTTTCGGGGGGTGAAAATTGAAAAAAGGCTTTAAATCAGTGATGATTTTAACGTAAAAGAGCAGAATGTTGCAAAATAGGTAAGTGTAAGGAGCACGGAGACCGAATGGACAAAAGAGACTTGAAAAATGTAAACGGCTCTCTAACCCTCAGGGAAACAATTAACTAAACAAATACGCAAGAGATAGGGACTCCCTTCTCTTGTAGATAATGAAATGTTTTATTGCTCTTGTTTTATTTTTATTGGCTTGACGAATCTTTTATATTTAATGGTAATTTATAGAACTCGGTACTTGAGAGCTTGAAAAATAGGGCTGTACCCTCGTTATCGGTAGAGGAGGGAAAAGAAGGGACATTTGGAAGATTAAGAATGGATGCAACTTACCAATTTTAACCAAATATTTGTGATGAGAAGTTGATTTTTCTCGTCCTGAAACAAACAAATGATTTTGGCGATCAGGAAACGAGAAACGAAATAGTGTAGTCTTATTCAACGAGTTATTAATACGGTACATCATTTGGACCTATACATATATGAACAAACTTTAGTGAATGAAGAAAAAACCCTTCACCTACAGGATTATGGCAGTCATGCCATTCTGAAATAAGGCAACACATGACCAAGAGTCGCCTATTACAAAATGGAAGGAGACAGATAATGTCAAACAAAGATCAATTATAAAGCTATTTTAAAATTCACGAGATTTGAAATGGACCGCATTTTGTTATAAGGAACTATTCCTTCTGCCTCATCCATAAAAGCACCTACTCATATAGTTCCTTTTGAGAAACTGGAAAAGCGGGATTTTCAATTATATCAAAAGGAAACTCGTGAGCCGTGGGCACGTAACAAAAGCGTTGTGGACAGGGCTCATTAGTTAAAAACCGCGTTGACGATCGTTATTGCTCCCGTCGTTGCCGCTGACGTCACTGGCGCTTTATATTTCCTATTCATTCTTATGGCCCGGATACTAACGAGCATATCCCATCGCTCCACTTGCACATAGTTCCATTTAACATAAATACGTCCAATTAGTAGTTCCTTACTAAAAAATTTAGTCAAAATATTAAGCAACGCTTTAGGTGGGACATGGAAAGAGTCGACGGTCTGAATGTTCATACCTAAGAAAAACCAGTCACATAAAACTTGAACTGCCTTTTGGTAAGCAGAGTTATTTACTGCTTAATCAGCTCATTCCTTCCGCAAACACTTGGAACGTAACTTAGAGAACGATCAAGTTTTCATTCCAGAAAAGGCGTATTATTTAGTGCGGAAACACTCAAACTAAAAATTCCCACAATAAAGTCTTTGTCCTAGAGCCATTCTAAGCTGAAAAATTCTATCTTTGTGCGGCTGAAGAGAGCATGTACGGATTCTTCTATATGAGAACTTTCATGTTTTATAAAACTTATAATTAACCTCCATTCATTAGAATTTCCATGCCCCTTGGTTTTCATCGCGAAACTCTTAACTTTGATGGGTGAAAAATATGATTTAAAAAAAAAAAAAAAAAAAAAAAAAAAAAAAAAAAAAAAAGAGTCGAAAATCTTCAAATATTATTCCTTTTTGCAGGGTCGATAACCTAGGGACAAAGTTCACAACCCGAACAAACAACTTTTTAGTGGTTGTACTTATTTCCTTTTTTTTTTTTTTTGTAAATGGTTTGACAAAAACTAAAATCAGAAATGATAACAAAGCAACTAAAATGAATTAAACTAGATAAACTTTAGTGCAAAATGAAGCAAAAATTAAACAAAACGACTGCATTTTGAAAACAGGTCAGAGGTTACTGTTTATATTGGTATTAATTCAATACCCCTCCCCCAGAACCCAGATTGCAGGAAGCTATATTAAGATGATCGGCGGCAGCTTCAATGTTTAGTTCGGCACTAGGAAATGGGACGTATTGAAATAGTTGGGTTGTTCAAATAAATGAACTTTTTTTAAACTCTGAAAAATTTCATAGATTGACAAACTCTCGCGGGTAAATGTTGTTTCAATTAAGACTCAGTCACTGCAAACGGTGCTGTTTAGACTTTAGAGACTTCAAAAAACGAAATCGACCTGCCACCTCTGCCACATAAAAAATTCAAAGAGTAAACATAGAAATGTAATCCGCTGCTCATTTTGGGTCACCGCAACCGTGATTGAGCTGCAATGCTGCCGTGTAAGGAAGTACGCCGTATGAACATTCGAGAGCTGCCTAATTGCCTTTTGTAACACATGTATTTCTGTCATCATTCATGCATATTTTTCCTTGAAATTTTCAGATATTTTAGAAAAAATTGCGTACGAAACTGTCTAAAAATTTCGGAAAATAATATTTATAATTTCCCAGTAAATTTGTTTTTTATCGGAGGAAACTTGGCAACGCCTGAAGGCTCATACGGCGTTTTTCCTTAGCACGACAGAATGGGTGACATAAATGAAAATGATGATCCGTCCCGTTGCATATATGCTGTTTCAGTAAACAAAACAAGTGTCAAATGTCACTGAGAGATAAGAGGGTGAGAATTTGGGATAAAAAAAGTCAATAAAAAGTTCACACTGTTCGTTATCCGGGTTATGCTAAGTGGGTCGTGATATTGTTGCTTTTTATTACCTTGTTTACCGATCGATTTCAATTCTCTCCCTCCTCTTTCAAAAATATATTTCGGGTCTCCCGCCTGCAAGACATGAAATGGATCAGTTATAAAGAGTGGGTTTTAAATTTTTCACGCTCAATTGATCCCACGACAGACGATCATACACAATCACCTGTGACAATGCTGCTACTTTACGTGACAGGACTTTTTGCTACGTTACTTTGTAACTTCTCTATCGTTACATCGGTAAGTCGAAGATACATACTCATAAAATGTAATTTAAAATAGTTGACTTTAAAGCGCCGTTTTAAGTGACAATACCCGATCAAACTGACTTCTATCACATTGCCTGATAAACTATTAAATCTAGTCCTACGATATCAATTATAAATATTTAAAAATATATTTCCATATATATGGTAAGTCAGTTATTAAATTAATCACGACGATCGGTAATCAGGATATTTTCGTCCGAGACCAGGAATTCACCTTAAATTTTAAGGTTTACTTGTAAAAAGACCTTAAAATTTTGGTTTTTACTTTTTGATTATCAGAACTTAAATCATGAATATTTGGATGGATGTAATTTTGAATTTTGATGATAGATATTTTGAAAGATGTAATTTTGAATTTTGTTGATAGACCATACCCATTCATCACTTCCGAAATATGTAAAAGCAAATCATTGAATACTTGTACACTCCGATCCAGAAATGGAGAATTTGCGCGCAAATATTTTATTGCTTCATCTGAGAGTATTTAAAGAGCTGCTTTTGCAGTATTGTTTATCGTTTTTTCTGATAAGAGAAATAGTATAAAAATAGATTTAAAATTGAAAAAATGGAACGCCCAGTGATGTCGTCTCTCAGCATTTCCCATTTAAACACATGTTTTTTACCAGATTACATCACCATTTTGCCATATGACATTTTATAATGGACCACTAAACAAGCTACGATAAGAAGCATTTTGATTCATGTTCCTAAACCAGAATTTTACGAAAAACACGATTCTTGCATCGGAAATACCTGAAATCAACTTCTAAGAAAGATATGAACATTTTGTCATGGGAACGGAGTTCCCCATGATATTACAATCGTTCCGTTGCTATCGCTATGGGATTCCCTATGCCTCTGCGACCTTGAGCGTTTCGCCCAGTCTTCGATTTTTGGTTGATTTTCCGATGTATCAAAAACCGTTGTATTTTTTAGCCAATCATGTCTCTACGTCAAGTTGTGTTGATTTCTAAAATTCGCTTTCAGCGAGTTTTTTTTCCACCTTGAGATGTCGTGTCTGACTGGTAAATCTGCGCAGAACCACGAAGTTCCGATTTTGGGCAAATTCTTTTTTTTGGGAGGTTCTGATTGGTTATTTTTCGCCATCAGTTTTCTGTTCGTTGGTGCAAAAGATCGCCTACCTCGGTGTTCTTGAGAAGCCGCCATTATCCCACCTCAAATTTTACAAATAGAAATAAAGACATAATAACCATCGTACAAGGTGGAAAATTGCTCTGGAGGACTCGTTACGAACAAAGAAGTCAAAATCAGAGCTTGATTGATTGATTTAATTCATGGATACGCAAATATTGCCTTAGCTCAACTGCCGCGATCGGAATGCATGCTGGGATGAACCTCGAGACACATTAAAACAGTGCCAACCATGGCTCCTACAGCAATGCGCTAGCTAGCTCATTTCTCTCATATCCCAAGCGTCAAGGTCTCTTGTGATAAGTCCCGCCCATTGCCCGAGTCTTTTGTATGCTATTTTTACACCTCACACACCGTTTCGTTATAGCCTAGTTGACTAAACCGCCTCATATTTTTGATTAGGTGCGGGCAATAGGCGATCGGGAGTTCGATACCCGACGATGGGTGTTACTTTTTAATGGTTGTATTGAATGTTTTAGACTAATCATCAAAAAATAATTAATACTAGATTATAAATGTACGAACATTTTCTCGTGAGTTAATATGTTAAACAAAAATACTGGAATATACCTCCTTCATATAATCAGCCACATGTTCCCCCAAATTAATGACGTTATTTTCTTTTTTCAATAAAGTTAATTTGCATTCAACGTTCGTAAGTTAAGCAAAAAGTATCTATTGATACAAATAGAAAGACATGAAAATAGTATGTCTAACATTTCAGTTGTTTTTTTTTATTTATTTTTTGTTTTTTTTGTTTTTTCAATAAAACAAATTGACTGGGACTAGAATCATTGTATCTCTGAAGACAAAAGCTAAGTTTTTTGATACAGAAATACTAATATATTCATCCTTTATATAATCAGGGAGATGTTGACCCAAATATTGATGAATATTTTCTCTGTTCGCCCAAATTAATGATGGTATTTTCTTTTTTCAATTAAATTTAATTTACATTCCACGTTCTTAAAGCAATATTTTCTCCAAAATTCAGCAAAAAATAACAATTTATACCTACGCAAAAAGTAAATAAATAAATAAAGCAATGACATGAAAGTAGTATAGGTAGTACACATCTAACATTTCAGTTACATCTATTTGAATGAAAAAAATGGCAACTTAGGAGCACGTAGGTCACTTATGATGCGTATTCGGGCATATGCGTAGAGTAAAAATATCATACTTTACGACGAAAAAAACGAAACTGAAAGTTAAATGCGTTAACTTCCGAAGACCATACATAATCCAACGAAAATAAATAATTGGTAAATAACAGCTTTCTTGTATGCAAAGGAAAAAAATTAAAAATGTTAAAAAAGAGATGTCGACACAAAATTACATAGCCACTTCAATTCTAAAGATACTACAAACGAACTGTACCTTAACATTTTCATATCCCAGAAGCAAAAGTTCCCATGACGAATATTGCTATCGCTAGCGATTGCAAAAACCAACTTGTTTATTTTACATTTAATACGGGAAATTTGAATTTTCCGGTCACAAGAAACGCAAATACTCTACGTTTACGTGAGTCCAATCACGTACTACAACGATTTCGGAAGGCCTCTCAATCAAGCAATGTTTATGTCCCACCCTGCATGTGATATTCAAACTATAAACATCTTGCTACAGCTGAGCCAAATCGTCAAGATTGAGATTGCCAGACTTTCATATCGCAGAGACTGTCATAGTAACATTTAATGCGCGCTTAGACCCACATAGATCGTTGTGTTTTCATGAGCAGGAGGTTTGAATTCACGCGTCAATAAGAAACATTAAATATCTTGGTTAGGAGTTGATATCAATACTTTTCGTAGCGCGAACTGCGTCCTACGAAAAAAATATTGGTTAAGAAACATGTATCCAAATACTTAACTTCGTACCTTGTCTAGTTGTCCATTGTTCAATTTATGAACCAAGGTTTCCTCGTGTTCAGTTCACTCAGTAGTTTACACTTGAACTCGAAATTCATCAAATTTCTGCGGACACCTGCAAATTTTTTACTATCCTATTCAAGATAAATTCGTATTCTATTACGTAGAACGTATCGAAGCCAGTTTAGAGCTTGATTCGATGAGAGAAGATTTCACTTTTTGGGGGGATTTGTGAACTGACATGAGCAAATGACTTTTTCACTCACAATTTGGATTTAGGAAATCTTAGGATTTCTATCGTATTCCACATGAAATTCCGACATGAAAGCGTACATCACTGTGCGCCTGATTTCATATCCTATCTAAATGTTCATTGATCATACTCATCCTACACGGAAAAAATTAAATTGCTGATTTAACAATTCAATTGCTGAAAAAAAGTGACTGTAATGTTTTAATGTAGATTTTAAAACAAACAAATGCTCTTTAACCACCCCCGTCGTTTAATTAGCTTACAGTAGTGGTGAAAGTAGCATTTTTATGTTGTGAAATCCACGTTGAAATATTGCAGTCACGTTTTTTAGCAATTGAATCGTCAAATCAGCAATTTAACTTCTTCCGTAAGCTAAATACTCAAGTTTCATAGGAATGGGCTTGTTGCAAACTTTTGCTAGAGCAGAATTAAGAGTTGTTTCCTGTAGATAATGCCTCAAAAATCACGATGAGCACATCGGCAAAGTCTGAAATGCACTCATAAATTCACAATCTGCGTAAGAAATTTGCGTTTTTTTGAGCTTCCCGCTTCAAAAACGATACTACAGTACAGGTGAACATTTTGTTAGAGGAGTCGCTCCATCGTCGGCAATATTCATCATGGCCGACGCTTGCGCAGTTCCTCGCGTAATTCGAGGAGAGTTCAAGGTCAATCAAGGCGGGCGAGGAAAATATGAACGTAAACACGCCGATTGTTATCTGCTTCAATCCTGTTCAAGTGTTATCCGTGTTTTGGCGGATTGGCGTCGGCCATGATGAGTATTGCCGCCAATGGAACGACTCCTCCAACAAAATGTTCACCTGTGCCGTAGTATCGTTTTTGAAGCGGGAAGCTCAAAAAACCGCAAATTTCTTACGCAGATTGTGAAGTTATGAGTGCATTTCAGACTTTGCCGATGCGCTCTTCGTGATTTTTGTGACATTATCTATAAGAAACAACTCTTAGTTTCGCTCTAGCAAAAGTTTGCAACAGACCTATCGTTAAATTCTAGGTTGACAGTGAGGAGGACCTGCGAGAAAGTCTCAAACATCACCATGATTCGGACACGTGTCCCAATAGGAGATCTTCGTCGTTCAACGCCCCGGTATGCAAAAGGCAATTGTGAGGCGGCGCTCAACAAGTTTCTTGCATTGAGTGTTCATTATAATGATAATGATGAATATACTCGAGTATGCGGTGATGCAATGAGACCCGCGGATTGTGACTTGGCTGGAAAGGTTACGTATCGATGTTCCTTCCAGTGTCGGCCCGTCGGAGGCGGTCAGCATAGGGCTAAACATCTCAAGGACATAGTAGATGCTTTGAATTTACAATGAAACTATGTACGAAATGACAATAGAAGGACAGCTATTGAATGTAAATAATGTTTTATGTTTTCTCTTTTTTCTCACGTTCCCTGGCACACACTGGAATCACACTTCTCCAATTTCGATACAGTCTACGAATGTTTCGATAACGAGTGTCTGCTGTGACGGAAAACGATGGGAATCTATCAGGTGGAGATGAGTATTATTCGGTAATAGTCAGTCTAAGGAAACCCAGCTAAGAATTTATATTTTGAACACTATTGGCATTTTTCGTGGGACTTTCATTTATCGGAATGTGCTTGTTGAGATTAGTATCTTATCCATAGTCCTTCACCCTTGAAGCACACTGGAAAAAAAAGAAGAAAAAAAAAAAAAAAAAACATTGAATCTACGGTCCAGACTCTTGAAAACATTGACAAAAAAATACTCTTGATTCAATCAGATCTAAGCTTAAATCAAAAGGAAATCCGCTCAAATTAAGAGGCTTGGTTCTTGATTTAAGCTTAAATCTGATCGAATCAAGAGTATTTTTTCTTGTCGATGTTTTTAAGAGTCTGGACTCTAGATCCGATGTGTTTTTTTCCAGTGTAGTGAGCGGTCTGTCGCAGTGTATACAGAATGGTACATACCATCAGGTTTTTTCCTTCATTATTTCAGATCGAAAGAAGTCAAGGATCGCGAAAAAAAACCGGGAAAAGAATCAACCGCAAGGGATCCGAAAAAAATCGTTCCGAAGCCCCCTCTCGCTCTCGCTGGGGGGGGGGGGGAAGGTTAAAGGGGGATTCTGATTTTAAAACTCAACCCTCCCGTCAAAATTTTTTTAAATTACTTTGTTAAAATCTGAAAACGCGGAGAGAGTTAACTACTTAAATCAATGTCAAAAAGTTCAAAATTAGCCCGTTCTAAACACTAACCCCTGAAGGTGGGGGTTAGAGTTCCCTCCAAAAAAAAAGGTCACTAAATTAAGGTCTAGGTTGGAAAAATATGTTCTCTTAGGTAATCCAAAATAATTAGAATTTGGCGATTTCGAGGCCCTTTGGGATATCGCTGATGGGACACAGCAGAAGGAACCTGAACTTGTAAAATCCAAAAGTTTAGGTTACCCCTGGACCCTTGGTGGACATGGATCCATCAAATTCGGGGTTGCTTGGGCGGGAGGCCTAAAATTTATTATCACAAGAAAGAGGGCAGCCAAAAATTGACCATCTCGCAGAATGGCATATGATACAAGCACGAGGGAAAAACAGCCGGTGATTTTGAGAATACATGAAGAAAATGAAGGAAGAAAAGAATTTACGTCGTTTGAACCGGCACTCATTGTGCACTTACAGTGAATGCATAAAAATCAGCTAGTTTTTGCTGATTTATGGCAAGATCAGGAAGAGAATAAAATGTAAACACGAATTACAGCCCAATTTATGCAACAAAACTTGAAACTGAATTAGAATCCTCGAATAACGATAGCACAAATAATAATTAGCCCCATGGAAAATGTTTGGAGCAATTTAAAATGTGACCAGCCTTAAGGTCATGAAGAGCCTTTTAGGGCACCCGTCCTTTCGTATATGTGAAAAAAGTGGTGCGCTAAGACGTAATTTTAAGTTTTTTTCTTTCTTTTTTTTTATAAGTCTACACATTCAGAAATTTTCTATTGATTAATGGATTGGCAATCGCATTGCTATCAAAATCACCGTTACAGAGGCGGATCCAGCAATTTGGCAACACCGGATTCCCTCCGTGTAAACCTATACGATAAATAATCGATTCTTGTCGGAACACCTGGCCTCTCAAAGAATCTATACATTTCCACAGGTTTAATTGGAGAGAAGACAATGTTGCCTATGCTGTATCCGCAAAAGCACCAGTAGCGTAGCGTGCTTTGCGATATATCGATTGATTCGCCATTCAAACCTATGAAAAAAGATCGATTATCAGGGCGTTCGCAGCAAACACCTTAGTAATCAATTCTTTACCATAGCTTCAAATGGCGATATATCGATGATCGATCCTTCACGCCACGCCACTGAAAAGCACTGTCAATCCTCCTTAACAGCAAAGTTATCCCACCCTAAAATCGCGATATAAACACATAAACCAAAGTCACCAGGGTCATGACCCGGCAAATCCTAGTACCAAGTAAAGACACGAAGAAAATCGTCGTCGTCTACCGGACATTAGCGCGTTACTACACTCTGCAGTGAACCCTGCCTTCCACACAATTCAACGCTTTTCCGGGCTCATCTCAATGTGTAGTTACGCCCTTCTGTCAGCCAAGCTACGAAATGACCCGCACCCTCTGAGGCCTTGTCTCCACGGGCCTTTTCACGAGATTTGTCCCAGGGAAAAATCCCACTTACGAAGTTGGGAAAACTATTGAGTTAATCAATATTTTTCCCCAGTACCAAGTATGGTCCTTTTACTCCTAGGACCCACTGGGAGAGGAAGAAGAAGTGTAAACGAAGTGTGCGATATTTTGTTGAATACTCCATTGTTCAGGTTTGTTTCGTTAAAATAATGTGTATAATTGTCAATGGACCACTAGACAAGGTACGAATTAAAGCGATCTGATACATGTTTCTTAACCAGAATTTCACGTAGAATACGATTCACACAACGAAAATTACTGAAACCAATTCCTAACGAAGATATTAACGCTTTTATTTCACATTTGTTACGAGGAATTTGAACTGCCCGCTCAAAAGAAACTCAAAGCTCTACGTGAGTCAAATCGCCCACTACAACGGTCTCAGCAAGCTTCTCAATCGAGCAATGTTCATTTCCCACCACGTGTTGTTCAAACTATTAGCAATTTGCTATAACTGAGCCAAAGCGTCAAGATCGAGGTTGCCAGATTTTTATATCGCAGAGACTGTCATGAAAACGTTTAGCGCGCGATGTGAATCACGTAGAGCATTGAGTTTTCATGAGCGGGTGGTTTGAATTCACGCATCAAGAATCATTAAATATCTTCGTAAGGAGTTAATATCGGTAATTTTCGTTGTGTGCATCGTGTTTTACGTAAAATTTTGGTTCAGAAACGTGTATCAGAATGCTGAAATTCGTACCTTATCTAGTGGTCCATTGAGTGCAATTATTATTTTTATCCCGGTTAAATACTCGACTTTATCTAATTTATCTTCCCGCGCAAACTAGTCGCAGGACTGTATGAGTCTCGTCCCGTGGAGACGGTAACTGGGAAAAATTGCAGGAATTTCATTCCTACGATTCGAACTTGGGACAAATCCCGTGGAGACAAGGCCTAATGTCTCCAAATTATCGGACACGTTGCAGTGGCGTGGCGTGCTTTGCGATATATCGATTGTCATGCCATTTAAACCTATGGGAAAGGATCAATAAACAGGGTGTTCGCAGCGAACACCTTAATAATCGTTCTTTATCATAGGTTTAAATGGCAGAACAATCGATACATCGCAATTCACGCCACACCACTGACACGTTGCCGTCTCCATCGAAGCAATCGCGATTCTATACTACGCCGGGCAGAAACCGCGCATCAGAACGGGTCTTCCATCTAAGTTATGCGGTTTTTGCTGCGCACGTTAGGTTTTGCGATGGGCGGTTTGCCGAGCTAAGGGAGAACGCCGTATTAACATTCGAGAGTTGCCAAATTTCCTTCGATAAAATGTTTATTTTGGAGGAGAATTATGAATATTCCTTCTCGAAATTTTTGGAAGTCTTCGATCAAATTGCAAACAAAATCATCTGAGAAATTGGTAGAAAAATATTCAACAATGGAGATGTTGCATTTGTGAGGAATTTGCGATTTGACTATTATTGATTCTTATGTAAAAGTTTGCGAGAAACACGACGGTGCCACTGGTTTTCTCTGAAATCAACTCCCAAGCTCCAAAAAAGCTCTCAAGTTGAGGCCAAAATGGAGGGGATATCCCACGCCATCCTGAGAGCCCACCTCTGCATCAAGACAAACTCGCCATGCAAAGATAGGGAGCAAATACATTGACAGGGCTGCCACTTTATTTGGGGACTCTAAAACTGAAAACACGGCAATCCTGCCAATGTATTTGCTCGCCATCTTTGCATGGAGAGTTTGTCTTGATGTAGAGGTGGACTCTCAGGGTAGCGTGGGATATTCCCTCCATTTTGGCTTCAACTTGGGAGCTTTTTTCGAGCTTGGAAGTTGATTTTAGAGAAAACCAGTGGCACCATCGTGTTTCTCGCGAACTTTAACGCAAGAATTATTGGTCGAATCGCAAATCCCTCACACATGCAACATCTCCATCTTCCTGAAAATTAGTGATTTGCCGGGGGAAATTTGGCAACGCCTGAAGGCTCATGCGGCGTTTTCCCTTAGTACACGGCAGCAGTGGCAACGGTAACACGTTGGCCCCGGCGCACAGTGGATTGAGTTAATAGGAAAGGTCGGACAAAATGTGGAAACTTTTAACGCTTATAACTCCGTTAATACGAATTTTTGAGATTCTGAAAGTGGTTCAATTGGTTTCCTCGTAAAATTTTCTTCTCGAAGCACCCCTTAAACTTAAAAATGAGACGGCATGAGCATCAAAATTTGCAGTTTTAGACAAATGTTTCATGTCCGACCTCTTTAATTGACTCGATCCAGTGTGCAGCGGATTCGGGGGGAACGTCTTGAGTCGCGACGGGTGCCTTGAATTCAAACTCGCGTCATTAGGGGCCCGCCGAAAAGGGAAACGGGAAACGGGGTGCGGGTGGGCGACTAAATTAAGGCGAGGGAACACGACGTTACGGGAACACCTGTGCAGGAGATTATCGCCGACATAATGACGGAGGTGCATAGCGCTGACTGAGACCCCGCCGACGGCACGTTCCAGGTCTGTTGCCGCACTTGTTCCCGTCTGGAATCGGATACGTTTCGATTTTTTCAACCCCGTTTCCATGGACTCGGGTCCGAGGACCCCTCATACAGGGTTATCCAAAAGTCACGCACCACTCCACAACTTTAGTTCTAATTGCACGTATTTCTATCAAACAGATTTATGTGCAGGTGAGAAATATGGGCTGTGCTCTAGAAAGCTTCATAAGAAATAATCTAGAAGTGGGCGTGATTCCTTTTGAAAAATTGGAAAAGCGGGATTTTAAATAGTCGCATTTATAATAGTCGCGGGATTTTAAATAGCAGATAGTCGGTTGCCCAGAAAGGTATTTGGTTGGGTTCCTCCCGGAAGAAGGCGGCGTGGACGTGGTTGGCGGGAGGGAGTGGAGGGGGAGATCGGACGGTGTAATCTGCCCGATGATTTGTGGGAGGATCGATTCCGATGGCGATTTGGAGTCGCAGAGCGCTCTAGTGCGCTGAGTTAGCGGTTTGATGTGTGTGTGGGATTTTAAATTCAGCAAACAGAACTATGTGCCAACTGAGTGCGGGATTCATGAGCCGCAGGCAAGGCACGAGAGCGTTGTGGGCAGGGCTCAAGAGTTAAAGCGCCCCGACAACGATCTTTCTCTCGCGCCCCGGCTCCATCATTGCCGCTGACGTCACTGGCGCTTTATTATTCTCATTTACTCTTACGGCCAGAGAACTGACGAGGAAACCCCATATTTCTCACCTGCACATAAATCTGTTTGATTGAAATACGTCCAATTATGATATCGACTTAAGGCGTTTTTCCTCGTGTCGAGAAGAAAAATTGTTCAGGTATTTTCCAGTTTTTGATCCCCTCGGGGGGAGGAAACGGGGGGCAACTCTAAAATTTCAAATGGCCACCCTCCTCATGACCAGTGGTGCGTGAATTTTGAATAACCCTGTATATCGATGGCCAAGGAACAATACTGCCTGTCTGCAAACTGACGATTTTATACAAGACGGAGAAAGAAGTTCGCCGACTTGTGGCGTGGATCGGCCGGAGTGTCAAAGAAGGATCACGATCGAAATGGAAGGATACGTGAAATTATGGGCGTCTAAAACAACATGTTGCATGAAATTGTCACGAAAAAGCTTGTCCGTTATGTGCGTTTGCAAATTGGTTGCATTTGGTGGTGGCGGCGGATGTGGTGGTGGTAATGAGGGTAGTGGTAGTGAGGGGTTTGGTGGTGTTAGTGGTGGTGGTGGTGGTGTTAGTGGTGGTGATGGTGGTGGCGGTAGTAGAGGGATCAGCAGCAGCAGTAGTAGTGGAAGTAGTAGTAGTAGTAGTGTAGTAGTAGTAGTAGTAGTAGTAGTAGTAGTAGTAGTAGTAGTAGTAGTAGTAGTAGCAGTAGTAGTAGTAGCAGTAGTAGTAGTAGTAAGAGTAAGTTTAGTAGTAGTAGTAGTAGTAGTAGTAGTAGTAGTAGTAGTAGTAGTAGTAGTAGTAGTAGTAGTAGTTGTATATATTTATTTCAAAGAGGTGCATTGTCAACTTTGGCCATTCTCACCTCTGCAATTTAAATACAGAATTTGTTAAATCATTGGTTAAAAGGAAAGAGAAGAGAAAGAATACAAGGATGAACAAGGAGAAGGAGATAATGAGGAGTAGAAGGAGATGTATGTGGAACACTCAATCAAAGAAAGGGACGACTCCTATATTCCACATTCAACTATGAGTTTATTTAATAATACTAGGTTAGGAATACATCAGCTGATGAGTTAACATACTCCCCCCCTTGAGGTTTCCTCAATTGAACACATTACATTAGGACATTAGCATTATGTTAATTATGACATTATTTTATAATAACAATCGACCAATTTTAAACTTTAAAATATTAGTTCTTGTTTTTCTTCATAATTAAGTGTATAAAATGGTGCATCCTAATTTTTCTTTTGGCTGTGATTTTGAAGCCATGACGCTAGGGTAAACGTTGTAATGATTCTTCTCGTCTACAGGAACTTGCAGGCACTTTCGAGAGAAGTCTGAAGTGCTGCCGTTACGCAAGGAGGTTCTTTAGGGTCAAATTGAAATTCCATTAAAAAGTAGACAAATTCCAGTTGTCGTAACATCTGTTGAAATTTAAAAATTTAATGAATTTGGAACGCATCATGTGCTGTATACTTCTCAATACTTCAAGTAAAATGAGACTTTGAATTGGACTTCGGGATCAGTTTCTTTTTATGAACTTCATTATCAACAGGAAGCACTGCCTCATTAAAAACCGTAACCATATGAAAAACCATTGGATAAAAACATAGGCAAGGGAAAAAGAGTACAGTACACGAATGATCGATTTCTGATTATAAGCATTGACAGAATGATTGTTGTTGCTTTCTCCAAAGTTTTGCGAAGTCAATCAGCTGCTCCTGTCTAAAACATAACATTACTACTCTCACTTCATTATTCTTGTTGAAGCAAAGGGGTTCTTGATTCTCACTCGTTGTTTCGATTGCTTTGGTTACATTGCTCACCCATTTAGTTAGGTATACGTGAGTTGCATTCTGCAATGTAGCTTTACACAGAGACCATCAGTATTGCAAGTGACGCTTCTGGTGTAGTGCCATATGACACAATTGGTAGGTAATTTTGATTGGTAAGCTCCGTCAATTCTTCGTCAAATTTGGCTGGATTCATGATCAGTTGTTCTTCTGAGATTTCATGTTTCATTATTCTTCTTCGGGCCTTCGTTGGTCTGCCGTAAGTTTAGCAAGAGATTGTTTTAAGTTAAGGAAAGCTTGCTTCTGTTCCTTATAACCAACGAACTAACGATGTCTTCTATCGTCGATATGCATCTTGTACGCTGCTAATATCATCTCTAACTCTGTAAAGAGCTGCTTCCGCCATTTGGGCTCTTTCGAACAAGTTGGTACTTTGAAGAATGACGTCATCAAGTGCCTCTGCTAAGATGTTTATTTCCTCCACAGGGATTACCACATCAGACTTCAAATGTTTATGTTCTGAAGTACAGGAAAAACCGCTCAAACACAGCAGCATTTAATTGAGTTATACTCTAATCATTTGATTTGGGTACCTAAGCGATACCATGCGATGATTTCTTATTCTTCTTGGGTGCACGCTTCCTTGTCTTCGTGAATGTAAATTACTCTCTGCTCATCTGCTCGTTATTCTAGACGGTTTAGAGATAGGTACAGGAATATGCCTTCTTCTTCTGCTTTCGTTTATTATTTTCTTCTTTTGCGTTGCTTTTCATCATCGTCTCTCATTTCACCAGGGGTCCAGCGTGGGTTACGGAGAGTGGTATAGTGGTTATAATACCGCAAAGTAGGCTATATGAGTATTCAGCCAGGGTTTCATACAGAATTTCATGCATAGGATGTAGGATATACATAGGACAATACAGGAGAACATAGGACGGACGGGACAGCAGAGGATAGGCTCGGTTTAGTTCCATTATATTTTGCTCTTAGTTCTTAGTAGGTTACCTTAAACCAGATAACAACAGAAACAGAAAAACGAACTATTTATCTTACACGTTGATATTAACTTGAGATCATGATGATATGTCTGATAATATCGGATAATTTAGTCCGTCTTGCTTTTACACTTAGTGTAAAATCTTATTCACGTTCTTTCTCATCCAGAGGTCTCATCTCCACAGCTAGAAATTGAGACTATGGGTAAGAATAGCTTTCAATACTACTGATCACCAATACGAGATTTTAAATACTTTTTGAGCTTTACTCAATTCAAACATTCATCATTTTTGAACATTCGATCCAAAAAGATCTGCATTCTTATTATGTAAACCACTGAACTCAAACTCATTTGTCAACACTTCTCTTTTATCTCCTCATTTCAGCTGTATTTATTAGTCTTCCACTGTCTTTCAGCTTTTTATTTAATCTTTAAACATTTTTCTAAATGTCTTTACTTTTCCTTACAATGAATTCCTCAAATCTTTCAGCTCTATTCGAGAGGGTTATTAAAAGTATAAATACATCATACATTTTGGATGATTTCCTTTCGCACCAAAAAGCAAATTCCAATTTTGGAAATTCGATTTCGAAGTAGAGCGCTATTAAATCGGTTTTTATGTATGGTAGGTATAATAATTTACTAAGGAATAATGAATATCGTATTATTTTCACCATGTGTTAATTTATCACGTGTTGAAGTTCATAATAATTAATCCACAATAATGCTAAGTTACATAAAAATTCATTTATTTTAAACTCGCTTTATTTCTCCATTGTGCTCATTCTCTCTTCTTTACAAAAGCCAATTGAAAATGACACACAAATTTGTTAGGGTTAGGGACATTGTCATCCAATGCAGTCATTGCATGCATTGTTGAGTCAGGAGTTTATCTCCTAAGGATTCCACACATTTTTCTGTAGGTGCTTTAATGCAACTGTTACTTTCAAATATTCAAAAATCAAGTTGGTACAACTGGTATACTGGGCTTTTATTTTACTTATTATCTCAGGTGAGCTTGTTTCGGAAGTTGTTTCCATAGAGTTCACAAATCTGGGCAGTTGATATTCCATGTTTTCCTTTCGCATTTTCAACTCCTCTGTAGCTTCTTTTTTTTAAGATTTCTGCTTCATTCGCGCTGGGTTTTGCTTGACTAGTAAATCCTCCTTTCTTCATATTTATTGTAGTATTATGTATTTTATTCCATTGTTATATCTCTGCTCACTTTTCTTTATTCTCGATCTTATAACTCATATCAGTCTCGGATCATAACCTTATTTTCTGCTCACTTAGGTTATACTTTTTCTTCTCTTTCAGATGTATACTTTTTTTTCTCACTCAAATCTATACTTTTTCTTCTCTAAACTCCGACTAGACAGGGCTTTTGCCTAAATGTACTGAGACTTAGGTAGGTCTTTTGTGCCTAAATGCACTTTCGCGCTTAGATAGGTCTTTTATGCCTAAATGCACTTTCGCGCTTAGATAGGTCTTTTTTTTCTATTATTATCGGCTGAAAGCCGTCATTTTTGCCTAAATGCACTTTCGCTTAGATAGGTCTTTGATGCCTAAATGCACTTTCGCTTAGATAGGTCTTTTTATTTATTATCGGCTGAAAGCCGTCATTTTATTTATTATCGGCTGAAAGCCGTCACAAGGCCTTGTTTTTCCACGGCACAATGGCTCATTGGAGGTTAAGTCCACGGCACGAGGGCACGGGCTTAAAAGCGCTGATAACGGCACGAGGGCACGTTGGGTGGTGCGGTTTACGGTGGCTAGCGCCTACTGCGTTACCTGCACCTGATTTTTACCGGTAAATTATTTATTTTTTCAGTAAGTGTGGTGACAAGCGTCTACTGCACACAATGCTGAACTATGAATGTTCGGTGACGAGCGTCTACTTCGTACTTTCGTATTTATTTTTTTTCAGGATATGGTGGCGAGCGCCTACTTCATATCTTCATCAGTGCACAACGAACTTTTTTTTTAGGAACTTTTTGTATCACGTCGGTAGGTCACCATTATGTGGAACACTCAATCAAAGAAAGGGACGACTCCTATATTCCACATTCAACTATGAGTTTATTTAATAATACTAGGTTAGGAATACATCAGCTGATGAGTTAACAGGAGAAGAAGAATTTATGAGTTACTTCCAGATTTTCCAAATCTCATCAGTTTAAACACATCTCGATTGTTAGATGCAGTTTCACCGGAAATTCGACATCGAGGCAGAACGGCATTTGGACGTAATTAAAAGCCAGCCGGAATTCATTCTTCTTAATAAGATTCTAAATCTCCTGCGAGAAAAAGCGAGGACTTCGAAGTTTAGACACCGTTGCCAGACTGTATTCGAGACAATTTAATCCCAATCGATTTTTCGGAAAGAAAGAAAAATTTCGACACATCCGACAGCATGAGAAAAACATAACTAATGTGGGCAATTTTGCAACAATGTTTCAGAATTAAAGCAAGGGTTGAGGAAGAGGAATTCGCGAAAGACATTGCCGGTCCGCTGACAAAAGATTGTAACTGCACTTGAAGAAAAACCCTGTCTAAACGTCTCACGCAATTTGTCGAGTATGAAAATTTATCAGATGTCTGGGCAGGGAGTCAAATTTTGAAAGTTTAGGATATTAATCTCAACGTAGATAAGACAAATCGGAATGGATCATTTTAAGTAGAGCCAATCAGGAAGTATGTTTTAAACGTATTGTACCCGAAATATTTTTAGACCTAGATAGACTAGTGGTGAATATGACTGGACTACATTTCGTACTTGGGAACTGCTACATTTGACTCATCCGTAAAGGAGCCTATCCGCATGGTAAAGCTTATGAACCACAAATTGTTTCGTAAATAAGTCAGAAATAGTAGTCCATATTGCAAAATATACACTAATAAAGTAAGTCGCGGATCTAAAAGGCCCCACTCTGACAGATTAGGGTTTAATATGGTTTAAAGTTGCAAAAATTAAAGTAAATTAATAAATACAATTTTTCACTTCCACGCAAAATTCTGGGAGGTGGGCGCTCAACGGAACGTTTAAAAGGGAGAGAGATCAGACATAATTTGGAAATCTTTAAAGCTATCATCCTCATTGATGCGAAAAATTTGAGCTTAAAGGTGGTTACAGTGGTTTCCTTCTGAAAGGTCCAAGATATACCCTTTGAAATGTATCAAGGGGCGAAATTATCGTCAAAATTTGGGAGAAAAAGCATAAGAGGAAAAAGAAATGAAAGAAGAGGAAGAAACAAGCAATTTTAACACAAAAGCGTTGGAGAGCACGTCCATGTAAAACTCTATTTTAGCAGAGGATAAATTGACTTAGAAAATGAACAAGAAAAATACTTATTTGCAAGGAAAGATACTTTTGGGAAAGCTAATATAGCATTTTAGACCACGCGCCTGCCATCTTGGATTTTCGAATTTTGAAAGTTGACCAAAAATTCGAGTTTTCGGCCAAAAAGTACCCTTCATTACGAGTTTCACAAAAATCTATCGAACAAGAGCCGCATGCCGTAGAATCAGTAAGACTAAACAACAGCGGTAAACGATACCAGTCAATTTACAAAAGTTAGTGCGCCTGCATTTTCGAATGATACTGTGCAATACTGCTGTGGTGGAATAGTTGCTCAGAGCGCCTTGAAAAGTATCGCTTCGATTTGATGGCAGGAGATCGGGATTACCGCTGATATCACACACTAGCACGATGGCAATTACACATTTTTCCATCGCCGACGATGAGATAAAAAACATCCATACCTCAATGCGACGTTGTAACTTAAATACGGGTAAATGAATATGAACCCTTTCAAAAAACTGGTGATTTTTCCAAAATAAGGTGAAACATATTATTCTTATGTTTCATTTAAGCCAAGTTAACGGGCGCGCAAAAAGGAAGAGCATATGGAACCGAAGAAAAAGAAGAAGAGAATGAAGTGCACTGTTGATGGGTGAGTGTGAAATAATAAGATAATAAGGGATAACTTCTTTGCTTAACAATTCCAATATGAAGCTTTTCAATGAATGTAAAACAGGAAGTTAAAAAGGGTCTCGGTGGTTTCTCTGTAAAAGTTTCATAAAAAGCCCTTAAAATGTATCACGTGACAAAATGAACATCACACCGAACAAAAAAGATCGGTAGAATTTGGCATTCCCTCACGCTGTACTTCACACAGCGTGTATTTAAAGTCGATTCTGCCAGAGGAATGGTTACCTCTACCGGTATATAGTAACGTTTACCTTTTTTCATGCAGAATTGACTCTGAACTGACGTTGTGTGAAATACAGCGAGCTATATTTACAGCGAAGGAATGCTAAATTCTGCCAATATTTTTTTCAGTATAACATTTAGGAGAATGAGCATATAAAGAGAAAAAGAAGAAAAAGACAAGAGAATGAAGAAGAAAAAGAAGAAGAAGACAAGAGGATGAAGAAGAAAAAGAAGAAAAAGACAAGAGGATGAAGAAGAAAAAGAAGAAGAGGGTGACGTAGATGGTTAATGGATTAGCGTAAATTAGGAGAATAAAAAAAGGGTTTCATTGTAAAATTTTCAAGGAATACCCCGTAAAATGTATGATATGGAAAAATAAACATCATAACTTGGAGTTTTAGAGAATAATTTTTATGGCCGCCAACTATCCAGGCCTTTTACCACTGTGAGGCGCTCCAACTTGGTTTCAAGGTGGAGATTTTTCCGAACAACAGGCGGCGGTTTTCAATCTGCCGAGCCGGCTGAAATATTCAGTGGCATTTACTTCGGTCCGTCTGGCTCTTGTCGGAGGCGCCTTAAATCCGTGCGAGTTAAACGAGATTCCAACTCCACACGCGAACACCTCGGCAGGCTGAATAAGTAAACGCTCCTTCGGGAAATTTTAAGGGCCGCGTAAAAATGGCTGTGTCAAAGAGGTGGCTATAAGTTTTCTTGCTCTCTCGCCCGCAGTCTGCTCAGTTGGCTTGTCTGGTCCGTTTCATTTTGATTCTCGATTATCCTCTCCGCGAACACGCAAACGAGCTGCGATTAAGCAAATATGGCACTTACCACACCCAAATTTCACATGTTATATTTACGCATCTATTTTATTTGTATACGCAGGGTAGGGTGGGATATCCCCTCCATTTTGGCCTCGCTTTGAGAGCTTTTTTTTGAGCTTGGGAGATGATTTCAGAGAAAACCAGTGGCACCATCGTGTTTGTCGCGAACTTTTACATAAAACTCAATGGTCGAATCGCAAATCCCTCACACATTCAACATCTCCATAGGAACTACCCATTTTAACCGATAGCATCGCACCATTCGCACCATAGTCCTTATGTCCTCTTTGTCTATCAATCTCAAAAATCAGTCCGCAGTCTAGATAAGCAAAGTGCCTTTTTACAACTGACTTGACGCTGAACGGTGGTGGCGTGTCAAATTATTAAGATGCACAATTATAGCACGAAAACGTGATTACTGGTTCCAGGTTTGGACCGGGGTCTGGTCGCGAGTGATGGGTCCCGGGTGTGCCTTTCCAGTCGGAGAAGTTAACTTCCGACTCGAGCCCAAGTTAGTATTCTTGAGCCGTGGGCTCTTGCATTAATTGCTCGTCGGCGAGCAACGAGTTGAATCACAACTTTCGAAGAGCGCTCGAACTCCTCCGCGAGCGTAGACGAACGCCAAGATTCGCATGATAAAAACGTAGGTACTCTCGGGTGCTTGACAACTGAGCTGCCGTGCTAAGGAAAAGCGCCGTATGAGCCTTTAGGCGTTGCCAAATTTACTTTGATAAAACGCGAATTTTCTGGTAAATTTTTGAATATTTTTCTTCCAATTTTTCGGATACTGTTGTTTGCAATTTCACCTAAAGTTCCTGAGAATTTCAAAGAAAAATATTCACAACTTTCCTCAAAAATAAGCATTTTATAGAAGGGAATTTGGCAACTCTCGAATGTTCATACGGCGTTCTCCCTTAGTACGACAGTGAGGGGCAACGGTGGAGCCAGGGGCCATGTTCAGGGTTGTATTCATTGTCCTTCCTTAAACAGCTCCTTGCCTTGGTAATTGGTATCATACACGTGGTTTACTTAAGAGTGAGGGAGGTGCGGTTTTGAGTGCAGTTGCGATATCAGCTATCGAATGCGATTATTTTTCTCTAGAAAACCCCTCACTGAAAAAAAACCACATTGGATCTAGAGTCCAGACTCTTAAAAACATCGACAAGAAAAGTACTCTTGATTCAATCGGATTTTTGCTTAAATCAAGAACCAAGCCTCTTAATTTGAGCGGATTTCGTTTTGATTTAAGCTTAAATCTGATTGAATCAAGAGTATTTTTTCTTGTCAATGTTTTCAAGAGTCTGGACTCTAGATCCAATGTGTTTTTGTTTTCAGTGCT
Source organism: Bemisia tabaci (assembly GCF_918797505.1). Lineage (NCBI taxonomy): Eukaryota > Metazoa > Arthropoda > Insecta > Hemiptera > Aleyrodidae > Bemisia > Bemisia tabaci. Next base: position 37,300,509 of record NC_092798.1, read on the forward strand.
GCCTTTATTAGTTTGGATGTGGTTGCCGGTGAGTGAATTCTTTAGTCTCGTGACGACAAAATTGAAATTCCAAATTCGATAAAAATGACAAGTCGTCGTTCTGACACAAAATACGGCGGTCATCTAATCACCTTAAGGTAGATGCGAACTGTCTCAAGTTTTACAAAACTCGCAATACACTTTCTTTCGTTTTTTAGTATTTTTTGTAGTGGCAAATCACTGTAATCCCATTCAAGGACCCATTTTCAAAATTATACCCTCAGTACTCTTCATTATACTGTTAAGTTATTTTCAAAGTTGATTCCGCGAATATCACTCCAAGTTTGCAAAAAATTTCCTTCCTATGATGCTTCGATAAAGATCTCCTTGAACTTCCCTAGGGCCTCCTAAGTAAAGGAGCTGCTCAAAGTAAGACAATGAGTAGGACCTGTAGTTGTGCCTGGAACAGCTCATTTTCTTAGGACTTTCCATATAATTTACACTGTGGTTGAGGGAGGTTCGAGCAAATCTCAAGAATAATCTCTTGGAAAGGACAATTTTAAAGAATTTTAAGTCGATTTAATGGTGAAACCGAAGAAATTAGGAAAAATTATTAATGGTTCACCGCCTCAAAAGAATTGAAAATACGAAAAAGAAAATTTTGCAGATTTTGATGAGCCAGAAGTTTCGTTAAAATGTCTGAAAAGTTACGACTCTAGTGCACAGTACTGTTCGAAAACTTTCCGGCAAATAAGTTCCAAACCAGATTTGGAGAGCATGCAGCGATTAGGCATAAGGGCCTATACTGTTATAGAAGCGCGGGTTAAAAAAGTCAATGGCAATAAGAGGCAGAATGAAGGGGATGATTCGAGTTCTTTTAAACTAAAATTGCTCTGGACAGTAGAGGAATATAGAAGAAGATAACCTCAGTTTGTTTATTGACCTTGCCCATTTCTGTTGCTGTCGCGTCTGGCGCAAATTTGAAGGCGCTTGGATACAACTATACCTACTCGATGGATAACTATATTGCATATGCAAAAACTTGAAGGCGTTTCGACTGATTTTGTACACTCAATGCAGTGAAGCTTCTCTATGAAACCATTCCAACATCCTTTTTTTTCGAGCGTCGAGAAAGAAAGAAAAAAGAAGGAGAGGAATGAAAAGAAGGAGACAATGAAGGCGCGGACGAAGAAAAGGAAAAAGCAGCAATGAGAAAAAACCAAATTTAGCGAAATGGCTGCAACCGCGATGCTCTTTGCAAGAGAACCTCAATATTAATTTAAATCAATAGTGAAATTCCTCGGCCACATATCCCTGTTTGCAACGTTGGAAACTTCCTGCATATCAGAGTTTCTTTTTTTAAGTAGAGAACTACTAAACGTCAATTCTTAAAAGCTGTGAAGTATATTTTCTCTCTACTCGAAGCAAATTCTGAGCGAACTTCAAAGTATGATGTCGATTTATTCTCTTTAAAAAATAAATAAAATAAAGGCATGGTTTTTCAAATACCGCAAACGAGATGCGTGGTTTGAGGAGTTTCACCGTGGGAAAGTAATGTACATAATTCGTCGCCCAACTAACATAAGGGCGTAACTACAAGCAACAATGAATCCTTTCCTCCATACAATTTAATGATTTTCCAGGCTCATTTTAATGTGTAGTTACACCCCTACGTCAGCCACGTGACGATATGATGACGTTTTCATTTCAAAGATTTCGGTCTGCAGAAGCTTCGCAAAACGGTTATCCTACATTTTTAAAATAACGATCACTGATGAGAAAATATTACGAGGCGCACAAATTTGCAATACTTATTTACCACAGTGACAGTAACTACAGTGTAGTAGTAGGACTATAGTGATAGTATGATTGCAATTCATCCCATCAATCATTTAAACTCTCCTCATACCAATTACGTTTTATTGCAAATGGCACTGCTTTCGAGTACACAATACGAAGAATTAATTTATGTTTTATAATGCCATGCCTCGAGGCAAATCTCGATACTAGGGGCATATTCAAGGGGTGGGATCATCACCATTCCTCTCGTTTTTGTCTCATTTTCAATGATAATTTACCGCTCCCCACAAACAGAACCGTTTTCCTCCGAATACTTCAGCACTTACGGAATTCTAACCCGCCAAAAAACTACCCTCTCCCATCCTAAAGAGGGGTGAAAGCAGTGCCGAGGCGTGCATGGTCGATTATCGATTTTTCCCCATTTGAAGCTTTGGTAAAGAATCGATTATCGAGGTGTTCGTTGCGAACACCCTGTTGATCGATCCTTTTCCATAGGTTTAAATGGCAGATCAATCGATAAATCGAAAATCACGCCACGCCACTGGGTGAAAGGGGCGCAACACGGTGCAAGTCTAGTTCCCACTCTTCATTGCTCATTACAAAAACGAGAGAGCATTTTTTCCCGTCGCGTTGGAGAGAGGGGGACGGAAAACAGAGGGGAGGAGACAAAAGAGGATTTTATAGAAAAAGGGTGGAGATGAATTATTTCCAGCTTATTCAGATTTGGAGCAGGGCTTGGAGCAAGATTGCCGCGCTGCCGCATTCCTCTGTTCGTATGAACCTCTAAACCAAAAACCACGAACCTACATTGAATTTTCCCCGAAGTTAGGAGGGTTTTAGGGCCGTTCTCACAGTCGTTTCTTAAAAACTTCTTTCTTCAATGAGCCCCTATATATTTTCCATGTGCTTCAAGGAGGTTTGAGAAAGCCTTCGAGCATTGTAAAATTCAAGAATTTGCAAAGCTGGAATATGTCACTGCGAAAACAACGAAATTCATCGGAAGGGATTCCGTGATTTTGAAAAACTTAAAGGCAGGCAGAGGCCATTCTGAAAATTTGCAGGACTCGCAATGCATTGCATTATTTAGTATTTTTTGCAGCGGCATAGCGGCAATCATTGAAATCGACTGTGAGGATACATTCAGAATTAAACTACTGAATTTTACCCAATTGGATTGCATTTTCATGATTCCGTGCCAAAGGAGATATAGTACTGAATCCATCAATGTAGCAATGTATCTATCGCTGTATCTGTGAATGTATCTATCAATGTATATGACAATGTATCTTTTGTCATGGGAACGGAGTTCCCCATGATATTACAATCGTTCCGTTGCTTTCGCTATGGGATTCCCTATACCTCTGCGACCTTGAGCGTTTCGCCCAGTCTCCGATTTTTGGTTGATTTTCCGATGTATCAAAAACCGTTGTATTTTTTAGCCAATCATGTCTCTACGTCAAGTTGTGTTGACTTCTAAAATTCGCTTTCAGCGAGTTTTTTTCCATCTTGAGATGTCGTATCTGACTGGTAAATCTGCGCAGAACCACGAAGTTCCGTTTTTAGGCAAATTCTTTTTTTTGGGAGGTTTTCATTGGCTATTTTTCGCCATCAGTTTTCTGTTCGTTGGTGCAAAAGATCGCCTACCTCGTTGCTCTTGAGAAGCCGCCATTATCCCACCTCAAATTTTAAACATAGATATAAAGAAATAATAACCATCGTACAAGGCGGAAAATTGTTCTGAAGGACCCGTTACGGATATATGAGCCAAAATCAGAACTCGATTGATGGATTTAATCCATGAATACAGAAATATTGCCTCAGTTTACTGCCGCGATAGCAAATGCAACCTGAGATGAACCTTGTGACACATGAAAGCATAGGCAAACAATGTCTCACAGAGAAATGCTCTTAATCCGCTGTCTCTTAGCGGCAGTGGCCGGATGTCAAGGTCGTCTTTTGTGAAGCCCCGCTCAGCGTCCGAGATCACTTAACTGTTATCTTTCCTCCATCCGTGAATGAGTGTCGAGATAGCTCGGTTGATTGAGACGCCAAGTCAGTGCTTCAATTATGTCCTTTTTGTTGCGAGCGGGGGTTCGAATCTCGTAGACGACAGTTAATTTTTACTGGTTGTATTGAATGTTTTAGACCAATCATCTAACAATAATTAATACTTGGCAACTTAGGAAGCACATAGGTCCCTTATGATGCGTATTCGGGCATATGTGTAGAGTAAAAATATCATACGTAGGGTGTCCCAAAAGTACCGGGACTGGTTCTGTAACTTCAAAAGTAAGATAGATACAGACATGATTTTGGTCTCATTTTAAAGATCAACTCAATACCTATCGATTAAAACCAAGATCAGCTCAATCGAATAAAAATTGACCGAGTCATGACAATTTGAAATTAGTGAGGAAAGTTTACCCCTACGGTTTTTAGGAAGATTTTTCGCTTACCAGGATTCAAAAAGTTAATATTCGTATCCACTTTCCTCCGAATCTTCCATAACTTCCTTTTGCTTTTCAAAGTACCGTCCATCAAACCGGATGCACTTTTTCATGCGCTCTTGCCACTTATCCAACATTGTTTTCCTGAATTCTTCCTCTGGGATGGAGTTGAAGAAGTTTTGAATTGCATTCTGGATTTCGGTCTTCGATACGAATCTTCGTCCGCGAAGCTCCTTTTTAAGCGTAGGAAACATCCAAAAATCACATGGAGCCAAGTCAGGGCTATAAGGGGGATGAGGGATTGTTTCAACTCCATTTTTACTCATAAATTCACGTGTTAAGCTCGATGTGTGAGGCCGCGCATTGTCTTGATGGAGTATCCACGAAGCTTTCAAGTCCGACCGTTTCCGGGAAATGTGCATTCTCAACTCCTTTAGTACTTTGCAATAATACGCACTGTCAACTGTTGTGTTTGATGGTACAAAATGTTGATAAATGACACCTCGAAAATAAAAAAACACAATAAGCATCACTTTATTGGCCGACTTTTCGATTTACGGCGATGAAGAATCTTCCTTAAAAACCGTAGGCGTAAACTTTCCTCGCTGATTTCAAATTGCCATAACTCGGTCAATTTTTATCCGATTGAGCTGATCTTGGTTTTAATCGATAGGTATTGAGTTGATCTTAAAAATGAAATCAAGATCATGTCTGTATCTATCTTACTTTCGAAGTTACAGAACAAGTCCCGGTGCTTTTGGGACACCTTACGTATACTTTACGCCGAAAAAGCGAACCTGAAACTTAAATGCGTTAACTTCCGAAAACCATATATAATCCAACGAAAATAAATAATTGGTACATAACAGCTTTCTTGTATGCAAAGAAAATAATTAAAAATGTTAAAAAAGAGATGTCAACACAAAATTACATAGCCCCTTCAATTCAGAAGATACTACAAACGAACTGTACTTTAACATTTTCATATCCCAGAAGCTAACGTTCCCATGACGAATATTGCTATCGCTAGCGATTGCAAAATCCAACTTGTTCCATCTTGTTTTGATATTTTTATCAATGGATATTTTATTATTTTTTTTCAATTTATTTTTTTTTTGGGGGGGGGCTCCTAAATTTTAGTTATATTGAATATATGATTTAAATGTTCAAATTCTAGCTTTCTAAGACAAAGATCTCTTTGGCTGCATTCTATTTGTGTAATTGATATGTTTTAATTTAGTCATTTATCTGAAAGATTAACCCCATTATTTAGTAGGAACATTTAGTCAGAAACTAGTTATTTATCTCAAAGATTAAATTTCCCTCAATCACAACGTAAGCCACAAAGGAACTTTTAGAGAAAACAATCTGTTCGGGAGACGACTATGAATAGGCAAATGATCAATCACTAAACTTTAAAGAGGTTAGAAATACCATAGATAATCAGATAGGGAAACACAATATGATAGAAAACACAAAATGAAAGGTGTAAAAAAATGCATGCGGAATTAAACCCAAAATATTAATAAATAAATAAATAAAAAAATTAGGAAACTAGATACTGACGGTACGGTCAACCAAATATTTTACACTCAATCTTAAAGAAAATCTAAAAATGCATTTACTTTAACTTCTGCATGTCAATAGTATTTTAATTTTCATCTTTTAATATATTTCGATATTATAAACTCGTTTTTATTTTTCATTAACCCTGATACAAAAGGTAAAATATTAACTTATTTACCTAAAATTACTTCATGTGTTTTATTTTCATTTCTTATTTATTTGAGGTACAATTTTGCTATTGGATTGGAGTGCGACGGTTGACTCAATTTCGTTTGCAATCGGGCGTCAGCGCGCGGGATTCACAACGAGCCCATGTTTGGAATTCCGTATCAATTTTCATGGAAATATTTGAACGATGGGGCCCATTGATCGCGGCTACAATGGGTTCGTAAAACGGGGTCAGAGTTTTTCGATTGTTCGAGCGGATTCACAGATAACACTGGTCGGAGTCGCGAGGACAAGCATGTGAAACGGCGCGGCGCGGTGCCGAGCTATTCAAATCGAAATTCCCTGAAAAGGAGTCGGGAGCATAGGTTATGACGCCAGTTGCCGAGACGGGGACCCGTTGTTTCAGTAGTCTGTGTTTCCACTGAAAGAATCCTCTCAGATTATGGAAAAAGTTTCGAATGACTCGAAGACATTGTAGAACCGAGGCAGCCTCGTTTTGCCTCGTTGTTTCCGTGTGCATATACTGAGTGGTTCAATGCGCCGCTCCTCTGACGTAAGAACGTATCTAGATTTCCGCATGAACCGCAGAAAGCATGGGTTTATAAGTGATACAGGGCTCACGTAGAAATTGAGGTACGCCCTTACGTCAGAGAAGCGTCGAATGGTGAGCGGGAATATTTCAGAGGGAAATTCTCAGGATTGAGATTATTCTCGTTTTGAGTTTGCGGAAAAATCCGATCATTCTTTCTCGTGTATTAAATGTACTATCGTTACTTTCAGCGCGGTCTATCACTTTTGATTGAGGTGTCTTCATTGTTATGAGCAAAATTACAAACCGGTGAAACACCTTAACCACGTATCTCGCTTGCGGTGTTTAAAAATCTCCGATCCCTTTGATTTTTTTTGAAGTAGAACAAATAAAACGTCATTCCTTGAACTTTTTACGGAATTTTCGTTGCTCAGAGGGGAAAAATCACGGAAATTTGTACAATGTAACGATGAATAATTTTTCAATTAAAATCTAACGTATGACAGGAGATCCACTACGTCGCAGTCCGAGGTGCGTGGTTTGGCAGTTTTGCCATCAGCATATTTCAAGAACCTGAAGAATTTTACACATTCACTTCTTGACAGTGATTGTCATATTTGGACGTATTTCTCCTAAACGGAACTATGTGCATTAAGACATGAGCCCTGAGACCCATAAAAATATGTGCATAACAGGGCTCACGTCATAATGCATATAGTTTCGTTTGATGAAAATACGTTCATTTAGTCATCAGCAGTGGCTCGTTTTTCTCTTCGATGATAAAAGCCAAAGTAGCGGCCATATTGCATCGCAAGAACATAGTAAAATTACTACTATTTGGCCAGAATGTTGTGTAGGTTGTCTACTCACTAATTGAATGGGCTCCTCGAATTGAAATGTATTGCAATACAATTGATTTTCGTTGATATATTGTTACGCATCGCAAATAGCCTACCTTTCTGACACATAAAATACATTTTATCGGCCGTTTAAAATCGATACATGTATATTATGGATAAAATAGCGTAAAACCATACTAAAGTTTGTAGTGGAAGAATATCACGTTAATTGCATTAAATTACAGAACTATTCCAAAATTTTCATTTCCCCATGCTACTTAGGAATTACTCTTAATCCCTAATCTTTTCACAATCAAGTTTGGCAACTCCCATTGACCAAAAAGAACTTTCTTGCAAAGGCTTTGATAAAATCAGACACTTTTGAGGGGCGCGTTACGCCTTTCTCTTAATCGAGTACCGCTGCTTCTGCATATTACGGAAGAAGAAGATATGCTTCTTCGAGGATTAGGAGTTTTTCCCTCCATTTTCATTTTTATCTTAAGTAATTCCATAAATGGAAGGCGCGGTTGATGAAGCTAAATAATGTTTGATTTATGATATTACAAGGAACATCGTTGTAAAAACGCACGTAAAATAAAAACATATACTAAAATCAGATGATCAGTCTTGAGGACAAACCATGAAACACGTAACAAATATGTATGCGCTGGCGCCTACAAACCTAAGTGGATACTTCACGCATTGCGCGATGCTTGAGGTATCCCAGTTAGGTTTGTAGGCGCTAATGTGCGTTGCCTTCTGACCGGCCGGCCGCCGCCCCGCACTATGGTCCCATAGCCCGATTCAAGTGGCAATAAATAAATAAAAATGAAGTTTGGGGAAAGTTCGATTTGAAGACGTAGATTGATGGTGCGTACTATAGAGAAGACTCCTGTAAAATATCACTTCGATTGAAGCACTAATAAAGATGTGACAAGCATAAGAAATGCGGCGCGCGGAGCACTTTTGAGTACGATCCCAGTTACCCAGCAGCAGCAGTGCTGTGTTTTAGGGTTTGTTTACGTTATTTCGCTGTACCTGAAAGTATTTGGGCACCTAACTTACAAAATGTAGCATATGTTGAAGATGTTATCTGCTGAAACTATTCGTTTTTGTTACATCTATTGCTTTAGACTAACCCTTGGACATAGTCAGTTTTTTTTTAATAAAATGGCAGAAGTAGAACACAAAAATATGCTTTGCACCTCTTCTTTTAACGGACACGTCTTAATTTATTGAGGTATAGTTGAGTTTTTAATTTTGACCCCTTTAATTTTAAATGTGACCTCAGTATTATCAGTCTCGGTTTTTGACAGTTTTTAAAACTAGGAATATCTGTTATTTGTCGCATTGTATCAGAATCTGGATGGGGTTAAAAATACTGGTGTGAAGTAGGATCGTTTAGCAACTGATCTCATAACTTAACTCCGCGTCGGCTTTCGACGACCCCTCGAGATAGCCGAATGGTCAATGCAACAATAGCAACCCTTCCGCGATTCCACGGAAATGAATCATACTTATCGGCGGTTCTGAGCGTTGTTCCGCAAATCCAGAAGTTCTCGCTGATAACTCCTGGGGCGGCATCCCACTTTCGAACGAGGCAAGGGTAAGGGGCAAGATCAACAAAGCCGAAGTGATAATAATACTAAGGAGCTGTATTTAAGGGTGGTTTCATAGATGAACTTCGTGGTTTTCTCGTTTTGATACACGGTTGCCGAATAAAATGCCCTTACTGCGATCTGGAGAAGGAACTCAAGGTTTTAGAGATCGGTTAAAGTGTTTTTTCAGATGTGATTAGACCTATAAGACGTAGGTAGAACATATACCGTAGTACAAAATACTCTTGAAAAATTTTCCATCTCTTCGAGTGCATTTCGGGCATAATCATCCCTTCAGCAGAACAAGTTAAAATTAAAAATTCTAAAGCAATAACATCACAACTTTTCTAAAAAATCTTATCCCGATGCGATGATTAGATGATGATAGATGGTGCCCAAAATACATCTGAGTAAATCAAAAACTTTCCGAAAACATTGCGTGTTGCGATGTACGGCAACAAGGTCGTTAGCCTGTGCCCCACATTTTCGATGTCTTGAGGCTAATACAAGTTCATTGTTTTTTCGTTTGTATCAGTTTAGTGTTTTGGCCTCCTGCCCAGGAACCACTCACGCCTGCTGGTTAAATATTTGCCCACTCGTGATTCGAGTTCCAAAACAGGCTCCCCTACCCTCTCCTATGTCTGGACACCAAATATTTCAGGAAGTAAAATTTCGTCTAGCGCTGCCCAAGGTGTCTGCCATATCAAAGTTTGATTAATCTGGGAGTCGGCGAATGCCAAACGACTAAGATACGGCAGTAATTCATGCATGTCATACAGCTATAAAATAAAATGTCTTCAGAACAAGTCACGCATGGTTTTAGATTAATTTCCTCACCGCAAAAGATTCTAGCTGTCGTTTCTTGTACACACCGAGAACAAGGATTGGTAGAATTTATTCTTTCACACTGGATTTTACACAGCGTGAATTCAAAGTCGATTCTGCCATAGGAATGATTATCTATACCAGTATATAGTAATGTTTACCTTTCTTCTGGTAGAATTTATTTTGAATTGACACTGTGTAAAAAACAGCGTGAAGGAATGGTAAATTCTACCAATCTTTTTTCTCGGTGCAAATGCAGAATTGAGAATTTGTAGCAAATTTTTTATTGCTTCATCTGAGAGCACTTAAAGTGCTGATTTCGCAGTATTTTTTATAATTATATTCTGCTATGAAAAATAGTATGAAACTGGGTTTAAAAGTGAGAAAATGTACCACCTAGTGACGTTATCTGACGTCATTTCCCTTCTAAACACGTGTATTTAAGCAGATTAAATCATTGAGTCATTTCTCCCCCAATAATTGTTCAATTTATGAATCAAGGGTATCCTCGTGTTCAATTAAATCCATAGTTTTCATTTATGTACACAATTCATCAAATATCGAACACCTGAACATACTCTGAAAGAGACCTTAACTTCTCTATGTGTCTTTCAACTTAAACTGAAACTTAAGAAATTTTGTGTTGAAACTAGATTCTACCTCCCTTGACTATTGACCTTCCATAGTCAAACTTGCGCCAAAGTTTCCAGATTTTCTTACTCTGTGCAGAGTTACCAATGACTCATTTGAATTTTCGGAAGATAAGATCCCTTTTCATAGATCCGGTCTCACTTTATTCCTTGCGCGGGTAAAAAAAAACACTTACGTCGCGCTAAGGAAAAACGTCTTATAAACATTCCAGTGTTGCCGAATTTTCTCTGATAAAATATTGATTTTTGCGGAAATTTATAAATATTTCCACTTGAAATTTTCGGAAAATACACATCTGGTTGCGGATAAAAGTATCTGGAAAATCCGAAGAAAAATATCCACAAGTCTCCCAGAAGATTTCTGTCTTATCAAACACACTGAAAAAAAGATATGGTAGATTTTACCATCCTCTGGCACAGTGATACGAGTATGGTAATAAACGCCTGACTATGTGGTAGCGTTTATTATATTATGGTAAGAATCACCTGAGTTCTGGTAAATACTACTATAATTCTGGTTGACTTTCACTAATAGTATCACTGTGTAAAAATCAAGTAGACTTATGGTAGATGTTACCTACCGCACTTTTTTTCAGTGCGAAATTTTACAACGCCTGAGGGCCAATATGTCGTTTTTTCTCTGCACTGCAGTCTACCTCTCTTCTCTCGGGTCTCAAAACATAAGGAAACGAAGCTAACACCCCGTCTCCTTCCGTATCGAATCGCATCCGCATACATACATTTATAACTTGCACAAATACAAACCCAATGCTCTACAAGGAAGAAGAGGTGGAGGAGGGGGACTTACCACGTCTATGATTTGCATGAGAGTGAGCCCGAACGACAGTTGGAGGGGCTCGGACTCGTTGGCTACCGGCCGCTCCAGGGTGTTGTACGTGTCCAACAGGGTGTGCAGAAGACGCTTTTCATGAGGCCCTTGTGAAGACTCTGCAACAAACCAGATCGCAGCACCGTCAGCAACCTCGTTAGCATAGCGCACGTTGCGTTGCACCAGTACAACCTACTTCCCCTCCCCCGTCGCCCATGCCGAGGCGAGAACCCCGCAACCCCATAGGGGGTCGCGCTGGAGATACGCGGTTTTTGAAGACGTGGATGGTAACTGTTTACGACCTCTGCCCCGGATATCCGCAGCCCGGCGCGAAGGGAGTCAATTTGGACGGGTTAGCGCTTGTTGCATACCGCGCCCGGCGACGCGGGTTCCCGGAATCCCGGAATGTCGTCTCTGGGGCAACCTCGTTTCCATGCGATTTTTCTCGCCCGCATATTTTTGTTGAGATCCCGCGGGTTGGGAACCCGGAAGAGATGTGTCGTAACTTGTAAATATTTGATGCATGGTCTGTTAAAACTTAAGTGAAAATCGTTCCAAAGGGGCTGCCGGCTGTCTGTTTCCGGAATCAATGTGTTTACATACATTTGAATACAGGAAAACACTCTTCAAGTTTCCAAAAATCGACACTGTACATGAGCAGGGGTTGGTCTGGCAAAACATCCACTACTCCCACGTGAAATGTTGCAAAAAAGAAGAAAAAAAAAATACGTTACTGCTTTTACCAGCCATGAGCCTCCGAGTCCATTAAAAAGTTTCAGAAGTTTAGACTGCGATGGTGGTTCAAATTAGAATTAAAGTAGGAAGCGCTCGCCCTGTAAATAGTGAAATTCTCTCAGCAGAGGTGCGACCATATAAGTTAGCGCAGTTGTCATGCCTGTGAGCTTGAATTACCTTTTAGACAGCTAGAAACTTCACGCAGGATAATATACGAGACTTTGCTCACGCGATGGTATTATGCTCTACACCTACTGCAGAAAGAATTTTCTGATGTACGTAGTAGATAGTAACATGTGCGAGATACATAAATTCTTTAGTCACTTTTTTGTGATGAAAAAAATAATGTGCGCTTTGGCAACATTGTCGACGGGATGACAAGTGTTGCACGCTGCATAGCTTCCCAGGGGCTGTTCGGGCCTCTTTTTCGTCGCCATTGAGCCTGGCTATCGTGTGACATCATCTGATTTATCTACTCCTCCTTCCCGGTCCCTTGTCCGGGGCAGCGAAACATTAATGCCCCACTTTCCCCATTTTTATCTCATCATTCTCTTCGTTGCGATTCTCAACCTAGCGTTTTTCTCTTTGCCTCGCATCAACGTGGCAAAAAAAAAACAAAACAAATAACTCGACATACAATTTTGTTATTGCAAGGGATGTATAATGCGCTGTCGGAAAAAAGCCAGCGCCGTGCGAACCGAGGAGTAATTTTTTTACGCTCCCTTATCAAAGTTAGAAAATAATTACATGGTTTTGTGTTTGGGATAGATCGTTTCATTGTGCACTTTTGCGGTGACAATGCTCGCGATACAGTTTTGTGGTTATTTTTCCGCGCTGTTCCTGTCACTGCACACAATATTGCATTCAGAATTTGATCGAATTCACATCCAAAACCGTCTACTTTATAAGTTCAGAAAGCTATGTCAAAGATTGGGGGCTTCTATCACTTTGTTAGATGGCCCCAAGTTCGGGGCCCTGAGTGAGCGAACCACCTGTCTTTTATATTAATAATGTTCACATTTTTTAAAACAAAATACTCGAGAATCAAAACAATTGAACCGCGTTAAACAGAAAGGAACCAAGTCACATCAGCTATTGCCATGCAAAAACAGGGAAATTACATTTTTTACGAAAGAACGTAAATGCAGATTCCTTTGAAAAATTTAAAGAATTTGCTTTGTATTATGGAGAACATTCACTGAAATTTGCACACAAATCCGCACAACCGTTTTCATGTAAAAAATTAAATTGCCCGATTAAATTTGGCAATAGCTGATGTGGCTTGGTTCCTTCCTGTTTAACGCGGTCCAATTCTTCACTTTTTTCCATGCTTCTACTGTGAGACAATTTTGCCAAAAAGCAATTAAAATATGAAGAGATTTTTGCTCGTAATTTGATCTAGAGAGCCTGAAATGTCAAAGAAAAATGTCCGTAACCTTCTTCAAAATTAAATATTTTCTGAGAGGAAACTTGGCATCGTTCGAATGATCATACGTCGTTCTTCCTTCGCACGGTAGATTTGGAGTTACGGCTTTTCCGTATTACGGGGTTAGGTTAGGTTAGGTTTAGGTTAGGTTAGGTTGGGTTAGGTTAGGTTAGGTTAGGTTAGGTTAGATTAGGTTAGGTTAGGTTAGGTTATGCTCATAAACGCAGAATTTGGCACGGATGTATTGCAAATAGACAGAATTAATCAAGCTATCTTCCCCGGGCCCGCACCACTCCTTCCCCATCGCTGGCAGCTGGCGTCGTAAAATGCATCGATCGGCCAGACTAATTACGGAAAAATCGGAATTTTCTCGAGGATTAGGCAACGTAGCGCTCGCCTTTAATTGCATTAGAATGACTTCGAGCCGGCGCTGCGGGACGCGGCGCGGCAAACAAAGGAAGTGGCGTCCGTAACTCACTGCAAAGACACGGTGCTAAGGAAAGGCGAAAAAAATTATAACTTGATTCATTAACGACCGTTTAATTCTTCGTTTTTTCCCCGCGCGACCGGGAGGGAGGGGCCCGAAGCGTTAATTGAAAGCGATGTCGACATGATTTACGGGAAGAATCCTTGCCAGGGAAGGATATTGCGAATTTAATAAAATGAGCAAATCTGGAAGGGGCGTCTGGAGCTAATGTGCCAACTTGTACACTGCCGTGCTAAGGAAGAACGCCGTATGAACATTCGAGAGTTGCCAAATTTCTTCCAATAATATATGTATTTTCAAGAAGATTTATGAATATTTTTCCTTGAAATCTTCAGGAACTTTAGCTGAAATTGCGAACAAAATAATCTAAAAACCTGGAAAAAAAATAATCATAAGTTTTTTCGAAAATGTGTATTTAAACAAAGGAAATTTGACAACGCTTGGAGGTTCATACGGCGTTCTTCCTTAGCACGGCAGTACTGCAATGCCAAGGAAAAACGGCGTATGAGGCTTTAGACGTTGCCCGAATATCTTCAATAAAACACGAATTCATTGGGAAAATTGAGACCATTTTTCTTCAATTTTTTTATAAGATATAGGATGATATTTAATTTAGAATAACATGAACATTTCAAGAAAAGATATGCATAACTTTTCCCCAAGAATGCACGTTTTATCTGGAGAAATTTGGCAACTCTCGAATACCCATACTGCATTTTCCTTAGCACGGAAGTGTAGTCAAGAGAAAGTTGACAGCCTCCAAGAATCAGCTGTGATCGTTAATGCGTCTTTGATAAAAGCTGTCGTGCTAGAAAATAAACACCTTATGTACATTCAAATTTGACCTGTAATCACGGTCTATAAGTAACGTTATTTCAACTTTGGAGGTCAAGCAAGAGAGAAAAAGACCAAAATTTTAGACAGTAACACTAGAAATAACTACAGTTAACAGCTAGATGGTGCACGAAATCAGGTTCAAGCAGTTGGTCTGGTATGGACATGTGCGAAGGATAGCAGATGATCGGTTGCCCAAGCAGATCTCGATTGGGTTCCTCCCGGAAGGCGACGGCGTGGACGTCCTGTGAAAGGTTGGCGACAAGGGGTGGAGGACGAGATCAGAAGGTGCCAACTGCCTGATGATCTCTGGGAGGATAGGGGGCAATGGCGACTGGGCGTCGCAGAGCGCGAGGCGGCGCTGTAAAAGCGGCTTTATGTATATAACAGCTAGATGGTGAAATGGTTCTTGTAGTCAACACTGTTTGCGGGGAAAACGAGGTAAAAAAACTATAATAAGAATAAAAAATTGAGCTCTAATGAGTTGATCAGTGGAAAACTGAAGGGTTAGTGTTCAGCTCATGCATTGGAACACTCTCTCCCTCCAATCTTGCACTGCCCACGAAAGGACGTAACTGCATTCCAATTTTACAAAATTTTTCCTTAGAAACGGAATTTCTTCCAGGAAAATTTCAGGAATTTCTGACTGAAAACACAGAGTTTTCTTTTGATCTCGCGCAAAAATCAGAGGAATTTCGAATAAAAATTGCACTTGTGTATATGTTTGTAAAAAAATTGATTTTTTGTGTGTATTTAACAACTTTGGAATAGAACCACGTTCCTCTGTCCGAGAAACGACGATTTGAGTTCGAATTTTTGACTCAAACTGAAAATTTTTGGAATTTTTTGGCCTTGCTTTCCCCGAACAAAAGTGAACCCAGCACTATTTTGCCACCTTGCTACTTACAGCTCGGGCCAAATTTTCAGTCTCGTTTCCTTGTAATTAACCTGATACATACTATTTGTGAACTTTCAAAAATATTTCAGCAGTTTTTTTCCATAATAGAGGAAATAAGACTTTAAAGGACATCATACCCTTCATTCATAGACATAGACAGTACGAGTGCTAGGGATTTTGCAAAATGGGAATTTCAAGGGTTAATTGGACTGAGTTAAGCAGAAAGGAACCAACCCACATTTTGGAATAAATTGAGTTATGAGTGGTTTCAAACTCAACCACTGCTCTACTATCTATCGCCAAAAATTCAAAGTTTTTGTTGGAGCAACTTTTGCAGAAATTGAACTTGAAGTTTATCATTTACATTGAGTCTTATGCAGGAGCCAAACTTTAAACCTCTTTTTCTCGGTTCGATCCCGATGTGGCTTGGTTCCTTTCTGTTTAACTCTGTCCAATTATGCCCCTAGAAAACCCGCTGGATAATTTCGTGATAATAGAGCTAAGAGTTTATTCCGAGGCAACTCCAGCTTAGTAGGAAGCTCCGCGGCAACCAAGACGGGGTCAAAATCGCGAGGACCGTTCCTGTTGATGACATCGAGCTCCCTCATTTATTACGAGCCATAATGGAGAAAGAATTCCCCGCGGTGAATTTATTGCCCACAAGCGTTGCCACCTCGTGCCAAAAAATCAAATAACTCATTAAATTGAACGTAAGCTCAGCAGATTACACCACCAAATCTGGTGGCTGAAGTATTTCGGCCTAATCATACCCGTCCTCTTCATATGAAGCCCCATATAATCTTTATCTGCGCCACGGATTTTAACCGGATATTTATCGCGCTTTTCTTCTCCTCACCGATTTTAAAGAGCGTTGTGAAAAATAGGTTTTGGAGCTAGTCAACGAAAGACGAGTGGCTATGAGTGTTCTTAAATGATAGCATGTTATTAGTTTGATATTGATATCTTCGAGAATCAGAAAACGGAGCTCCATTTGGTGCTTTTATCTCGCCTAAACAATTGTTTTGATAATATGCCGTAGAAGTCACTGAAGAAGGATTGCTTTGATAACCAGCGAAACGGAATTCCATTCTGTGCTATTATCTTACCTACAAAATGGGTTTACAGATTTTTCACCTATTTATATCTATCAATATATGTCAAGAAAACCATTTAATGATTCCCTCTGCTAGAGAGAGGGAAAATAACACAAATTCATAGTTGCAACATTCGTTCCAATTATAGTCACGAAAATAATGTAGGATGACTTTTGAATTGCGTACGGAATTCATGTATAAATCTCATGGTATCTTCGTAAAAATCAGAATTTATATACATATTAGTAGTCCCGACTTATTTCTGGATGTCATCCTGCCTCGCTCAACTTTTATGGTTTTTTAATGCCTAAAACCGGAGGTTAGCGTACAAGGACCAAAATGGGGGCATAAAGGGCGCCCCCCCCCCCCCCCCCCGTTTGCCCGATGAAAGGAAGAAAAAAAAGAAAGAAGGAACGGAGGAAAGAAGAAGAGAGGACGCTGAAATTTGGTAATCATGACAAAATGGGCTCAAACTGCATATTACATACCTTAAAATTTCGACAATTTTCTGGTGGAAGCCCCATTCCTCCGTCCCCTTTGACACCCCCACCCCCCCGGTCCAAAGTAGCTGGATCCACCTTTGGGTTCGACTTTTCCGGTTACTAAAGTGAGACCTTAGGACGAGACAAGCTTCTAGGAAAAGTTTCAGTTAAAGTCAAAAGGTTACAAGCCTTGGCTCGTTATGATGCTACAGCGCTCTTAAGTTCGAAACGTTACGGCTAAGCCGATCAGAAATAAATGTCGCACCCGCCCTTCCCTATAAAATCACTCTACATGCTGAGGCTGTGATGTTGCATACACGTTGGCACGAGTCCCAATTTAAGCCCTCCCTTTTCGCCCGTCAAATCCGACCTAATGGAAAGGCGAAATCCAGGAATTGAATTCCTAACGCGGAAGCGTCATTCTTTACGAAACCGAAGTCCGTGATCGGGCATTCACACTCGGTGCCGGAGCGGAAGCAGAGTAAACTTCGCGACGGACTTAAAAAACGGCGTAAAGAGGGCATGGATAGTCGCCGTCACGAATTCCGGGATCCGGGGACAAAGGGACAATGGGGTGACGGGCGTAAATCAAAGGACCGATGGCAACTTACGAGGTCAGTTATTATGGCGCGGATTTTAAAAGGCCACCGCTCCTGTCGGCGTGCCGCTGAATTTACATCTCACAGCTATGCCCCAATTCTTGCCCCATGCCGATTAGCGTAAATCAACGGCTATCGGCGGACCGATACAACGATGCCACGTCGCTGGAAAAATGGATCTTATGCGCGTGATAGATCCAGCAAATGGACCACTACACGGAGAAAAAAACTTCGTGCGTGAGACCCGAAGTTGAGGTCATATGGATCTCTGAAGTTTTCTGATCACGCACCCGAAAACTTGAGGTCGAGCTACCGAAGTTCGGTACCAAATTCGGAACTTCGGTATGTACCGGAGTACTTCAGATGTGTGACCCGAACCCGAGTTTTTCGAAAAAAAAAAGGCCTAAAGAAAAAAATCGCATTTGAGACAAATGCATTTGGAGTTTTCACAAAAACTTTCTGGCCTCTGACGATAATTTACATTAGAGCTTGAGTTGCAATTTCCGATGTAAGGTTTCATCAGTGGCCTGAGAGTAATAATGAAAACTCCGAATTCATTTTTCCCAAATGTGATATTTTTAGATGGACCCTTGACCCTTCTCCCAGAAAGCTCCTCAAGTGGAGGCAGGAACCACTTTTAGTTTAAAATTGCAACTAAGGATGTTCGAATGTTTTACAAATAAGAACTTATGAAACTTGAGACCAAATTTTAGGAATATAAGCTCAAAAATAAGCTCAGTCCAATCGAAATATCTTAGAATTGGCGCGTAGATCATCATCACTCATTATCTGGCAACGTTCGAAAATAACTTGCGACAGTAAAACCGAATTTGCAGCGTTCGACAATCGAGAGCCGTTGCTGTATGGATTGACATTCCATTAGCACTTGCCCGCGCCATGTTGCCAAGTGTAGGAGAAACTCTTCATTCGTTTTAAGGGTACTTTAAATGTAAGAGCATTCTTCAGGCGAATTTCAATTAAGAAGAAACCCGCACATTTCAAAAATTCTCTCACTGAAATTTCAGATTTCCTTAAATGACGGTGTTCCTTGAACTTTTGCTAAGATTTTCATTTTTCAGTCCCTGGATGGTTAACAAATTCAATCTATCACTAAACCTTTGCGCTGACACGGGAATAAGCATCTTCTTCTCCAAAGGAGAGCGCAAACCATACATGGATCGCATTACGCAAAAAGAAACCAGCGCGAAGACAGTGTTGTATTAAATGTTGCTTCTTCATAATTATGTCAAGAATGTCCCAGAATAGCAATTACCTATGGCTTTCCACCAAAAAATGTTTAGTTTTAAAGGAAAATAATTGTGTAAATTTTAATACTACAAATATATCAATAATTTTCAAAAGAGGAGGAGCAGAAGAAACACGAAGAAGAACATGAGAATAAACATAAGGAGTTGCATGATTTTGTAAACACTGTAATCGCGCTGGTTCTTGTTTGCTAAATGCGATCCATATAGTCCTGTAGTAATGTACGTGAGAGAGAAATTCTGTAAATGTAACCGCTTAAAAGAAGAGGGACTCAGGTCCACAAAAATCCAAACTTAGTTACATATACGAGGAGTTTAAGGAATTATCTACGAATATGTTCCGACGAAACCAAACCCCCGCAAAAATGTCGAACTTAACCGAAGCTATGGCGGTTTGGCTGTATACAGTTGTAACAGTGGCTAGACGTGAATGATCAATTATCGATACTTCCCCACTCGAAGCTATGGTATAGAATAGATTATTGAGGTGTTCGCTGCAAACACCCTATTTATCGATCCTTTTCCAAAGGTTTAAATAGAACATCAATCGATGTATCGCAAAGCACGCCACCCTTTGAGTTGTAATCTCGCTCCACTTGCCTCGAAAAAACCGCCATTCTGACAATTATTTTCTCTCCAAAGACTAAGGTAGTTTTTCGCGTGGATGGGCACAAATGGTTTTAAAAAGGCCACTAACCTATCGTTGCTGCCTTTCTCTCTACCATTTCAACATAGAATAAAAACAAGCAGGAAGCTCCAACGCATTCGCGTCGGAAAGCGGCTCTGGCGACGGTAGGTAGTTGTTACGCGTTTACGGTTTCCTTGGTAACCTTTGTTTGCTATCAGCTGATGTCGAGTAGTATGACTAGGAAGCTCCAACCACGGCATTCTTCGAAAAAAGCGCGAAAACTTATAGATTTGAATTTTCAAATTTTAAACGTAAAGTACATTTTTTCCGGTGCGAGATTAAAGCACAGACCCGTTTTGAATTATTGACAGTATCACCATGATTCCAAAAATACACTACACAACATAGCATTCGCTCACAGGAAAAAGATATCAATTAAAATAAAATCAGTCCCCCCTAAACAGCAGAAAATGGCGCCGATTCCCATCAACCAACACGCGGTCTCTCCAATGTAACATGGTCCGTTGATACTCCCCAGCTGGGACCGTCCGGAATAGCAGCTCTAGTGCAAGCACCAGAGCCGCTAAAAGAACCGAGAGTATTTATCGCAACAGTATCCACATGGACGTCTAAATGTGCTGAAGTCGCGGTAAAAATTGTAAGTTGCCGTTGGCATGATAAAAATACACTTATTTGAATAAAACGAATGAAAAAATAATGCACAAAATGGCAACATCATATTCGATTTTATGCGTACGATTGTCATTTTAAACCAGGGAAATTAAACTTCTTTTACTCTGCGTACTTTAATGGACAGTAATGGGATTAATACCGGCAACATTGTATATTACATCTCTAGCTATTACGTGCCTGTTTCCGATAACTGAGCCTGATCTGCTCCCACTGTTAGCGCCGTGTTTTATGCATTCCGCTCTTCATCGCTTTCGACCTCAATCACCCCGTTTCATCCCCTACGACCGAGTGTTGAATCACTTCGGCGGATTTTTTCGGTCACTGGGTTCGCCGAAGCCCGCATCCACCACACCTTGCGACCTCATTCGGGTGGTTGTCAACCCTCTTGTCAAAAGGGAAACATATTGCAGAATGATTGATTGATGGGGGAATACAAATATGCAATTACGCAGGAAAAGATAATTAAGGAGTCACCGCGGAACTTTCAAATTGGTAGTCTTGGACCTTATTAGGTTCATCCAGGCTAATTTTGAAAAATTCTCTGACTTTGCAGTAATTTCCAATTTAACTGAAAGACTAAAGCCTGTGATGAGGTGATTAAAAGTCACCATCTGCTCCGTTAGTGCAAAAAGCTCTTGACTGTTGGGTCTTTGCCTCTTTTCCCTGTCTTCTTTTGACTATCCATGACCCTCCCTCCCCTGATTTCTCTTAATTTGCCAGGCTCTCTGTCCCCACCTTCTTGAGATTTTGAAAGAGCCGCTGCTGAGTTCAAATAAAACTGAAAAGTTTTTTAAACTATTAATTATTTCGGACATTTCAGAGGTAGCACCGTGAATGCCACCAGTAGAATTAAATTGTGGCTGAATCAACCTCGAGGAGAACGTGGTAAAACTTCCTGAGCTACGGTTGTATTGAGGCCATAACAGCTTGCCACTCGCAATACCCACGGAACCGGTTCTTAATCTTTCAAGAATCAAATTGATGTATATTCTCACGGCTCCACGAGAAAGTATGTTATTTATTGATGGATACAGAAGGAGATTTAATTAAAATATTGGTAAACAAGGCTAAACAATTATTAAAACACTAAAAGGCGCAGGACGTTTCGAGCTGTTACCAGCATCTCCTTCTTTATTCGTAGATTCGGGCTATGTTTTTGTGCTTTATCGTTTATTGATGGACATACCACTGTTTTGACGGACAGTTTTAGAACATGACTTTGAGTCCTATATGTAAAAATAAAAGAGTTTAATATTCTTAGAGTAATGAAAGATTTTCTGCTTGCTTCCAACAGAGTTCATTAAATTCTGGCCGATTTTTGTGTTGTCGTTCTTCCAATAACGAACCGCTCTCGGCGTATTGAATCATTGAGGAATATTACAAACGTTCTTATGCAAACATAATGCAAAAAAAATAATAAAAATGCGATTGAACTGTGATGATAACTGATTTCGCTTAATACACAAGGAGACACACAATCTTGGCAACGTTAAACACATAGCCTTTTCTGTAAAATTGGCCATTTAAATACACGCTGCTCTCGTTGCGAGACAACAAGCGCACGAGATAAGTTTCAATTCCTTGTTTACTTTATCGAATTTTGTCATGCACAGGGGATTTACAGTTTTACGAGCGACTTCCTACGAGCGCCAGAATACGGATGGATCCGCTTTCGTTAACGCGCGAGAGGAAGAACGCAGGATCATTGCTAGGGACTTACGATAAGCTCCAGTGAAAAAGATCTCCGCCCTGAAGACACAAGAGCGTATCTTTAATTTAAGATAAACCATCTTATCCGCATTAATCCTCGCATTTTAGGGCTCATTCGAGAACGAAGTCCACGAAGCATCGAGATGTGAACAGACTCTCATTAGGCACCCGCCCCGGAGAAGTCGCACTGTCGTGGAGACCGTGACAAAGGGTTCCGGAGGCGGCTGATTCGACGGTAAAAACGGCTCCGGGAACGCGGGGATGTCCGAACGGCGAGAAAATACGATCCGGAAGACGATAAAAGATCAGGTGTGCGGAAAATTCGAGTCGCTATAGGGGTATTTATTTAGGTTAAGCGACGTGAGAGCCCGGGGGAGTGCGAAGAGGCGGGCGCGGGGAAGGTGGGCGGGGGGAGTCACGGACGCTGACCGTCGGACACGCTCTTGATTGCTGATTCGTTAACGAAAACAAAGCCGTTAGTCAGCAGCCACGAAGCCGGAAACGATAATCTCGGCCGCCGGGCTCTCTGTAGTCTGTCCGTGCGGGAAAAATGAGGAAAAAAAGAGAACAAAGAAGAAGGAGGAGAGTAAAGGGAGATACAGGAGAGAAAGTAAAACAACAAATAGAAGGATAAAAGAGAAAATAGAGAGAAAAAGAGGATAATATGAGAAAATAAAAGAACAAATAGAAGGTTAAAGGAGAGAATAGAGAGAAAAAGAGGATAAAAGAGAAGGTAAAAGAACAAATAGAAGATTAAAGGAGAAAATAGAGAGAAAAAGAGGATGATAGGAGAAAGAGAGAAAATAAATAGACAGAAAAAGAGGAGGAAACGGAGAAGAAAGAGAGAGGAATGAGGGGAAAATGAGATTAAAAAGTAAATAAGTTACAGACGAGAAGGAAAAATGATAAATTAAAGAATAAAAGTAAAAAGATAGTATAATTTTTGGACGGAAAACATTTGTTTCGTATTCATATACAAAAAAGCGTTTTTTGTTTGGTTCTTAGAAAAACCTCGCTTGTTGATTTGAATCCTAAAAAATATTTTCCGTAAAATATGAGACTCGGATATTTTTACTTGTCAGCTTGACCAAAGTTCCCTGCGATTAACTAAGATCCTTTTTTGATGGTCAAATTTGGGCAAATTTTATTCCGTTCTACAAATTTAAACGAAACGGCATGGTTCAATACACGCCACCAATGAATAGGAAGGCTATTGAGATAATCAAAGCAGCAGCATTGCAAGGCGCCCGTGAGATAACTATATCAACTCTCGCGTAGTTAAAATTGCATACCCGAATATTTGAAGGCGATTCAACAACCGGCTCGTGCTTATCGTGTGGCTGACATTAATTGCACTGTTGCTTTGGCGGTTTTAAGAAAGAATCGAGTGAGAAGCAATCACGTTTCGATATTCTATTGAGATTAAGATTTTCATGATTCCCTGACTTAAATTTTTAAAGAATTTAGACAAATTTCCGCGTGTAGATTTGGTTAATTTTTATAATTACTGTCAACCTTCTTTACAACAAAACGATGATCCCTCCGAGCGAAACGACGCGATGAGACGGTGTGCGCCTACAACATTTGGTTTCCATACTGGCAGCATTGACAAGCACTTCCAAAATTATCGACCCACCTTCCAAAGCGATCCAAAATGTGGATGGACGTCGGCCAAAATTCATCAATTAGCTCAATTAAGTTCTTTACTGCAGCAGAGCGTTTTTCGCCGCCCTGCCCCTGCAATCCTGACGATTTGATTGAACAATTCAACAAAATTTACTCATGAAAATTTGCTTTTTAGATAAGAGGGTTCCTTATCGATCCAACCTATCAAAAAACAATATCTTGAAAATTGCTCCCAGTTACTAGGGCTCCATTAATCACGAACATGCGCTAAACATGTATTTCTCAATTATCAAAATAAAACAGTTTTAAAACAAACTTGCTTTTTGCTGTCTTATTTCAGTTCTTCTGATAGTTTAAACTTATTTTCATACTAGAAAAAACACTAAGTAACGTGGCCCGAACTTCATGTAACAAAAACAAGGTGGTATAAAATAGTGCTGGGCCCACACTATTGTGCGGGGAAAACAATGAGGCAAAAAAAGTCATAATATCCAATCAGAGGTAACAATTTACATCATTATTCGTCATTATTTTTGTCATTTATCTATTAATTTTCTCTAATTGAGATGTTTTAATTATATGGCCTTGTTTTCCCCGCAAAATGGTGGACCGCGTTAAGCAGATAGGAACCAAGCCACATCAACTATTGCCAAATCTAATCGAGCAATTTAATTTTTTGCATGAAACCGATTGTACGGTTCTTTGCGCAAATGTCACTGAATTTTTTTGCATTATACTAAGCTAATTCTGTATAGTTTTCAAAGGAAACCGCACAAACGTTCTCTTGTAATAAATTAAATTGTCGATCAAATTTGACAATTGCTGATGTGGCTTGGTTCCTTTCTGTTAAACGCGGTCCATTTTACGACCACCTTATTTTGATATTTATTTCCTCAGATTGGCAACCCTGCATAGACCTCCTCCGCTCGGCCAAAAGCACTCTTCCTCGCGCCGTACATACAGATGTGTCTGGTTCCTCCTCTCAGGGAATTACCTGCTTGCGAATGCACAACTCGATTTGTCAATGGCTACTTGTTATACGGCCCTTCAATGCATGTGTTTGAAATGCCTTGTCTCGGGCCTCGAAGCTCTTTCGGCTCTCCATTCAGCCTCACATCCATAAAACGAAGTCAATTCGGAAATTTGAATTCCCTCCCGCTCGTTCTGAAACGCCTTGTTTCCTTGATCAATGAGTGTAATTTCCCCGGGTAGCGGATTTTTTTCTCAAGCGTGACGTCAAAATAGCCCAAATGGATATACAGGGTGGCTACAAGGCTCAAAGAATGAAAACATGACGATTTTGTACAGCTTTTTTGAGGTGATTCGATGGACGCTGGCTAAATCTCATGTCAGAGCGACATGCAATGTATCGCATCGATTAGCTCCATTTTTTCAGCCACTCGTCTTTTTTCTCGAATTTTGAGATCGCAATTCTGTTCTCAGAAGGCGAAATGTTTCACCTACCAGTTCTGACAAACAAATTGAACGTAATAACGGCGTGTTTTTTTTTTTTTTTTTTTTTTTTTTCAGGAAAAATATCGCATTCGAGAGCAATTTTCATTTCAGTGTCGAGTGCGATGTTTTTCCTCTAATAAAAAACCACGCCCTCATAACGTTGAATTTATTTGTCAGAACTGGTAAGTGAATTATTTAGCCTTCTGACAACAGAATTGCGATCTCAAAATTCGAGAATAATTACGAGTGACTAAAAAAATCGAACCAGTCGATGCGATAGATCGCATGTCACTCTGACACAAAATACGGCGTCCATCGAATCACCATAGTGCCATTGTATCGCAAGCGAAAGAACATGAATAAGTTTCAAAATGACCTTTTAAAATTGTATTTTACTTAAAAACTATGAGCGTATATAGAGTCATTTTATAAGGCGAGTCGGGGCGACGCGGCTCATGGATGTCACAAACGGGAATAAGGATTACACAAATTAAACGTTTTTCATAATCTTTGATCAACACATTCCCGAATTCCTGTCTCCATTCTCTCTCTCATTCCGTGTTTTCCATGCCACGCCCCTAATTCTCCGGTCCATTTCAGTTTATAATCTCTTCCACTCTCAATATAAAGGAGCTCTAAGCGTTCCTGATTTAAAACACTGATTTATCATCTGATTACACTCAAAAGTCAGCAAAATTTTAGACAGTCATGCTCTTGTGAAAAATTGAAACCTTGGAATAGAGATATGTATATGAAGGGTCGACTTCTGAGTAAAAGAAGTAAATTAAGCCGCATGAAAAAACAAAACAAGATTTTATCCTCTGTTTCCTTCCTTTCCTTTCCTTTCTCCCTAGGGTTTTATGTAGAACATTAATTATGTAATAACTCACTGTTTATGCCCCTTTCTTGCGGGTGTACAAATTGAATTCAAGTGAAAGAGGGGAATGTGGAGGGATTCCATTTGAAAATATACTCTTTCTTATAGTCGCACCGTAGTATCTCGTCGCCTTATAACGCGGGAAAGAGTGCAACTATGAATAAGCATGGTACTTTTCTAAGACTTCACTGCTGTAAAATAGCTGAGATTAAATTTTGACACTTCAGTAGGTCATTCCAACAATTTTACGGTTCATAAATCCCTTTGAAACCCTTGGTAATTGGTCCAAATAGGTACTGTTCCATCGAATAAATGAGGAGGAATCTGACATTTAATTATCATAATAAGTCATCAACCCGCGGCAAAAATCTCTAATGAAGCCTACTCCAGGACCATGATTTAATACTCTCGGGTCAAAGGTATTACGTCACAAAACCTTTCTGCGTTATCAACATTATCTGCGCTCCCTTCCTAACCTGTTGAAAGCGAACCGCAGTGCGGCAGGGTAAACGAATCTGCTCCCTTCCTTGCCTAAATTTTCCGACCCTTCATTGGGCCTCTCACACAGGGATCCTCTTGAACTGCACGTTTCACCGAACCGGCTAAGATCGGAATTTTTCTCAAAGGTATATCGCGCTCATAACATGAAATATTCCGAGAAGCGTTCGGCCGCAATGCGACATGAGCAGTGTTGCATTCTTGAGAGGAAATTAAGCGAATCGATACGAATTATCTTATCGTAAAATATCGGATTTTATTACTCCCGGCAACGTAGATTCGGAGCATCAAAGCTATCTCCGCGTCGTAAAAGGTAGCGGGCAGTCAACGAGGTAACTCACTTTAGGGAGGCTGAACAGGCTTGTAAGCACTGTTGTCAGTTGATCTGGAAAAATGAAGGTATTTTTACTAGTAATTATCGTAAAGGATGTTGAAATCTCCCTTTAAAAAAATATGTAATATGTTTGTACTGTTTGCTCCTCTATTAGAATAACAACGACTGCTGAGCTATTGTAAGTAGCTCTTAAGGCATTTTTGAGAAAGTAGTAGATTTTTTGAGAGGAAAAAGATTTTAAGAGATTTTGTGATTATTAGTAAATTGAAAACGTCGTTAGGAATTTAGAAATGTGACAATTTGTGGGGAACTGAAATTAAAAATATTTAAGAGACATTTTTGCAATAAATTGCAAATCATGCCGCAAAAAATCCTTCAAACCATTGGTTAGGCAATTTCGCAACGCAGAAGCTCGAATAGTTGCTCGGCCGTGATTAGTCGATTGAACCCGCTGTTTGACCATCTCCTTCTCGCCTTTCCATGCAGAGGATAGTGCCGTCGGCCACTGTGGGAAACTGCCCGCGATCGCGATAAATTTGAAAATGCGTGTTCAAAACCACGCAGATCGAGCGCAAATGGGTACATTTTAGACTATTTTCATGTGACCACCTTATTTTTCGAGTGATTACACACACAGAAACTAGAAAGTCTCTTCACTTAGCCGCATCTCCTGCATAAGTGCACACAACAGAGCCATTGATCAGATTCAACCAGCTTCAGCCTAACTGGCTCACACCGCGTAATGGAGATGTTGCATGTGTGAGGAATTTGCGATTTGACTGTTGATTCTTATGCAAGAGTTCGCGAGAAACACATCATAGAGTACATAGAGTCGTAATGTAAATGGGAGAGCTGGCGCCATGTTCTGCTCGACGAATTCCGAGCCCGGTGTGCGCCGAGTGCGGCGAGTTCGGGTCGCTTTTTCGATACATTTTCGATCCAAAATGGCGGTGTGAAATACGTGGTAATTCCTATCTTCTCTGTTGTTGTTGTTGTTGTTGTTGTTGTTGTTGTTGTTGTTGTTGTTGTCATCGGATGGCCGGGTACCCGTGTATCGCAAACAATCGATTGTGTGTCAAAAAAGTGACCCGGCGTCACATAGGAGTCTCGGAATTCGGGACATGGAAAATGCTTAAAAGTGGCGCCAGCTCTCCCACTTACATTACGACTCTATGTACTCTATGGAGAAACACGATGGTGCCACTGATTTTCTCTAAAATCAACTCCCAAGCTCATGAAAAGCTCTGAAGTTGAGGCAAAAATGGAGGGGATAACCCACGCTATCCCGAGAGTCCACCTCGCCATTAAGACGAACTCTCCATGCAAAGATAGGGAGCAAATACATTGGCAGGGCTGCCACTTCATTTGAGGACTCTAAAACTGAAAACACGGCATCACTGCTAATTTATTTGCTCCCTTTCTTTGCATGGAGAGTTCTTTTCGATGTTGAAATAGACTCTCAGGATAGCTTGGGACATCTCCTCCATTTTGGCCTCAATTTGAGAGCTTTTTTTGAGCTTGGGAGTTGATTTCAGAGAAAACCAGTGGCACCATCGTGTTTCTCGCGAACTTGTATATAAGAATCAACAGGCAAATCGCAAATTCCTCACACATGCAACATCTCCTTTTTCTCTCAGTTATTCACGGGCTTCGATTATCCGCGCCGCCTCCCCTTCTCTCCCCAAAAACCTCGGATGATCCAGATCCCACCGTATTCAACAACATTAGAACATTCTTACTGCGATCTCCCGGCACGGAATCGACTTGGCGTGAGGGTGGAGGCCTAAACACGTAATCATAACAAGATTAAAGTCAGGTGATGCACCGCCCCCGTTAACCGCGGAAAAGCCGAGGGTATGCAGCTACACCTCTCGGTCGGCCCCCATTACCCCCAACCGAAAAACCACCTATCTACAACGTTCTTAACTCGGTTCGTTCGCGGTTCTGCCCGGCATCGCGGCGAGCACGTATTATTTATCGTCCAATATCCATTACGTACGGCGCCATTATCCCACCGCAATTATCCGCTACCACTGCCCGCGCCCATTGTCACTTTCGCTATCGATGTCGATAGCTCTCCAGAACCGCGTAACCGTGAACTGAATCGAATTTCGGATACGTGGTTCTTGCGCGGTGGGGTTGCTTTATCGCCGACGGTTATGACTCGAGGACGCCGACTTAAGGGCGGACAAACAGTCCGTTCGACGCCGGCGTGCCGTTCCGACGCCGGTTCCGGGAAGGGTAGTCGCGGATATTGCAAATTGAAGCATGTGGGCTAGGTGCTAAATTACAGGGAGGTATATTAAGTCGTGAGTCTTGTGATATACTGGTATTGTTGGAATGCACTCCTCATCAGCTAATGAAAACGATCTGAGAGCTCTCAGTGAGCGCGCCGAATCCCTCGAGTTCACTATCGTATCGGGCTTCTTAGGCGAAGGGACGTAACTTCATATCACGGTTGCGAAATCTACTCGATTAATCCAATTTTTTGTGGGAATACAGCTGAGTTGTTTCTGAAAAACATGTGTGTGCTCAGAAACAAGGGGGGAAAATGTTAGGTGTTATCCCCTGAAATTATGGCACTACCCCCAATTAGTTGGATGAAAAATTTGGCACTAAAATTTATTGGTGGGATGATATTGATATGTCCAATTGATTTTGGTAGTACCGCAATATTTGGGTTAGTAACCTAATTTATTTCGTTACTACCACAATTAATTGGAGCACTACCGCAATTAGTTGAGACTTAGCCCCGACCTCTTTTTTCCGTGAAATATCCGACAGTTTCAATGTAAAAAAATACAATTTGCGAATGGAATTTCGCAACGTTGAAATGTAGTTACGAACTTCGCCCAGAAAACGACGGCATGTATGTAGACACTTACCTTGGTAATGAGAAAGGAAAAATGAGCCTTGTGGGTCTGAATTCACTATACGGTTGCAAAACTGTCTCAAGCAATTTACAATTTCATAGGTATACATATATGTGGCTGTGTCATCTGCCCAAAATTTTACTAATTTTTGCATGTAATCTGAAGAGACACGAGCGAAATTTTTGGTAAATTTCGAACAGTTTCTTGATAACAATACAATGTCCGCGTTGAAATATACATTAGTTCTTTCCCCTAGTAATTAACGCTAAACAGACACGGAAGAAGAAGTGTGATCGGGTTTTTTCCTCTTGGAAAATTGAATCCAAGGGAGAGACCAGCTTGTGTTGAAGAGAGCTTTTCAAGTCGACTTCTTGAATCATATTGCGAAGTAAAAGTCTCTAAAAATAAAGATAATACTACGTTAGAGGTAATTTCTTTTATCCGTAACGTCAATCAAACGCCAAAGTTTTTGTCCACCGTAGCTTTACCTTCATTTTTAGAAACTTTAGCCTTAAAATCTGATCGAATAAAATACTTCGAGTTAAGTATTTATTCCTTGCGCATTACATGTCTTGAAAAGAAACCAAACCAAACTCCAAAAAATGTCATCAATTCCAGGCGAGCTTAACTTACATTAATGAGAACCCCAATCCAGACTAAATACACACCCCTCTCAGTATTCAACCAAGATTCTCATTCATGCGTTTTCATGAAAATCAGGCAGCCCGGGTTAAACTCCGAGATGGAATCGGAGCCGAATTATTTCAAAAGTTCAATTTAAAACGCAGCTGAATGCGAATGGGCCCGTGAGTGTGCAGAATCGCAGAAGCGGGCGGAGCTGTGGGGGCGGGGAGGGGGCGCTTTTTACTGGGTTGTAACAGATGTTGCGCCAGTGACACTTTAATAAATTGGGAGCAAGATCGATATGTGTAATTGAGTGAGTGCGAGCGGGTAATCACATTTAGGTATAATTTCGGCTTCCTCCTCCGCACTGTGGTGCCATCTATCAATTTATGTATTTGCTTCGTTATTTTTAGAAAAAAAACAAAAACATCTCCTTCTTTATTTAGGAGGATGAAGATAAGAATAAGAAGATTCTATATCCGCTGAGGCACAGGCATGCATTGAAAATCAGTACAGCAGGCATTTAGTTTGATAGTTGGCGTTTTGTAAGTTTTTGACGAAGAGAGTTTCCAGTGCTTTGAAGGTGAAAACTCTTTGAATCTACGAAATTTTCTTGTATTTTTCTGTTCAAAATTCTCCTTGTATATATGAGATATCAACATTTTGAAAATTCTGTATTTCATGACATGCTGAAAATTTATAGCGATCAATGCTCATTTAAGAACTAGGAATCATTTAGTAAACCCTTTTAATGCGCAAATGTTACACGCGAGCAAAAGAATTTTGAGAATTTTCCCGGATTTTTTTCCGACCTCATTCCGTTCATTAGACTTTTTCGGGAAATTTTCATCTGCATACCTGAGACTAGACCCCCTGTGGTACGGCGCCGGAGCACGGTTCTTGATGTAATGTGATGTATTTTTTATCTGTTTCGTCAGAATTTACATTTCAAGCGGCGTATCTGAAAGAAAATACTACCAAAAAAACCCCAATAGAACCCCTTTCAAACTTCAACGTTTTGTACTAATAAAGATATAGGGTTTGAAACTTCCAAACCATGCCCAACTTCTCCCAATGACTTGCTGTACTGTGTGACGATGGAAGGATGGTTGCAACTACTTTCTGTCACACAGGGGAGCGAGTCAATTGAAGAAGTTGGACATAGTATGAACATTTTAAATATTATATCTTTATTAATAAAAATCTTATAAGTTTAAAATGGGCTCCATTGATTCTTCCATAGAATTCGCTTCAACTTACACCCCTTAAAACTATTACGTGACAAAATCAGCATCAAAACTTGCAGTTTCAATGAATAACTGTACGCCCAACATCTCCGAAAAGCTCGTTTCACTTTGCGCCGCACAGTGGATCGAGTCAATAGGAGAGGTCGAACAAAATTTGGAAACATTAAACGCTTATGACTCCGTTCATTCAAAACTTTGGGGTTTTAAAAGTGGTTCCATTGGTTTCCTTGTAAAACTTTCAACCAAAAGCACCCCCAAAGTTAAAGTTGTAATGGAGTAATCGTAAAATTTTACAATTTTTGTCAAAAATTTCATGTCCGACTTCTACCACTGACTCGATCCACTGTGCGCCGTGGGCTAGGCGAGTTTCGGATTGGCCCGACTTCGGTCTCCAAGGGCAAAACAAAAGCCCTGGGCGATGTAATTTTCTCAAGAAAAGCTTTCATTAGCGCCGTTGGTGCGGGTACAGCGTACACTTTGGCAAAGGAAGTCGTCCCGGAAAAGAGCTCGATGACTCGACTTTCCTGAAGACACAGCCCGCAGTATTCTAGCGTAAAAGCGCCGTCGCCTCTGGATGGGTAATTAATGATTTTTTTCTGCTTACACACGTCGTAAGTGAGGAATCGAGGTGTATTGAAAGTCGTTTCTTTAAGTTTTCGCCACGTAGTGAGGGTAAATTCACGTATTAATGATAATTCGTCAACGAATTGAAGACTGTGGTGCCGTGCCAAGGAAAAGAAGAACGTTGTATTATCATTCAGACGTTGCCACATTTCCTTCAATTAAAAACAAATTTACTGAGAAAATTCTGCATATCCGTCCACTGATTAGTCAGAAATTTTGTCCACACTTTAGTCTCAAACATCTATAAATTTCAAGGCAAATCATGCATAATTTTCTTACAAACTAAATATTCTCTGCGACTAACTTAGGCAACATTCGAAAGTTCGTACGGCGTCCTTGCTTAGCAAGCAGTATAGTTTGGTGGTGGCCTGTGCTGCCATGCTGAGGAGATATACCGTATGTATTATCTAATAATGCCAAATTTATCCAGATATAATGTCAAAAAGTCCAAGAAAGGGCGACATCATGGGGAAAATCCCATAGTGGGTCATTTTACGATGTTAAAAAATGAATGAGGAACGAGTTTGTGGAAAACAGCATGGGAAAAAAGTGTTCAGGGTTTTCTCCTAAAATTGTGGTACTGTCCTAATTTGCTGGGTGATACGCGCATCTCTAATGGCAGTGCCGCAAAATTCGGGTTAGTAACCTAATTTATTGGCGTACCACCACAATGGATTGCAAACGCCCATATTAACCAAAAACCCCCGCCTTTTTCTTCTGTGTGCGTTATGAGAAAATAATGGACAGAAAAATGTGTCAACGTGTTTAAATGGGGCTCTTTGACAACTTCCAAACGTTCCAACGGGAAGGGGGGGGGGGGGGGGCAGAGTCGGACGCGGGAACTGGAGATGGGCGGCGCGCGTGGATCATATTTCCCGAGGCCGCGGCCGGGGAGGGGGGCGCCGGGCGGATATGCAAACGGCACGACAGGAGTGCTCGGCTTCTGGCGGTGCGGCCGGGGCCGGGAATAAAGTATTTTCGTCGTGCATGAGCGCGTCGGGAAATCGAGTTTGGGAATTCGTTATTCACGGGATCGCGTCGCGTCGGACGACGACGAGGATGGCGAGTCGAATGGCGGGATCGCCCATCGTCGCGATAACCCATTAACCCATATCCATTCCGCCCTTGCCGCGGTCCAAGGGTTGAACTCGTCGAGACGATTCTCAAGTTTACTCTAAAAAAGACAAAAAAGAACAAAGAGAGAGAGAGAGAAAAAAAGATTGGATGTTTCGGTGGCTTCAAGCGTAATCAGCTTAACTACGTTTTACATTGCCTGCTTACTTATATTGCTACATTATTCTGCTAAAAAAAAAGTAAAAATATAGAGACATAGATGTGTTCCTCCATACGAAGTTTGGATGAAATTGAACAAATTGATTTTGAGATATGACTGTACTTACAGATAAAGGGTTCCAGACGAACAGACATATATTTTTTCAAATGTGTGTGTGTGTGTGTTTTTTTTTTTTTTTATTTATTTACTTCAAGCACCTTTAAACGCCTAGTTATGATGGAATTTCAATTTATTTTTTAAGATAACAATATGTTTCCTCACTGGAAAAAAACACAGTGTATCTAGAGTCCAGACTCTTGAAAACATTGACAAGAAAAGATACTCTTGATTCAATCAGATTTAAGCTTAAATCAAAAGGAAATCCGCCAGAATTAAGAGGATTGGTTCTTGATTTAAGCAAAAATCCGGTTGAATCGAGAGTATTTTTTCTTGTCGATGTTTTTAAGAGTCTGGACTCTAGATCCAATGTGTTTTTTTTTCTAGTGCTCTATCCGCAAAGGGGGTTCCTGTTTCAGGTAATCCTTGATTTCAACAAAAAAACAACCCTGCCCAGTTAGACAGCAATATTTTAAAAATATTGAAATTTAATATATTTTTAAAATGTTTTTCATGTATTTTTAAAATATTTTCAAAAGTACTTTTGAAATACAATCAATGAATATTTTTAAAACATTTTAAAAATATATTAAAAATATAAAAAATTAAAATTTTTAAAATAATATTTTATAATATTTTTAAAGTATATCATAATTATTTTTGTTAATATTTTAAAAATATTATTAAATATTATTTTAAAAATTTTGATTTTTTTTAAAATGTTTAAATTAATATTATAAAAATTTAAAAGAAAAAAGGAAATGATAATAATAATAAATAAATAACATAAATACATCGACATAAATTCAAACTAGAAAAAGGCCCAAATAATTAAAACTGGAAAAAGACGCAATTATAAAGTTAAAAAATAGAGAGAGAGAGAGAGTTAAAAAAATGAGAGTTAAAAAAAATAGAGAGAGTTAGAAAAAATGATAGTTAAAAATCATGATAGTTAAAAAAAAGAGAGAGCTAAAAAAATGAGAGAGAGTTAAAAAAAATGAAAATGAAAAAATTACATCATGAAATAAAAAACAATAAATAAATAAATAATAAATAATAAAGTCTGGTAAAATATCATAAGAATCCGTCAATAAACAAAATATTACGGACTCAGAGGCCTGCGATAGTTAAGAGATTGAATTTAGGGGCCCATTCATATCAAGCCTGGCTGGTCTGGTGGTAAAGTACTGGACTTCGGATTGCAACTCCATCCCGAAGCGTGGGTTCTAATCCCGACTAGGACGGCGCGGATTTAAGGTAAGTCACAACTCTACGATGATCCACCACCTGGTAGTAACGCATATGAAAACTTGCACACTTCATAACTAGAGTGCGCTACCAGCCAGGAAGAATAATGAAAATTCATTTTATACACTCTTTGAATTTGGTTATATAACTTTTATACTAAGGGTTACATAATAAAATAAGTTTTTTAGTAAACTTTTAACTGAGATTTCAACTTTTTTCACGATGACAATACCTTCTCTACCCGCAAGGGTAGCGGGAAAATAAAAATCCCCTATTAATTCCCAGAGATCCCGTTTCCCAAGCCACCTTGTAAAAGACTCTCCAGCTACCATTACGAAATTTTAATCACCCAAAATAACCGTAGTCTCCGGCGAACACGGCTCTCGTATCCCGGCGAAGAGTTTCGAAAATATTTCACCGTCGGTAATCGCATTAATGGAAGCCCCAGAACCCGAAACGCGGTTTGGTGAGGCAGCGGAGTCGGATTTGAATGACTCCAGCTCCGGCGCTCGAGCCGGGGCGCCTGCCACATCGGGGGCCGATTATCTGATGGAGTGCACTCACTGGTGAATGCCCTCGCCCCGGCATGGGGACGGGCGCCCTTTTTCGAGGCCTGCATTACACCGACCGGGGGGGGGGGGGGGGGGCTGGGGGGCACCGGAAGCGCGGGTGATGACAGTAACATTGTAATCGACTCATGATGCTCTTGACTCAATCGCGATAGCCCCTCCGCGGCTGCCGCCAGGCAGCGAAATCTCCCGGTCCCACCGAGCGAAACTCGGGTATTTCCCGCCAAAATCGGCGGGTGGGCGCCTGTGGAGGATGAGCGTATGTCAGGCTCCGAGCGCGACGTTGTCAAGTTTCATGATGAATTCGTCGAAGTCCACCGTGCTGAGTGAGAACGCCGTATGAGCCTATAGACATTGTCATGTTTCCTTCGATAAAAAAAACGAATTTACTGGGGAAACTGTCGATATTCTTCTTCGAATTTTTCAGACTAGTTTATTCGCAATTTGATCTAAAATATCTGAAAATTCCAAGGAGAAATGTGCATAATTTCCCCCCAAAAATCATGTTTTATCTGGAGGAATTTTGCGACTCTTGAATGTTCATACGGCGTTCTTCCAAAGCATGGCAGCGAGTTTGGGATGAGTTCGAGGGGCTGCGGCAGCGTTGAGTGGTTGTATGATGTGGATTCGATGGGTCAAAAGTCAGTCCCGATGACATTGGAAAATGGCGAGTTCTCTGTCAATCCCTCAACAGGCTTCAGTTCTTTACAATTTGAACTCTGCTATGTGTTTCATTGGGCTGTTTTTTCTTCGAATAGAGCTGATTTGAATTAGAATACCCCGGAGTTCAATGGCGCCATTGGCTCGTTTTTATGCTGTACCCGTTTTAATTGACATATTCTGGCTTATTTGGGAATAGCTTGGATGATGTTCACGTTTTTTAGAACAAATTTTCTGCGTTGAAGAGCAACGTCTTTCTCAGCCAAATGATGACGTCATTTAGACTCAATTTATAGACAAAAATTATCCAAGCCAATATGTGAGAAAGAGACATGTTCTTTGTCTCTAGGATTGAGGGAACTTGAAATTTTGGTTTTCTCGGGAGCAGCCTAAATGATGTTCAAAATATATAGAACCAATTGGCTTCGTTGTAGAGAAACATCTCTCTTAACCAACGAATGATGTTATTGAAAACTCAATTTTTACTTATTCAAACCCATTTAACCAAAAATGCCCAACCTCATGTGAGATATGACCAAATTCTCCCCTTAGAATCTCCTGGCTTGAAGAAATTTGCTTTACGTTACTCAGCAACATAAGATTACTCTAAAGTGTATCAAACGATAGATCAAACGCATTCCAAGTTTAATTTGTATCACTGGAATCGAACCTACAAACAATCTCTCCTTCCAAATTTACGACGTCATTTACGAATGACTCAAGCCTGATTATCTTCGAAATTTATTTCAACGTAAGGGTAATGCTGCAGTAGTTTGAGGGGAACATACAGATAAAATCAACTCAAGTTACACGGAAATGGTAAATGTTTAAAGTTTCGCTGGGGGTACTTTGTTGTGTCATTCCTTTTAATGTTCAATTGCTTCAAGATTTATTGTAAAGCAACTAAACATTGGAAATGTGCCAAACCCTAAAGAATATAACACAAAAAATATTAGTTAAATGCTCAAATAACCCTGTAAAGACGGTTGAATACCAAACTGCCCATTTTTTGCGATTCCATCAAGATTATTTTACAAAACAATGATAAAACAAGAATTGGGCGTTAATCTAAACAATTTGAAAATCTAAGAAGGAGCTTTTGAGTAACATCGACTTGAGGAGGTAACTTTCTATCCTAAATTCATTCGATAACGTCAACTTGTCGAGAAATGGGGTCAACCCCTCTTCCCTCATGAAAGGTGTATCATGTATTTTTTTCGAGGAAGGTACAAGCAC
This sequence comes from Bemisia tabaci, assembly GCF_918797505.1. NCBI lineage: Eukaryota > Metazoa > Arthropoda > Insecta > Hemiptera > Aleyrodidae > Bemisia > Bemisia tabaci. The sequence continues at coordinate 37,337,851 of NC_092798.1, forward strand.
GTGTTACAGATGCGTTTCGGACGAAAAGGAAGTAAAAAATCCGAATTACAATAATGCGTATTTTAAAAACACTTTTTGGCGCTATTTTCCTAACCTGATAGATGATCTGCAAAATTAGTCGCAAAAACCCTAAATGCCTCCATCGGAGATAGGGCAGGCATTTTTTGAGGAATTCAGACAACAGAGGTTTATCCATTCGTTATCTCTCCATTACGGTGAGCCATGATTATTCAAGCCCACATATCGCCGCTCCTCTGACGTAAGGGCGTATCTCGATCTCCACGTGAGCCCTGATTCACATATAAATTCATGCTTTCTAGAGCTCATGCAGAAATTGAGATACGCCCTTACGTCAGAGGAGCGACGATATCGGAGCTCGGAGGATGGGCTAAATGCGGTGTTTCGAGCAAAACCCCTCTCCGGATCCGGTATAGTTCCGTAAATCTTGCCGGAATCGTAAGCCGCACGCTCACTACCGGTCGCGCGTCAATAACCGGTGCCTTCGATGGATTTGAATTTTTGATAGGAACGTCCGCTTAAATGATCGCGAGGCATGGTGAGCTCCATTGGTTGATGACATCTGCGCATCTGACAGAGCAGATAAATTACATACGCAGCGCGCCAAAGGATCTTGATCTTCCGATTCGATTACTCCGTTTGATTCCGGCACTCTCCGGATTTTGGCATTCCGTTCGATAGACATTCAATGAAAGCCCGCACACGCATCCATTCCGGATCTTTGATGGAACATACGTTTTCGACGTTGTGAACCTTCTATTGTGCTTTTTTTTAATTTTGGAAATATCCGTGGACAAGGTTCTCGCATGACAGTTCTTTCCAACCTGTATTAAGGAAACAGAGTCTTTTCAACGGGGGATATTAAAGACTTCTCGAGGAGTGAAATCACGAACTTTCAAGTGCATTTGAGGAAAAGCTCTTTAAACACATTTCATTACAGAGTAGGGAAGATAAACTTTTTTCTGAATCCCCTCTCCTCCCCCTCACTTCCGATTGTATTTTAACTGAATTTTAATATCTATGATCTACGAGTATCACATATGTCCTACGTTCTAAATTGTAACCTATTTTTTATTTTTTTTTTTATTTTTTAGGGTCATAGGACATTTTGGCAACGATTTTTTGTACGCGCACCCGTTTTTTCTAGTAATTTACGTCCACGCGTTTTTTCGGCAGGGGAGTTTTGGTACCCTTACCAATTGAGACCAACGTGAATCGGTAAATAAAAACGGCAATGGCTCACGACGTTTTTGGATGAAAATATATAATGTCTTGGAAGAATAAGGGTTTGCTTGAATTTTTGTTTGTTTGTTTGATTCAATGGAGAATAATTCAGAGTTGAGATTTTTGGTTGCACAGTATCATACGAGATAAAAAGCACCTCAACTTATCATGATTGATGACATCTTTCAAAAGCTTGAAGTTTCCTCGCAAATTGAATCGAGTGACGACGACAAAAAGAGAACGGTAGTCGAAAAACTTACTAAGTCCTTGCGTCTGTATTCATTAACAATTGACATGATTTTTAAACTTCATTAGAGGAAAAAGTGACTTGATTCTAGCAGAAATATGCTCAAATTTACCTCTGAAAAGATCTTCTCATGAATCAATATAGAAAATAATGCTTGTTTAAAGGAGAAAAGATGCTTATATAAGAAGGAAAGTCAGTTGCATCAAGATGAAACCCGCTTTCATTCAGCTATTTTATTCTTGATTCAAAATAAAATATTTTTGACGGCATACTCAAGAATGTTTCTGCCTACGTAGAGTCTTTTTTTCTCCAATAAAATTAAAAAATTATGTTAAAAGTTATTAAATACGGATGCCAGGACTTAGTGAGTTTTTGGACTGCCGCTCTCTTTTCGTGCCGTAGTATCTTGATTTATTTTGCGAGGGAAGCTCAATACTCTTAAAGGATGCCTCTTATCCTTAATATGTTGGAGCACATTCAATTTCGTATGATACTAAGCAACATCTCTGTTGTGAAATAGTTGCCTGAAGCGCCGCGCCGCGGCACGCTGCGAGGTGGCGGCCGGCCGTCAGCAGGCAGCGCGCATTAGCACCTACAAACCTAACTGGGATACTTCACGCATTGCGCAGTGGGTGAAGTAGCGCCTACAAACCTAACTGGGATACTTCACGCATTGCGCAGTGCGTGAAGTATCCCTCAGTGCGTGTATCGCGCTGGCAGCACGCCGCCGCTGTGTGTTAGGCTCTAATATTTAAACTCGCGGAGTCAGCGTTTTTCAGCTCATGATTTTGAAATGTTTGCACACTCTCCATGGACTATTCTCATTTAAATTAGAGGGAAAGAATATGTATTAAAGGAAAATAAAATGTGTGTTTTGTAAATATTAAGGTGGTTCCGTGTCAAATTTGATTATTCCCAAAGCTTTTCATTAATTCTTCATATTTTGTGCTTTTTCTGTGCTGCAGCGTGGTGTATGCGGAAGCAAACGTTCAAAATTGGACGTATCTGACTCTAAAAGATCGATCTATAAATAGATTAAAATCAAAGATTGCTTGCTTCTTGATTTTTCCTCTCCTTTATGCTTTTTGTATAGTTTTTTCAACCCAACTGCGGTTCATTGAGATATCGATGTCATCGATTGGAAAAGGTCTTACAAACATTTGCCACGTTATAAAAATGTAAATATTTTTCAAATGAAGTAATATTTTCATTAAAAAAAAAACAAATAAACAAAAAAAACTTGGACCAAGTCACTGTTGCTTATTTTAAGCGTGGACGTAGACTACGAGACAAAAAATCGTTGAGGGAATATCCTGGAACTTTGTTTAGACTCCTCGACAGGTCGTTGTGTTTTTCAGGATCCCAAGGATGTTCTCATAGCTAAAGAGTGGTGACATAAAAAAACATGTTTTTCACTCGTTCACTAAAAATATGCATGAACACACGAAAAATATGCATGAATATCGTCAAAAATACATGTTTTATCATGAGATAATTGGCAACTCTCGAATGTTCGTACGGCGTGTTCCTTGGTGCGCCAGCATAGAGAAACCAATAGCATATATGTTGTTTCTAAAATGAGCCAGAATGAGGTGGTTCCTTGTCGCTTAATGTGTTCCAAATGACGTTCAAATATTTCAGCCTTTCTGACCTTACGACTGTTACAGGAGTGGGAGCAAAACATCCGGGCGAGCGCAAACATGTACCCGAGTCAAAAAATGCTCGAGAGGATCGTCGAGGAGAACTACAAGAAGCTGAAGCAGGGGATCGCCCTGGAAACGCCGCAGAAGGGCGGCCCGCGCGCCAAGTCCAACCGCTACTTTAAGGACGCCAAACTGTTATTCTACTTCTCGCGCTGGCTCGGGAATTTCGCCTTCACACGCACCAAAGACGGTACTCACCACCATTCCTCCCCGGCGAGTATCACTTCGAGGGGTTGTTGTAACAAGGGGATTATCCACCCCCCCCCCCCTTCGCATTCTTGCTCGGAACGAGCGCCCCACGCGGTTGCCAGATCGCCGGGAGTGTATAATGAAGAGGGTGGAGAAAGCTGGGGTTATTTTCACTATCTGAGGACCGCGCACATCCGGCTTAATTGAAAGAGTTCGGGGGGGGGGGGGGGGGCGCTACGGGGAATGCATCAGCACGATTTTAACAGGGTGATTCGACTTGATTAGGTTAACTGCGATTCGGGTGCTCAGGATTAGAAATCTCGTGCTTCGATGTCCGAACGCTGTGCGAATAGTGCGATAAACGCTTCCTAAGCTTGAAAAAGAGTTTAAGGGTGGTGTTCATGGTTGATATTTAAACAGCTCCTTCTTTTAAATGAACTTCGAATTTTATGCACTGTAATTAGGGAAGATTCGAGGAGTCCGTAGCAGAGGGTCGAGAAAGGAACGATTTTAAAGAGCCCTGGATGAGATGACACTGAGAAACTTTGGAAACAGATTCTTGTGAGATTACTTTTATAAATCACAGTAAAAAATGCAGAAAACACAGTAAAATCCGTCTTTTTCACAAGTTTTAAGATAAGATCAGGACCTATCCTAAGATTTGCAAAGTTTGCAGTTTATTTATTTCGATATTTTTGGAAAGGCAAATAATTTTTTTGAACCCCTTGAAAGGATCCCCGAAGGTGTTCAATCGCCCATTGTTTCACCCCCTGACCCACTGTAGCTATTTTCTAGAAGTTTTTCCATGGCGGCTTATTACTGTTACCAAGCAACTTGATTTTTGCATCATGAGGACGTCGATGAATTTTTGATGGTGAGATTCGCAAGCTTTTTTCCTGAGAACACATGAATTATTAATGTGTTAGCTTTACATACTTATCTCTAGGATGCATTTATAAACTTGATCTCACAAGAGGAAATTACAAGTGGGAATCTTCTACTCGAGAGAGTGAACAATAATTGCAGCACGAACCTGGAACATAAAAATGAAAACTTCATTAATGCAAGGCAATAGGAATATTACACAGAAAACAACCTGAGTTATAGGCTAAAAATTGTCGGTTCTTTGCAGAAATACGCTAATTTTTTAGCTGTTATTCAGGTATGACAAAACTATCTTTGATTTACCCTTAAAGGAGGTAAATCAAGGAGGTACATTAAGCAATACAGAACCATTGTAGAGGGTTCATTTCAGGAATGACATTACTTTCATTAATTTTCTCGCATGGATAGATTTTATGAACACGCTGGAAAAGTTGACTCTCTTGTTGTGGTATACCACACAGATACGGGGACACTACCTAAGCACCTGCATGTCGGAACAGGGGCCGTGCCTTAATTACTTAACGCTTTTGCGGTTTTTTGACACCCCCCACCACCCTGTGACGCTCTGTAACGCTGTGCTAGAGCCCCCTATAAAAATTACGTAACGCTTACCCGGAGTCCTCAAACCCTTACATTAAAAGTAATCTAAATATTACCTTACATTCACGGAATGGATTGACGTTTCCACGTAGTCAGGAAAAGTGAAGATATTGCAGACAATATTTTTGAGATTCTTTAAAACTCCTGAAGACGACCGACGAATAATTCTACAGAAATTAGAAAAAAAAATTACGTAAACTCGTTACGTAACGCTTTGCTCTATATCCCCCACCCGATGTAACGCCGCGTAACGCTGGCAAAGACCCCCGCCCCGCCCACCTTGGAACGTTACGTACTTCAGGGACGGCTCCACCGGAAGAGGAACACCACTTAGTAGCTAGTTGAGGGACCCCTGATTGTGATTTTGATGTGCACCTACATTCCTGGACCACGTTTTATGTCCACAGAGGCAGTGAAGCTAAAGCTCATCAGCTGGCCGGTGGCGTACACGTTCGTCCGATACTTGATGCTGGCAATCCCTATCCTATTCCAGTACAGACAGAAAATGATTGCTGTTCTACAGGCTGATTCGAATGTGAACGGAATCCTGAACCGCTTGCTGCTCATGGTCGCCCTCCATATCAATCTTATCATACCCGTGTGCTACGCCGTTCAACTCAAGGATATGATCAAGTATCAGAATACTTGGAGGCAATTCCAGGTAAATTTGGTTTGATAAAACGTTCGAATCTTGGACTTACCCTCCACTAATCCGTTCGTAATACTTTCAGATTGAATCTTTGGTCGTATACAGGGTGTCTTAAAGTTGCACTTGAATTATTTTCGAATCGATTTTTGAGACCACAATGAGACTTTTTAAATGAATGACGTTTCTCTATAAAAGTTCCACAAACTTACAAAAAATTCTTATTTTGATCCCAAAAATCGATTATGAAAATATTTGCGTTTGATTTTGAGATACCCTGTATACCTGAATTGAGGAAAATGGGAATAAAAAATTGTAAAAAAAGTATGTGAGGATATTTCAGACGTTGAAAGCAGAAAGGGTATTTTAGTTGCGATGTTTCAGAATCTTCAGTGCTGATTTTTATTTTAGAGAGGGAGCTATTGAGTAAATTTACTGTTTTCAGCACTGTAAACTCATTAAGAATATTTAATAAAAGTTACAAAAAATTACATACCTCTCCTTTGGTTATAACGGATAAAACGTGAGCGGAAATTTTGAGACACTGCAACCGAGAAATTCCCTCTCTACACCCAGCGCTTCATTTGGACAGCGTTAAACAGAATTGTACCAAGCCACATCAGCTATTGTCAAATTTGATCGGGCAATTTAATTTTTTATAAAAAAACGGTTGTTCAGATTTTTTTACACATTTCAGTGAATTTTCTGCATATTACAAAGCAAATTCTTAAAAGTTTTCAAGGGAACCTGCACAAAAGTTCTCTCATAAAAGTTCTCTCTTAAAAAAATTAAATTGCAAGGTTAAATTTAGCAATAGCTGATGTAGCTTGGTTCCTTTCAGCTAGACGCAATCCATTCATGCACGGCCCCTTACAGTTCTCAACCTTGGATTCTAAAAATTCGGACTTCAAAAGTGGATATTTCTCGCCGACAAAAGCGTCTTTAAATGTTCCTTGTCCCTCGGCAACTACGCTCGAAACTCATTTCCTCTCGAGAAACCAAACTTTACATTGCGCAGTCATCTCAAGAATGAAAAGTAGTCCTTACTTCCCCTGCATTAAATTAACCTGTTCTCCACCCGGGCCGCAAAAAATTGAGGTTGGAGAGCTTCCAAATGTGTCCGCAAGATTCCCACGACCCACGTTAACTTTTCGAGATCGTGTTAAGTGTATCTGGGGACATTTAGAGCTCGTTTGGCATGGGACACCGACATCTAGCGTCAGGGTAAAGTTTTAAGAAGGCAGAGATAGCGGATTCTTTGTCATTCTGTTTTTCCCCCGCTCGTAATTATAATGACTTAAGGTGGGACTAACTTGGCAGAGAAAATTACCCAAAAAGATAGGTGCCTATGAGGGCCTCTTTTGGCCCTAAAATTAAAAATGTTTTAAAATAGTTTATGCGGAAAGATTTTACGCGTACATGGAAACTAGTTGTTAGGGGTTATTTCCTAAAATTGTGGTAATTCTCCAATTTAGTGTATGATACGAACATTTCCAATTCATTGTCGCAGTAACGCATCTCGAGTTTAAGTAGTGCCATAACATTTGGGTTAGTAACCTAATTTTTTGGGTATCATTCGACAATCCCTAGCTCTTTTTGTCTGTGTGCCATGACACGTTCAGAGTTTGACACAATTTAGACGTCTTAATGCATGACGTAAGTAGGTTTTGACGTCAGAAGTTGGGACTCCCCTTGTTTCTTCTAAAAATAGTGTTTTCGATGTATTTTAGCGCATTAAGAAACGAATTCTTTGATAATATAGGTTCTTTCAGGATACATCAGGACAACTAACGTGCAAGTGAGGAGCGTTATAAAAGCCTTCAGAAGTTGCCATATTTTCCTCAATAAAAAACGAGGTTTCCGTGAAAATGATGGAGTATTTTTTGTTCAAATTTTTCGTACAATTTTATTCGTAATTCAATCTAAAATGACTGAAATTTTCAAGGAAAAACACGCATAACATTCCTTACAAATGCATGATTTAGCCGAGGAAATTTGGCAACTTGCGAATATTCGTAAGACGTTTTCCCTGAGCACGTTAGAACATTAATAGTAGTTCCTCATTGAAAAATATATTCCAACTCTATATAAGATACTACCCGAGTATTCCTGATCACATTTTGATGCCACACTCAAATCAACTTAGACCATGAGATATAGACATAGGCGTAAGTGCTAAATCTCAGAGAAATCGCCAAGAATACGCAAAAACAACGAAAGTTTTCGCCCTGCATCTCCAATCCCTGAAAGGGACTCTCCAAGATCACAGATCATTCCGGCAATCACCTACCAATTTGAGTCCTTTATTTCTCATCGTAGAATTTGAATCAGGGACAATTAAATTTAGTCTAGTCCTCGTCAAACAGATCGAGCGGATGGGCATCGTCTCGATAAATCGTCGCTCCTTTGGCATAAGGACGTATCTTGATTTTTGTATGAGCCCCAGAGAGCATGGATTTATATTCAAACCTGGGCTCACGTGGAATTTGAGATACGCTGTTACGCCAGGGGGCCAAGAACTGTCCAAGAAGCTCCGGTGTGTTTTACTTTGATGATACCATCAAAGGGCACGGGTCGAACGAAACGGCACGATGGAGGCAATTTCAATGCTGCAGCCTGAATTCAATTTCAACTCCGCGTGAAGACCCCTTTTCCGATTGGGAAAATCGGCGAAATTACTCGCTCAATGAGTATACAAACTAGGACAAAGGCTCCGATTACGACCTTAAACGCGAATTTTACGAGTTTGAGACGCTGGATAATCGGAAGGAGGTGAGAGGTAGCGCTTCGATGAGCTCGACGGTGATGCTGGCGCTTGAAAACATTGGAAATGCTGTGAATGACAAATGGACAGAGTTTAAAGGGATGCTTTTAAATCGCATTTTTGAAAAAAGAAAAAAAAACAACGGGGAAGTTCTAATAGGTTCGTATTAGAAAAGCTCTCAGGCTGTTTTCTGTGTAAGCTCGTTTTTTCCGAAAGTACCCCGAATAAGATGGGCACCGCTGAGATGAAAGAACTCGCTCACCAAAATTTCAACTATCAGTTTTCAGAAAGTATACTGCCGCTAAGAAAAAAAAAATCATAAAAAAACTAATATTGTCCTTGACGCTTTGACATCAGCAGTATTAAATAAAGGTATCACAAATTGATCTATTCTAAAAATGTTAGGCTCCTTTCTGCTATTTTCTTGTTGAGCTGGCACACCATTCGAACGCATTGCCATTAGTATACTAAAATTTTAGAGGCAGATTGAAATCAAAAAACGCTCCCGTCGGCTGAGTGCTTTAAATATTTGGATTAAGCAACACAGGATCTTAAAGTAAGCATTAACATTATTTTCCAAGGAAAAATATTTTTTGGCGGCATTTAAGATTCTTTTTTTTAGCGAGTGGCTTTTGCGGGTGTATTTGGAGAGGGGTATGCATTTAGTGCAGATAAATTACGCAGACCAATGGAAAATGCAGCCAAAATATCCAGAGCTCCTTCATTGTTGCAATTATGCAATTTTAGCTGCACGGGCGTCACTTTAGTCGTATCTTGCCTTTGAACCATTTAGATAGAGTTTAATAGAAACGACTCCGACTATTCCTCCCTCACTGGAAAAAAAAACACACTTGATCTAGAGTCCAGACTCTTGAAAACATTGACAAGAAAAAATACTCTTGATTCAATTAGATTTTTCTTAAATCAAAAGGAAATCCGCTCAAATTAAGAGGATTGGTTCTCGATTTAGGCAAAAATCCGATTGAATCAAGAGTATTTTTTCTTGTCGATGTTTTTAAGAGTCTGGACTCTGGATCCAATGTGTTTTTTTCCAGTGCTATTGGCTGAGCGCTTAAAATGCGAGCAGTAAGAAAACATGTTCAATATTTTTCAATCATCCTCCTTTTCATTTTCGACACATTCTATTTCCTCCTCGTTAAAACCACCTCAATCCCTACCAGCGTTCTCCATCGGTTGCAACACGGCACCAATGCGGAGGAGCTTCTTGCTTGCTCTTTTTAATTTGGTTCACCTCTCATTCAAGCGGAGAAAAAAAAAATTAGCGGGAACTCGGGAGCAGAAACAAGTGAAACTGTTCAAAAATGTTCAGGTAGGGTAAGGAGGCGGCCAGGAAAATCAATCAACGGCGAAGCTGCTGGAAACATACATCACGATGCGGGGAGCGATCCATCAAGCAGCTCACTTCCAAAGCGACCGAGAGCCAGCCGAGCACAAAGAAAGAAAACCGGCCCAAGTAAAACACACGCTGCGCTGGCAATAACGGCCTCACCATCGACGCGCTCTGTAGCAGTAGCCCTCCTCATCAGAACCTCATTTCCTTGGAACGAGTTAATAAAGCCATTGCAGCATCGGGGGGATTTTCTACATGGATACGTAGAGAAAGTAAAACTACATGAGCATTCTTCAATATTTCAATGGACAGGATACGTAGCGCCTTCGGTTTTGCGAGTATGCAATGCGTAAATGCCAAGACTGTAAATGTTACAAGCGCCTTGTCGAAGTTAAGCAAGCTACACACTCGTCCCTTTTTTTTTACTTCTATTACGTTCTGTGGCAGTAGTTCACCTCATCAGAACCTCATTTCCTTGGAACGAGTTAATAAAGCCATCGCAGCATCCGGGGGATTTTCTACATGGATACGTAGAGAAAGTAAAACTACATGAGCATTATTCAATATTTCAATGGACAGGATGCGTAGCGCCTTCAGTTTTGCGAGTATGCAATGCGTGAATACCATTGCAGCATCAGGGGGATTTTTCCACGTGGATACGTAGAGAAAGTAAAACTACATGAGCATCATTCAATATTTCAATGGACAGGATACGTAGTGCCTTCGGTTTTGCGAGTATGCAATGCATGAATGCCATTGCAGCATCAGGGGGATTTTTCCACGTGGATACGTAACGAAAGTAAAACCACATAAGTATAAGTATTATTCAATAATTCAATGGGAGGGATACCTAGCGCCTTCGGTTTTGCGAGTATGCAATGTGTAAATGCCAAGACTGCAATCGACATTGAAACCTCCAAACCACGTATCTCATTTGCGCTGTCTAAGAATCTCCGCCCCTATTTTATTTTTTGTAAGAAAAGCAAATGGACATCATTCCTTGAAATTTTCTCAAAATTTGACTCCTAAGAGGAAAAATCAAGCAAGTTTTCAGAAATTGACGTTGAGCAGTTCCGCATTTAAAAAAAAGGTGTGACAGGAAGTCCGCAACGTTGCAAACCATGCACTGTTTCCTTGATTTATATATGTTGTATTTTTGCTGCTTAAATTAAGCTCTTCTTGCCTTGCCTAAACATATTTTGCTTGTTTCTAGAAAATTTCAGCTTGAACCAATATTATGAAGACTCTTGGCGAAAAAATCAAGAATCATCAGGCTTGGACCATGGAAGTACCTTCCTTTTCAGTCCTCTCGGTAAGAATGGAAATGAGGTTGAAAATGGGATTTTTAGGGCCTCGCAATGTCCCGGCATCAACATTTTGCAGTCTTGGTTACTCATATTAGTTTCTCTTCATTGATGTTTGTGCTGTTTATCTTTTGACATCAACCCACAACGATAAAACTTCCCAAGACGTTGTATTGGCTTCATCTCTTGTTTCTGAAGTATGAACTTCGACATTGCTCTGCAGGCCGACTACGCCGACAGGTTCGGAAGTTGCATCCTCTTCAATCTGAGCTCCTTCGTGCGGCTGAGCCTTCTCCTCGTCCTCTGTTTGCCGGTGCTCCAGACGGTGCTGCTCCTGGGGATTCTGGACGTCCGCGACTACTCCAAGATCACGTTCTTTGACGTGGTCTCCTTCGTGACGGCATCGTATTCTATGTACGCCTTCCTCCTCACCTGGTTCTTCAATTCCTACGCCTTCCAGATCGCGATTCGGACGCTTACGGACCACGCAGTCCAGGTAAGCACATCGATGGCCAAAGTTCAAAACCACGTGACTCCATTGCAATGTTTCAAAATTTCCGCATCCATGTTATCTTTTTGGAACTAAACAAGCCAGCTGTATATATTTGCAGGTTGAAATTAACACGGAATATTCTGCTAACTGAGAAGAAACATCGAGGAAGTTTTCAAGAAATCACGTTGACTGATTTCAGAGCAAAAATTGAGAAGAAGTCTATATAATGTCGCAAACTAAGATGCGTGGTTTGACACGTTGGCCATCGATATTACGCTCAAGAATATATGTTCTCAATGGACTGTTAGGGTTTCCATAATTTCTTCATTTTCTGCACAACCAAACTCCAGTTATTTGCGAAACGTATGAATTATGTCTCGATGGCCGATTTGACTTGCGACGACTTGCTCCTTTCGCGAAAGAAAAGTTCAAATAGACTAAATTCAAAGGATATCACAAGCACCAATTTTTCACTAGCTTGACTGTTGATTTTAGGAATTTGTTTATGTTCAACTAGTTCTCTCTGACATTTTCATCACTGCGACTCTATCTGGTAACGAAATGCAAAATCACTTCGCCCTTTGACTTCATAAAAGTTGAACTATTGACCTGCCACACCCGTAAGTTTTAGGTTCTCTAATAAATGAACGTAAATAAAATGAGCTTTTGGAGCATACTGATAACTATCTCCTTCAGTTTTATTTATTTTACTTGCACCGTGTTTTGAAGTTTATAATAACAGCGCGCGCCGCAAACAAGAAAAAGCGTTTTCTTTTAAATTTTACCATCGAAGCGCGTTAAACATGCAAAACATGTAGCTGAACCGAGACCAAAACATCCCGGGGAAAAAAAAAGTTTCATAATGAAAGGTCCTCAATTATGCAGTGTCGTAAATATTCTCATCCTGGAACAACTGCACTTGATCGAGAAAGCCCAGTTTGTAAAAGGAAGGGGAATTTTGTACATTATGAAAGTGCACACTTTAATTAACAAGAATAATGCATTAACGAAGAAATTTCGAGGAGCAAAGCCCGTTCGCAGCGAGCACGGTCGAAACCCTCCACCGCGCCGTGAAGCGGGGAAAACTGCTCCCGGACAGGCTTGCCATTTTCCTTGAAATTCCCCGATTTCACCACTCGAAGTAAGTTGATTTTACGCGAGACCCGGCAGCGCTGTCCTGAGATTACTCAAAGCGAAACTACCTGGGAGAGGCACGAAACTGGAGACGGGAGAAAATGAAAACATCAACGAATAAAATTCAAATTAAGGACAGAATTATGAAACAAAAAAGTTGGCGAAACTTTCCCCCCGGATCGCAGTTTGTCTCTTCGGAGGAGTCAAGAGTTATTAAACGCATTATACGAGTTCTTTCAGTTGAGCTTCAATTTTCGCAACACGATCCGACCTGGAATCGGTGTTGCGGTGTCGGCGCCGGGCGGGAAATTTTCAATTTTAAACGGGGACATGTCGAGGTAGGGATGCCATTCAGGGAACACAAGGACAGTGAAACGCATTTTCACTCCCAGACTTTGAATTTCGACCTTTAAAAGATAATTTTGAATGATTTAGATACATTTTAGGGCGAATCTTTAGAGATTTTTGAAGTTATAACCCCCCCTCATATTGTAGCAAATTTTCTCTCCTCCAGAATTTGTGCCCCCCTCCCTCCAATCCTTGTAAAAATTTGTTGTGAAAGCGTTTTTAGCTGAGGATCGCCTTTGTTCATTTGAACGAAATTGACTTGATTTGGTTTGATCTCAACACCTTCCGATGCATTTTGTCCCCTTACCTCCAACGGATTGGTTGAGGTAGACAAAATTAGTCTAGAAAGAAACCTAGCCACATTTTGAAAAAAATTAAGTAAGAAATATGGTAAAGTTCAGCTCCACTAGCCACAGCAACATGACAAAAAATTCTTGCAGGAATTACGGATTTTTGAGCGTCATGTATCAACAATTATACCACTACAAGTATGTAATTAACGCGGTTGAGCTTTGGAAAAAACTATGAATTTTCAAACATTGCCAATTTGTCCCGATAAATAACACATTTTTATAAATTGTGTACATATTTGCCTTCAATTTATCAGATAATTCAATTCGCGATGCTAAGATATTTGAAAATTTCGAAGACATTGTCTTCAACTCCTCTAAAAAATAGACATGCGCATTACATGGAAGGAAATTTAGCAACATTCAAACTTCCAGACGCTGTTTTTCCTTAGGTTGGTAGTCGCACCAGGTTCGAAGTCCCTGAGCTTGACTCAAATGGCCACCATCATGTAACGTTGGGCACAGTTCTTCAAACAACGGTAGCCATTACAATCAGTTTGTACAAACGTTCATATGCTTACCCCTATTTTTAAAATGAATTATGGAATTATTCTAAGACCCGGAAAAACCAAACTTTGAAGAGACAATGAAGTCCGCATCAAAGCCGGAAAAGTCATCACGAGGAAAAGTCATTCGGAGTCGAGTAAGTTCGAATTGGAGGACTTTGTAATCGGTTCCTGTTTGGAATGAGGAATTCATTAGGAAGCGAAAAATATACCATTCAAAGTTGGGTCGTTCCCGAACCCGGTAATTTTAAGGAGCAAGAGTTTGCCTAAAGCCGGTCTTCTAATGCCCGTATTTACGACTCTCAGTCCCGGAGCATTTATTTTTGTGGTTGGGATAAGTCGATCGTGATAGCTATCTTGATCGTCTACCAATGAGTCTTGGTCAATGATTGCGATGATGTCCCTTTTCTCCCTCTTCGTGTTATAAAAAAACGGGCTATCTTCATTAACTTCACCAGATTATTTATTGATTTTTCCCCTCATTACTAATCCTACTCCACGGATGTCCATGTTACATGCGCAAAATATGAAGGCGCCCTGGACGTTCTTAATCCTGGAGCAAGTTGTGCGTTAATCAAAGGAAAAACGAAACGCATGCTGTAATTGGAAACTACAATTTCTGGCTCACCCGTAAAGACACTCATGTGCATAGGGAAACTAATGGTCCATACGTTATTTTTGAGCTGAGCAAGAAATTGCACACTGGAGAAAAAAAAAAAAAAAAAAAAAAAAAAAAAAAAAAAAAAAAAACACATTGGATCTATAGTCCAGACTCTTAAAAACATCGACAAGAAAAAATACTCTTGATTTAATCGGATTTTTGCTTAGATCCTAGGTAGCCGAGCCTCTTAATTTGAGCGGATTTCCTTTTGATTTAAGCTTAAATCTGATTGAATCAAGAGTATTTTTTCTTGTCAATGTTTTCAAGAGTCTGGGCTCTAGATCCAATGTGTTCCTTTTTCCAGTGCAGTTCTTAATAGCAAAATGCAGCCCAAATACTTTTATCCTGCCAATGTGTCGAAATGTGTGTGCGTATATTAGCCATTCCTGTTGTGATCGTCGCGATTTTAAAGTGATTTTACCTGCAGTAAGTATACAGTTGTTGTCTCTCCCAAATTATTATGGTTCCCAGTCCTGTGCCTGGATTGCACAATTGTTCAATTGACCCTGATTGGTATAGAAAGTATTGCTAAGATGAATCTCTATCGACTAAGGTCATTTGATTTCGACACAACAATCGACCCACCCGACTTCCGTGCTCAGGAAGAAGGCTGTATAAGTTCTCAAACGTTGCCAAAATCATTTGATTTAACGTGAATTTTCAGGGAAATCTGAGCATTTTTTTTTTTTTCCTTAAATGTTTCAAAGAATTTTACTCACGAAAAGTTTAAACTTATCTGATAATTCCAAGAGAGAATATTCATAACTCTCCTCAAAAATAAACATTTCATTGGAGGAAATTGGGCAACTCTTGAATATTCATACGTCGTTTTTACCAAGCACGCCAGTATGGAATGGGGATTAATTTTATAGTGATAAAGATGATCGAATTTCTCGAGGAACGTATCGCTCGTAAAAGGTGATTCCCGCACAAAAACAGACAACACGGCTTTAGTGAACAATGGATTTCCAGGGAATATAAAGAGTGCAAATGTCGAGTCCATTACGAGTGGGATTAAATTTGAGGATAACATAAACAGTTTGCTGCCGCACCTAGAGCCACCTTCGACGTGGCTCGCATCGCAAAGCGTAGTTTCCTCAGCTCAGACTTTCAAGTTTGATGGCCTTCATCCCTTTTCACCATCCACCCTCCCCGGTCTTTCCTCCGCACTACCCCCACCACGGAAAAAAGGAAAACACTGGCATACCGAATAAAAAAACTTGCTTATATGTTAACGCAATTTATTTATCATCAATATTTACCTGAGCTATGTGATTGTGCAAAGCAATCTGAGTGGCGAGGCGCGAATGATCGATTATCGATTTCTCCCAATTTGAAACTGTGAGGAAGAATCGATTATTAAGGTGTTCGTTGCTAAAACCCTGTTTATCGATCCTTTCGCATAGGTTTAAATGGGAGAGCAATCGATATATCGTAAAGCACACCACGTCTTCGGTATCAATTTGAATATTTCAGATATTTTCAGATTGATTTAGTGTTTATTTCTTGGAGGGTGAGGAAGTATAGCAAATAGCAACCACAGACAATTTACAGGTAATTTTCAGCTATGAGAAAAAACAGTCTCTATCTATTATCAATTGAAAATATCGATGTTATGTGAGGTAAGTTGCCTCACCGAGAATCTATAATTTTGCATACATCAAGTGGAAGAAAAACGGTGTTGCCAGTTTTCAAAAACCGCCACGGTCCAGAGTAAGATTTTGATTTTTTCTCATAGCCTAAAATGACCTGTAAAATTGTCTGTGTTTACTATTTGATGCCATACTTTCATAACTTTCAAGAAATAAACACTAAATCAATATGAAAATAACTGAAATTATGAAATTGATATCAGAGACGTAGAGTATTTTACGATATAGATAGCACTTCTACCATTGAAACCTATGGGAAAGGATCGATAAACAAGGTGTTTGAAACGAACACCTTAATATTCGATTCTTTACTACAGCCTCAAGTAGTGTGGAAATAACGATAATCGATCACTCACGCCTCGCCTCTGGAAAATGTGTACCTATGCTTTTCTCGCTACACTATACAACCTTCACAGAAATCGAATATTTACCAGAGCACTTTATTCTGAAGCTAGCTATCTGAGATAGTCCTCATTTATTACCACGTCACTTGCAAAACTTTCAAACAAAATAGAAAAAAGAGAAAAACTCATGAGCACTAACTTTTTGACACGCGCCAGTTAGCAGAAAACTTCAATACCGCTTTCGACAGCGTAAAATGAAGCCTTCCAGCTGCCTTTCCCTCCATGATGTTGCAGTTGACAGTAAACATCTGATTGGGATTTCTGATTTTCGACGATTGAAAGCGACTTCTTGCGAGACCTTCCTCAAAATAAAAGGATAAGTATTTTGACGCCTTTTAAGAAGCACCTAACGAACGATTGATCACAAACATGCTGATTCACCCAAAGGTCGCTTGATCTGACTTCATGGAAATCCCTCAATGACAGCAGGGTCTTTAACATTTTAAATGAGTAATTTCTCCTTGGAAAAAACTTCGTAAGAAACTGACTTGATGGTTTTTAATAGTGTGTCAATTTAAGTCAACCTTAGTAATTTATGGTCAAGCTTAAATACAAGCTACGGTTGCACCGCATGAATAAATAATTGGCAGAGAGGAAGTTTGATCAACTTCACGAAAAAGATTAAAGACGGTGGCAGCCTTCATGCAAAATCTACTTCATTATGAAAAATTTGCAGGGTGAAAATATTAAATACAACGAAAGTCAAGTGTGGGACAGAAACGCTTCCTGAGGTGTCTTATTTTCTTCCTCTATTCAGAAAATTGAGCAGAAAATGGGGACATAACTTGATAAGACTCCCTTTGAAACAATAAATAAATGAACAAAAACAAAAAAATTGAGACGCTGCAATTAAGGGATAGTTTTCATTTTCTTTTTTTATTTACTCAAGACATCGGTATATTACAAATCGTCTAATATTTACTAGTATTATTTTTCCCGTGCATAATGGTATATGACGTGTATTCGTTTACTTGGTAGTTTTTTCATTCGCGTCCGGAGTCTATTGTCTCGACATTCAGAGTAATCTCCTAGAACACCGAATTCAACGATAAATTGTTTTTCCAAGAACGAAAGAACGTAACTGAATTTAAATTTTAGCAAGTTTCCCCTCAAAGATAGCATTTTTACCAAGAGAGTCTCGAGAGTCCTCAGTTGACAATTTATTTAATTGTTCTTTTGATCTCGTGCAAAAATCAGAAAAATTGTCGACGTAATTTGCGCGGGTACATTCTCGTGAAAATTGAATTGTTTAAGTCAATTTTGCAACCTCGGAATAGAGTCATGTTCCTTCGTCCGACAAAATGAGCCAATTTTATAACTGTGAGGGCTGACTGTGGCTTTCAGTGGCTTGGTAAATGCTGGATTTTGAAGCATGGCCTTTGAAACATGACATTCCTAGGAATATGAGACACATAAAATTGGCCTTGCGACAGATTATTCAAAATCTGGCAACCTTGCTCAATGTACAGGGGGCAAGATCAGGGGGCTCATTATTAATGGGGCGGCTCTCATTTAATTAGGAGGGAGCATGGAGCCGGCGGCTCCGGTGACTTGGAGCTCAAATTAATGGAGCAAGATGAGGCTCAGACAAAAGCATTAGGAGCTACTTGTTCTGAGCCGATCCAAAAATTACCCATTCCGTCCTTTCCGTCCATAGCCTATGCTCCTAGTCTCTCAGCCTGCGGTATGGACTCAGTGAGAGTCCTTAATATTGGATCGTAAACGATGTCAAGTTAGGTCAAAGCCCTGGATGCAACTATTCGTGCTCTACGGATGTCCGCGTTGCCTACGCGACGAAATTGAAGGCGTTTTGAGTTTTTGCAGCGCACAACTAGAACAAGACGGGTTTGCGTCTAGATGCGTCGGTTTTGAGTTTTTGCGAAGCGCAACTCTGCTGTGCCAAGGAAGAACGCCGCGCCGTATGAGCCTTCAGGCATTACCAAAGTGCCTTTGATAAAACAAGAATGGGCCTGTTGCATGCAAGAGATGCAGCCGTGCGAATAGACTTTTCAGAGGTTAAATGACACGAAAATTACGATGGTCACATTAAAAAAGTCTGAAATACTCTCCTTACTGCGCAATTTGCGTTGTTAGGAACGCGCTTTTTCAAATTTCCCGCGTCTGGGGGCAGTTTTCTAACGGAAACAATTAACGGCAACTCGCGGCTATTTCCGGTCAACTAAAACTGACAACATAACCTAAAAATCGGAGCTCGTGATATCGTGAAATGAAATGTAGAAGGATTGCGTTGGATATTTAAAAGTTGATCGATTTGGTTACCGCATAAAGCGTATATGAACCACTATAAGAGATCACGTTGGGTTTGTAAACAAACTGAAAGAAAAAATAACAACAACAACAATGATTCGGCATTTTCCGGAAATCACCGAGCCCGCCGTTTGCTCGTTTTTGGTGATTAGAAAACTGCCCCCAGACGCGGGAAATTTGAAAAAGCGCGTTCCTAACAACGCAAATTGCGCAGTAAGGAGTGTATTTCATACTTTTTTAATGTGACCATTGTAATTTTCGCGTCATTTAACCATTAAAAAGTCTATCCGCGCGGCTGTATCTCTTGCATGCAACGGGCCCATTGCCTAGTAAACTTACGAATATTGTGTTTCCAATTTTTCAGAAAATTGTTTTCGCAATTTTACCTATAGTTCCTGAAAATTTCAAAGAAAAATATTCATAATTTTCCTAAAAATTAAACGTTTTATCGGATGAAATTTGGCAGTTCTCGAATGCTCATACGGCGTTTTTCCTGAGCGCGGCACAACTAGACCGTGTTCACTCGAGGCCACTGTGCCGTGGCGTGCGGTGCCAAGGTTGGGTCAAAGTCTGGATGCAACTATACGTGATCTTCGGGTGTCCGCGTTGCCTATGCGTAAAAATTGAAGGCGTTTTGAGTGTTTGGCGGATCGAAATTGGACGTATTTCTGCTGAACGGAACTATGTGCATTGAGGCATGAACCCTGAGACCCATAAGAATATATGCATGACAGGGCTCACACTTTGATGCACGTAGTTCTGTTCGGCAGAAATACGTCCAATTAGATCTTAAGACGAGTCCGCAGTCTTAAATTTCCAAGTGCAAGTCCTCTAAGAGGGCACAGCGTTTGAAGAGGAATGGGCCGCTCTGTGGTCAGAGGGAACTGAAACCTTCCAGTGCAGTTAGAATTTCCATTTCTGTAATTGGGAAAATTGACCTACAGACGGATATTTTCAACAGGCGCTACGCACGAAATATTCGGCATCAGAACTGCGAGAGACCCGGGAGATGTGGTTGCAGATGACAGCACTGATCAAGAACTTCGGGTCGGTGGAGATGGCCGCCTTCAGCTTGGTCCTCATCTCTATCTTTCTCGTCTTCATCATCAGCACGTACGGGCTCATCATCTGCATCTTCGACAGCAGCTTCGGCGCCGCCATCTTCGTCTACATCTTCCTGTGTCTCCTCTCCTTCTTCTACATGTTCATGCTCTCCGACTGCGCTCATAAGATCAAAGATCAAGTAAGTGAGCATTCACGAAGTTACTACGTAAAAAAGTTCTCATAAGGAGAGACTTTTCAGTGGCATCTTGGGAACGTAGAAACTTTACATTTTAGGAAAACAACGTATGGAATAATATTTTTTTCCAGCAAAAAACCGAAGTTTAGTAAACTTGTTTGGTCCATGTTGGTACATATTCCACGAGTCACAACTAAATTTAACTTTTGAACAAGAGCTTATCTGTTCAGGGAAAAGAATTTGATTACAAAGGTGCGGAGTTCAATAGAGCGGGAAAAAAAAAACACTAAGAAACGTGGCCCGAACTGTATAAAGCAGGTGGTAAAGCAGTGCTGGTTTCATACTTAAATGCGGGGCAAACGAGGCCGAAAAGTCCAAAAATCTCAGTTTAAAGCTCAAAATGTTGACTCAAATTAAAATTTGTGAAATATTTGGCCTTTTTTCCCCGGCAAAAGATTGTGAACCCAGTACTATTTTACCACCTTGTTCAATCGAGCTTGTTGTAGTTTTGTGAATTCTTTCTGCTTTCTGACTCTTTTAGCACTCAAAGCCCTCTTGTTATAAGTAATTTCCTATCTAACGTATCTGCCGTGTTACGAAAGAAAGCAGTAAAAGTATGTCTGTAAAAGCCACGGTTAGCATCTGTCCCTTGTGTCTCGAGGATAATCCCACAATGTTCTTACCGCTGTTTTTCGTAACACCACAGATATGCTATCTCACTATTGCGCATACGCGGTATTTCAAAGTTCTTAATGTGGATATGACACATTTTTTTAATGTCACTGATTATTTAGTACAAAAGTAAAAAACGGTCAAGCTTTCAGGTTTGCAAGATTCAGAGGCGGCACGATCTTTACAGCATCGCATGGTGCTTGGCAGTGGCGTGGCGTGAATTGCGATGTATCGATTGTTATGCTATTTAAAACTATAGTAAAGAATCGATTATTAAGCTTTTCGCTGCGAACAACGTGTTTATCGATCCTTTTCCATAGGTTTAAATTGCATAACAAGTGATATTACGCAATTCACGCCACGCAAATGGTGCTTGGTTGTTTCTAGCAAACGCGGTCCGGTTCATCTCTGCATCCGGTCGACGAGGACCAAGTCAGTGGTGAGGGGTGAATGATCGATTATCGATATTTCCACATTTGAAGCTATGGTAAAGAATCTATTATTCGGGTAATCGTTGCAAACACGTTGTACATCGATCTTTTTTCATACGTTCAAACGGTATAGATCAATCGATGTATCGCAAGGCGCGCCACGCCACCGGACCAAGTTCAAAATTAGTCCCGCGCGGCGTGAATTTTTCCGGTTGTTTCGACAGCTGGAAAAGACTCCTGCTCGCTCATCAACTCCTTTAATTCGCGGCAAAAGCGCCGAGCTCTTTCAACGACCGCATTTGCATTTAAATTAAATATTTATTTTCAGATTGGGTTCAAATTCAACAAGAAGTTCCTGGAAGTTAGCATGTACGACTTTGACGAGGAGAAGCAAATTGAGGTTAGTTTGATTAGTCTGGTATAATTGCAGGGAACGCCCCCTCCGGATGAAGTTTGCACACGCCGTTGCCAGGTCGGGCCGACCGAAAGTGATTTTCATTTACTCGTCGTCGTTTTTTCAAACGGGACGTGAAATTGTGTATTTTGATGTTTAGAAATTTCTACTCACTAATTTTAGTTTTTACTCGAAAACTGCTGAGCTTCTTTGAATATAAATTTCACCGGCAGATCTTCAAATTACCCGCAAAATTTTGACGAGAAGCTTCACAATCATTAAAGTTAAATTTTTAGAGTCGACTTCGCAACCTTGGGGTGAAGTTACGCTCCACTTTCTGGGAACCGACGCCAGTTCTCTTAAAAGAGTGTTATAAACGGAGCAGCATAATTAAGAAGCATTCTAAAATATTATGATAATGAAAACTCGGATGTTTCTGGCGAATATGATTGCCCCATCGACACCTTGCGCGCTAGATGTATATGCAGTTGTAGGGGGGGGGGGGGGGGGGGGAATCTCCGTTGAGAAAGAGCTCATTTGCCGCAGGAATGGATCAGCTGGTTGGATTGAAGTTTAAAAAGTTAGGTGTAAAAAAATGGTAGCACACTGAAAAAAATAGTTCTGTTCACAGGGCCCCTGCACTTCTTTTGTAACAGTCACAGAAGCTTCCGTTATGAGGACAGAGTACTCTGTTCTCACAACAGAAAAATTCTGTAAGTGTAACAAAGAAACTGCAGGAGCCCTGTGAACAGAGGGTTCTGTCGTCAGCACCATCTATTTCTTTCTGGGTAGTGGCTACATTTTCTGACTGTTTATGATATCAAAATAATCTACTGGATATAAGCAACCTAATAATGATGTTATACGTGCATTATAGATCTATTTTACGTCGTCGACCCTATCAGGAATCTCACTGGTTGCTAGATGCACGAATGATCATATCGATGACTATAGTGCGATGCAAGACCACGTTTCTCCGTTTGCGATGCTGTAGACTTCCGTTCATACTTTATTCTTTCCTTGTAAAACTAGTCAGCTTAATTTCTTGAAAAATTCTTCGATTTTTCTTCTCTTATAGAAAAATATTCTGTATAAACTTCAAGCTATTAAGTTGACTTGTCACCTTCAAGAAATAAAGAAATATAGACTAGATTTTAAAACACCGCAATGGAGGGAGATACGCGGTTGCGGTTTCACACCCTTGCCATATCGATAAACTCAGTCTTACACAAATTATACACACATATCACATTATCACATATTGTTTAGTGGTCCGTACCATTTGTTTTTATCCGTGCAAAATTGGATACATAAGCACTCCTACAAACGGGTAATTAGACGGGTCATCTTTGCAAAATTGGACACTTAGTCACTCCTGGATACGGATAAATAGACGAAAAAACACATAGCTCAGTCTTTTACTTTCCTCCTAATAAAGGAGACCCCTTTTTCCGCAGACAGTCACATATGAGAAAATAAACCTAAATTTACCACATTTTCCATAATTTCTCCGTCCTTACCTCAGCGTTAAACGCAGTTGGAGCTGAAAAATAAAACTGGAGGAAGAATGATCTTGCTCAACTCTGACTGCCCTCGAGGCGATTCGACGAAGTCTGTTGGTTGATGCACGGTCGCAAAACTCGGCTCAACTTCGCCTGCAACCCCGCAGCTCTTTCAAACAGCTTCTCAACTTTGAAATTAATTAAACATGCATCGGCAGGAGGCGCGGTCTTGACGATTTTGCGCCGAGCCGCTCCAACTTTGGAAATTTGAGCGTCCGCACGACATTGTATTTGCTAAATGGACCGACGGTCGGAATAGTGCTGGTTGCACGGACCAGGAGATTTTAGAGAGCCATTGCGATCGGGAATCACCCGTATAACCAATGAAGCGCTAATTGTCGGCAGCATTTAACGTGCTTCCAAAAACAAAACCGAGGGGCCAGTGGGTTCTACAACAGAATAATGGACGCGTTTGCAAAAAAGAAAAAAATCATCGAAAAGGCATCGGAAAAATAATTCATTTCGAGAACTTCCAAAAGCCAAACCCACCAAAAGATACAATACAAGCTTACCCGGGGATGGAGAGTGATGTTTTCCACCGATACACACTCTCCATTGGACCCATTATTATCAAACAGACCTATGTGCATTATGACGTGAGCCCTGTTATGCGTGTATTCTTATTGGTCTCATGGCTCATGTCTTAATGCACATAGTTCCGTTTGACAGAAATACGTCCAATTTAACACCCACGGAAATGAGGGAAAAAAGTCAATCAAAACATTTCACCTTTGCACCTATTCGCGTATGGGAAGGAAGTAAGTGAGGTTTTTGCTGCGCATGGAGACATCAGGTTCTTTTTTGCCGCCTCGACCGCCGCGCACAGTAATGAGCCTTTGGTGGAGGTCGAACGTTTAAAAAAAATGCTTTTACTAAAACTGGCAATGTTCATATTTACCTTGTTAAGATTTAAATTTCGAAAGGTGCAATTTTAAGGAAATTGTATGAAAAAAACAAAGAAACCACTTCATAACTGTCACGTTTTATACTTAAGAAGATAAACGCTTTTAAAAATTCTAAGCGGACGTTTAGCAGAAAGGAACCAAGCCACATCAGATATTGCCAAATTTAACTGGGCAATTTAATTTTTTACAAGAGAACGTTTGTGCCGATTCCTTTGAAAATTTTAAGGAATCTGATTTGTACTTTGCAGAAAATGCACTGAAATTTTCACAAAAATTCGAACAACTATTTTCACCTAAAAAATTAGAATGTCTAATAAAATTTGGCAATAGCTGATGCGACCTGATTCCATTCTATTTAACGCAGTCCAAATCATGTTCAACCTCTTCCACTGACGCGCTCCACTGTGCGTCAAATCAGAGAGAGGACGGAAAATGGGTTCCCTTTGGCTATCTTTTTCACGTCATTGCGTCTGCGTGCAGTTTGCGGAAGGAGGTCGCATACAGCGTTGCAAATTGACGATACTGTTTTCGTTTTTGAAGGCACGCTTATGAAGGAATTTATTTCCTCCGCAATGGATGCGAAGAGGATTTTTCGCTTCGGAGCTGCTCCGAAGTTTAAGCTATTTTTATTGCAGTTCGGGGACCCATAAGCCGTTCAGACGCGATAATCTTATGTTCGGTCTCAGTGTTGCCTCGGTCGGATTGCCAAAGCGGACCGGAATCGTGTTGCTTCCTTCTTTTTCTTCTTTCCATTCTCACGAGCAAGTAAGATTTAATAGCGGTTGTAAAGAATATTGTCCAACGTCGAGAATCGATGCCCGGGATTTTGCCTTAGTTTTGCAGTATAGGCAAAATCACATCACTGGGCCCGGAGGGAAATCTGAGATGTAACACTGGAAAATTTTTTTTTTTTTCGATTTACGCTTTTGCTTTGAGGCCTAGAAATTTCAGTAAATGCCAAACCCAAGGATTTATTTCGACAAAAATATCGTCGTGCCCCGCTCAAAGGCACGTAGCTCCATTCTAAGGTTGTAAAAACAAACAAGAAACAAATAGAGGCAATGTTCAATTTTCTATGAGAGTGAACTTGCATTATTTTCCTCGAAATTTTCTCTGATTTTTATGTGATATCAGAAAAAACATTAGTGGAATTTTCAGTAAAAAATTCTCAAAACTCTCCTGATGAAAATGCAATTTTTGCTGAAAAGTCTAGCAACATTGAAATTTAGTAACGTTCTTTTGTGAGGAAAAGAACGATACGTCGTTACCTGCAAAGTATCGACAAACCTCGGGATTCTAAGAACTGATTCTGGCCCGTGCATCACGTCAATAGGCCTTTTTTACAATTAAATATGCAGTTTGGAGTAAAAACTGAAGTATGTTTACAAATAATCCACTAGTTCAATGCCTTTTTCAGCTTTTAAGCATAATAAAATATGTTTTCCTGAGTGTACGGGTAGGTATCAACAAAAAATTCATTTCAACAGCTCCAAAATATTCCGTGACCATCGCATCACGATAACCATTTTAGGTTTGCTTTAAAACTATGTTCAATTTCAAAGAAATGTTTTGATCCGTAAGCGACAATTTTCGTAACTGACTTTGATATTATGTTGGTTTCCAAAGCAACAGAGGCATCTTTTGAAATGTTAGTTACATCTAATTTCGCAAGAAAACGACACGTCCTATCAAAAGACTTTCTATTTACTTGGATACATTTAATTCTGACGATCAAATTAGGCATTTACAAGGAAAAATGAAAAAATGTCGGGTTCACTGTTGCCAACTAGTAGGTACGGATTGCACTGGATAATCACGTTATTCGGCTGAAAATGAGAATCGCCGGAAACCTGCTTTTTCCCATTCGAAGAGGTCTACTGACAGAATGTCTATGGAAACTGCAAGTTGAGATATAATTATACAATTTGAAGAAATTTTCAAATCAGCACCAACACGTCAACACTTCAAACAACGGTCGTCTGGGGCTGGCTTGATTAGGTATTGAAGGGAGATGGGACTTTAGGGACTGTAAGCGTGAGATTATCCCCTCGAGGATATTTGATATGAAGAAAAAGAGAAAAAAACTTACGTGCAAAATACTCACTCTCGTTCCTGGTAATTTTTTGTTACACTTTTTCTTTAAGACACGAGATGACTAGGGGAGTTTTATACAGGTACTAACACGTGAACCCATTTAAACAAACATATTACATACATCTCGAATATGTTGCGTTAAAAAGTGAAATAATTTATATGCTGTCATTTCCAGTGTCAGTAATTTCCACTATATGGAAAGAATAGGTTCAATTCAATTCAAGTTTTCATTTTTGTTCTCCAGTCTGATAGATACCTTTGGTGGCGATTCATATTTCACATCAAAAGAGGAGCTCACTGTGTTATCCTCACTATGAATACTGTAACAACTGAACATTAAAACGAATTTTTATTTTGTCACACCGACTGGAACATGTACAAGACGTGATGGACTTCCACCTTAAAGCGGGGAAATCATCGAATACAGCTTGAAACCACCTCAAGAGGCAGTGGCGTGGCGTGCTTTGCGATATATCGATTGTTATGTAATTGAAACCTATGGAAAAGGATCGATAATCAGGGTGTTCGCAGCGAACACCTTAATAATCGATTGTTCACCATAGGTTTAAATAGCAGAACGATCGATGTATCGCAAAGCACGCCACGCCACTGCTCAAGACTGCCGATCCGGCAACCTCGATGCGGTTTATTTATTCCACTAATTTAAATCTTAATAAACCAAGTTTAATTCTAAAAGTGGAAAATTTACTCTTTTGAGTATTTCCCCTTTGTAAGGAGTATTTCTATTTTTACAGAAAAAAGCACGGATATGAGCATGACGTAATGTCAACATCTTTGTCTGAGTTTAATTTGGTATCACGAGACTGCGGTCCTGTCGAGAGGACAAAAGTTGACAACTTTTGATCGAAGTTCTCTAAGTTTTTACTGTCCACGCCACCACTCACCACCGATCTATTCAGCCCCATCTTTTGCCGCGTGAACTTGCGGTTGCAGTCATTTCCTCATCGTTGCCCAGTTCTGCCAGCAAATTGAATTTTATTTTAAACTAAGGGATTGCGCGCCTTATCCGCGGTCTGACCTCCTATGACGCACAGTAGATCGAGTTTTTAGGAGAGGTCGGACAAAATTTGGAAATTTTACAAGCTTATAACTTCGTTTATACAAAATATTGAGGTTTTAAACAAAGTTCCATTGATTTTTTCGTGTAATTTTCTTCAAAAGGTATCCCTTGATATTTATAATGTGACGAAATGAACATCAAAATGTGCATTTTTAGGGAAAAATTTTATGTCCAACCTTACTAATTGACTCGATCTATTGTGCGACGCATCGTGCCTCAAGCGTTATGTGCAGCGCGTTACTCCAATGGTTTTATATCATAGGCCTATAGGGTAAGATGTATCGTTGTAGTAGTTTGTTTCTTGTATGTTTTGGCTCCGCGAAATTCAAGGATGATTAACAACTTCGTAAGTCTTGCAAACGCTACGAAATTAATCGATTCTCACATAAATTAGAGACATGAATTCGCAATAACGTTGCGAAATTGCCTAGAACAGCTAATTTTGGTGCTAATGAACAATTATAAACGGGGAAAATTCCATTGGAGACAAAACTTCATTTTTTGGCCAAAGGTTGTGATTTCTACGGTATTATGGATGGATATTATTTCAATATTTTGACAATACTTTTTATTCAGACAAACGTCGAATATTTTAATCAATACATTCGACTCAAAAAAAAACTATCTCTACAGCGGACTGATTATTGAAATTGATAGACAAAGCTATAGACAAAGAAGACATAGGGAGTAAAGAGCGATCCTGTTGGTTGAAATGGGTGTTTCTTATAGACTAAGCTAGAAAATGATGGACTAATTATCGGGTCTCTCGTGAGTTGCCATCAGTTAGTCTATTACTTAGCTCGTTTGTCCATTCAAACCACCCGCTTCCACCAATAGGATCATTCCATAACCCTTTTGTCATCTATGTCTATAGCTCTGTCTATCAATTTCAATAATCGGCCCGCAGGAACATAATCCTCGTCATGCATGTATTCTTACGGCTCTCGGAGACCCGGTCATATTGAAAATAGCTCCTTTCGATTTTAAAATCAACCCTTTTGAACTTGATGCTATGTTCTTGTTCTTACTGAAACTATCGAGCGCCGATGTATCGATTGACACACGAGTATCTTCGAACCTAAATCTGTCAGTTGCCAAACTGTACGATCCGACAACACCGCTCATTCCCGGCCCAAGAACACCCCGGGTGGGAGAAGAACCTCGTGCAGCAGCGCGTTTGCCGATCGCACGAAAAAACCCGCATATCCTGACGCGCTTTGGAAAAACACCGTAAGACCAATTCGGCGTCGCCAAATTTCCATTCGTAAAATTATTATTTGGGAGACAAGTCTTGAATAGTTTTCCTTGAAATTTTAAGACTTTTCGGATCTAATTACGAACAAAATCCTCTGAAAAATCAGAAGTTAAATATTCATAAATTTCCCAGAAAATGCGCGATTTGTCGGGGGAAATTTGGCAACGCCTGATGGTTCATACTGCGTTTTTTTTCATGGCACGGCAGTTTTAAATGCCGAGCCCAAGAACGCGACTTCGATTTGGCAACCCCGCCGGAGTTGTAGTTTAAACAAGAGTCATAACTCGGGGAATAATTACACCCGAGACGAACAGATTCGGTCCATGCAGATCTGAATTAAGTCCTCGGCTTTATTAGCCCATTGTTCCACCCCCTACAACCCCCTCATCCTTGGAACGGGGAAGACGAAACATTCCTACTTGCGGTTGCCCGTCACGTTGCGGGTGACAATTTATCCCCTCCTCCGTCTCCTCGGCGGTTCAGTCTACCGACGCCTTCTCGCCCCTTTTTTTATGAACTTTTGACCGTTAACGCGAAGAGGGACCTCAATGCTGCCTTGCTAAGGAAGAACGCCGTACGAGCCCTTAGACGTTGTTGGATTGCCTTCGATTAAAACCGACTTTACTAGGAAAATTGAAAATATCTTCCCCAAATTTTTCAGAAAAGTTTGTACGCAATTCAATCTAAAATATCTAAAAATATCAAAGAAAAATACGCTTAAACTGCGTCAAAAATACACTTTTCATCCAGGAAATTTGGCAACTCTCGAATGGTTTATACGGCGTCCTTCCTTAGCACGGCAGAATGTACCGAGGGTTAAAGGGGAAGATGTAAAGGAGGAGGTTCTACAAACGTTTATGCAGGAAGGTGTTTTAAGTCGCCTTCAAAAGCTTAGGTATGCAAGTTTACCCACACGGGAGTCGAACAGCCATCGCGCCAAATGCCACAAACATGAACTAATCCTATTTGCAGTTTCTGGTCATGTTACAGGTGATCACTAATTTCCTCTTCAACCTCGTCAGCATTCCAGCTTAATGACGCCTTTTCATTCATTTTTATGAGCTTTTGACCAATGTCAGAGACATAGTAAGACGCAGGAAACAAAAGGGGCTGTAGTGCAACGGGAATTGTCGAGAGAGATATTAGGACGCTAATGCAGGACGTTGTGTAAGGTCACCTTCAGAAAAGTAGTTATACAGTTTTACCCACACAGAAGTTGAAATAGTTATCGCGCCAAACACCGCGCAGTCCCAAATTGTTGATCAACAGTTATCAGGTTGAGATTCCCTTTCTGATATAGCAGTTTACTTGAGTTAGGTTCAAACCTAAGAATACAACTATATCAACTCTGGTGCGTTGCACAGTATCACGCGCATTTGAAGGCGTTTTATATTGACCTGACCGCGACCCACGGAGAATAGTTGTAATGTGGTGACATTGATAGCTGTTTGCGCTGCATACGTAGTTTCCAAGTCTTTATTAAATCTAGCGAAATTGCAGTTGGGAAATTTCAGCCACATGGGGGCTGATATTCTTATCGCTCCTAGATTTCCGCTGTCAATCAATTAACCGGTCATTATTGAATTTGTGGGCGTGTTTCATATAATGGTGTTTTGTATCTACTGGTGAGATTTTTTTCTTCTTTGACCATGCATGTCAAAGAGGACCTGAGTGAGGGGCAGGGGATTTTCAATGTGTAAACCCGCTTTCCAAATTTCAGCAATACAAATGAAATTTTATAAGGGTGTCGATAAGATTCACGAGAAAAATGTCAAGTAATTCACAATTTTATCGCGTAAAAGGCAGTATGTTACCTTGTTTTCGGTTGAAACAATGCAACGATGGATGAAATAATGGAATGTAAAATGGATGGACGTAACCTTTAATTGGTTCAACTACATTCACGTTGCCCAATTTCTTGTTATATTTTATATTTTTATTAGAGAACTGAACTACTGAACGCCTTCATAAATGTTATATACTAATATATACGCTGTTATATACTGTTATATACGCCTAGACTAAGAAGAATATACACACAAATATTCAATTTTCAGCGTTGCATAATTTTCTGTTAATAAAATATAAAGAACTAGAGAAAATCGGGCAACGTCTGATGTAGTTGGGCTGATCCAACTAAAACCCGTCCATATGTAGTTAGACCGCTTGTGAGTCTGGTTAACACGGTCCAATTATGAAAACGAGATCTGGGACTGAAGCTCCCACACAAAAACGGACTCCTTCCCTTTTGTTACGTGCAACAATTCCAAACTCACTCGCAGCACTTGTGGAGTCCCTTCCCAACTTCCGAGAATCGAACGCGGAACCATTCGATATCCCTCTATATTCCGAGGGGAAACTATCGAACTCAGATCGATACAGTGACACACCTCAAGCACAATCCACTCATGCAAATACTCGAGCGGATAATGATTTCAAGACGAGGTTTTGACTGGGCGCCGCCGACGTAGCACTCAACTCTTCGTCTTTCTGGCGTAAGATCGTAACTCGATTTTCGCATGATCCACGGAAAATATAGGTTTATACGTAAGACAGGGCTCAAGTGGTAATTTAGGTACGCCACTACGCCAGAGGGGTGACGGAGTGACCCGGAGAAAGGTGGGTGAAAGAGCGGCGAGGGGGAGGGGGGCGGGGGTGAAGTAGGTAAACATTACACTCCAGATGGAAAAGATGCAGAGAGAGATAGGACATGTTTCCAACCCCTCGATTCGACTCTTGTTTGAGACCCAACAGCGGCTGTCTCCAACAAGTCTCGGTCTTCTGACGGGGTTGTCGACTCTTGAGCCGTCTTTATACAATCCGAATACCCGAGCTGTCATGCTGAGGAAAAACACCGTAGAAACATTTAAATGTTGCCAGCTACGCTTCAAAATATATTTATTATTTAAGATAGTTGAGGATGCACGGATGGATTTATTATCCTGACTACATTTTGATGGGGAATCATCTGTTGTTTCTAAAATGAACCGAAAATCAATAGGGAGGATATGGATTCAATCGAGATGAATCGATCGAAAAAAGAAAACGGGAGTCGTTCGACATGAAATCGGTTGGACACTGATTCAATTGACAAATTATCAAAATCGGTGTCGATTCGGTCGACGTGAATCAATTGAAAAATAAAAACGTGAAGCAATCAGCGTGGTTTGATCGACACCGATTTGATTGACATAATACGATCGATTCACGGGTACGCCGATCGATTCACGGAGTCATCGATCGATTTGCGTAGTCGTCGATGGATTCACGGAGTCTTCGATCGATTCACGGGTTTGTCGATCAAATCGGTGTCGATCAAATCACGTTGATAGGTTCACGTTTTTATTTTCAGATCGATTCATGTCGATTGAATCGACACCGTTTTTTTAATAATTTGTCGATCGAGTCAGTGTCAATCGTTTCACGTCAATCAATTCACGCTTTTATTTTTCACAGATAAAGATAGATAGATGAATAGATAGATAGATGAATCGATAGATAGATGAATAGATAGATAGATAGATAGATAGATAGATAGATAGGTAGGTAGGTAGATAGATAGATAGATGGATAGATAGATAGATAGATAGATAAATAGATAGATAGATAGATAGATAGATAGATAGATAGATAGATAAATAAATAAATATAGGTAGGTAGGTAGGTAGGTAGGTAGGTAGGTAGGTAGGTAGATTGATAGATAGATAGATAGATTAATTTTTCGTTTGAAAGATTCATCTCGGTGGAATCCATACCCTCCAAATAATAGTTCCTTATTGCGAAATGTGATTCACATAGTATTTCGCATTTTCAAAGATGTTCCGACCAAGCACGTCGGCAAGCTTGTAAATCCACAAAGTTGTCATGTGGCAACCCAATAAGAAGAACCTGTGACGGGACGGACTTCAAATTAAAATAAATTACGGGTTGAAAACTTGAGACGGAAAGCGCGTAAGGGCGGAAGGGACGGCCACTTTTTACGGCTTGAGAATTGCTTAATCAGCCAGGGACGGTAGACGTCATTCGCCCGACACACGCGGCCTAGATTGGATTATGCAGTTTTAATTAAAAAGTTGAAATTGGTCCACCTACCGCGGGTTTTTCAGAGGTGGTCATTTTTTACACGGACAGTGCGAAGAGGGAGATGCGATCATTCATCATTACGGTAACACGCGCGCGTTTAACCGTAGCAAAGCGATTCTTGCAAGTTGACAACGCTGCTCTTCTCTTAAACATCGATGGTAAAATGCGTAACTTTTCAACGAAAAAGAACTCCGGAATCTGTTTTTTTTTTCCCCTTAAAAAACCAATCAGAATGAGTCATTAAGATGTACTTAATTCTTTTTAAATTTAGGAAGGAAAATCCACACAGAAAGCCGGACATCAGCCGGAATCTCGAGTAGGGATCACGTAAGGAACGAAAGAGTGCGTGAGATCATGAACGCCGTGCAGAAAATCGCACATGAAATTATGACCAAACAGCTTGTCTGGTATGGTCATGTTCAACGAATGGCGGATGACAGATTTCCTAAGAAGATACTAGATCGGGTTCCTCCTGAGAGTAGACTTAGGGGTGTCCAGCAAAATCGTGGATAGGTGGCATGCAAGATGAAATCACAAGATGCCATTTACCAAATGAACTCTGGATCGATATGCAAGGATGGCGACTAGGTGGCGCTGAGCGCGCTGTAAAGCGACGCGAATGTATATAAATCCACACAAAAAATTCAAACTGTAAGTTGTTTTTGCCCTATTGAAATACAATGCATTGATATTTTGAAGAGGATCTGGCAACATTTGATAGGATGACAAAATCAAAGTTTCTTCCATATGGCAACCTTCTATGAGTGAAGAAACTTTTAGGCCGAGCACACACTAATTAAAACTTCCTGTCCTGTACTTCTATGAAAAATTTCAAGCATACCGGAGGGATGCGGAAAAGAGATACATCTAAGCCCTCAAATACCACGTCGTTGGTGATACTTTGCTGAAATGGAAAAGTAAAAAAACAAGCAAGAAATTACTGCATGAACTGTTGAGTAACTGTTCTTTGTGACGGAGTAACTTTGAAAAAAAGGTCTAGAAAAATAAATTGACAAGCCGCATTGTTTCTTTCTTCAGTACACGGAGAAGAAAACTTCGTGTGTGAGACCCAAGGTTGAGGTCATATGGATCTCTGCAGTTCTCAGATAGCTCATCCGAAAACTCGAGGTCCACAAGCCAAAGTTCGGGTCAAACATCTGAAGTACTTCAGTATACATCGAAATACTTCAGATGTGTGAACCGAACCCTTCGATAAATACCGGAGCACTTCAGATGTGAACTTCAGCATGTGGACCTCATTTCGGATGAACGATCTGAAAACTTCAGGGATCCGTATGACCTCAACTTTGGATCCCGCACACGTATTTTTTCTCTCCGTGTAAAATTAAGGAGCATAATGAAACTGTCATGCAGCTGGACACACTAAGTCAGCCTGCCCAATGCTGCTATTGAACGGATCATATGAACCAGTCATTCAATTCAACAAAGAAACAAGTTGGATTTTGCAATCGCTAGCGATAGCAATATTCGTCATGGGAACTTTAGCTTCTGGGATATGAAAATGTTAAGGTACAGTTCGTTTGTAGTATCTTCTGAATTGAAGGGGCTATGTAATTTTGTGTTGACATCTCTTTTTTAACATTTCTAATTTTTTTCTTCGCATACAAGAAAGCTGTTATGTACCAATTATTTATTTTCGTTGGATTATATATGGTTTTCGGAAGTTAACGCATTTAAGTTTCAGGTTCGCTTTTTCGGCGTAAAGTATGATATTTTTACTCTACACATATGCCCGAATACGCATCATAAGTGACCTTTGTGCTTCCTAAGTTGCCAAGTATTAATTATTGTTTGATGATTGGTCTAAAACATTCAATACAACCAGTAAAAATTAACTGTCCCCTGCGAGATTCGAACCCCCGCTCGCACAAAACATGACGTCCTCCCAAAGTTAGAATGGTGTCGTAGCTAACTGAGCCATCTCGCCGCTCGGTATGCAGGAGAAAAGAGAACAGTTAAGTGATCTCGGACGCTGAGCGGGGCTTCACAAAAGACGTCCTTGAGATTTCGGCGGTTTTCAGCCACTGGCGTGATAAGAGACAACGGATTAAGCGCATTACTTTGTGAGACATTGTTTACCTATGCTGTCATATGTCACAAGGTTCATCTCAGCATGCATTTGCGATCGCGGCAGTAAGCTGAGGCAATATTTCTGTATTCATGGATTAAATCCATCAATCGAGTTCTGATTTTGGCTCATATATCCGTAACGGGTCCTCCAGAGCAATTTTCCACCTTGCACGATGGTTATTATTTCTTTATATCTATGTTTAAAATTTGAGGTGGGATAATGGCGGCTTCTCAAGAGCAACGAGGTAGGCGGTCTTTTGCACCAACGAACAGAAAACTGATGGCGAAAAATAACCAATCGGAACCTCCCAAAAAAAAGAATTTGCCTAAATTCGGAAATCGGTGGTTCTGCGCAGATTTACCAGTCAGACACGACATCTTAAGGCGAAAAAAAACTCGCGGAAAGCGAATTTTAGAATTCTACACAACTTGACGTAGAGACATGATTGGCTAAAAAACACAACGATTTTTGATACATCCGAAAATTAACCAAAGATCGAAGAGTGGGCGATTCGCTCAAGGTCGCAGAGACATAGGGAATTACATAGCAGTAGCAACAGAACGATTGTAAAGACAGGGGAACTCCGTTCCCATGCCAATAACATAGTTGTAGGTGCCGTTTGAAAAACAGGAATTCACACAAAACAAAAATTAATTATAACTCCGTTGCTTTTACACAAATATGTCTCTCTCCAAAAAAAAGTCCACATTTTGAAAATTAAGATTCGTTATGTGCCATTACATCCAATATCTCGTTCAGAAGTTCAGTTTTGAACCTCCCCGTTGTGTAAGTTGTTTAGTAGGTAAGATTCAAACGAGAAAACATGTGAAATTCTTTCTAGTTCAGACCTTTTTTTTAAAAAAAAATGTATTTATTAAGTTAATCAGTGCTACAATACATAATGATTCAAGTTACGTATAATATCGATTACTGAATTACATGGAAACTTAACATAATAAAACCCCGGAACCGAACTTCGGGGGGTAACTCCGACCTTATCGTAGGGAAAATTTGATTGAAAAAGGCAACATATACCTCCGAATGAGAAGACGCCAAGACACGATACAATTTCAAAGAAGCAAATATTATTGGGGCGCCCCGTTTCAACCCCAAACGACACTCCTGACCGAAACTATCACCGGAGCGAGATACTTACCGGGATTTGTTAACCCTGAAGCCCGCCCCCTCCCCCGCGCATAAAATAAGCTCTTCACAGTCCGGGAAAAATGAGTAGTACGCGACCGACATCCGAGTCCATCCCCGAGATAGGGAACATCGTCGAAGGGACTGATGTGACCTAGAAGCCGCACATAAATACTCCCATGCCGTGCAAAAACCGCGCAAGTACATTGGGAAAATACGCGGAGTTGCGTTGTTCTCGCCGGCCGGGAGATATACGGATCTCCTCACTTTTGCCAGGTTTTTTTCTTCCTCTCGACGGCGGCAAACTGTTCTCAAGCGCGGAATTAAAAACGTTTTATCAACTACGACTGTTGTGCATGACAGGCAATTTATTGGATTTGCGATTATCTCAAAGGAACCCTCCCGGACGTTCCGGCTCCTCCACCCGGTGTGGACATATCAGTGACGCGGGACGCTCCCCCGCGCCCTGACCTTTATTGGTTACTCTGTACCTGCTTTGTGAGTTAACGAAATTGTCTAATGATTCCTTCTCCGGAGATAAAATTATTCCGGCCGTGCTGTTGCGATCAATTCGGGCCGGGAGTCTCCGCGGATGCCCGATCGTGCCACCGTTAAGGTGATTCGATGCACTGAAAAAAAAAAATTCTTGGCGTTTTTACCAAGGTCCGTCGGTACCTTTACCATCTCACTTTTTTTACCAATTATTGGTAATTTTACCAAGACAGACTGGTAGGCTTACTTAAAAACCGGTATTTTTACTTTTTTTTCAGGTAAGAATACCACTTTTATTGGTGATCAATTCCCGGTAACTTTGCCATTTTATCTCGGTAATTCTACCGCAGTCGATAAAAAATATTGGCGTTTTTACCAAGGTCCAGTAAAATTACCGAGAAAGTTCAATAATTTCACCGAAATTTCTCGATATTATTACCAATTCCATAAATGGTAATTTTACCAAGAAAAAACTGGGATCAAATAGAACCCTGAATTCTTGGTAATTTTACCCTTTTCTTAATAAATATACCGTAATTTTTTTTTCACTGTGGACGCCATATTTTGTGTCAGAACGGCATGCGATATATCGCATCAATTGGTTCCGTTTTTTCAGCTACTCGTCATTTTTCTCCAATTTCGAGATCGCAATTCTGTTGTCAGGAGACTAAAGCACTCACTTACCAATTTTAACAAAGAAATTCAACGTAATAAAGGCGTGGTTTTTTTTAGAGAGAAAACATCGCATTCGATACTGATATCGAAACTGCACTCGAAAGCGATATTCTCTCTCTAAAAAAACCACGCCTTTATTACGTTGAATTTCTTTGTTAAAATTGGTAAGTGAGTGCTTCAGTCTCCTGACAACAGAGTTGCGATCTCAAAATTGGAGAAAAATGACGCGGAGCTGAAAAAATGGAACCAATTAATGCGATATATCGCATGCCGTTCTGACACAAAATATGGCGTCCATCGAATCACCTTTAGGTGATTCATCACGGTTCCTGGCATGGTCGAACTAACGAGCGATATATTTCATCGATTAGGTCAAGAATCTCGACAAATTGTATATTTTTAGCCGAAACAAGGACGAGAGCCTAAAGTATAATTCTAAACCAAAAAACTGGCAAAATTCAGAAAAATGGAAGCGGAATCCTGCTTGGAAACAAACCTCGTGTGTCCGATACAAGTATCGATTTCTGTATCGAATTCTTCGGGTTCATACGCCAGGGCTTTCGTTCTTTTTTTTGGCTAAAAATTCAAAATCTGCCGATATTTTTTACATAATAGATGCGATATATCGCACGCCAGTTCTACCACGGCAGAATATTGACGTCATGATATCAGCTCATCAGGTATTAACCAGATGATGCCTGCGCACTTGTTATCGAATGACCTTGATCGATAGATTCCCATCTTGGTAATGATAATTTTCGGTCAAGATCAATCTATTACGTTTCAACAATCCAGGCACAGCTCTCGGCTTCAAGACGACCGTGGTTTGGGAAAAGGCGCGTATGTGCTCATAAGAACTCGTTGGCAGATGCGGTGATTTAGGAGTTCTTTTTTGTTAGACACGATATATGAGATTTACGCTCTGCAGTAAGGAGCTCTAAGCTATTCTCACTGAATGACTCCGTATCTACCAAAGAATTCTCGTAAACACTTAGAAGCCGTTTCAGACCCTTTTTTACGAATATACAGGGGTGGTCACTACTAGTCTGCCAATAACGATGACTTTGTGTTGAGCCAAAATAAAGCACAAAAGTTAATACTTTCGACGCGACATTGAGTGAATCTGACCAGTGGAACTCATGTTCAGAATGAAATTCACTTTGAATCATAGATATTCTGATTCACAGTTATTGGAGACTATTCGAGCTCAGAATTTGAATAAGAAGCAAAAAGTATTGTTAAGCATTTTGCACATCAATATGAATAACGATTCCGTGATGGCGTACAGCATATTAACATGTCTTACAGCTTTCATTCAAAACGTGCAGGTAGTCTATTATGTATGATACCACTATTTTAACGCCATGGTCGAGGGGAAGTATACCCGGAGAAATTAGGGCGTTTGGGTAGCTTGTGTCAATTCGTATCCAATATCATGTGTATAGCAATTAAATATTTTCCTGAGAGGTTTAACGACCGATGAAGTATATGTTTTAAAGTTTTTTGGCTGAGAGAGCCTAAAATCATATATTTAAGCACACCATCACTTAGGGGAATATAACTGGAACCGTTGACACAGTGGATATCGATAACCAAGGAGTAATACTGCCTATCTGCGAACAGCCAATTTTCCGGGACGAAGAAAAAACTTTGCCATTTTTGTAATTTAAAGGTTGTGTTAGCAATTTTTTTGTACATCACAGCGTTATTACTGCGCTTTCGTGCAGAATTGGAAATAACTAGAAACACCAGCTTGCGTAATTTATACTGTAGAATGCACCAAAGTCACTGACCTATTTTTGTCAAAATTTTCAGTCAGGCGGTTTTGTTAAAACCGATGGCCAACAATTTTTTTTCTGATTTTCGAACTGACTACGCAACTAAGCTGCCAAGTACCGGGAAATCTACCTTTGAGTCAAAGCGGTCTATTAATCTTGAAATTTGCGCTGAGTGAGAGACTTCTTTTCAGTGTAGCTTATTGAGAGGAATTTCAAAGGCTCAGTTAATTCGATTGAAAGCCTTTGGGTGAGACTCCGCTATGCAGCTTATTATTATGCAAAATAAGACGAAAAAACCTATTCAACCGAAATTACTTCCTGAAGTACGGAAATAATCAATGTACGTTTGAACCGACTTGCACAGAAAAATTGAGCCAAGGAATTTCACGGTCCGGATACTCGGGTACATTGAGGACCGAGTTAATTGACGTCTCTTTCATTTAATGGAGCTTAAAAGACGGCTGTGTGAATATCCCCACAAAATTCTAAAGTGGATTTAACTCCGTCCGAAGCACGGCTTGGTTTTTTTTAAAAAAACAAGAAACATATTTCAAACTCTTTGAAGGTGTTCTTCGATACGAATGACCGCTCAATAAAAGACTTCGTAAAAATCAAAAAGTTTCAAAAACCCCGTCGCCAAAATGTACACATTTTTAACGCTGAAGCAGAGTAATGATAGATGGCTCAAACAAAAGCTTATTACAAAGCAAAGGTCGTTGAATATTTTAAACTTGGGGTTGCGTAATATTTACGCTGTAAAGAGATGACCAAACGTTCAGTTTCCTGATTTCCGAAACCATAGAATCATTTCAATTGAAACGTCTATTTCGGTTCCAAAATCAATTCTATCTTTACCACACGGTAATTTTAGCCTGCAATGCAAATCTGTTGAATTAAACGGTGGTAATGCTCTAATCGAGAAGTTTAAACGTTCATTATTCACAAAAATACAAATTTGGCAACATTGCATGTAGAGCCTATAGACGAAAAGCTGCCCCAAGCTAATGAAACCCCGGAAGTGTGCTTTATCAAAAGCTTTCATTTGAGCCATATTTCATTGACTCGCTCGAGTATCCAAAAAGGGGTGAAAAACTCCAATTTATGCGAAGGTACTTTATCACGTAAAATTAGTTTGCGTTGAAACTATGTCGGATGTTTTTACAGGTTGAGAAATTTTTGGAAGCGATGGCGATGGAAAATCCAGAGATAAACATTTCCGGATACTTAGTCGTGGACAGGACATTGATTGTAAAGGTATATATTTGTTTATCTAACTTGTTACCATGCATAAAAAGGTAATTTAAATAAAAGAGGAAATGAATGGCTCTTTACAGTAAGTGAGAACAATAGAGCAACAGTAGACAACGTTATTCGAGAGCGAAATTTTTGAGAAGGAGGTTCTATGTTTTATTCGGGCATAAGATTCCATGGAAAGAACAAAGTTTAACGACTATCTTCATGTTCAGAATAATTTTTTTCTTCTTTAAATTTCTGACACGAAAAATTCCATGATTAGTTTAAATTGAAAGGCTTAGAGGACAAAGCGTAGAAGTGCAGTTTTTGAAAAAAAACTGAGATAATAGGAATTGCACCTGAAATTATCCTCAAAATATATTTTGTGAGGAATCCACTACCAAAAGCCATTTTTAAGTATCAAAAAATGAGTTTGATGTTTTTCCCCCCCTTTTAAACTATTTATGCAATTTTAAAACTTTCAACATATACCTCTAAAAACGACAGAAGCTGCACTTATAGAGATCGTACTCCAAGCTCATTTCTTCATCACTACTCCTTACTCATTTTATTCCAAAATGAAGCTCCGTACGGTTTTGTTAGTCTCAGTCCGTGCTCCCATTTCCCGAAATAGTTCCGAATTCCAGGCTTTTGAGATTTTCCTGGATTATTCCCGGAACTTTTGAAATTCCCGTAATGTTCCGAATCTTTTGCATTTTCCGGATTTTTCTCGGAACGTTTGAAAAAATTTAAAAGGAATCCCAGAACTTTTGACGGTCATGGGGTGGAAAATATCGGAACTTTTCACGGACATGGAACGGAAGCACTAGTTTTAGCCCACACTGGAAAAAAACCAATTTGGATCTAGAGTCCAGACTCTTGAAAACATTGACAAGATAATGGACTCTTGACTCAATCAGATTCAAGATTAAATCAAAAGGAAATCCGCTCAAATTAAGAGGTTTGGCTCTTTATTTAGGCAAAAATCCGATTGAACAAGAGTATTTTTTCTTGTCGATGTTTTTAAGAGTCTGGACTCTAGATCCAATGTGTTTTTTTCCGGTGTAGCCCATATCGTACATGTTATAAACGCACAGGTGAAGTGTACCACGTGAATGTAAAACTACCACTGCGAGGAACAAGCCCAATGATATCGCGGAGTTTGAACGATCGCCGGTCTTCCATTAAAATTAAAAACGAATTTCCCAGAAGCTGAATAAAAGCGTCCAGGCAAGAGTTATCCGACGGGACGCTACAT
This sequence comes from Bemisia tabaci, assembly GCF_918797505.1. Taxonomy (NCBI): domain Eukaryota; kingdom Metazoa; phylum Arthropoda; class Insecta; order Hemiptera; family Aleyrodidae; genus Bemisia; species Bemisia tabaci. The sequence goes on from NC_092798.1 coordinate 37,378,986, forward strand.
TATGCAGTAAATACGGAGACGCCTCATTATTCATACCTTCTATCCGACTACCATCGCGCCCTCCCCGAACGGCCCCGAAAACCCCCTTATTCCCCGACCGAAGTCCGCGAATTCCCCCGGAAACCCGGCAGCGAGGCCTCTATCCGACCGGAAAGGAAAGCGGAACAGCGATTCCCGTGCAACTGGCTGATAAATATTTAAAACTTCGCGTTTTCGCGTTGGCGCAAAGTTAAGCGTTTGACAAATGAACCGAGTTTTTAAGCGGCTCGAATTTTTCCCGCCCGGGCCCCGGGCCCGGGCTCGGGGCGAATAATGCGATTTTGACGCAGTGTTTGAGCAAGCGCCGCGACTGCTAGGCACACTGCGTCGCGGCGGCGATAAAAATTTGCATATGGACTAGGCGGCCGGCTCGCCCGTGAGTAAGCTGGAAATTAGCACGATTTCGGGGTTTGTTCGTGACGGTTTGGCAACGCTGCGCATGGAAATGCGAGGTGCGGTGGGCGCTGGATCGTCCGGCTGGGATGAAGACATTTTTACCGACGTTAACAAAACCAAACCAAATTGCATCCGCCTCCTGCATGACAAATAGGGGCGCGGAGTGCAGGGCGCGAGTGGGATGCGAGACAGCTACCGTGGAAGGTAAACCCTTGCCCGAGGAAATACCGCAATGGGTATGCGGCACTCGAGTCTGGACCCGGGTTCGAAATCTAGTGCGGAGTTGTAGCCTCAAGACCGTAATCGATAAGTTGTACCATTAAAGGATGAAATCCTGGCGAATAATCGAAAAAATTCGATATAACCGATCGATAAATCGACTCGTTAACGTTAGAAATCAAGTGGACTGCATTTTGCTATTTGGAGCTATAAATTCTGGCTCATCTGGAAAAACGCTTATGTGCATAGGGAAACTAATGGCATAAACGTTGTTTTTACACCGGGCCAGACTTTGTAGTTCCAAATTGCAAAATGCAGTCCAATTCCACGTGTCAAAGGATAGCCATACGTAGGATTCGGTGTGTTACAGTCATGTTAGGTATATTCATTCATTCATGAATCGAAAATAAACAATTTTCATCCCGAAAAATCATCGATTTTCCATAAAAAATCGTTAAAAATCGATTTAACCGATTAGTGTATCCATTCAGCAACGTCGGAAAATGAGTCTACGTGTAAAAATAATTAGAAATCGAGGTGCTTAACATGTGCAAACAACGATAAGAACCCCGTGGACCCATCAATTCAACAAGAAAACGTCAAAAAATAAGGCCGGATTTTGACCCATTTGCCCCCCCGTAACTCGAAAACGGTTCCTTTACTCATCTTGAAATTTTTTTCTTAGTTATCTATTATTATGAGCTTCAATTTCAAACTTGGTTCGATGGTCAAATCGAATACCTAAAAAGGGGCCAAATTTTGGGAGCAGGCTCTTTCAGAGGAAAATATCCATAAAAATCCTTAAGAATAAACATTTGAGTAAGGGAAATTTGGTAACTCTCGAATGATTGTGTGGCGTATTCCCTTAACACGACAGTATCGACGTGTGTGTGTCGCAGGAAAATTGTAAAAATCAGGCATTCTGTCTAATGCCTGTCCAAAGACTACCTATCTGCCTAGGTACATGATAAAATGCCTAATATGACTATTTGCCTGCGACAAATATGCTGGGAAGACATTGGAAATGAATCAAATCAATTGGCACTGTGGAGCATGCAAATAGTACGTTGATCCGTGAATCCAAGTAACTTCAAACGGACAAATTGCGTAATTAGCTCATCTAAAATGGAATAAGGTTTTCAAAACGACCTCCGCCTGTGAGAGCTTTCACGACTTTATGTTTTTGGGGTCTACAAGCATAGCACAAGAGTGGACTTGATAGATTTATATGTAATTTTTAGAGTTAAGTTCGGAAAAATTTGACAAATTTCCATGAAAGATCGAGATTTTAGAAAAATCGAAATTGTCCTTCAAAGGAGGACTTTTTTGGGAGTAATTATATTATCTGGAAAACGAGCGCGCCTTAAGTAAAAATTTAGGTCATTTTAGGGTCCCACGATTCAGAGTCGCAGACACTTCTCAACTACGCAATCGCGATGCCGTTGGTCATTTCCATGTGTCATAAAATCGCGATTGGTAGAATGCCGAAAAATATGATTATAAAGTAACATAAAGTTTCGGCTACCAGTATGCCACTTCATATCTTTGAACGCTTCATTTCACGAATATCAAACCCAATATATTACCCTATATTCGCACGGTTCCGAAATAACTTCTCTTATTGGGTCCCAACGAAAGATTAATCGGTTAGTAATGATTAGTGGACCATGTGCGTTCGATAAACACTTCATTTAAACCCGGCACCCGCCGAAGATATATGTTTAGACTTGAATGATTTACTTTGTTTCAGTGTTGCCGAAAAAGTTTTTCGAAAAGGAAAGCGTTAAATTCTTACGTTGAAAATTCAATGATACATACTTGAACACCTAGTAAATCATATATATTAAACGAAGGGATTGACGATTGACCAATATAATTTTCCATCTTTATAAACAAACCAAGTATTGACTATCGGAGAGGAAACCATTATTTCTTGTAAACTATTTTTTACTGTGGGTTTACTCTCAAAAGTACCAGCAACTTACAATGTGGCAATTACGGTAAAAGTTTACTAAATTAACACCGCAATTCCTTCAACAAGAAATACTTATCCAAAGAGAGATTTGATGTGAAACTACAGTGTACATATCAAGTCTACCGATGGTTATGATTGACAAATTAAAGCAATTACATTTGAAAGTCTGTTGAACAAACTGCGGATGTACTGTAGGAAATTCCGTTCCTTCCATTCGCTTAAATTCTGAGAGTATAACATAGGGTACGGTGTTTAGTTGGTTATCACCGGTTTATTATCAAAACAGAACCTCCCCCTTGCCTCAGAAAACGTTCGGCCGTGGAATTTGGGACGAAGGCATCATTTCGTTCACTCGACTTTTTGTGTCAACACTCCCGAATGTCTTGGCTCTACGCAATTTCAAGCAGTGGTTCAAGACCTGAGAGAAACTGGCCGAGAAGGGACAATTTAGGGAAGATATGTGTGCATTGTTATAATTCAGAATGAATTAAGGTAAAATGCGTTAAACCCTCACGTCAAGGGAAAATCAATTTGATGTCTTCTTCTAAAGAACGGGTAAACGACAGTGGAATTATGTGTCGGGGCTCAGTTCAAAACTCCAATCTCAATTTTCTATGATTTATCCTCGTTTGCGAATTGTCTTCCCGCCAGGAAAACAAGTACCAAGGTATGTGGCCCAAATCAGCCATCTGCCAATTCACACCGCCATACTCCTGATAAAACTACCCTCTGAGATCAGTGGCGCGGCGTGAATGATCGATTATTGATATTCTCCCATTTGATACTATGATAATGCATTTATTATTAAGGTGTTCGTTGCAAATACCCTGTTTATCGATACTCTTCCATAGGTTTAAATGACAGATCAATTGATGTATCGCAAAGCACGCCACACCACAGTTCGCGATGAACCCTGTTATCCATGTAACTCATTGCTTTCTGGGCTCATCTCCAATTCTGCCGTGCTAAGGAAGAACGCCGTATGAACATCCGAGAGTTGCCAAATTTCCCTCGATGAAAAATGTGTTTTTGACGACACTCATGCACATTCCTCTTTGAAATTTTCCGATATTTTATATTAAATTGCGTACAAAACTGTCTGAAAGTTTTGGACACAAATATTCACAATTTTCCCAGTAATATAAGTGTTTATCGGAGGAAACTTGGCAACGACTGAAGGCTCATACGGCGTTCTTCTTCAGCACGGCAAAATTGTAGTTACGCCTTTTTGCCAGCCAAGCGACGACATAGTCCACATGTTTTCTCCACTGTGCGGTATCCTTCATTCTATGCTCACGAGGTGGTTTTGTGCGTCTCTCCTTTCAGCTTCAGAAAACACAACTCATTGGGTTCCAAAAAAGACGCGTACCTTCGCCTCATCTTTTATTCGTTCCGTTGAGATGAATTTACATCGCCCGCGAAAAAAGTCTCCTCCGACCCAGGGTTTTCTTCTTCTTCCTCTCATGCGAGCCCTTGGGTACACGCGTTTAAAACCCATCAATTTTGAATTTGATCGCGGCTCTAAGTGGTTTAACAATACGAGGTTGGTAACCTTGCTCGGTATTTCGACTAGAAACACATGTACGCAAGACAACTCTTCTCGTTTTCTTGTTCATAAATATTCTACCTTGGCAAGGTTTACATCGCAGAGAAAACAGGCTTTTATAGGTTTTAATTTCAAATATTTTTCTTGAGTACGATTACTAATGTTACTATGCCCTTGATTGTGACACATATTTCGAAACCGATTTTTTTTTTTTTTTTTTTTTTTTGGAGTGTATGAATTCGATTGACGTGAATCAATCAAAAAATAAAAACGTGAACCGATCGACAGCGACTCGATCTATACCGATTCGATCGATAAAATCATTGATTCTCAGTATTGCAAATTGATTCACAGTTTTATCGATCGATTTTTTTAGGAAATTAAAAAATTGCTTAACAGAGAAAACATTTTACTCAATTAAAGAGCTTTCTGATTAGTGTATTTGTGATTAGTGAAGTAAGATTAGTGAACTGTAATTAGCAAATCTGCTGTAACTCTTATAATCTGTTTGTTTATTTGACGCATTTGTTTGCCTATTTGAGCATTGTTGACAAATAAAGGAAAATAAATAAATAAATTTACGGGTTTTTTCATCGATTCACGGATTTTTCGATCAATTCACTAGTCTGTCGATCAATTCACAAATATGTCTATCGATTTACGCGTTTTCGATTGGTTCGCGGATATTTAGATCAACTCACCGGATAGCCGGTCGATTCACTGTTTCATTGATTGATTCACAGATTTGTCGTTTACATTTTCATTTTTTAACGATTCGTAAGATCGAACCTCAGCCCCCCCCCCATTATTTGTCTCTCTCCCTCATTTTCCAATGTGCTTTTGGGAATCACTGTTACCAGGATAGGAGCTAACTCCAGCTCTTTTCTGCCTGTTCCAGTTCATAGCGACGAGTGTCACATACTTGATAGTTCTGCTCCAGTTCAAAACATCCGCCGAGGAGGGGCAACGGGAGGCGGCGGAGAAGACATCTACCCCGCGACCCCGTCCAACTTCGTGAGCATATACTCAAAAGTCTCCGGCCAACTTTCCGTGTCGTCGACGCTTCGCAGCGCGAAATCGCGCCCTGCCGAGGTTCCTCACGAGCCCGGGCGGGTTTACAATTTAATTAGTTATGTATCTTACTCGCTGGAAAATCTCCGAGGAAACGTTTTGATGCCGCGAGTTAGGTTCCTTTGAAACGTGGTAGGAGATGGACAGGTAAGGGCCTACTTGGAAAAGAAAGAGTAAGGGGTTGCTGAATGACGAGGCCATTTCCAAGGAATTGTAGTGGTACCCCTATTAAACCGAGTTTAGCAGAAAGGAACCAAGTTACATCAGCTATTGCTATACTTAATTGGGCAATTAATTCTTTAGAAGAGAACGTTCGTGCGGATTCCCTCGGAAGTTTTAAGTAAGTTGCTTCGGAATATGCAGAAAACTCGCTGAAATCTGCACAAAAATCTGCACAACAGTTTTTATGTAAAATATTAAATTGCCCAATTAAAATTTAGCAATAGCTAATGTGACTTGGCTCCTTTCTGTTTAACATGGTTCCTTTTTTTTAATTGGGGTAGTACCCCAATAAATTAGGCCATTGATCCAAATGTTGCGGCACTATACCTCAACATGAGTTATACGGCACTACCAGTATCAATTGGAAATGCCCAATTGGTCATGTCATCCAACAAATTGGGGTAGTACCACAAATTTAGGGGACCAGGGCCACTAACAACTCAGCTTTAAGGAGGCTGCTTATAAGGGTTTAAAAGAAGAACCCCAAATTCTCGTTTTAGGAGGGAGTCAGGGTTCAAAAACTCTATTCCCATCGGTCCTGACATGATGTCATAAGTTGTAATGAAACAGTACCGAAACTTTCAGTCCATTGCACATAAAAAAAATGAGACGAATGGATTACTGGGATAATAATGAATTTCATTTAGAACATGAAAATATAAATCGAGTTTCAAACTTACGGAACCAAAAAGTGTAAAATGCTACTCGAATGCTGAATATAAATGACGTCATGTATGCACTCACCTAGAACAGAAGAAAAAAAAAGTAAACGTTAAAAACATGTGTGATTTAAAATTTTCAAGCAAAATGAACCTTAGTATATAATTGTGTGTTTCGCCCATTCAAGAAAGTTGTCAAAATATCAGAGTAAACAATCAATCCCAACATGTGTTGCTGCAAGTACGCTACTTATTTCTTATCTTTTTCAATTTGATTAAATACTCAAGCCGCCTTATTTCTATGCAACGACGATTCAGACGATTTCGTTTTAACAAGCGGAAAAAAATTGAAAGCGCCTCTGCTTTTTCAATCGCTGCGTAGTCGGCGCTATTCATTAACACGGCAGTAGAACAAGAGGAGGGTTTCCTTGGTGATGGTATTATCTGACGCATCTTTTCATACAATGCGAATTGAATGAGAAAGAACTATAAAACATGCAAATCCTATACGTATAGTTCCTTTTCATAAAATTCATGTTGACATGGTTCCTTTTGGCATTGATACGTCCATTTTCAATGGGCAGTGCGTGTAAATCGGAACTGCTTTACGGCCGCTCGATGAGACCTGAGAGCTCTCCGTCAAGAAACCCCGATTCCGAAAGTCAAGCATTGGCACGGCGATATATCGATTGATCTGCCATTTAAACCTATGGAATAGGATCGATAGACAAGGTGATCTCAACTAACACCGCAAAAATCGATTCTTTGTCATAATTTCAAATGGGAATTTATCGATGATCGATCATTCACGGAGTCAAGAGTTCGTAACTCCGCGATTTCTGGGAAGGCGGGACAAGTTTCAATAAGCTCATGCCGCACAGTGGATCGAGTCATTTGGAGGGATCGGACATAAAATTTTTGACTAAAACTACAAATTTGTATGTTTATTAAATCACATTTTAAATTTCAATGGGTGCTTATAGAAGAAAATTTTACGAGGAAACCAGTGAAACCACTTTTAGAACCTCAAAGTTGTGTATGATCGGAGTTACAAGCTTTTGAAGTTTCCAAATTCTGTCAGACTGACCCTGTCCACTGTGTGTCGGGTGGTCCGAGTCTGATTACGCGGCAACGTATTTTCAGTTCAGTTTTCCGGAAAACAAAGCGATTCCGGGGAAAATGTCCGATTTTCTCGGACTCGGGAGCTGGACTAATGAAGATCTAATGAACGCCTAGCACTCATGTAGGATTGGTCCGGATGGGGAAATTCAATATAAGGTGCGCTGTTGCCACTTTTGAGAATATGTTAAATCCGCATTGGATATAGTGTAAAATTCTATAACATTGTCTTAACATTGTTCCTTCAATATTTTGGTAATGTGGACATTTTAACATTGCCACAAACTTGGAAGCCAAACTTGCCTTAGAGGTAAAATAAATGGACGGAGTTGAACAGAAAGGAACCAAGCTACATCGGAATTGAACCGGGAAAAAGAGGTTTAAAGTTTGGCTCCTGCATAAGACTCAATGTAAAAGGTAAACTTCAAGTTCAATTTCTGCAAAATTTTGCTCCAGCAAAAACTTTGAATTTTTGGTGATAGATAGTAGAGCAGTGGTTGAGTTCAAAACCACTCATAACTCAATTTTTTCCAAAATGTTGGTTGGTTCCTTTCTGCTTTACTCAGTTCAAATGCTCTACCAATATGGTGGGGTTGTCAACTCTTAGTATAAAGGGACTCTATTGCGATCAAACTCTCTCGTTTTAGAGAGATAAGTCAAAAAAACCGGCTTATTTCGACCCCACAACACTGCGCCCTGGTCCCGATACCTCGGACAACCACGGATCAACATTGACTCATAATGGTACAGATGAAAAACCACCAGGACAAACTTTTCTTTTATTTGCATGCACCGGACTGACCCAGATTCCCGGGCCGACGCGAGATTCGGCACCGAGTCGGGCCCGGCCCGCAACTCCGCGCTGAGGAATGGTAGCAGGCAAGATTCTTTTGTTGGAAATGAAATATGCGGCGATTGGCACGCCGGTACGCCGGTGGGACCAGGACTTTGTTCGGCAGTTTAAACGGCTTTTGTATTGGAGCGCAGCTCCTCTCCCCCCCTCCCTCCTTCCTTAACCCCCCCCCCCCCGCCCCCGGGCCATCGCCGTCGTCGGATAAAGTTTTGCATTTCAACCTTCCAACTTCCGCACCGTGTTGCCTTGCCCTTCGGCGTCACGGGAGCATTGCGACAAAGCGCATTTTTCAAAGTTCGAAAGCTCTGTGACTGCTCTGTCGGGGTCGGGAGGAACGTTGTGTGCGCATTCGAATGTTATCAGATTGTCTCGGATACAGTGCTCTAAACTCACCTTCAAAATATGTACGGAGAAAAAACCACGATTATTCGACGGTTACCACACTGGAAAAAAAAGGATGGAAAAAACTGGATCTAGATTCCAGACTCTTAAAAACATCGACAAGAAAAAATACTCTTGATTCAATCAGATTTTTGCTTAAATCAAGAACCTAGCCTTTTTGATTTCCTTTTGATTTAAGCTTCAATCTGAGTGAGTCAAAAGTAGGTATTTTTTCTTGTCGATGTTTTTAAGAGTCTGGACTCTTAAAAAAATCGCACTCTTTAGAACACGGACTCTTTAGAGCGTGCACACATTTCAAAATCATGAGTTGAAAAACGCAGACTCTGTGAGTTTAAATAGTAAAGCCTAACACCCAGCGGCGGCGTGCTGCCAGCGCGATACACGCACTGGCGCCTACAAACCTAACAGGGATACTTCACGCACTGCGCAATGCGTGAAGTATCCCAGTTAGGTTTGTAGGCGCTACTTCACGCACTGCGCAATACGTGAAGTATCCCAGTTAGGTTTGTAGGCGCTAATGCGCGTTGCCTGCTGACGGCCGGCCGCCACCCCGCAGCGTGCCGCGGGGGATTTGGTCAGTATTAATTACAGTATATCCACTACTGATTTCACTTCCTGTTCTTGCAGGGGCTATTACAATTTTATTAATAGATCGAAATTTTAATAGATCCTTTTATAATCCCTTGGGTGGAGGTGATCCTATCTTATACCAGCATTCATTTTGGTTTTTTTGGCCATCCAGAGGTTTATGTTTTTATTCTAGCAGGCTTTTAACTTTTAATTTAAATTATCAAATAAATAAAACAATATTTAATTAAACTATTTTATTTAATGACTAGATATTAACATGGTTTTATTTAAAATCTAAAAATTTATTAATTTTACCTGTTGAATGATAACAATATAAAAATTCTTATATGTTGATAAATTTCGAGACATTAAACTCCATCTAAGTGTTAATTAACACTGATACAAAAGGTAAAAGATTGTCATCTTCAGCGCTTCAAGCAACCATTTCACAACAGAGATGTTGCACATCAGTAGCATACGAAATTGAAGGTGCTCTAGGATGAGAGGCGTCCTTTAATTGAGCAATTATTAGAGGAGATATGACAAAATAACCGATTCTGCTGAAATATGTTTAAATGGGAAATGCCACCAGATGACGTCATGAGGCGGCAAATTTTCTCACTTTTACATCAATTTTTCTCCAATTTCCTATGTCAGAAAAAATTGTATTCTTTCATTGTAAAATGTACATTGAAACACGTTGGACAATTTTTTTAACTACAAAATTATTAAACCAGCAAGTTAATGTTTTTCGTGCATGGATTAGCATCAGGCTGTAAAATATGTTTGAATATAAGGTCGACAATGAAATTGTTCAAAAAAAAGTCCAACATGTTTCAAATGCACATTTTACAATGGTGGAAAGCTAATTCAACAAAGAGGGTGGTTAAATTAGAATTCTTTCATTGTAGAATCTACGTTGAAATATGTTGTGTGTAAAATGTACATTTCCAATAGTGGAAAGCCAATTTAACTACGGGGGTGGTTAAATTAGCATTCTTTCATTGTAGAATCTACATTGAAACATGTTGGACAGTTTTTTCAACTACAAAATTGTTAAGTCAGCAATTTCGTTTTCTTCCGTGCACGGCCAAAACCCAAAATCATCAACGGCCTACAGCAAATCGGCAACATGATCCCGGAGTCAGAATTGCCAACGCAAGGGCGCGCGGGCAAAGTGTTTTAAATTCATAAATCGATTCGTTTTAATGGTTCCCCCGGTCGTTACGAGGGGAACACGCGACATTTATCCCGCCGAGGTGTGCAGTTTCTCCCCCTCCCCGCCCGCCCCGGCCACCCCCCTTGCCCCCACGGTTACCTCTCTTTCATCTCCTCGCTTCGCGTCTGCAAGCGAGCTGCAAAAAGCGACGCTGAAATAAAATTTAATGGAAGAAAAACAATGCCCGTATCGGACCTTTTTAATGCCCCCCGCCCGCCCCGCGCCGACATTAAATACCGATATCAATGCGGCGTGTTTTGTTCTTTCAATGTTGCTGATCGGTTATCCGGGGGGGGGGGGGGGGTTCTCCCCGGTGATGGGTCTCGAACGCGGGGGCCTAAATTGATTTCAAGTTCCTCTCGACGGGCGGACGGCTTACCTGCCCGATATAATATGATCTACGAGGAATGAATGCAAGATGCTACGTAATGATTGCGCCACTGCAGGCTCCACGCAACGGGTAAACGATGTCGGAGGAAAAATATGGGTCTTTTATTAGCGAGAGGTCAAAACTAGAGACAATAGCACATATTTACGCGAAATGGAACGATGTGCAAGTGGAAAGATGTAGAGTACCTTTATAGACAGAGTATGGCCATTCGTATCTTTTTAATACAGGGAATCTGTGCCGCTTTTTGATCGGTCAACGAGTTTTCAGGCTTCATGATGCTCTTACGGCCGTAAATAAGCCAAGGGCCAAGTTGGCGGCTTACCGTAACATCGATTAGAAGGTAATATTTGACTAAAATTTCAATTATACGGCAGTAACGATTTAAATTAGCATGTCTACGAATAACACACGAAAATATTGTTAAATCGCCTTTCATTTTAATCACAGGAGGATGTAAGATGTGCATAACATCAAACTTGCTTGCTGATAACAGCCATCTTGTTTGTTTATTTACTGCCGTAAGAACATCGTGTCAGCCAATTTTCACGCGGCCAATGAAAAACCGGCACAGAAATGGCCATATACTCTGTCTATAAGGTACTTTAGAAAGATGGGATGTGCTCTTTAGTGCTCGGGCCGTAAGAATGCATGGGAGATGTAAAGCGCCAGTGACGTCAGCGGCAACGACGGAAACGACGACAATCGGCAAGACGGTTTTTAACTCATGAGCCCTGTCCACAACGCTCTCGTCACATGCCCACGGTTCACGAGTTAGCGCTCAGTTCCCTTTGATTTAATTGAAAATCCCGCCTTTCCATTTTCTAAAAAAAGGAACTATACCCACTTTTGCATTGTTTCTTGTCTAGCTTCCACGAGCACACCCCATCTTTCCACTTGCACATAGTTCCTTTTTGCAAAAATAGTTCCACAGGAGAAAACCTGGGGGGAGGGGGCGGAAAACAAGGCTATAATACAACAATGAAAAACCCGAGACGTTTCGACTCGAAACCGAGTCATTTTCAGTTCAACGTCTCGGATTTTTCATTGTTGTATTTTTCCGTTTTTTACCGTTACCGATTTTTACGCTTTGTCTACCGTTTTTTTCCTCCCTGTTTTTCTCCTGTAACTGTTGTCTCGGGCCACGGCATGCAATAAAATACATCGTTTAATGGTTTCAGAGGTCGGTTTATTTTGTACGTGTGATGCAACATGTGTGTTGGTCATTTTCGAACTTATTGTTGATTCAAGCATTAGAAATGGTCGAAATTATCCATACGTGTTCCATGGTATCATTGCATATTATATATTTAGCTTAATTTTTCATTTTGAATCTCTGGCTGTGAACACGACGAGAAACCAAGGGCTGTCTAATGCCCCCCCCCCCCCCCTAAATACTACCCCTGATTTTGAAACTCAGCTATGAGCACCATCGCTGAGCCGGGAGCGTATGCCATTACATCGGAAAGAAAAATGCAAAAGTAAAAAACGTGTTCAAAATTGAGAACGAGAGGTTTATAGGTCCCTCGGTATAGTTCTACGGGGGCAAAGGGGGAGGGGTGAGGGGGCAAAAGGCTCGGAGGTTTCATCGAATTGCAGCCATGGAGGAGAGGGGCTCGGTCAAAGCTAACGGTCAATGATGCCGTTTCCAGCAGCATCAGTAGGAGGATCGATGTGGTAACCCGGATTTTTTCGAGAGAACTGACAACGCCGCTGACGGTGCGGTGTCCTGGCGTACTGTTTCAGCGGTGGGGCAATCAATTTCGGTAACAGCTGTGCCAGACTGATGGACGCCGATAGGGACGAAGCAACATATGTCCCCGGTTTGGCCGATTTTGTGGACTTGAGTATAGACTCGACTCCGTTTTGGCCGGAAGGGGAAAAAAACAGGATCGCATAAAACCGGGACATGGAAATGGTGGCGGTGCCAAGTTTGAAAATTACGCTACGATTTTTCCAGGTGCAGTTTCTTTACGGGGTGCACGGAAAACAATGATTTTGCTGATTTAACAATTTTGTAGTTAAAAAAAGTGTCGATGTAGTTAACAAGGGAAAAATGCTGATTCAACCACCCCCCCTGGTTAAATGAGCCTCCCACAATTGCAAATTGTACATTTGAAACACGTCGGACACATTTTTCAACAATTTAATTGTTAAATCAGCAATCCATTTTTTACGTATGGTAGGGTCTTGATTGAGAAACAGAGGGCTCATAATTTCGAAGGAGCATCACGTGAATCTTACAAAGTGTCGGCCACTGAAAATAACTTTTACACTATAGAGTAAATGACGCAATCGCCAGCAAATTGCAATCTACTCTTGTTGAATCAAAACGTGTAAAAAGGCAGAAGTAAAGGAACTAAATAGAAAGTACTGATTATTATGCTAGGGATTCATGAATGGATGGTACCAGCTAGTATCCTCCGAGCGCGTGTAGTGAAATCAGATACCTTAGATGGGTTTGGTTCGGATAGGCAACTAAACTAACTGCTTGGCGAAGCGAAGAGTATCACCCGAATTTGAAGGCGTTCAGAGCCAATGAGGTGGTTTTGAAGTTCTTCATCAATGAAATCTGTACTATGTCAGTGCGAACTACTACTACTGCAATTTGCCGATTTAAAGCGCATGCTGTTTGCGAATTGCCGGCTATTGCTAATTGCTTGCAACGTACAGATACTAGAAGATAGCAGTGTAGGATCTCTAATTGTCTCTATTTAACACGTCGTTTCCCCAACAAATGAATGTAACCCCGTTCCAAATTTGCAAAATTGACTCAAACAATTCAAATTTTAACAGAAAATGACAGCTCACTTTCTATCCAAAATTTTACAAATTTTTGCGTTTGATAAGAAGAATGATAATTAGCTAAATTTTCTGTTCGAAATTCCCAACTGTTTCCAAATGAAAGCAAATACAACTTATGAGTATTAATTTTACAACGTTAAAATATAGTTATGCCCTCTCGTTTGGGAAACTACAAACGGACTGCGTTTTGCAATTTGGCGCTATAAATTCTGGCTCAACTGAAGAAACACATATGCTCATCGGGAAACTAATGGCACATACGTTGTTTTTAAACCGGGCCGGAATTTATAGTTCCTAATTGCAAAATGTGTTCCAAACAAGATTATGCTCCCAGACACGCGACGACCGATGTACATAGAAATGATGCAAATTTCAGGAATTTTTGGGGGAAAATGTCAACGTGGCTCGGTTTCATTCCATTGGACAGAATAAAGTCCGGAAAGAATGAAAAATCAAGAAACTGCTTGATGAAAGCTCTCTATCTCCCTCGAAGGAAAAATTCTAGTATCTCTGAATCTCGCCTGCATATCTGGAGCCCTCGTCTTGCCTTACCTACATTTTGTTTCGATCGTTATTAGTGTTGCAGAGGAAAGCAGGGAAGAAAAAGATCCAGGGAAAACTGGTGGAAAGCCAGGAAGAAAGAATAATTGTAAGCATAATTCCCTTTAATCTTTATCAAAAGAATGTGAAACTGTTCACGGATGAATTAATCGAGATTCTGCTGGCTGTGTTGCCAAGGCGTGACGTAAAATTGAACCTGTTCGTTCATACATGTAACACAGGGTATTTTGAAAGTTACGAAATGAAAGTCTAAAGAGTACTGTAAATTTTGGTAGAAAACAGAAGAAGATAATAAAATGAATGATACATGTTCTTAATCTCAAGGCAAAATTTTTAGCTTATAAATCATGACGAGTGACCACAAATTGCACATTGACATTCATCAACAATAAGTTACATACAATGATAATAGGTAGATCTCATATGGAATTCAAAGTACGATTTAAAAAAACAAATCAAAATACTGCAGAATAATTTTCTGTGATGAATAGCACTTTGACAAAATACCCCCACTCCATATTTTTCCTTGAAAAATCCCAAGTTACGTTTAATTCTAGGATTTTTTTATCTTTTGATCCTCTCTTTCCCCCACGCTTTACTTCGTGTTTTGTGACAAGGTAATAAAATTGAGCTTGGCCCGCATTATTTTCTGGAGGAGGGGAGAGGCCAAAAATTTCAAAATCTTTAATTAGAGTGAAAATGTTGAGCTCTAATGAGTATAAGTACAAGAATGAGGGGGGGGGGTGGAAATATTTGAAAATTTTGGCCTTCTTTTCCCCGCAAAGTCATGTGGACCCAGCACTATTCTACCACCCTCTTACGTAAAGTTCGGCCACATTTCTTAGTCTTTTTTCTTGTTTCTCGTTTAGTTTAGTGCAATATATGTATGTAAGTTTTCAACCACAAAACCAAGATTTAATTCACCATCCCAATTTACATTTGTCCTTTTTTTCTCCTCCTCCCAACATTCAACTTTTCACGGACCCTGTAGCTTGAAATCTCTTTTTAGCCGTACATTCGTGATCCTCAAAGCGATTCGAGAAGCTAAAAGATGCAGGGAAAGAAAAGAGCCCGATGCAATTCACCCAACACGAATGAAAAGTTTCTTCTTTGAAATCGTGAAGTGTGCGATGCCTCAGAAATTATTTGCTCCCCTGAAAATTCCCTCTTATTCTTTATTTTTTCAGCAAGAGGCAACAATAGATGCAGGAGAGCCAGCGAAACTAATTAGTACGGTTGAAAAAAATCCTAGAATGCGCATATTTTTCTCCTTATTCTTGTTTGAAAGCTTATTAATAAGCTCCATAGCTCTCTCCTGCAAATTCCAACAAGAGTATCTGATGAACTGATTTCGTCGAATATTGGCCGATAATAGCCGAGCCCGTTCGCCTAATTTTTCTTAATAGGATGGAATTGATTATGCTCATTTACAGGTCCTTATATCTCTTTCCTCTTTTTTTCGCTGGCAGAAACTAGAGGTCCCTATTTACAATCTCGTGGTAAGGCATGTTTGTGAAAATACAAGATTTGTATGCATTCTAAGCGCTCGGCTGATAGGGAGCGCTTTTTTATTTCAACCTGCCTCTAGAATTCTAGTATACTAATTAAATGGTACACCAGCTCGACAACAAGGTGACGGAGAGGGATCTAGCATATTTAGAATAGATTCACCTTTAATGCTTCTGACGTCAAAGCACGGTAGACGATACTTGTATTTCTGTAATTTATTTTTTAGCGGTAGGGTAGTTATCTCGAAATGGATCGTTGAAATTTTGGTGAGTGAATGTTTTCAACTCAATGGTGCTCATTCTTTTAGGTGTACTTAAAAACACGCCTACATAGAAAGCAGCTGAAGTGCTTTTCTAATACGAACGTATTAAAGCTTACCCGCTTGTTTATATGTACCGTGAAGTACTTCGATAAATCTCAGAGAAGAAATGAAATATACTTTTGTGAGCGCATTTACTCAATCGAATCAACGTAATATCAAGAGGGGAACTCGTCCTTTGACTTAAACTGATCAAAGTATTTTACAAACCAACTCAAGTTTACGCGATTCAGTCCCTGTACGAAATTTACCAAGCACAACCAATTACCAATTTATATCAGCTTCGATTTTCAGTCAGAACATATTGGAGGCCGATCGTAAATATCATAACGCTTTGAGGTCCCTATCTTGCTTGGAAAAAGCCTGTTTGAAGTATTATGTGACATTTATCAAAAGATTTGGCACAACAAAGTCAAGACCAACAAAAACTAGAGCAAAATAACAAAAGAAAGAAATACAAAAGTTTGAATCTTCGTCGAGAGTGATTTTGAGCGGAACTGCTCGGGTGATGAATTGATAATCTACTTGTTGGGAATAGTGAAGCAGACTTGAAAGGGAAGAACTTGAAAAGTCAGACAAACGATTTCATCAAATTATTGGAAAGAGCTTCGACACCATTTTTATCTTGAGCATTCTATACAATGATTGGAATTAATGCTGTGCGTCTCAAACACTCAGATTGTGTGTGCATAGGGTGTCCCAACAGTCTTGTCACCAACTATTGTATCATTACACAAACAAGACTAGTGATGTAAGGGTTATACGGGCTTTTCCTTCCTGGTTAATGCGGTCTAAATACGGTCCATGCCGGCACTGCATACATCGTGCACAGTAAAACCTATATTTTGTGTTAGTGCGGGAAATACAACACAAAATAACCTAAACGCGCAGTTAATGTTTTTTGTTAGTTTTTCTTTGGGGTACATCAATCGAATCTCCGATTTACATTGACCAAATTTTTCGATTGGAAAAATCTCAAACTCGTTAAAAATTAT
Source organism: Bemisia tabaci (assembly GCF_918797505.1). Classification (NCBI taxonomy): domain Eukaryota; kingdom Metazoa; phylum Arthropoda; class Insecta; order Hemiptera; family Aleyrodidae; genus Bemisia; species Bemisia tabaci. The sequence continues at coordinate 37,395,853 of NC_092798.1, forward strand.
ACAGGAATGGACCAATATACAAGGTACGAATTTAAGCATTCTGATACATGTTTCTTAACCAGAATTTCACGTAGAGTACGACTCAAGCAACGAAAATTACTAAAACCAACTCTTAACGAAGATATTAACGTTCTTATTTCAAATTGGTTACGAGGAATTTGAACTGCCCGCTCACAAGAAACTCAAAGCTCTACGTGAGTCAAATCGCGCACTACAACGGTTTCGGCAATCTTCTCAATTGAGCAATGTTCATTTCCCACCATGTGTTGTTCAAACTATAAGCAATTTGCTATAGCTGAGCCAAAGCGTCAAGATTGAGGTTGCCAGATTTTTATATCGCAGAGACTGTCATGATATAACGCAGCGCGCGATGTGAATCACGTAGAGCATTGAGTTTTCATGAGCGGGTGGTTTGAATTCACGTATCAAGAATCATTAAATATCTTCGTAAGGAGTTGATTTTGGTAATTTTCGTCGTTCGTATCGTGTTTTACGTGAAATTTTGAATAAGAGGCATGTATCAGAATGCTGAAATTCGTACCTTGTCTAGTGGTCCATTACCAGGATCCAACCTAAATTACAATGGTAGTAAGTAGTTCAATTCGCTAGCCACTCGCAAGTCGCAAGTCGCAATCTATGAATGGCATAGTGAGGAGCCGAGGTACATCACTGCCGTGCTAAGGGAAAACGCCGTATGAACCTTCCGGCGTTGCCAATTTGCCTTTGGTAAATCACGAATTTTGGGGAAAATTTGTAAATATTTTTCCTCTAATTTTCCATATAATTTTGTTCGCAATTTCACCTAAAGTTCCTGAAAATTTCAAGGAAAACAATCCAGAACTTTTCTCAAAAATAAACGATTTATCGAAGAAAATTCAGCAACTCTCGAATGTTCGTACGGCGTTCTTCCTTAGCACATTAGTTCAGCAGGACACTTTTTTCATCCTCAGAGTAACCGAATATCTAAGTTGATAAAACCAAAAATTTTTTTGAGCAACAAAATCGGTTTGGCTGATCTAACCAAAAAAAAACCAGTGACCCAAAGTTACCATGAACACGGAAATTTTTAAGTAAGTGGCGGTCTTCGAAACTCCAGTGAACTTCCAACATGAACTAACATAATGTTTGGCATGAACACTCTCCTGAGATCCACCTGAAAAGTCCTTGTAAATCGACAATACGGAAGATTAGAACGGAGTCTTCTCATCCTGTGGCAAGCGAAGATCCAAACTGCCCCCGGACTGCAGTAGTGGGCGGGTGTACCAGTGCTCTGGCCTAATCTAATCGTAAGATGCGGGAATGCCGAGAAATCTCCCAAGTAACCGCCGACCAACTTTTAGTCCCACGCCAGGGTCAGTTACAGGTCACTGACTTTATGTCTTGACATTAATCCGCTGTAATCTGTCCAGACTCCACTGTTTTAACGGTTCAGATCTCCCCGATAGATATTGCGCCATAGCGTTGCGATGGTGCTCTTGTAAACATTCGCCTCCAGCTTCCTGAAGTTGAAGCCAACCTCAGTCTAAATATACGGAAATCAAAAAGGAGAGGAAGGGGATGGAAAGTGAAAGAGAACAGAAAAGGAAGGAAAGTGCGGAATAAAAGGGAGAACACACAACAAAATAGAGAAGAAACCTAACCAAAATGTATATGGTATCTTAATAACGATAGTTCTATGGAGTATAGTTAGACTAAATCTCGCAGAAATACACATACAATTGGATTGCATTTTGCAAAAAGGAACCAGAAGCACTGCAGTGACGCTAAGATTGTGCAACTTCATCCTTTGCAATAAAATTACCGAAATCATGAAAAAATATGAAATTTGCATGGTAATTTTTGTTTTAAATTTACAATTTTTAGCGAGCAAAATAGAAACTGTTAATGGATAATCAGGTTTTACTTCCAGGAAAAACAAGTTGCAAAATCTTAGCAACGTAGAAATGCTCGTGGTTCCTTTTTGCAAAATGCAATCCAATTTTTGTTTGTTGACTAATTTCAACGCCAAGTATCTCATTTTATAAACACAATGATAAAGAACATTTTTAACGAAGACGGTAAATCTCGTCTGTTTTCACAATAAACTGTATTTAGATTCTTCGCCTAAATGGAAAAATGGTGGCTGAATTTGTTTGTTTACTAATGGTCTACATTTTGCAATTCGGAACCACGAATTTTGGCTCATGCTAGGAACAACATAAATACGTGCCATCAATTTTCCTACGCAGGTAGGTATTTTTATGTATAAGCCAGGAATTGTAGCGTCTTATTGCAAAATGCAGTCCAAATGATCTCCAAAAAATCTAAAAGCCCCTATCATAGTTATGACAGCTTTAACCATACGTCTGAGAGATCTACTATACGCGTGTCATTTTCCCCCCCGCACAGCAGTATTCAAGTGATGGCGAAACGTTTTACTAGGTACAGGGGGTTGATTTTAAGCAGCAAAACCCATCCTATCATTTTTCTTTTTACGTTTGAGCCGCATACAGGAAATGGTGGTATTGAGCAGCTATCACAATCCACGAGGTCTCCATTTTTCCTAGGGTTTTACATTAATTTCTAGGCTTAGTCCACGTGAAATTTTTAGCGAAGGGGGTGTTAGGCTTTGAAAAAAAAAGAGGGGATAGACCCTGAGCCCCCAGCAAGTGTCCGCTGCAGCCTCTTGACCTCACTGAGTGGCTACCTCTAAGTCTCTCTCCGAATCCACCGCCATGACAGCATGACATTGGTAAAATTCACTGCGGACTTGGCCGAGACAAACGTCAAGGCCTCAGTCTGACTCGGCGGTCTCCCAGCTAACACCCTACCTCGACCTGCAGGGATCCCTTGCCAACTCCAACCCTGATCTTTCAAAATCCACACCCCTATCGGTCATCCCCAGATCAAGCCGGCAACCCTGCAAGACGAACTTTCGACTAATAGCTCGACTTAAGTTCAGGCACCCCAGCACGGCTTTGTGGCCTCCCTCGCTCGCTCGAAAATCTTAAACTTACAATCGAACCAAATCGTGCCAACTTAAAACCGCGCGGCTCCAACGTTGATCCCTCGTAAATGCGCGGTTTTCCGAGGGATCCAGGAATATCCGCGAAGTTGGCAGCGGTGTCATAGCGGATTGATGAGCGCGGAAATTGATTTAGCGTGCAAGATTATCGAATTTCAGACCTGCCAAACTGAATTTCACGCTACGGGCTCCTCCCGGCTGACGGCGGGGTGGGGAGGGGGTGTCCGGGGTGGAATAAGGTGGGGTCAAGCGGTCATCGCCGGTGAGTGGTGTTTTTCGGCGCGGAACTTTCCTCGACCCACGACGGATGCCCGGCCCGGCCGGGCCCGCGCTCGAGGAGGAATATAAAGTTTCGCGAGATGAAGTTAGACAATTGATAGTCGGGCTATTCGCGAAGAATTGAACAAGTTCGACAGGGGTCGATTAATTGATCCGTCGGGAAGATTCCGCGAAAGGGGAACGGATGTAACTTCGGTCAAAAATATGCCGTAGAATTACGCATTCCGTTGATTCTCGGTCGAGGGAAGATGACTCCATTTCAAGGTTGCAAAGTGAGTCTTTAAACAAGGGATGAATGATTGAAGCACTAAGGAACATAATTTCACCTCAAATTCATCGATGAAAATCAATCGCATAACAGGAATTTTAAATCTATGGTCAAAAATACGCCGTAGAGCTATGCATTCCGTTGTTTCTCAGTTGGGAGAGAATAACTCAATTTGAACGTATTTATGCTAAAAGGAACTGTGTGCAAAGGGTTTGTGTGCAACGTAGTTCCTTTTCGCAAAAATACGTCCATTTTAAGGTTGCGAAATGAGCCTCTAGATAAAGCATAAATGATTAAAGCACTACGCAGCGTTATTCCACCTCAAAATTTAACGAGGAAAATGAAGTGCATGACGGAACGTCTAAAAATCAACTCCTGAACAATATATAATTTACAACTCACATTTCGTGACTTTGAGGCTAATTTTGTAGCCTCGATTTCGCTGCAGCATGGTGTGGACCCATCACTATTTGTCGCTCCTAGAACGTAAGGGCATACGGGCATACCTCAATTTCTACGTGAGCCCTGGGCTCCGTATAATTCCATGCTTTTCAAGGCTCATTCGGAAATAAAGATACGCATTTACGTCAGAAGAACGACGTATTCTAACATCCGTATTCATAAACAAGCCTTGGTTAAAAATTTCAAAAATACGAATGATACCATTTGTGTAATCTAACTTCCGTCTGATCTGTTTTCAAAATACTTATTAATACCCCGTTCAGGAGCTGATCTGTGAACTTTCTGTAGTGATTATCTGTTTTTACGTAAAGATAAAAGGCGAAAAGGGAAAAATTTGAAGTTTTTGTCTCTTTCAGTTCTGGTTCATTACAATAATCAGACGCAGGTTACATGACGCCGGATGCTGTATTTTTCTGAATTTTTATTGAATTAATTATTACTTGATTCTTACTTTTACCTCTGAATTTTACAATTAAAACTGTTGAAACCATGTACTTTACCGTCAATTATTTCTTTAATTTTTGAGCAGTTTTTAGCATAGTTTTCATCGCTAAGCACAGAAAAAAATCCATGACTTCATAAAGCAATTGGTGGTTTATATGAAACTCCAATACTAGTCGTAAATAAACTAATGATTCTTGGTCCGTAAACCATACTAAGGTATCTCGTATTTAGTGTTTTTTTTTTTTTTTTTTTTCTCGCGTTTATCGTACTAAACTATACATCATCACTGAGGCATATGTGCTATAATTATACGTTGCCTTAACCACTAATAGTGGTGTTCCATATGAACCACTAATTGGTTTATAAGCCACAGTTTTTTCTCAGCGAAGACTAGATGAGCAATCTTCGACTGCACGAGGTTATTTTCTGAAGATATCCAAACACCGCCTAGAGCGATCTCCAACGCATCATGTCTCTTCATTTTCAGGGGCGCAGCGAAGTAGGCCTCAGCGGGGGAAATAACAATAATTTCTCATTAATTCTCGAAAACGAATGAGAAGTTAAGCCCTGCGAGTAGAGCTGCGGGGGAGAGGGAGGGGGAGACTCAACAGGAATAAGCCTAGTTCTCTTCGCTGCGTTGCGCACATCGATATACCCAGGTTAACGATCGTAAGAGCGCTAAAAAACGAATGGCATAGTTGCGCAATCTCCTGGATATTTTTTTTAAAACAATTCGATCTTATCGAGGTTGTTGTATAACACTTTCGAGAGCAATTCGAACAATTTGATAGAATCATTTTTCTAGTTTTAAACAGGTGAGTTGGAATATTTTAGCGAAGGAGCGTTAAGAATCAACATTAAGCTGAAAATCTCAATACAGAGGGAAAAAGCTCAAATGATCACGATTTTCCCTCAAAGAGATACGGTGTTTGGTGCAACACTATAGTACCGACCAATCAGGAAGGCAGATACAGACGCGTTTCGGCCTCCTCCTTTCTGATATAGCAGTTTACTTGAGTTAGGTTCCAACCTAAGGATACAACTATATCAACCCTAGTGTGTTGCACAGTATCACACGCATTTGAAGGCGTTTTATATTGACCTGACCGCGACCCACGGAAAATAGTTGTAATGTGGTGACATTGATAGCTGTTTGCGCTGCATACGTAAATTCCAACTCTGTATTAAATCCAGCGGAAGTACAGTTGGGGAATTACAGCCACATGGGAGCTGATATTCTTATCACTCCTAGATTTCCGCTGTCAATCAATTAACCGGTCATTATTGAATTTGTGGGCGTGTTTCATATTATGATGTTTGGTATCTACTGGTGAGATTTTTTTCTTCTTTCACCATGCGTGTCAAAGAGGACCCGAGTGAGGGGCAGGGGATTTTCAATGTGTAAAACCGCTAGAATTTACTATGGTTACAATTATATGCTATAGTCGTTACTAGTGTTGCACCAAACAGCGTGTCTCTTTGAGGGAAAATTGTGCTCATTTGAGCTTTTCCCCTCTATATCGAGACTTTTAGCTTTATGCTGATTTTTAACGCACGTTCGCTGAAAAATTCCAACTCACTGTCTTACGACCCGTGCGTCTACCGCAATCAGTTTGCGTATTTTTTTTAAACGTATGTAAAAGATGAAATAAATCAGGCAAAAATCAGGGTTCACTCTAATTTTTGAAAATATAAACGGGTGCGTTAGGCCCAAAGGCTCATTTTAGTAGTTTTTCCCACGACAGCTTTTTCAAAATTCGAAAATGAAGCTGAAATCATCTCAACGCAAAATATTGCATTCGTTTCGTCGAATCAAAAAGCTGATTTTTGCGTTTGGCTGTCTTAAGCTTTGATTTTGGGGTTTAGAAAACAGATTTTTTACAGTGAAGAGCTTGAATGTACTTCTTTGTGAAGAAATCTGTGCAGTCGTGAATTGACATGCATACATGTTTGTTTACTCTCATCATTCAGACAACTGCACGTCGTAGACGCAAAAACATGGACTAACTTCTGTCTTTTGAACTTACGAAGTATATTCATTTATAAACCTATGGATGACAAGCGGAATAGAAGGGTCTTGAAACACAAAAAAATGTACAGCCCACTTTTCTCCGTTCGCGAATCAACAGTGCAAGAGTAAGATGCTGCGGCAAAAATAGGGGCAAATAATCACCGATTTCATATTTAGTCATAACGAAAAAATAAACTGAGACTTAGCTATCCGACAACGTCCACATGAGATTCGCTTCCGACCCAGAAATTGATCTGATTTGGGATTCCATGCGAGCGCTCTCATGGCTTTGTCCGCCGAGTTGCCAACCTAAAATATCAAATTACTCTTAAGTCTAGCTGAGCTTGGAATGGGAAATATTAACGCGGATTGGCATACCTGTGTAAAGAATCAAAACCCGTTTTTCCGGCGCGATTATAAGTGGATTGAACCGTCAAGGAGCATTTACATTCCTTCGAGAGGATGAGTAGTTGAATTTGATAGGAGGAATGCATGCGGTAGTTTTATTCACAGAGTTGAGAGTGTATGAGGGTTGATTTCTTAGCAGGTGGAGCATGGGCCACCGGTTAAGTGTACCGAAAGAGATGTTGCTTCGTAAAAAGTTCACATGGAACACGAATACTATTATTACTATTACTATTAAAATACTAACAATTTCCGAAATGAATCCATTAAAGAGAAAGTAGCCATTGATGTTCTCGCTTACAAACTAAGAGTCTACAAATATTAAAACAATTCAATTTTCAAATTTTCAAATTTTAAAAGACTGAACGTTGATTTTACACATATTTTCTTTGATTATGGTCACACAGTAGTTCTTCATCTTTAGATAAACATAAAAACCTAAAAGCAAAATTGTCATTGAAAAGCACTCCAGGGTTAATGTAGTGACCGGTTTGACAAAGGTAGATTTGGGGTTTTTTGGTGAACGGGAAATTTAAATAATTTAGAACGATGAAGACTAAACTCTCATTTTTCAATTGAATTTATTTTTGACACTTCCAATGCGTCTATCGACTACAACGAGAATCCATGTACCGTGATTCTCACTCTTCTGCTCTGTCTACTGCTTTATTATCTCGATCTTTTCATGTTCTTTTTTAAAAACAAAGGTCTCACTAGGGGAGACCCCAATCAAGTGCCCATACGGAAAAATTTGGTAAAGGAAGGTAATGCTATTACAGGCTCTCAAGAACTCCTTTCTAGGACTACTGTCTGGTGGGTGTATTTATATGAAGGTTTAATACGTAAGTTGACTTTTACAGAAAAAAACTGATGAATCCTTTAGTAAAATAAACTTGTATTAACAAATTATCAGAAGTAAAAGAAGACAATTTGCATCGTTAAGCTTGGTTGTATGACAGAGAGACACTAAAATTTCATTT